>NC_134107.1:50884536-52084536 GCF_040939455.1 Microcebus murinus
CCTAGCTCACAGCAACCTCAAACTCCTGGGCTCAAGCAATCCTTCTGCCTCAGCCTCCCAAGTAGCTGGGACTACAGACATGCACCACCATGCCCAGCTAATTTTTTATATATATTTTTAGTTGACCAATTAATTTCTTTCTATTTTTAGTAGAGATGGGGTCTCGCTCTTGCTCAGGCTGGTTTTGAACTCCTGACCTTGAGCGATCCTCCCGCTTCTGCCTCCCAGAGTGCTAGGATTACAGGTGTGAGCCACTGCACCCAGCCAATATTAAGTCTTCTGACACACGAACATGAGATGGCATTCCATCTATTTAGGTCTTCTTTAATTTCTTTCAACAATGTTTTGTATCTCTAAGAGTATAAGTTTTGCATTCATTTTGTGTATTCCTAAGTATTTATGTTTTTTGATGTTATTGTGAATGGAATTGTTTTCACTTCATTTTCAGACTAGTCATTGCTAGGATATAGAAATATATTTTTATACATCAATCTTGTATCCTGCAACCTTGCTGAACTCAGTTAATTAGATTAGACCTACTTCTAATAGATATTTAGTGGATTCCTCAGAATTATCTATATATAAGGTCATATCATCTGCAAATAGAGAGAAATTGATTTCTTTAAGGTAGAATTCTGGAGCCTAGTCCAGAGCATTTTTATTTCATTAGAAAGATCCCGAGAGAAGTGTTGTGATTGGCTTGGAAAAATACTAAAGCAATTATTCTTCATAATGATTTATTGATCCCAATTTCAAAGATTAGGTGTTTGAAACAGACTTGAATTTAAATCTGACATGGCTGAGAAATTCTATCAATAGCTGTATTGGTTTGTTAGGGCTGCCATAACAAAATGCCATCAGATGGGGGGCTTAAACAACAGAAATGTATTGTCTAACAGTTCTGGAGAAGTCTGAGATCAAAATATCAGTAGGTTTGGTTTCTTCTGAGGCCTCTTTCCTTGGCTTGTAGATGGCTCCCTTCTTGCTGTGTCCCCATGTGTTCTGTCCTCTGTGTGTGTACATCCTTGGTGTCACTCTGAACCCAAATCCCCCTTCTTATGAGGACACCAGTCAGATTGGGTTAGGGCCCACTCTAGCAGCCTCATTTAAACTTAATCACCTCTTTGAAGGTCCTGTCTCCAAATACAGTCACATTCTGAGGTACTGGTGGTTAGGACTTTGACGTAAGTATTTGGGGCGGGCGGGGTGGGGTGGGGGAAACACAGTTAAGCCCATAACAATAGCCTTTTCGGTTTTCCTCTGAGAGATCTGAGCTCTGGTTAGTTGCAACTAGTGAAGCCAGGATTTGTTAAATAACCCATTCGCCATGACCACTGAATGACAGTGACCTGCAGCCAGAATTCAAAGGCACTGTCCATTGTCCATTGTCCCTGAGCTAAAGGATCCTCATATGTGGTTTGCATGTTCACCGAGCTCATTTTAGTCAGGAAGGGTCAATGACCAGCCATCAGACTCAGGCAGGCACAGACACCTAGCTGTTAGATTCACACTGCCCACTTGGAAAACCAAAGTTAAAGTAATTCCAGATCCTGCTGTGTAAGCAGTATGGTGACATACTTGCATGAGGAGTCCTTCCAGGAGGTAAATTTCAAAGTTCTGAAATACAGAATCTCTCCGTAATTTTGCTCTCCTTTGAGCTAAGGGGCCAGTTTTGGAAACTCAAGAAGCAGCTGCTCCGTGCTCTGTAGTTCTTGCAGTAGCCCAAAGCAAGATGGTGTTGGTCTGCTTTGGCTATGTTAGTGGGAACTGAGAAGCGAGATTCCCGTCCCTGTCATCTGAGCTGAGGACTCCTCCCTCCTCAGCTGGCAGTTTTCTCCCTCTTTCCTCTGTTGCCTTTTTCAGCCTTTATTTTTAACTCTCTTGGCCTCTGAGTGTTTTTATTGACATCTGGCCACAAGCCCTTTTAGGAAGCAGGCAGTTATAAATCACCCAATGCAGGGAAATCAACAAAAGCCAGTCCAATCCACAATTAGACCGATTTGCCCCCAGATAACCAGGACCCTGCAGGCTCAGTGTTTTGGCCCACAGGGGTGTCTGCAAGGAGGGGGAAGGGCGGTGGAGGCACAGCCTTCTGAAAGGGGGTGGGCTGCCGCTCCCAGAGGCTCAAGGAAGAGATGCGCTTTGGCCTCCACTCATGGGCTTTTGTCGCCTGTCCCCAGGGGAGAGCTCAGTGTTTCCATCCCATGCAGCTCAGAGTTTTCCGCATCAGTGGCATTTTCTTATCTTCTGAGGATCCACCTCAAGGCTAAAGCAGCTTCTATAAGCCTCAAGAAAGGGCAGCAGGAATGAATTGCTGTATCCGCTGGGGAGGGCAGAGAGTATAATGCTGGAGCGCAGGGGCGTGGAAGAGGGAAGAATCTCTATCAAGCCATCTGTTGTCAGGCCGCGGCTTTTGGTCACTGTGAGCTGGTAGATCCAAAAGTCTGAAAGTTGTTGTACCGAAGCTGAAAGCTAGGCCCAGAGAGGGGCGTGACTGGCCCAAGATCATAGAGTGGTTTCATAACCGGGTCACAAAGAAGTGGACTCATTGCTTTGAAATCTTAGTTCTCTTCCCCAGAGGAGCTTTGCTCAGGAAATGTGAATTCATGGATAATGGAAACTAAACAAACTGTAAATCTGCAGAGAAAAATGTATCCATCAGGTAATTCATTTATTAACAATGGGTACACCAAATTGCCCACTGTAAGGACCATGGGGGTCACCGGACCATTTGGATCACCCACTTATACCCTCTTGGATAAGGGGAGTATACTAACCTAGGACTATTTCCTAGAAGGGTTTTTTTCCCCTTCCCCATCCACCTGCAAGGCCCAGTGTGCTGGCTTGGGGCAGGAGGCAGTGAGACTGGTGCAGAGGCCAGTGCCTCCCCTGCCCCAGGAGGGAGAGTGAGGCACAGAACCAGGGCTCCTGGGGACACCTTGGATCCCATGAATGCCTCGTTTTAATCCCCAGGTGTCCCTGGTTTTCCCAAGTTGTGCATCTCCATTACCTGAGCCCCATCCTCCAGGAAGACTTGCCCATCTCCCCTTAGGGACTTTCAGGAGATGTGCTCATTTGAACTGGGTTAAAGAATTATTCTCTCCAGTTTAACATATGCCAAGCTCTAACTATATGTCAAATGCTGGAGTTACAGAGATGATGAATACTGGATTTTGAAGGATGATTAGGAGTCTGCCATGCAGATCCTTGAGTTGCTATCAGCCAAATGGGGGAAATCAACCTGAAAATAAATAATTGTAGTTGTGTTAGAGCAGGGTTGGCAAACTCTTCTTTTCTTTTCTTTGCATTCCATTACCCAGGACTTTTTCAGTAGCAATGACAGAAATGGACAAACTTTTCTTAAGAAAAACAGATAGTTAATATTTTGACTTTGTGGGTCAGAGAGTATCTGCCTTGGCTACTCAATTTTCCTTGCAGCATGAAAACAGCCATAGGCAATAAACAAATGAGTGGTTGTGGCTGTATTTCAGTAGAATTTATTTATAAAAACAGTCAGTGGGTCAGATTTGGCCCATGGGCCATAATGTGTTAAACTCTGTGTTAGAGGAATGTCATCATAATATATGAATAATAATAAGAAGAATAAAAGCTACCATTCTGCTAGTTACTTTGTGCTAGACCCTATACTAGGCACTGTGTACATAATTTACATTGATATACATTTTGTAACAATTTGTGGACAATAAGAATTTGAGGACATTGAAATTCAAGACCCAGAGTCACGGGGCTACAAAATGGCAAATACAAGGTCAATGTATATGTTCCCAAGTAAACAATTTAAAATGTTAAAAGGAAGTGGGGCAGAAGGAGTTAATCTGCCTATGATCATGAGGTGGCTCCCAGAGGAGGAGGGGGGTCTCCCATGGAGATGATGGGGGAGATGGCCTTCTAGGCAGAGGGCGTGGCACTGAGGTTTGATAACATGGGAATGTTCTGGAACCTGGGGCATTAGGTGAGACTAGGGTGTGAGATATTTGGTGCCAGTGGCCTGGACTTCATCTATGGGCCAGGGGCTCCCCACTCTGGTCTTTGGGATATGCTGCATCAGTCTCCCCAGGGGGCCATTAGCCATACGGATTCCAGGGCCCCATGCCCAGATATTCTGATTCAGTGGATCTGGGAAGGGCCCAGGAATCTGCATCTTATCAAGCAGCTCAGGTGATTCTAGCAAGCAGCCAGATGTGGGAGTCAGCGCAGGGAGAGCCACTGCAATGTTTTAGTCAAGAGTGAAGCGTGACCACAGTTATGTTGTAGAAAGGCCATGAGCTGTGTGGAAGATGGATCACTTCCCCAGAACCAACCCTCCCCGGGGTCCTTTTTCTAGTTAGTTATCAGCTTCTCTCATCTGGAAATGCAGAGTGAAGAGTGGAGAGGACACAGGATGGCTAGATTTTGATGAGAAGGAAGTTGGGGGTAACCAAGAGGGTACCAGGAAGGCACTGGGTAGAGGCCAAATACCACCCATGCTGCCCCTCCCCCTACGCTTCCTCCTGCCCTTGGGACCCTGTGCCACCTGGGCCAGTCTCTTGGGAGACTGGGCACAGGACAGAACTGACCACAGGCTGGGCAGGACAGAGCTGCTCCCAAGCCTGCCCCAGCTGTAAAACCTGTCAGCCCAGGGCCCTAAAAGCCTTTTGCTTTTCCCAAACTCTACCAACCCTAGAAGGGCCCCGTACAGGGTCTCCAGAAGGAGGGATCAGCGGACAGGGCTTCAGAGGAAAGGCCGAGAGAACAATGCACCAGGCCTTCGGGTCTCTGGGTTCCAGGTGAGCCCAAATTAGGTGCTTTTAAAAAAACTTCTGTCCTATAATTCTACCTTGTCATATTACCAATCTATACATTCTTCGAATTCTATCATATCATTTAATGGAAAAATCATTCTATAATTAGGAAATGTCAACGGTGGGTATAGGAAAGAGGGGAGCCTGGGCTGGCGCAAGGAGCCTGCAGGCCACCCTGGGGAAATATGCTCCGAGGTGCGTGATCTCCCAGGTCTGTCCGCTCAAGACGTCGGTAATGTTGCCGGGGTGAGCCAAGAAAACCTTGCCCAATGCCAGTGATTCCCAGTGCCTGTGCTCCTTGTGGCTGAAATCCAGGCCTGTAACGGGGGCGGCTCACCTGCCTGCTGGCTCGCAGCCTGGAACAGGCCCTGCAGAACCTGCTGGAGCATCTCTCAAGCCCCAGCCTTAACCTGCCCCCAGAGCTCTCTTACTCAGACTTCCTTTCCTTTTTTTTTTTTTTTTTTTTGAGGTGGTGTCTCACTCTGTTGCCTTGGTATCCAGAGAGCAGTGGCATCATCATAGCTATCATAGCTCACTGCAACCTCGTCCTGGGCTCAAGCGATCCTCCTGCTTCAGCCTCCCGAGTAGCTGGGACTACAGGCACACCATCATGCCCGGCTAATTGTTCTATTTTTTTGTAGAGACAGGGTCTCTTAGGCTGGGTGGGTGTCTCATAGTGTAATCCCAGTACTTTGGGAGGCCTAGGAAGGAGGATTGCCTGAGGCTAGGAGTTCAAGACCAGCCTGAGCAAGAGCAAGATCCTGCCTCAAAATAAATAATAAATAAAGACAAGAAAGAGCTTTGTGAGAATGACTCAGCTTAACCCCTGTTCATTGAACTCTGTGCTGTTTACGAGACAGTTAACGTAAATAGAGATATTACACATGCAACACACTGCAGTTTAACAGACAGAACATATGTAAATCTGATTGTTAGGCATAGTGTCTTCTCTGTGATGACTTGGTGAAGCCTTCACCTGCAAAACCTCTTCCAGCCCTGCATCAATATTTCCTTTCTAGCAGTGGTTACTGTTGCTGCAGCTGCTGCTACTTGGTCCCAAATGCCCTGGCAGCCTCTTCATGGGGTACTGAGCAGAGCCCTGGGCTTGGGGTCAGACTACCCCAAGCTCAAACTCTGCTTATGTTACTTAGTAATTGTGGTCCCTGGGAAAATGTACTTCACCCTTCTGAGCTTTAGTTTTCCCACCTGTAAAATGGGACTAACATTAATAATACCATGCAGGGCTGTCATAAGGATCAGATAAGATAAAGGATATAAAGAATCAGGTAGAGCGCCTGGTGCAGTAAATACCAGGTCTCTCCTGCTGATGCCTCGGAATCCCTCCCAGACCAGCCCGCCTCTCCACTGTGGAAAACTAACTCCTCCAGGGAGAAACTCTCTATGGTGACTTCCTGCCTCCTATTATTAGCAGCCACAGTTGCACATGCCCACTTAAGAAACAGTGCCCTGAAATACATGAGCCTCTGGCCACCAAAGCTTGCTCTTGGGGGAGCCTTTCCTAAGCTCCCCCCTCCCTGGCCCCACCCAGCATGGCCATTTCCCGTCACTGTTCACCGTAGTCTGTTCTCAACTCATGTCTAAAGACTCAACTCCTGCAGCTACTGGTATGGATGTGGACGACCAAGGGACTGCTCACTTTTACTTTAACACATGGCTTCCTGTGCACACAGCCACCGTCCTGCAGTTCAGCTAATTCCACTGGTGAAAAAAGACGCTGGCCAAGATCCCCAGCTGTGCCCAGCTGGCCCACCACTGGCCTCAGTGGGCCAGGTGGGAGCCTCCTTCTCATCCTGCTCACGGGAGTCCTCACCCCAGACTCCGTGGCTGGGGTCCCACCGGAAGGCTGCGAGCCTGCTCACACAGCCAGTCGCTGCCCAGGTCTTGGGGTCTGCTCTTCTGGGGAGGGCGGGGAGTTGGAGCCCACCTGTCTGTGAGCTGAGGGGTAGGTGGAGTGGTCACCCCCAAAAGCAACAATGCTCATTGAAATTTGACTCAAACATGTCTTGATGTCCACCGGGCTGTCTTTTAGGTGGGAACATGGAGGTTGGCCTAGTCCCTTCTCTGAAGCCGAAGAGATTAGATGCGTGTGTGTGTATGTGAGTGTGCATGTGTGTGTGTGTGTGTGTGTGTGTGTGTGTGTGTGTGTACTGGGGGAGGAGCAGGCATCCTGAAGAGGTTTCTGGCTGGGGTTTCTGGCCAGAGGCTGAGCACATCAACGGTGGCAGGGAGTGCAGAAGGAGGAGCAGGTTCTGAAGAAAGGGGCCTGGTGACCCATTTAGTTAGGGAATAACTTAGGGCAAGTATAGGCTCTAGATGGGTATTTTATTTATTTATTTATTTATTTTTTGTTGTTGTTGAGACAGAGACTCTCTTTGTTGCCCAGGCTAGAATGAGTGCCGTGGTGTCAGCCTAGCTCACAGCAACCTCAAACTCCTGGGCTCAAGCAATCCTCCTGCCTTAGCCTCCCCAGTAGCTGGGACTACAGGCATGCACCACCATGCCCGGCTCATTTTTTCTATATATATTAGTTGGCCAATTAATTTCTTTCTATTTATAGTAGAGATGGGGTCTCACTCTTGCTCAGGCTGGTTTCGAACTCCTGACCTTGAGCAATCCGCCTGCCTTGGCCTCCCAGAGTGCTAGGATTATAGGCGTGAGCCACCGTGCCCGGCCTAGATGGATGTTTCACAGCTCAATCTCCCAGGTACCTAGCAGAGCGGAGAGGCGAGAGAAGCCTTTGGTGCTGAGAAAGACCCTGCTCAGCCAGCTTTACAAAGGCTGGGCTGTGTGTACCAGTTGGAACTCTTTATCTCAAGTGCCAAAGAAAGCCAACACAAGTCAGCTTAAGAAAAAAGGGGTACTCATTGGTTCTCAAAACAGAAAAGGCCAGGGATATCAGGCATGGCTTGATCAGGGCCTTGGAGGATAACCTCAGGATATAGTTTCTTTCTGGCTCTTAACTGTGCTCTGTTTCACATTGATTCCATCCTTAGACAAGTTTTTCTTCACCATCGCAAGAGAATTACGTTTTCACCTTCTGAAATTCAAGGTCAGCAGTTAAGAGTAAGGCTTTCTTTCCCAGGATGGCCAGCAAAGTCCTGTTGTGTCTCATTGGCTCTGGTCAGGTCACATGCTCACGCTCCAGCCCATCACGGTGACCAGGGGGATGTGACGTAAAGATGTCCAAAGGCTGCCCCCAGCGCTGGGGGTGCCAGCCAGGCCCCCTGCTTCTGATTGTCTGCCTGCTCTCAACAGGCAACAGGGACCTCGAACTCATGGGACAAAAAATGGGACAGAGATGGTAACTCAGCCCAGCCCTGTCCTGTAGAGGTGGGAGCTGAGGCCCGAGTGGTGAGGGAACTCACTGCCACCAGGCAGCTGGCCTCACAGACTGCGCTCCACTCCCCAGGAGGGCGCCGTGCCGGAGGCCCCTGTCCCCACCCCTTGGCCTTCTGAAGCACAGGCGAGACCAGACTCTGCCCTGCAGCCCAGCCCAGGTCACTGGACCTACTTCCCCACAGCTGCTGAGAACTGGGGTGCCCAGGGCGGGGATGAATGGGGGGAGACCTGCATCAGGGGTGGGGACACTCCATCCCAGCAGGGACGAGCTCCCTTCTGTTGGTCTTAGATGATCACAATCGCAGCTGCTCCGATCTACCCCAGGGGACGTGTGAGAAGCTCTTCCCGTTCCTGGGAGAGGGGCCGCGCCTCAGCTGGGGCTGTCCTCCTTGGCAGCTGCGCCGTTCTGAGGGACGGCTGGGACCTGGAACAATCAAGGCTCCTGGCAGGAAACACCTCCCAATACCTTCGTTCTGCCTCTGCCAAGGTTAGAGAGGAGCAGGGACGAGCCCTCTCTAGGGAAGGGCTGAAGACCCCGTTTTGGACATAGGGGACCCAGTTTTAATCCTGACTCTGTTTCCTGACTGTGTGACCCAGAGCAAGTCACTCTACCTCTCTGAGGCTCAGCTTCCTTACCTGTAACATGGAGATATAACACCTTTCTCGCAGAGCTGAGAGGGTTCAAGAGCTAACGTATCTGTACCGTGCCGGAGTGTAGCAGGCCGCGTGAAAGGTGAGGTTTGACTCCCAGAGTCCTTGCTCTCCAAAGGAGGGATCCACCAGGCCTTGAGAAACTGCTCTGGACCTGTGTTATGTTCCCACAGCTGGAGCACAAAGATAGCTCTCTGCCCTCAGGCTTGGCGGATGAGATTAACCTACAGGAAACAGAAACCATTACATGGCAGACTGGGGCAGCCACACGGTGCTGTCACAGACCAGAGAGAACGCAACGTCTGGGAGAGGTCAGGGATGGCTTCCTGGAGGAGGCAGCCTTGGATGATCCCAGGCGCTGGATTGTCAGGGACCCCCAATATCAGAGTCTGTCCCTTGGACACAGCAGGAGTTGGGCCATGTGTCCCATGTGTCTGGGTTTGGGTTTAGAGGCTAGGACCGCCTTGCAAACCCTCACAGCTCCCTCTGTTAGGAGGAAGGTTGCTCCAGGGGTCCCATGCCCACAGATGCTGGGGTGCCGCCTCATCTGAACACACTCCACCAGCTGTTGGGGGGTGACGCTCTGGCCAGCTTTCCAAGTGGAGCTGGAAGGACCAATGGGGCTACTCTGTGGCCTCCAGTTGGGTTTAGGTTAAAGCTAGAAGTTCCACTGATAAGTCAATCCTGAAAGTCACTTTGAACGGCACTCCAGGACGGTGGAACAGAGGCGTGAAGGTGTCAGAGGAGGAGGCCCTGCTCCTTGTTAGGTTTCAGTTGGTAGAATCCTACAGGGAAATTTGCACACCTGTGTCGCAGGGAAGACAAGAAACCCAGTTACATCATTGAAAGAAAACTCAGCCGTTTACCTGGGGAAGCTCAAAGGCAAGGCCATCTACCTGCATACATGGCAGCCCAGCTGATGTGTGTTCATGTCACTCCAGGAAGAAGAGCACAGGGGAGCCTCATCAGAGTTAATTGGAGAACTAGTCACACTTCACACCACCCCGGAGATTTATGCCTCTGTTAGTTGATAGAAATTTGTCATATACCTTAGAGGGACTGTAGCGAAAAGGCTGAGAACCTCTGGTCCAGTAAACAAATGGTCACAAAACAAAGTGACAGGCCCATGAGAAGGGAGAACAGAAGACTGCAGGAGCCCAGAGGAGGGGTACCAGAGGGGGAAGTCAGGGCAGGCTTTCTGGCGGAAGTGACATTTGAACTAATTACTAAAGGATGAGCAAGAGTTGGCCAGGGAATTTTAGGCAAGAAAGTCCACAGAAAGGCTCACAGCCTCAACTAGCACGTGCTGAAATGAAGACCACTGATGCCTGAGTGACGAGTGATCATCAGAGATAAACTGTTCACATTAAATAATCTTTCAGGACACTAAAGAGACTATTTCCTTCCCTTTAACAATTCCATTATTTCATGTGCAAGTAAGTCATGCTTATTGTAGACAAATGGAAAAGCATAGATAGATATAAATACTTCAAATGTGTATTCATAACTCCACTTGAAGATAACCACTTTTAACATTTGGGTTTTCACCTTCTGGTCTTCACCCGCCCCTCCTCCCTACCCCCATGGATAAAGCTATATATCTATCTACATCTATTTCACATACAATGTACATACATAAAAATATACATTATTTTTAAATGAAAGTGGAATCAGGCCACCTGCTTTCCCCCCATTCAGTATATTGTGAACAAAAACGGCTGTGTCTAAAGCACCAAACCTTTATGCATTTTAACCATTTTGGATGAAAATGCTCTAAAATGGAGCCTCTTCTCTGGTCTTTTCCAAGCAGCTGGCATCCGAGCTTTGCTTCATTCACACCTACCAGTTTCTGTGTGGGGCAGTAAACCAGGCATGAGCTCAGTGACCAGGGAGGTGTGGAGGAAGCAGCCGGCCTGGGCTGAACGAGCCCAGATCTGTGCTAAGCTGAGCGCTCATATCTGCTCTCGAGGGTGTTGTTGCTGCTCTGCTTGTGGTTGATTGTCCCTTCTTGCTGCTTTTCATCTGCTGTGGGCTGGAAAACCAGAAAGCCAGACCTGTGAAGTGCATGGCAAGGACAGTACCTAGGTTAGAAGTGAAATCCTCTGTTGCATGAAGCACAGGTGACTTGTATTAACAATATTCTCTTTCCCACGTGTGAGTCAAGGAACACTTCTTAAGGATCTACAATGTGCCAGATACTTTATGTGCTTTATCTTATTGAAATCTCAAAACAATCCTTTGAGAGAAGAATCTTAACCCTGTTTTACAAATGATAGACTGAGCCTAGAGAAGTTCATTGCTTTGAAGGATCACAGGGTTGGAAGGGGCAGAGCTGGGAGGGAACCTGGGCCATGTCGCTCCCAATCCCTGGGGCCCTCACAGTATAACACCTCATGCTTGCTGTCAGTCCTGGGCTGGGTGTGGGTCGATGATGTTTCCAGAGGCATGGTCCTTGGATTGGCGAGATGCTTTCGCACAGAGTAGGGTTTGGCCTCCCATGAAAGAACAAGACAGGCCCAAGTAAATGGACGTCTCCTCAGGCACTTCCTCAAGGGCCCAGACACCAAGGAGAGACCCACAAATCCCAGACCACCCAGAGGACAGGAGTTGTGTGGGCAGAAGGAGGACTCATCAGTCTTTTGCTTAGCTCTCTGGAGTTCCTGGATGGTGCTGCTTATTGGGCTTGATTTGAATTACATTCATTAGCAAATAAAACCCAGAGGAGCATTTCACAAGGTATAAATCAGAGGTGGCATCTCATAGATGCAGAATGAATCCACCCAAACAGAGATGTGTTTGTTTGGCCCTCAGAGCATTTCTCTAAGTTTTTGAATTAGCTTTAATATTTATAAATTGGGCAATTTTATATTTAACATCTAGAGTTTGGGCTTTTCTTGAAAAACTGAGAGATCTGGCCAAGAAAGGGTGCTATTTCTACATGGCCCCAGAACCAATTAGTAACTGCCCAGGTTAAGTGGCACCCGTACTCTCTGGCCCACCATAGTCCCTGTCACTGCATGGTGGCTCTGTCACTTATCTTACCTGCCTGGCCCCCCAAAGGACTTGAGTTTGCTGCCTCTGCATGAAGCCTAATTTCACAGAATCTGGTTGTTAGTGAAAGCAAAGCTTTCTTATCTGCTTATTAGAGATAGGGTGCCATTCATTAATTAATTCAATGAACATTTAGTGTGTGGCTGTTCTGTGTTTGACTGTGTACTGGATGCAGTTCATAAATATATGAATATTTATAAAAATATTCACAAAAATATGAATAAGGCAGAGCCGCTGCTCTGGAGGTGTTCAAATCCTAGTTGAGTTGAGGTCTGTGCAAAGTGCTCTGGGAGAATAGGATAGTGGGCCAGGCACCCCCCTCTCTAAGAAGTCTACATCCTCTCCCGGGGACCTATGCACATGTTACCGTAAATGGCAAAGGGCCTTTGCAGATATGATTAAACTGAGGATATTTAGATGGGGAAATTACCCTGGATTATCTGAGTGGGTCCAATGTGATCACGAGTCATTATAAGGAGGAGGCAGGGTGGTGACAGAGGAGAAAAGAGGGTGGCTGCTCTGCTGGCTTTGCAGACAGAGCAGGGGTCACCAGCCCTGGAATGTGGGCAGCCTCTAAAGCTGGAAATGGCAAGGAAATGGGTTCTCCCCTAGAGTCTGCAGAAGGAGCGCAGCCCTGCCGGCACTTGGTTGTAGCCCACTGAGACTGAGTTTGGACTTCCGGCCTCTAGAATTGTAAGGTGATGAATTTGTGTTGTTTTAAGCCTCCCAGTTTGTGGTGATTTGTTACGGCAGCAGTGGGGAGCTACAGGAGTGGAATAGCTTTTTCTGAAGTGAAGAAGAGGAATGAGTTTATGAAGGCGGGGATGTTTGAACTGGGTCTTGCAGGATGAGGAGGAGTCCATAATGTATAGGAAAGGGATAGAAGGCAGCCCAAGTACAGGAGAGAGGGTATGTGCAGAGGGCGTAAAACAGTAGTGCATGTTTGGAGGTTGGCTGTTGGTCCACTGTGGTTGGGGCTTAAGGTGTATGAAGGCTGGAAGAGAGGATAAGGCCAGAGAGAGGGGCTGGGGCTTGACTTAGAACTGGTCTCATGGAAAAAGAGAATCCTTAAAGATTTTAAGAAGGGGAAGGACAATCTGATTTATGCTTTAGAGTTGCGGTCCCCAACCCCCAGGCTGCAGGCCAGTACCGGTCTGTGGCCTGTTAGGAACCAGGCCGCACAGCAGGCGAGTGTCGGGAGAGCCAGCGAAGTTTCATCCGTATTTATAGCTGCTCCCCATCGCTGGCGTCACCACATAAGCTCCATGTCCTGTCAGATCAGCAGCTACACTAGATTCTCATAGGAACACAAACCCTACTGTAAACTGCATATGCAAGGGATCTAGTCGTGCATTGCTTGTGAGACTCTAATCCATAATGACCAGAGGTGGAGCTGAGGCAGTGATGCTAGCGCTGGGGAGCGGCTGCAAATACAGATTATCATTAACAGAGACGTTTGACTGCACAATAAATATAATGCACTTGAATCATCCCCAAACCATCCCCCCAATCCCAGTCCTTGGAGAAATTGACTTCCATGAAACTGGTTCCTGGTGCCAACAAGGTTGGGGACCATTGCTTTGGAGGGCCTGCCCTGGCACAATTGTGGAGGGTGCTTGGAAGGGCCAGACCAGAGGTGAGGAGACCAGTGAGGCTGATGCAGTGACTCAGGTCACACAGCGCCATGCAGGGGTGATGAGGGTGGGCAGAAGGGAAGTAATCAAAGATGTTTCTGAGCTAGGACTGACAGGACTTGGAATCTAACTGAATGTGGGTGGGGTGGGACAGAAATGGAGGAGTCCTGATGACCTCTGGGTTTGTAGCTGGGGTGTGAGCCTCCAGGGCACCGGCGGAATGGCTAGGGAGGGGAAGAAACCAAGGCTTCTGTCAGGGACATGGTGAGTGTGCGGGGCTGTGGGACACTTACAAAGAATTGTCCAAAGACAGTTAATTGGCAATCAAATCCCCATGACCGTGCTGTTGTGGGGTGATTTAAAGTCATCTGCATTCCTTCCGTACTCTGGCAAGAGCAAGAAGCAGGGGGCCTGGGACTGATCGGCCCAGTGACATGCTGGTAAATCCAGCTCTCTGGGGGGAAGGCCCTGATACGCAGCATTTGCCCACTGCTGTGGTATAGATGTCCCCACTGTGACCAATTTCAAGCCACTAACTCGATGGCACTGATCATAGGGTTGTGAAGAGATGGCAGTAGCATGTCATTCTATAGTGTTTCCACACTACAGAGACAATAGAAAGAAATCAGCTCAGGAACACAGATAACAGTAAAATGTAGTAATATAATTAGAAAGGGGTTATTTTATCTCCTTTGTGTTTAATGTAATTTATTTAATTGTAAGTTTATATAATTTAGTTTTTAATAATGTCTGTGTTTAACGACCAGCTCACAAAATTTTTGAAAATTACATTAGACTCTTTTCTTTTTTATTTGAGACAGGGTCTCCCTCTGTTACCCAGACGGGCGAGTGCTGTGGCGTCAGTCTAGCTCACAGCAACCTCAAACTCTCAGGTTCAAGCGATCCTCTTGCCTCAGCCTCCTGAGTAGCTGGAACTACAGGCATGCGCCACCATGCCTGGCTAATTTTTCTGTTTTTAGTAGAGATGGGATCTTGCTCTTGCTCAGGCTGGTCTTGAACTCCTGAGCTGAAGCGATCCTCCTGCCTTGGTCTCCCAGAGTGCTAGGACTATAGGCGTGAGTCACCGTGACTGGCCATGTTAGACTCTTGTGGGCTGGTACAACCAGGCTCCTGTGCACCCCTCCAAAGTGCAAGTTAGAGGGGCCGAGAAAGCCACCATTTCTCGGGCTCAGTGACTCCCAGGGGCACTCATGTGGAAAAGGCAGAGCCAAGCTCAGGACCTAGGTTGCAGCCCCTCATCCCACATTTCTTCCTGGTGGCCCCTCGATGCCCTGCCCTTCTGGGGCCTCACAGACCCGGCAATACCGTGTGGTCCTTGACCCCAGGATGATGATTCATGTCACCCTGGAGTGAGTGACTCAAGGGAGAGGCTGCTGGGCAGCCTGGAACAAAGAGAACTAGGCAAGATTTATATCTGCTAGGAGCTAAATGGGAAGTTTAGAGATTTTTCTGCTATTCCTGGTGCCTTTGAACTGCTCTGATTGAGCAATTGCACATATTTCGAAGAAGAAAAAACTTTTTTCAAGTGGACTTATTTTTAAAAAAAGAATTGCTGAAGTGAACAAGCTGGAAAGGAAACCTGGGGAGATGTTTTGGCTCATTTTCCGTCATGGCTGGGGAGGTGGTAGGGAGGACAGGGAGGGAGGAAGAAGGGAGGGGTGGCAGGGAGGAGGGAGGGGGAAGGAGGTCCTGCCTGGCTTGACCATTTTTCAGGGTGTGTACAACTGGATCTCAGGCACTTCAGGGTTTCCTCAACCCTCTTCTTTCTCCAGAGGGGCATCTCAGTTCCAAGAGTGCCAAGGAGTCAAGGTGAGGATGATGCAGGGTCTTCTCTGTCATCTGTCCTGGCTGGCATTCGGCAACGTCCATCACACTCTCTGTCGGTCCTTGGCTAGTAGGTGACCACGGAATCATCCTTCTTGAGACACCTTGAGGTTTGGCATCCTCTGAGTGCACAGAAGGGACCGAACTTCCCCCTCGCCCCTGGGATGGGAGAACCTGTGAGGATGTCTAATGGCCTTACCTATCCAGACAGACCAAGTAGCCATTTCCTCTCTCTGGGGTCTTCTCCCCAAGGTTCTGTCTGGGAAATGGTGCTCCTGGCCTCTCTGTTCTGAGCTGGAGTTTCCCCAGCTGCCCAGGGAAGCAGGCACAGGGTCCCTGGGCTCTGCAGCAGGCGGCGCACACTTGCTCAGCTTCCACTGCGCTTTACTAGTCCTGGGGGGAGGGAAACCTCCCTTTCTTGAGATGTTTCCTCCCAAGTCTTTGTTCTGGGCCTGAGCTCTTTCCATTTCTCTTTGAGACCGAGGGAGCAGGGCCAGACAACCCCTTCCCCAGTCCTGCAGTGGCAGCCCTGCGCAGGGAGCAGCCTTGCAGTCTACCTGACGGGAGGGCCGTGGGGAAGGAGGTGGGAGGGAAGTGGGGCACATCCCTGACTGTTCCCTCTGCCTTGGCCACTGGCTCCCACTCGGGCCAGCTGAGCTCTCCAGCACCCTCCTCCAGGGCTGGCTGGGCCTCTCCTCCTGGGTGTGGCCTGCCACCTGTCTGAGCAGGTGCTGGCTCCCTCCCAGCGCACGCCCAGCTGACAGAGTCTATGAGGAGCAAAGCATGGCCAGAGAAAACTGGGCCCTGAGGTTTCCCACAGAGGTGCAGGTCCTGGGAGTGTTGGGGTGCTGAGGCAGCCTCCTCAAACCAGCCCCTGGACCACAGGGCTTGTGTTGAGGAGCAAAGTCATGGGGGAGTGCCTCCCAGTTCCTCACCCTCCCTTTCCTGTTGCGGTCTTTCCACACGGTCTTTCATCACATCTCTGCCCTTCTCTATTACCACTTCTCTCCCACTCTGCCCTTCAATCTAAATCCGCTTTCAGGAGAGAATCCCGGGGGCCCCTGGTGACAGGCTATGTCCCTTCAGTCATTCGCTCACCCACTTGTCCAGCACAGCCCAAGCACCTCCTTGGCCAGACACTGTGGCTGGCCCTGTTTCCAGAGTGGTCCTCTGCCGGCCTCACCTCTCACTGGTAGAATGAAAACTCTGTTCTTTGGGGGTCATCATCAGCGCAGGGATAGCGGAAAGAATTCGGGTTTTGAAACCAGATAGACCTGGGACTGATCGTAGCACGGACCTGGGACTGTCCCCAGCACATTCCTGGGACTGTCCTCTCACAGACCTGGGATTGACCACAGCACAGCCTGGGGCAACCACAGCACAGACCTGGGGCAACCACAGCACAGACCTGGGGCTGAGCACAGCACAGACCTGGGGCAACCACAGTGTAGACCTGGGGCTGAGCACAGCACAGACCTGGGGCAACCACAGCACAGACCTGGGATTGACCACAGCACAGCCTGGGATTGACCACAGCACAGACCTGGGATTGACCACAGCACAGCCTGGGATTGACCATAGCACAGCCTGGGGCAACCACAGCACAGACCTGGGGCAACCACAGCACAGACCTGGGATTGACCACAGCACAGACCTGGGATTGACCACAGCACAGACCTGGGATTGACCACAGCACAGCCTGGGATTGACCACAGCACAGACCTGGGATTGACCACAGCACAGACCTGGGATTGACCACAGCACAGCCTGGGATTGACCATAGCACAGACCTGGGGCAACCACAGCACAGACCTGGAGCTGACTGCAGCACAAACCTGGGGAGTCCTCAGCACAGGCCTGGGGCAGCCACAGTACAGACCAGGACTGAGTGTCCTTTACTTGCAGGAGTCAAATCTGGGAACTCTAGCCACCTAGGATGAACACCAGAATGTCTGGGCCGTGGCTTGGGTTCCCTGTTGCTGTGGCTAAGAGAACTCGGCTGCCCTACTTGGAGAATGGTAAAGAGACTTACTGAGTACGTGCTGTGTGCCAGCACCTTGCGTGTATTTCCTAATTTAAACTTACAACGACCCTAACAGTAGGTGCTGTTACCTCCATTTTACAAATGAGGAAACTGAGGCCAAAGGAGATTAATCCAGCAAGGGAGAGGCAGAGGGAGAATTATAACCCAATCTGTCAAGATCCTAAGGCCCCTCCCACCAGTCCAAGGTTAGGAAGCAGGATGGGGCTCTCCGGAGGTAGAATGAACCCCACTCTGGTTCACTTGCAGAAGTGTAGAACCCGTCTCTGCAGTTTCCATGCCCAGAGACCCCCAGGGACCCCTCTTAGCACTTTCATCTGATTTATGATGCCTGAGAAGATTTTCCAAGTCTGTCCAGGACTGCCCTGGAGTGAGTGTGGGGTGGCGGGCACCCACTCTCTCCCGTGAGAGTGAGTGAGCACGGGAGGAAAGAGGACAAGGAGGGCAACTGCTTTCACAGCACAGATCGGTTGCCTATTCTTGGTTACAGCAATGCCTTCAAGCTAAGAGGCTAGAGAGACGCAGTGTGTGGCAGGGCCTGAGAGCAGGGCCTCTGGGGCCTTCTTGACGCTGCTCCTCACTCACAGGTGTGGCCTTGGTCAAGTGCCTGCCCCTGTCTGGGCCTCGGTTTCCCCTCTGCAAAGATGGGAGCAGGGAGTGGGACTGGCCAGTCTCCAGGGGCCCTCCTTGTCCCCCTCTGGATTTGCAGAGAGGCCAAGAGAGATCCGTGTGCAGTCACCCCAAACAATTCCCTCCATCAAGTGCTTCATCTAGAGATAGACCAGTGGTATTAATAGCAACCTAATCTCTTTCACATTCTTTGTGCTGCTAAAATGAAAGCAAAAATTCAAAGCTGGAAGAACAAAAAAAAACCTCCCTTCTGAGAATACTGAGTCACTCCAGAAAGGTCAGTGGAGGCTGAGTTAACCCATAGTTTCCCAGAAAGGCCTCTTGGCTCTTCCCCTGACACCCAGGGATTAACAGAGAGAATCTGAGAGCAGTTCAGCTTATAGCCTCTGCTCCTGCAGCATTGTGGTTTCAGAGAGGGATTTGGTCTCTCCTGGAAAGGTTGCAAGGCTCTGGGAGAGGCACCTTTGGGGTCATCGTGAGACACTGCCTGCCAAGTATGCCACCCTCGAGCTTGTGGGCTCAGCCCCACAGGAAGCTGGAGAGTCAAACCCAAACTAAGGGAACCCCTAGCACTTCCATTCACAGGTGATGTGACTTTGGGCGAGTCTTTGGGCCTCCATGTCCTCATCTGTAAAATGGGACTAATTATAACGTTAATAATAAATAGCATTGTATGCCCCACCTCCCAGGATTGCTGAGAGCACTGAAGGGGACAGTCTCTGCAAAGACCATCGCTAAACCCTGACTCTGCTTGCAAGAATATAGTGGCTGTTTGAGACATGGAGGCAGGGGCTAGATTCTCTCTTCTCTACCTCCTGCTGCTAAGACCCTCCCTGAGGGTACGATACTCAGTAGGCAACCTCCTGCTGGCTGCGGTGTGGGGATGGAGGTGTCGGGGCAGGCCTGTGCTTATGTGGCCACTCTGTCAGGGCTGCCCTTTCCTACCCCCGGCCCTCTCTCTGCAGCCCGCAGGGTCCCATAGCAGCTGTTCCTGGGCAGAGCCTGTGCTGTTGACCTAGCAAGTGTGGGACTTTCTTGGGTGAGTGACTGGATGGACAAACCAATGGACAGTTGTGTGAACGGAAGAGTCGCAAGGCGAGGGGTGATGGATGGGCTGACAGGCGATGAATGGAGGGTGAATGAACGAATTTGCTGCCCCACACAGTGGGGGCCATGCAGCCTCAAACTGGGGGCCTACTCCTTTGCCCTCATGAGACCGCTGTCCTGTAGGTCCTGCTTCCTCCTCCCTGCCCCACCACCATCCTTAGCCTCACTGGGGACACATGCTCCAGTTCTCCCCTGGGGTGCAGGCGCCTCCATGCTGGGCTTTTCTGCTACGTTCTGGCACAACTCCTGGTGGACGAGGCAGAGCAGAAGACAGGAAATGATGATCAGCCTTGGTGTTAGCTCATGGGGATTAAATGAGATAGTACTTGAAATGCAGATGGCACAGTGTCCGACACTCAGTAGGCAACCTAGAAATTATATGATGAATGAAAGCATAAACAAAATAATATTTGTTGGCTTTCTTTCATGAGCAGGGGCAGATAAAATATTTAAATATACTTTAGGGACTCTAGCCTCTTCAGTTACACAAACGATTGGACAGATAGCCCAGCAGAGGCTCTTGGATAATTTGTACCAGGTACAAAGGTAACTGGACCTAGTCAAGTTATTTCTTTGTATCTTGGTTTCCCTTCCTGTAAAATGGGCCAAGTTCTCCTTAATCACTGGATGGAGGCAGAATGAATGGAGTCAAAAGATCTGATTAGGTCTTAGCATTGACCCACCTAACCCTTTACTCACCAGATTGGAGAAGCAGCAAGAAGGGCCCCGAAAATGGGTTAAAGAAGGAGCAGCTCAGAGACCAAACGTTACTAAATACTTTTTCCTTTTATGGGCTGGTGCTCTAGATCACCATTTCCTGGAGATCGTATTCTAAACTTTGCTGTGATGGATGCAAGGTCCCCGTGCCCACGAGCTCCAGCGGAACCCAGATGTCACCCTGGGGGATGGACTCTGCTTTTACCTTGCTATTTTAAGCAGCGAGTTTATAATAATGGATGGGAGGGAAAGCAAACAAAGCAGGAGCAGCGTGGGAATGGGCCTGGCCGGCGGGCTGCCGGGCTCCCCCGAGGAGCTCGGGGTTCCATCTGGAAACGGGTGGGACCTCAGCCAGCGTCCACTCTGCTTTTACCCTGCAGCAGCTGACATCTGTGTTTGTCTGACTTAATTCATTCGTTCTGTTTTGGTTTCTGACACAGGGACTGACTTAAGTTCTTTCTGAAAGAGAGAGAGGTGGAGGAAGGAAGTGGAGATTTAGAAAAATGGGATGTTTTTTATGAGACTTCAGAATACCATGATCCCAGAATCCTGGGATGGGATCATCAGGACTCGTGGTTTGTTGTTACTAAGAAGAGTCCGAGATTTCACGGTTGGAAAGGACCCCTGAAGTTGTTAGGGATGCTGCGACCCTTGCTCCAGCCTTCGCTGGAGCTCTCCCAGGAACAGGGAGCTCACTACCTTAAAGAACAGCCTATTTTACCTTCAGATGGTTCCAGCCACTAGAAGGTTTTCCCCTTGCCTTCATCTGACCTTTCGTTGGTCATGCACCCATTCTTTGGGGACAATAGAACCACAGGAATGCTTTTCACCTATCTGCGAAGAGATTTTTATTTCCCCTTGCACTTTCTCTTCTTCAGGCTGAAGTTCTAAAGTTCTTTAAACACAAATTCTTGTCCTCTTAGCATCCTACTTCCCCTTTTCTGAACATATCTCAATTTGCCTGAATCCTTTTTAGCATGCAGAGAACAACACACTTAGTGTAAATTAAAATACAAAGGAAAAATTGAATAGTCACCTCCCGTGTTTTGGAAGCCATATTTCTACTAAGACAGCCTGGACCTGCACATACATCTCACGTAATTTTAAGAGGTTTTCTGGGAGACATAGCCAACTCCCTTGGTAGAATTGGGGCTTGTGGATATTCTTTTGCTACCCTTAAGCCCTGTGACCATATGCTTTACCCAGCGCCACTGATGTCACTGCTGCTGAAGTCAAAGTAAAGATGATAGAAATTAACCACAGAGCCCACCTTTGGGTGAACCCGATGCTCAGTTTGTTCACAGAGTAAGCATTCGGGAGGGGAGACACAACATGGCCTGGCCCCACAGCTCTCATTCCCAGGAGGCAGGTAAAGCCTGTCCAGTTGGCTTCTCCACCTCCTGTCCCATCTTCCCTGCTAGGCACGCAGCTATTCTGTTTGGAGAAGTTTCATTCTGCATTTGCGTTCATGGCTAAGCTTAAACACCATTTCTACTGTGGAATCTTTGCTAAAACTATGTCCTGGCATCCCAATGTCCATGGTTAGGGACACTTTTCTGAGGTCCTGCAACTGCTCACTTTCAAAATATTTACCCCCTTATATGACTTTCAAGCTGCCTCCAACCACTGGACTCTGTGTTCCTTGAGGGCCAAGACCATGTCCTCATCATCTTTGCATCAACAGCACTTGGCACAGGCCTGGTAGAGAAGGTGTGAAGCGGGTGTTTGTGGTGAAAGAACGAGTGACTCCATAGATCATCTACTTGGCATGAGATTTGTCAAGGTGACCAGCAGGGGGCGCCCAACTGTTTCAGAGCTGAGTAGGGCTAACTGTTGGCTGCAGGCAATGACTGAAGTCAAGAAGGTGGTTACCTAGACCAATCTTGGGATTAAAGGTCTCTGGTTCTTTAAACACAAATCGACAGCCGTTCTTTGATGAATCTTTTGGGTATCCAGGATGAATCAGACACCTCACTTGTCTCAGGGAGCTCAGTCCAAAAGTTCAGAGGTGCGTGTGCTGGCTGGCGGGGAGAGGGGGCTGTCAGAGCCATGGCTGATGCCAGGTAGGGCCTGCCCTGCAGCACTCCGGCTCTAGGGCCTTCCCAGGCCCTTTCTGCAGGACAGTTAAGAATACTTAATATCATGGGCGGTAGCAGGGCTTTCCAGGTCTTCCTCCCACAGCCTCCAGCAGTCAGCAGCACCTCCCGCAGGAACACAGTAGGTATTCAGTAAGTGTCAGCGTCCTTTGTCCACCAACCCTCACCCCACCGTGTGTCCCAGAGGTTCCCTGCCCATGGCATCTGCATCGTGGTTGTCATTCCTTCAGGGAGGCTCTACAAGTTGCAGAATCAAGCTGGTTGTTGGTTCTACAGATCCCTAAAGGTATTCCCCACCCCACTAGGGGAAGGAGGGAGTTTAGAGGTGGGAAGAGGCTTAGAAGAGCCCTCTGAGCAACAGCCAAGCTCCCTGGGCTGCAGACCCCCATCAGGGGGCCTCTGTGTGAACCTGCTCTGTGCTGGGTGTGTTTCCTCCTTGGAGTGTCCTGCTGGGAGGTGTTCTTATCTCTGTTCCTCTGATAAGACCGCTGGGGCTCAGAGGTGAAGCCAATTTTCTAAGGCCACATAATCAGTGAGTAGCAGAGTGGGGACTCAAATCCAAGTATCTGATTCCAAAGCCAGTGCTCTTTCTGTCTTGCTCTCCTGCCTTTCCAGACAGAGACATGGCATCACTGGTCTCCTCTTCTAAGACAAAGCAGAGTAGCTAGACCCCTTGGCTCAGGTCTGTTGGCAGGATTTTAGTCCTAGGCCTCTTATCTGATAAGAAACATAAAAGCAGTTAGTACACTTCCAGTTGCAAGTAACAAAAATCCAATGCAAAGTGACTTCCACACCAATAGACCTAATTGTTCCTACAACTGGCTAGTTCAGAAAGAGTTCAGGCTTTAGGAGCACTTCGATCAGGGCTCCAATTCTGTTTTTTTGCAGGTCTTTTGGCTCTGCCCTCCTGTGTGTGTGTTAGTTTTATCCTATCTGGCTTTCCTCATGGAAGCAAAATGGCGTCCATAGTACCATCTCACTCTACACACTCTACCACCCCAAGCAAGAGAAAGCCTCTGGGTCCCAGGACACTGCCATGTGCCCATTGGCATAGGCTGGGTCTATCGTCTATCCCTGAGCCAGTCACTGTGGGAGATGGATGAGGTTACGCTGATAGAGGTCAATCCCAGTGAGGCATAGAGACTACCCAGGGGTCCTCAAACTTTTAAAACAGGGGGCCAGTTCACTGTCCCTCAGACCATTGAAGGGCTGTTGGAGAGTGCGCCACACATTTCCACACATGTGCACTGTGGGCGTGGGACGAGTCGGCTGCTAAGCAGGCCAGGCAGCGACTGCAAAAACACCGGGGGGCCAGATAAATGTCTTCGGCGGGCCTCACGTGGACCACGGGCCGTAGTTTGAGGACACCTGGTACACCATGGGGAGGGGTAACCTGGCTTCTGGGAAGCAACTCGAGGTTGCTGGGGGTGGGCGCAGTGCTCACGGGCTCCACCCTGGCTGAGCCTCCAGATTCTAGCAGGGCTGGCGGGCGCGGTGAGGGCTGTACTCAAGTCAGAGAGGCTGTGCAGGGGGTCAGAAGAGCGTGAAGGGAGACCTTGGGAGGAAGTCAGGAAGCAGCACCCCTTACTCCCCACCCACATGGCCAAGGAAGGCTGTGTGGTGTAGTAAAAAGAGCCCTGGCCTCAAAATCCAGAAGATCTGAGTTCAACTGCTTGCTTCTCTATATAATTTGGGGCAGTGGCTTCCACCCTCTGGGGCAGTTGTCTCATATAAAAATGAGACCAACAACGCCTACATCAGAGGTCATCATGAGGATGTTGGTGATGCTCCTAGGACAGTGCCCAGAACCCAGTAGGTGCTCAATAAATGGCAAACAACTACCAAGCTGATCCCAGTGGACTATCCTCTATTAGCTACAGCTTTGAATAGTTTGAAGCCGTTTTTTTTTCCCTTCTGGGATAGCTGTGTTTACTGTAAAGACCAAATTAGATGCAAAATCTCTAAAGTCACCTCTGACTTTGTAAACAAAGCCAGAGAGCTGGAGGAAATGCAATTCCAAATGCCCTCTCTTAGCCTGGTTTGACCTCCGGTGTTGATGCAAATTCAAGCAGGCTCTCTCTGTAGCTTGTGGCTCCTGGAAATGGAACCCAGCTTGGGACAGGGATGGGAACGGATTTGACTTGTCCTTTTGGCGTCTCCCCAGCCTGCGGAGCCCAGGCCTCTTGGAGCATCTGTGGGGCTGACGCAGAGGAGGTTCCGGGCACACGGGGCCACTCCCCGCAGGAGGCTGCCATGCCCCACATTCCCGAGGATGAGGAGCCCCCCGGAGAGCCACAGGCAGCCCAGAGCCCTGCCGGCCAAGTAAGTGCCCCGTCCCTGCCCTCGGCTAGCCTGGCTGGGGGCCAAGCCAAGCACCCTGGGCCGAGGCCACAGCTCTTGGGCTGGCCAGAGGGTTTGCTGACAGCCCATGCAGGCTGCAGTGGACACCTGGGAAGGAGTGTGGCTTCCACACTAAGGAATACATTACCCCGAGTCCCTTCGAATCAACCAAGGCCCTGGATATCCTGAGTGTGGAGCCATCTAGGCTGTGCTGACTAAGGCCTCATGAGAAGTCACACTGCTAACCCTGTGGGCTCCCTCTGAAACTGGGGAGAGGCTTAACCGAGGCCTCATCACAGCAGGGTAGCGGGCATCAGCAAAAGGTCACTTAAAGGGAATCCGCCTAAAATGAAAATCAAAATTTCATAGTAAGCAATGAAAAAGGTTTTCAGTGAATTCTTATTATGAAAAAGGAAATGATGAGAAAAATTTATGTAAATGGTATCACTGAGGTTTTATTATACAAATAACATTATGAAAACAAGTTATTTTTAGCCAGATTAAAAAATATAGATTATATGCTAATTTTGAGTTTGAACAAAGAATGAAGTGTTGATTTTGGTGTTGGTTTTTTTTTTTTTTTTCATTCCAACGAAATGATCTGTTCACATGATGCCACATGGCTTCACATCTTACTTCACGGCACCTTCGTTAAGAGAAAAGCTTCATCCATCTTTCCAAGGATCTCTTTGAATCTTTGAAAATTCAATTCACTCCCTTTTGAAGAACCTAGTTCACCCATTGTCCTCATTGCTTTTCCTTTGTTTTTTAGCTGATCAGCTCCATCTGATCTCATCGGTCAAAACCTTGCACATGAAGCTGTCCAACATTTTTTTTTTAACTTCGTGAACTTTGTATACGATTTGCACTGAACTTATCATATCTGACAGTCGTCCAGACTGACCCGAGCCAGATGGGGTAGACGCTTGTTAAGTGAGGGAAGAATGTATGAGTGAGCATTATTTTTATAAATGGGCAGATTCTTAGTGAATATTTTCATGTTATGAAGACATTTGTTTTCTTGAGCATCGTAACTGTGGGAACTTAAATAGTGTATACTTAGAAAAGAACGGCCCCTGTGCCGCTGGGATGTGGCTCCATGTCCCAAGCTTGTGGGATGGAAATGTTCCAGAACTTGGCAGCCTGGAGGGTGGGAGGATGCTCTTCCCTTGAATGTCCCAGTGACGTGGGCCAAGCCCCCAGCCCTTCAGCCTCAGCAGCCCAGCTCAGGGTTCTCTTGAGCCCCCGCACCCCCACGGGGACTCCTGGGCCCAGCAGGTACTGCTAAGGCTGCCAAGTTCTGAAAGCTTGGAAATCGAAGGAGGGAGGGACAAGGCACTCACGATTGCATTCAAATGCAGACCCTCAGGCCATGACGTCCCTGGGTTCTGGCTGTTTAGTATTCATACTCTCCAGCCCTGGACTCCCCCTGAACTGCCTGTCCCTGACCCTTTCACTTGGCTAACAATGCCGTTGTCCTTGAATCAGGATCTCGTGCACAATCTAGCTCTCAAATCCTGGGACACTCCCCCAGACAGCTGCCCCAAGAATAAAAGCAGTCCTTAAGAAAAGATAATCAGCAAAGATCCAACTTCACTGTCGGTGAAGACAGGCTTTTATAATGAGTTCAGTTCTTCCCGGTTCCAGACCACTTTAATTAAAAGTTCTTTCAAACCATATCCTCAGGATAACACAAGATGACACAAAAACCTGTCACTTAGACCTGCAAGGGAAAGGCATCCTCCCACCCTCAAGGCTGCCAAGCTCATCTCAATCTCCTGTGCTTGCGATAGAGAGATACAAGGGCCCATTCCTTTCCAAGTATTTACTACCTAAGTTCCTGTAGTCAGGATTTGTAAGAAAACAAATTTCATCATAACATGAAAATATTCACTAAGAATCTGCCTATTTGAAAAATAATGCTCACTCAGACATTCTTCCCTTGTGGCTCCTTTCGCTGGGCTCCAGCAAAGCAGAAGCTGTTGGTACCTGCAAACATTCTTTTACAGTCTTAATTTCCCACGAGCACAGAGAGCATCACGGCACTTGAAGGGCATTCAGAGACCATCAGAGCCCACCTCCTCCTTTTGTAGATGTCTGGTTCTGGCTCCGGGTCACAGACAGACTGAACTTGTGGGGAGCTGGAATCTGGAGCTTTCCTGCTGGCCAGCTGGGGCTCTCCTACCCCTGCTTTGTGGCGAGTTCCCGGATCCCTCCCGCCGTGTGGCCACCCCTCGAAACTCGCCCTCACGCTGACCTGACACCTGACGGAGCCGTGCCTGTGTGAGGTCTGAAGGCACGATGGTTAGGTGAGACGGGAGGCCCAGGTCCCATCGGGGAGGACACACAGCGTAGGATTTCAGAGTATGGACTCTGTAGTCATTACCAAGCTGGGCTTGAACCCCAGCTCCTCTGCATCCTGCTCGAGAGACCTTGAGACCAAGGCTGTTCACTTTTCTGTGCCGCTGCTTCTCCTGTGTTACCCAGGTCGGGCATTAGTTGCTGCCTCCTAGGTCCTGCCGGTTCAGCCCAGCCCTTGAGTGCCTTCCGCAGCCTGAGGGACCACCCAGACTGAAGGCCACATTGAATCCAACATTATCTCACTCTCTGCCCTTCGTGCCAGGCCCCAGGCCTCCATGAGTGCTCCAGAAGCCAACCAGGCGTGGTCAGGAAGGAACTTCTCTTCCTACTGCGCCACCAGACAGCTCACATTGGGCATCTCAGGTGGCCACGGCCTCAGGGAGGGGCTGGAGCCCCCAGGTGCTTGTGCCAGGGTCCCTGGGGGTGTCGGCAGCCAGGGAGGCTGGGAGGCTGGTCAGGAGGGCTCTGCTGGAAGTCCCAATCCTGTCTGAATTCCTACTCTGCAAAGCCGAGAACAGGACATCCTTCCGAGGTTACAGCTCCCTGGGGCCCAGCCCTAGCTCTGGTTCCTCGGGTCCCAGCCTTCGTTTCCCACCACTGGCACGAACACTAGCCAAGTCCTTCTCACACTAACCATGAAAGCTGGAGGACTGGATCCTGTTTTGCTTTCTGCATGCCTGCGCACACAGACACACAAGACCACCCTCGGGTCCGTAGTCAGAAGCCGTGATCAAACACCACAAAGACACAGAGGCCCCAGCAGTGCGCTCTGTAAGGCTGTCCTGAGGCCTGTGCTGGCTCTTGAATAAGGAGAGACTCAGAGGGAAGCGTTTGTAGCCAGGGGGCTCTGGCAGGAAGAGAAGCTGTCCTAAGGCAAGCCTGGGACCTTAGGGGACAACAGAATGACAGATTGTCAGAGCTAGAGATATCCCAGGTCACATCTAAGCTCCTCCCGGACAGACTCTCTGTAACATGAGCCCCAAACCTTGGGAAGTTATTGAACTCCAGATTCCTCAGCCATCGCAAACCTACTGAATTGGAATCTCCTGGGGTGGGCCTTAGGAGTCTGTGGGAATATTTCCACACGTGGGGGGGCATGGGGGGGGGTCGCCAGCTCCCAAGGAGGCCTGCATGGTGGCTGGCCAGCTCCGTCCTGGTCAAGCGGGAACCTGCCTCGCCCAAGACGCTCCCTCAGTTCTGCCTCCGCACGGCCTGCGGTTCTGGGTCCTCCCAGAGTCTCTTTTTCTCCAGTTCCTTCAGTCTTTGCTCCCACGACAGTCTTCAGAGCCTCCCTAACCCCTTCTCAGGACACCCACCTGCCCGTCTCCCCTTCGCCCTGGGGCTGCAGACCTGGCAGATGCTGTCTTATTGAGCATCCACGATTTCCTGGGCTGTGACCACAGCCATGGCAGGAAGCCATGGGGACAGGACGGCCTCCTCAGGGGTGCTTTGCAAAACTGAGGTACAAGGAGGCTCACATTGTAGGAGCCCAGTTTTTGCTCTAGCTTCTACCTGGACAGACTTCATCCTCCTCCAAAGGGATTTAGTTTGCCCAGGGGCAGGTCCGTGTGAGCTAGTAAGCAGAACTCCCAGCTTCACACCACCTGCCCCAGCATCAGCCTCCCCCGTTCCTGCCTCCCCCTTTCCATTGCCCTCAGAGGCACCTAAGAGTAACAGCTAGCCATGTACTAAATACCGTTCTACTGCATTAACTCATTTAACTTCTAATGGACCTGATGGCAGGTATTATCATCCCCATTTCATAGCTGAGGAAACTGAGGCACAGAGAAGTTAACCACTTTACCCCAGGTCACGCAGCTCATAAGCGACAGGCCCAGGATTCGAGCCCAGGCAGCCTCCCCAACAGCCGCACTTAGTCTGTGCTTTGCTCTGAGCACCGCTGACTTTGCCTCTGGGCCCTCTGTGAGAGCTCTGGCGCCTGGGCCAAGGGGTCATTGTCCTGTGCTCCCAAAGCCACCTGCCTCAGAGTGGCCAACTTGGGCCCTACGGAGCTCACTGTCAGGCGAACACCAAAGTGCTGCAGCTTGTGGCACTGGGTCTCAGCAACGCCCTTCCGTGTGCCATTCCCTGGGTGCGCAGGCCAGCGGGGCCAGCGAACGAAGCTGTGTATCACACTCCTGCCAAGGTACATGTGCTGCCCTTCCTCGTTCTGCTTTAGCCAGGTGATAAAACAGCACAACCTGTTGCACGTCAACTCCTCAAAACACAGGCCTCCATGCTATTGCCTGGTTTAGGCCACAGACGGGAGGCCCTCCAGGTCTCCCGGAGCATCTACTTTGTGTTTCATTTGCTGACACTCTAGGCAGACATGGATGCTTAACCCTGTTATGCAGAAGCATCTTGTGGCTTAAGAATATTGCAGCACTCAGCTAACCAGTGGTATCCCTGCCTTCCCTCCCCTAATTTTTAAGTAACTGAGATGAGGTTGCAGGGTGCTCTCGAGAAGCAGCTCTTTGTGTGTGGCCCTGACAGGAAAGGATCTGCTTGCAGAGCACCTAGAACCCCTGGCCACGAAGCCAGAGAACCGGGAAGTACTTGAATGCGCCAATCAGTGATTTCCAATGGTGACATCTATTGGTCACCTGCTATGTGGTCTCTTCCCTCCAAAGTAGATATTATTATCTCTATTTTATTGATGAAGAAGCTGAGTCTCTAAGAGTGTATGCAATTGCCAAAGGTCACATAGTTGTGTCATGGTTGAGTGGAGGTTCAAACTCAAGTTTCCTGTCGAGGTATTCCTGCCAGCTTCTCCCTCCTTTCCTGGCCCTACCTAGCAGTAAAGCCGGTGGCGTCCTGGACACCAGAGGCCCCAGGTATGGGAGCAGGTGCTTGGTTCTCATTTTCTATGGAAAAGATGCTGGGGAAGGGTCAAAAGGGCAGTTCCACTAGGCTGGCCTCTAGTGGTTCTGGTCACAGAATACGAGCTGTGAGTTGTAGCTGTGGAAGTGCCTAGACAAAGCAGAAAGTGTTTTAGAAATAATGATGGTTACAAACTGTCAGGACTGCATATTATAGTTATTTGTCCTTAGTTCCTGTTGTCAGCAGTGGAGCAGATTGTCATCCTTTGTTTTTGTCTCCCTGTCATACTGTAGGTGAGCTACTTGGGGTCAGGGGGCTGTGTCTTTATCTCCAACCCTCAGCATGGGCTCTGGTGTGTGGTGGGAGCTTAGGGAAGGATGGATGGGACAAGGGGCGGAGGGATTGATGGATGGATGGGTGGTTGTCTGAAAGACTGGGTGGGTAATTGGCTGGCTGGATGATTAAACGACTACGTTAAAGGGTGAAAGGAATGGAGGGGGGAGACTGTTAGGAAGGGAAGATAGAGGATGATGATGGATGAATGGCTGGCTGGCTGGGTGACTCTCCACAGAATAAGGCTAATGACATCGTGTGCACTTCTGCACTCCTGAAGTCTGTTCCACAAGATTAAAAACAGCAGTGAAGGCTGGGTGTGGTGGCTCACACCTGTAATCCTAGCACTCTGGGAGGCCGAGGCAGGCGGATTGCTCAAGGTCAGGAGTTCGAAACCAGCCTGAGCAAGAGCAAGACCCTGTCTTTACTAAAAATAGAAAGAAATTAATTGGCCAACCAAAAATATATAGAAAAAATTAGCTGGGCATGGTGGCACATGCCTGTAGTCCCCGCTACTCAGGAGGCTGAGACAGAAGGATCGCTTGAGCCCAGGAGTTTGAGGTTGCTGTGAGCTAGGTTGACGCCATGGCACTCTAGCTGGGGCAACAGAGTGAGACGCTGTCTCAAAAAATAAATAAATAAATAAAATAAAAACAGTGGCGAAGAAGGCAGGATAATCTGTGATTATTTATCCCTGGTTTCTAGGAATAAAGTGGACAGTGGCAGGAAAGAGGGTCCAGCAGAGGCAGGGCAGGCCCGCGGTGCATTGGAGATCTGCAGCGCAGACACTGGGGAGCCCGGGTGGAGCCAGGGAACCAGCAGACCTCAGCTGGGGCACTTCCTCCCTCCTGCGCCCTTAGGACTTGCCACTGGAGTAATTGTTTTTTCTTGAAAGTCCCCAGAGAGTCCTTTTGTCCTGTCATAGGAGCACTAACTCCTGTTCTGCTGGAGCCACTCCCTCCTGAGGCAGGCCCTGTCTGCCCTCCCGGCTAGAAGAGAGGGATCTGGGATATAGCCTCACGGTGCCCACCCGGCACTGCCACCCTCACTGTCATTATTATTATTGCTTTTTCTCATTTAATCCTTAAAACAAGCCTAGAATGGGGATTATTCGCTCAATATAATGTTCAGGAACATGAAAGTCAGGGAAGTTAAATAACTTGCCCCAGGTCACCTGGGAGAATTCCGGTCTAGGCCTCTGATTTCTCCACCACCCCAGGGTGCCTTCCAGCAGGGTCTTCTCTCCCAGGCTGCCTGCCAGGCCCGTCTGCAGGGGCTAAACTCACCATACCAGCCTGAGCTGGGAGGGGGCGAAGGGCTGGGGCTCTTCCTTGGTTTCCTAGCCCAGGCCTAGTCATGTGACATCGGGGAAAGGAAGCTAATATTCCCATCTGGCCTATATTTATCCTTGTGCCCGGGCGGTTAGGAAAACTATTGTGCATTCCTGGGAATTTATGAGTGAAATAAACATTGAAATGTTTCTATAAGATTCTTTTAAGGAGAACAAAATGTGACCTGCTTATGATAGGATGCGCTTGCTGGGAGATGGCCCAGCCCACAGTGCTTGGCCAATTCCAGGGCAGAGAAATGCACCCCTAGCGAGCCTGGGCCCATGGATTGGTGAGAGGGGCAGGGAGCCAAGGACACCCCTTGTCCCTGTTGTCTTTCCCGCTGCTGTGTATTCAGCCTCTTGCTGACTCCAAGGGCTTCCTAGAGGAAGAGGCACCTTCCATGCAGGAAGATGCAGCTTGAAAGACTAAGAGAGAAATGTCGGAGGCCAGCAGGACACCAGGAGCCAGGGGAGGTGAGACCAAAGACAGCTGTGACAGTTATAGGAGCTGTGTGGGACAGTGGGAAGGACACAGCCTGTGTTTAGTCACTGTTGACAAGCAGCACGGTCCTGGGCAAATCAGTGTTTTCATTGATAAAATGGGGATCAAAATAAGAAAAGAAGGGAGAGAAAAGAAATGTTATCAGTCACCTATTCTACGCTCAGGGCCTTCACTTTCATCTCCTCATTTCTTCTTCGCAATTCTGTGAGTTGGGGAGGTTTTGTCACTCCCAATTTGTAGATCTGTGTCTTGAGGTCCATTCATGGAATTGCTGGGAAGACTAAATGAGCAAACGCGAGGAGCGTCTGGGACGGGGCCCGGCACACAGTAGGGCTGATTAAGTGCCACTTCCCTCCACCCACATTTGTTTCTTTGCTTCCGTGTCTGTAAGCCACAAAGGGCATCCATTGGTTTGAGAAGCAGGGGGTGAGGCAGGCAATGGAGCCAGATGAAGGTGGCCCTGGAGGTGGGCTTCTCTGGGAGTCACTGAACACGTGGGCCTGCGTGGCCAGATGCCCCAGGGAAGAGGCTCGTGGCCCCATGAACACAAGGGCTGGGGCCTCCTAATCCAGCTCCACATGGTGGATCAGACGCAGAAGTAAGAGCAATAATCTCCTCAAAACCAAACGTCAAAGTAATTAATTCAGTCCCAAAGGTGGTAATAACGGAATAATATTTAACACTTACTGGGCATGTACTAGGTGCCGGGTGCCCTTCCACAGGCTTTCCATCTAGGGCTGCCAGATTTAGCAAATAAAAAATACAGTTATACATTATGTGTGGTGCACATGCCTGTAGTCTCAGCTACTCGGAGGTTGAGGCAGGAGGATCACTTGAGCCCAGGAGTTTAAGACCAGCCTGGGCAACATAGCAAGACCCTGTCTCAAAAAACAAAAGAGAGAGAGAGAGAGAGAATGTAGCTATGTCCATGCAATATTTGGGACATGGTTACACTAAAACATTATTGATTGTATATTTGAAATTCAAATATAACTGGGGCACCCTGTCTTGTATCTGGAAATCCTATTTCTATATCAACCTATTTAATTCTTGTAACTACCCTGTGGGATAGTTATTTTATAGATGAGGTAACCAAGGCACCAAGAGGCAAGGTAACTTGCCAAGGTCACGCAGGTAGTAAGTGGGAAGCTGTGTCATAAGCGAGTGTGGCTCCTGAACCCGAGGCCCGTGCAGTCCCCACGCCAGTAACTTGCCTGGCCGGCTGCATGTTGGGTTGCACGGCCCACACGAGCCTTCTTGAGCGCCAGCCTTCTGTTTGACAGCTCAGAGTGGGAGCAGAGATGGGTGTTTACACTGCATTAAAATCTGGCAGAATTCACCCCAAAGGCCTCTGGAATCTTCTGACACTCTCTCTCCTGGATTACTTTTTACAGAGCCCCTGCTAGAATGAAAGTAGCCTGCACAACACATTAACGTGCCCATCAAAGAGTTCTGCAGAAAACTAGAAGTTTCCCAGAGCTTGCTCAACCATTCTGTGAGCTGATCAGGGAAAGAACACTTTGATTTTATGATCTATGTATTTTGTACACATTAGAGAGAGAGGGTAAAGAGCTTTTTAGGATGTTCCATCAGGGGATTAGAGGATTTCCCCCTGATTGCTTGATGCTTCCTGGTGTTTAAGCAGCTTGGAATTGTGTGTGTCTGTGGCTACAGGCTTGGCACTTGCCACCCCTGGCTTGTTTATGGCTTTTTGTGTGGTCACCTCTGCCCAGGCCCTCTTCCGAGTGGGGGTGCCCATAGTTCTGTGCATGGGGGCCACTGTAGGAGAGCTCTGCTGCACATGGTCTTTAGCCAGCTGGCAGAGAATGCTCACACCAGAAAGCAGCTCACTCCAGTGCCTTGCACCCATTCACCCGGTAGGTGTCAACACTGAGGACACTATCAGTCATAGATGCAGAGGGCACTTCCACTCCTGTCCCCATCCCATTGTGCTAACAGGAAGCAGTGCAGAGGCCTGCCTGGTTCACCTTTGTCATCCCAGGCCCTACGTAGACCCTGGCTGCAATAGGCATTCAATAAATGTCTGCTAGATGAATGGATAGAACAAGGCATAGTAACCTGGGAGTGTTCACAGACTTCATCCCTTCCCTGGACTCCAAAGGGAATCTTATCATTGCCAGGGCAGGGCCCCGCTCTTCTCTGAGAAGATCTGTCCTCCGCAAGACTCTTTTGTAAACTCTTGTGAGTCGATCATAAAAAGAGAGGCTAAGACAATCTGCGAAATAAATAACTGGATGGAGCTAGGGGAGCAAAGGCTGGAGAGGGAGAGAGATGGAGAGAGAGAGAGGAGAGAGAGAGAGACAGAGATCTGGGTGGGGAGAGCACCCAAGTGAAGAGTCATCAGAGTGTGGGGCGTGAGAACAGTGTAGGAAAGAAAAAAGGGGGGATGAAGGGGAGGATGGGAGTAAGGTTTGTTCTCCTTGTGTGCACTTTGAGAGATGAGAGTAAAGAACAAAGTTCTTTTTCTGTTGGTTTTTGTCTACGGAACAGTTCTTGAAGGCGATCCTTCCCAGAGCCGGGACCACATGGATCACAGGCTTGTCACTAGGTTTGAGGTCAGAGAGTTTGACCTCAGAGCCAAACCCTGCCTGGTTACAAGCATGCATTTCTCTTTGTCTTGCAGGGATATTTGTATTTATCAAATTCTTCCCTCATTTACATAGTCTCATGTTTTTATAGCTTATGTTGTATTGTTGGTTATTTCAAGTTGCTTTAAAAAGTAGTATGTCAATAAAAAACAAAATCTGTATTCTACTTAGTAAACTGAACACACGAAACTCTTAGAAATGGGTACATACCCTAATTCCACCATGACTACCACAGCTATTTTTTCAGAACACAACATGAAGAAGTTAGTTCACAGTTGGCCCATCCTGACCCTTTAAACAGACACAGCGCATCTGTATCAATGCATGTGGGAATTTGTAAATCCCCCACAAGGGATGACAGAAAGCATATAATAGAACACATGTGAAAATGATATTTTAGCCAAAATGCATTTCTTCCTGTTCACCAAAGGACTCATAAGAAAGAAATTCTCTAAATATGACAAACATGAAAAAGGCAGTTTTCAGAGCTCAAACTTGCATAAGTTGAAATAAAATCTACCCAGGAAAGAACCCCATACATGTTACAAGCATAGTTGAAGTTTCTCTTGGCGTTCCCATGGTGATAGTCAGGCACAAAGCCATCTAGGTGCTGTGGGTGGGGGAGATTTTAAGCACAAACCTCCTGTGCCCCAGAAAACCAGCCAGAATAAGAATCATGTGACACAAGGACAGTAACCTCTGGGGCTAGGATGCCTTTGGGGCTGGGATAAATGATTAAAGCAAGCCAGTTTCAGGTAGCTTAAACCGAGGGTTACTCTGTAGAAATGTAGAGCCAAGATTGCTTGATCTCTCAGTTTCAAAAAAAGCAGGATTTCCAGACCTTTATGTGAATTCTTCCTATTAAGGAATGTTAGTAACTAATTAAAATATTTGTAAACACTACTCCAGCAAATGCACCCAAAGTCTCTCATTTGCACCTCTGAGCTCAGATAAATGCTTTGGAGGATGCTTGTTGCTCCATTGACATCCACGAGACCACACTAGCCCGAAATCCTTTAATGATGTGAAGAGAAGCCTCTGGGAAAGCTTCCCACTCACCTGAGAATCCACACAGTAGAAAATCCCCATTTCTTCCTCTTCCATGGCTCTCTGCTTTAGCTTGGCAACCCCCTGCCAGCCCTGCCTGCCCTCACCTCCATCCAGTCACCTGCCATTTTGACACACTCAGCCCCCCTGGAGTGTTCCACTGCGTGTCCTCAGGCCCCCACCCCATGGTCTAAGATCGTCCCGTTTCCCTCTGGCCCCCTGGAAGCCCCCAGCCTCTCTGCTGCCTGCTGGCCTCCCACCAGGGGAGCCCACTGGACGAAAGGCAGGGAGAACTGGCTCTCTCAGAATAGAGCCACCTTTCATTTTAATAATAAGCCAGTGTTGGTTCCAGCCACAAACATCATGCTGGCTTTCTGTCGCTCCCCCTTGGCCGACTGTGGGTGTCCAAATGGAGCGTGACACAGCTCCCATGCACCAGGGAGCTCCTCGTCATCTCTACAGGGGAGGACGGGTGCTCTAACAGAGCTGCTTCCATTGTCTCAACCAATGTAGGATTCATGGGGATTCATGAACGGATCTGCTGCCAATATTTCTGTGTTTTCTCTTTGGGTGGTTACTCCCCAACCTAAACTTCAGGACTCCCCATCTCTATAACCATAAAGACCAAACTCATTGGAGTAGCTTCAAGGTCCTTCAGAAGCTGCTCAGCCTGTTATGCTAGTTTCACATTCTTCCTCCTGCCCTGACCTCTCCCGTCTGGCACACCCCACAGCCCATGCGCTTGCTCCAGCTACACTAACAAACCCCTAATTCCCAGTTATGCTTCTGCTAATGTTACTCTCTTTGCCTGAGTCCTGTCCCCCAATATCTTTATCCTGCCAGCCCCTATTCATCCTTCAAGACCTAGCTCAAATATCTGCTCCTCTATAGAGTCTTCTCCAACTCCCCTGACTACAGAGTTTTCTTCTCTTTCCTGTGAACTTGCACAAAATATGGCCCACACCTATTACCTTATACTTATTATAAGTATTAGTTACTTCTCTGTACCCCTTGCTTGACTGTCACCCCTTGAGAGTCTTCTCTTCGTATCTCAAGCTGCTCCTGGCACGTGGAGATAACCAAAATGTGTTGAATGAGACAGAAAGAAATCTGACAGTAATATACTCACATTAAAAATAACAATCAAGTGCTAGGTGCCTTATAACATTAGTTTTAATCTTCACACCAACCTTGTGAGTTAGAGTTTATAATCATTGAGCACAGAGAGGCTGAATAACTTGCCCAAGGACACACAGCTAGTAGTTGATGAGCAGAAATGTGAGCAGAGAGCCCGAGGAATGTCGTCTTCTCAGGGATCTGGCTTAGGGTTGCCACATAAAAGCGTCCTTTCTGCAAGGGAAGCAACACAGTGTTCCCCTGGCTGGACTCTCACTCAGAGACTTCTCCAGCTCACACGGCCTTATGTTTGGGGCCAAAGAAGGGAAGAGACGCAAATGAAAATGGGCAAAGCTGGTTTCACTAAAAGTTGTGGGATTTAAGAAGTCCAGACAGCACTGTACAGGACCCATTTAACAAGGTGTAATATTTGAAGAGGAGAGAGGGCCTCCTCCCCACCTGCTGAGGAACCAACACCTGCGTGCCGAGGGCTCCCGAGCCCAGCCCAGCCCTGGCTCTGTGAGGCCCCAGCCCGTCGGCAGCGCCAGGCCACGGCTTCTCAGGGCCAGCGGAGGTAAGGACGCTAATGCCCAGGGCTCCAGAAGGACTTGGCTTCCCAGGGAAAGTGGCTGCAGGAAGCAGCACCAACAGTGGGAGGCGGCGGTGACCCACTCAGAGAATTAGAAGGCAGGCCTTTTTTTAAATTTCAGGATATCGAGGGGGCAGGCCTTTGGCAAGGGCAGTGGCATTCAGAGGGCCCTGGCAGCAGCGACAGCACAGGCCGGTCAGGGGCGGGGAGGAGCAGGAGGAAAATGGCTGGCACCGTCTTAAGTTGATGAAGGGACATCAGCGAAAACCCCTGGAGAGTCTCCCAGACATAACCGGGAACCATTCTGAGATGAAAATGCCGCAATAGCAGGCAGTGCAAGAACCAGAGAGATGCTGAGTATATCACTGTTAACGGGGTCCCATTTTTACCTCCTTTTGGCCTGGGAAAACAGGTGGAGGTGCATTTTTATGGATCGTATTCCATATTGCTTTTATTTCATTCATTCATTTATTTACTCAACAAATATTTATTATACCCCTGACGTGGTTTTACAATCTATACAACCATCTGTAGCATATGCACATACAAAGGACACTACAACTTCCCCAACCTAGGATATAATAACTTTCATTTCGATAGTTATTTACTTGGGAGTTGTGACATAATACCTCGAAAGTGCAAGGACCAGTCCATAACTGTTGTTCTAATTTCAGAAATATATATTTATTTGGATAAATATGTTTACAAAGTAGCAAAAAATTAAGCTGCAAACCATGACCCATTGAACAAATCACCTTTACTGCAATGTCAAAACCACCCAAGGGGACTGTCACTGAACAGCAGCAATGTGTGGGTGCCACCACCTTTTCTCCTGGCTTTGATTCCTCCCCAGCCAGGCAGGCCACAGCCTGAGGACTCTGCACCATCCTTTTCCTGCATTGCCACTGAGAGTAACAAGGGACAGCTTGCAGTTTCCCTGGGCTTCGTGCATGAAAAGTGGACTGTGTTAAGCTTGGGTGAATGCCTGCTGAGTAATAAAAGGAGAAACTGCCTATTTTTTCTCCTGAATCATCCAGATAAACTGTATTTGTGCATTATTCACAAAAGCCAAGGTATGGACACAATCTAAGCATCCCGGGAAGGATGAATGGATAAAGAAAATGTGAAAAAATAAATATACACACAATAGAATATTATTCAGCCTTTAAAAAAGAAGGAAATCCTGCCATTTGCAACAACATGGGTGAACCTGGAGGACATTGTGCTACGTGAAATAGGCCAGGCACAGAAAGGCAATACTGCGTGATCTCACTTATATGTGGAATCTAACAAGGGCTGAACTCACAGAAACAGAGAGCAGAATGGTGGTTGCCAAAGGCTGGGGGATGGGGAAATGGGGAGATACTGGTCAAAGGGCACAAACTTTCAGTTCTATCAATAAGATGAATGAGTTCTGGTGATCTGATGGGCAGCATGGTGACTGTAGTTTATAATAATGTACTGTTTTCTTGAAATTTGCTAGGTATTCTCACCACACACACAAAAAGTAACTTTGTGAGTTGGTGGATATATTTATTAGCTTAATTGTGGTAATAAGCTAATAATATAATTTCACAGTGTATATGTATATCAAAACATCACATTGTACACCTTGAATACATACAATTTTTGCTTGTCAATTATACCTCGATAAAGCTGGGCATGGGGGAACCAAACTGCATTCGTCCCCTTATCAACATGGCTCTGAGCATCGTGATGCTGGAATAAATGCTCCAGCTCAGCCCCGGGAAGCTCCCACCAGCCCCAGCCTAACTCTGTCCGTGTTTTTGTTCTAAACCAGCAGGGCCCTCCCACCGCAGGACTCTCCTGCAGCCCACCCACGATAGTCCTGACGGGGGATGCCAGCTCACCAGAAGGAGAAACCGACAAAAACCTGGCCAACAGGTACACATGCCAGGTGCCGGATCCTTGTGCTGTGATGAATAGTATTTCCTAGAATGTGGGGATCAGACAGCTATATTTTTTATAAATCTTTTCTTCTTTTTTTGTATCATTTTATGGGTTAAAATCCAATCAAGCAGTTTTTCAAAATGGGAGAGTTTGGGATTTTTCCATTATCTTCCTCCCAAAATGATACTTCCTCTCCTGGATTTGGCCCTTTGCACTCTGCCAGCCTTTAAGAAAAGCACAAAGCACAGCAGGGGAGTTTCCCGTAATAACTGCCCAGATGTTTGCAGATGAACCTGAAAGGTGACTGTAGAGTCCTGGCCCTGGCCAAAGTGGGTCCTGTGCGGGCTGTGACCTCTTGCAGGGGACATAGGCTCACGTACATGGGGATGTCTGTGTCTTGGTTTTACGCAACACTAGCCATGCATCGGTCTAGCTGGAATGAGATTGTCTAGGTATAATATTCAAAAAGGTAACAAGATAATTCTCACACAGATATATAGTGATCATATGTCAAAGATCTACTTATTAATAAGGGAAGCAGCAGGACAACCAAGCTGGTTCAAAGGAGAACACAGAAATGGATACACATGTATAGTCAGAGGGGAGGGAAAGAATGCTGGAATAAAATTGCTAAATTAGATATAAAATAGGCTAATGTTCTACAGGACAATGAAACCGTGTTATTATCTTTTCTCCCAAATGCAAATCATCTGCATCTCCACCAGACAACGGTTATTTACATTTTTTGAGATTTCTGCAAGTTAGGTATTAGCTCAGAGTCTGGGCCCTAATAAATAGTAAGTAGTGAGTGTAAGTTGCAACCCTTGAGAGCAGGTACTTTAGCGTGCATGAGAAGCACCTGGGGAGCTCATTAAATCGCAGCTTGCTGGACCCACCCCTAGAGTTTCTGAGCTGCTAGGTCTGAGGTAGGGCCGGAGAACCGGCCTTTCTAATAAGTTCCCAAGCTGAGAGGCAGAGGAGCCCTAGAGAAGCTTGTGGGGTGATGTTCTAGGATGACTTTGAAAGAACATGCAGGCAATTTTTGCCTATTTTCAAGCTGTGGATTAACAAGATGACTCTGTTCTGTCTTTTAGAGTTCACGGTCCCCACAAGAGGCTTTCTCACCGACACTTGAAGGTTTCCACTGCTTCGCTGACGTCTGTGGGTAAGGGCCTGGCCAATCTGAAGGCATATTGAGTAGTAAGGCTGAAGCTTGTCAGCGTGGTCCGGCTCAGCCCCTTCCTCTCCCCTGTCTCCAAGGCAGCCCATCCATATAAGCCCAACAGTGTAGACAGCCCCTCTGTGCCTGCGTCCAGAGGTCTAATTTCAATTTCTTTTGGTAAAAAGACAAGAGCAGGGCATGAAAATGAAGGTGAGGAAGTCAAAGAAAGACAGAACAGCTGGGTGAGGCTCAATTCTGGGGCTGAGTCCTCCAGCCCTTGCTAGAAAGGCCCACAGCTGGGCAGGCGTGTACTTGGGTGGACGGCTGGCTGCCCTGGTCACCTTCTCGTTCCCCAGATGGCTTCTCGTGGCCTGTTGGAACATAGAATACAGAGTTGGTCCCTGCCTTCATGTTGTTCATAGTCTATGAGGAGACTGAGAAGTGAGCAGATATAATCAGGACACTATATTATAAGGGCCTCCTCAGAAGAGCTGGGGAAACCAAGGTAAGAAGGGGACCAGGTCTTTCTGGGGAGGGGGAAGGTTTGGGTAGGTATTCCAGAGGACACGGTATTTGAGTAGTGCCTTAGAAAGCTGGGCAGATAGACAAGAGGGAGGAAAGGCAACTGCAATGCTCCACCCTGTGTATTAGTTGGGACCCTTCGAAAGGACAGAAACTCAACTCAAGCGACCTTACACCAAAAAAAAAAAAAAAATAATAAAAGCCAGGGCTTGGGATCTCAGGTACTGCTGGATCCAGTTCTTGAACTGGGTTATTAGATTGCCCCATTCCATCTCGCAAGTCTTCTTTCTTGTGTGTGAGCCTTCTTCTTGGGCAGGCTCTTCACGCATGCTAGCAAGTGGCTCCGAGCAGCTCCAGGCTTACATCCCATCAGTGGAGAGAGGCTTCCTCCTGCCCATGCACCTACACAGTTCCCAGGGTTGCCGCCATCCCTGAGCCCATTCCTGTGGCCAAGGGGATCGAATTCATTGACAGGCCAAGGCTGGTACATGTTCCCACTCTTGGCACTTGGGGTGGGCGGGGGATGGGCTTGGCCAGCTCCTGCCTAACTAACGTACTGGGGAACTAGAGGGGTTTACCCAGTGAAAAGTGAGGAGCCGCTGCCAGAAGAAGGGGTCATGGAGGCTGGGGGCGAGACAGACGCCATTGCCTACAGACAGACTGGAGTGGAGGGCCTTTGGCAGGAGAATGTGGGGCCGGCAAAATTGTCTGAGACCGGTTTGGACTCCACACTGAGGAGCAGGAATCCCCATGACATGAGCAGAGAATGGCACGGCCAGACGTGGCTCTCAGGAAGGTCACTCCACCAGGCAGTGGAGAGCGGGCTGGAGGGGCTCGCCTGAGGGCTGGGACCTGCCAGAGGCTGATGTGATTGTTCAGGTAAGAGCGAATGAGCAGGAACAGAGATGAGGGGCGGTTTGCAGAGATACTTAAGATAAATGCAAGGACTTAGGGGTGACTCCCGTGCCCCTGAGTAGCTGGGTGAGAGGAGGTGTCATTCACCCACCCCTTGCAGAGGGGCTGCTGGAGAAGGGGCAATTCTGGAGAAGAATGGGGGTAAACCATGTGAGGGGAGGGTTTGTGTCCATGGCCCGTGATCTTTGGACTCCTGCATTTGTCCGCAGACCTTGGGCCCATTGGCTTGTTAAAGAAACAGAGACCTGAAGCAAGAACAGGCTAGGGGGAGCAGAGGGTGTGGAGGGGGCCCTGATGGCCTTCCATTCACGGCAGAGCTCAGAGCAGTGCTGGGAACCAAAATGGCTTCATCACTGTTTGTGACAAAGGACCTGCCACAGCCACAGGCTACAAGCCGGAGGGGCCAGGCCTGCTGAGGAGGACATGTCTGTCCCCATGCGCCCTCTCTGTGGCATCAGGCTGAGGTGTGGCTGGCGGGGTCAGCGTCCCTGGACTGAGTGTGGCATGGCAGGGCCTCTCAGCCTCGTGCCGAGCACGCAGTGGCTCACGCCCAGCTCACCCTCCTTCTGTAGACCCTACGGGGCACATCATTGACCTGGTAAATGACCAGCTGCCGGACATCAGCATCTCAGAGGAGGACAAGAAGAAAAACCTGGCGCTGCTGGAAGAAGCCAAGTCGGTGAGTGAGCGATTCCTGACCCGCCGTGGAAGGAAGTCCAGGAGCAGCCCTGGAGACTCCCCGACAGGTAGGGCAGGGCCAGGCCGGCAGGTGGCTGCCCAGGCCCCTCCAAGGAGGGCTTGGAGGGCTGGGGAGGGAAGGAGCAGGCGCCAGCTGCAGCAGGAGCCTGGCCTCCGACGGGGTGGCCTTTACCTCACCTGCCCCCAGGCCCCATGAGAGCTCAGCGCGGTGGAGAGGGTCCTGCAAGTATAGGGCACCTTGCTCAGTTTCAGAGGCTCCAAAATGCCTTCCCAACTCTAGCCCAGAAAACTCCTGCTTTTCACTTTTTGGCCCCGTGTGTGACCCTTGTGACTTCCTGTTTTGCCAAGAAATGTGAGCCCATATGGTGGCATGAACTTAACTTGGACCTCTCCCCTACCCCCAGCTTTCGCCTCCCTTTTCCCCCCTCCCTGCCCCCCACTGCGTGGGGAGAATGGCTCTGAGTGAGGCCCATAAGCACAGACGCCCGGGCCACCCACCTTCCCCAGGAGACCCCGCTCCATTGGCCAGAGCCCCCTCGGATTTCTGGAGAGGCCGCCCTGGGCTCGCTCCCTCTGAGCTCCAACCGCAGGCCCCAGGAAGGAGTCTAGGCACTCTGGGGAAGGGGAGGTGGCCTTTGGGGGAATTTTGGGTTAGAGGAAAGATTGTCCTAGGCCCTGAAATCCTCCTGCTACTTCTGTGTTAGAATCATTCTTCTGAGCAAAAGGTTGGGCCAAGTTTTTTAGATAAGTGCAAATGTACTTAGGGGGACAAGAGGAACATTTGAAATCAGGGAGTCTAGAAGGTACAGCCTTTGGAGCTATGCCTGCCAAGCAATGCAGGTTCTCAGTTTCTGGAAGGTGCTTTGAGGTCAGGCCAGGTAGGCTTCGGAGTATGACCCTACCCCTCACCCTCCATCCCCCAAATGACCTGAGGGCTGGGCTGTAGTGGGAGCCTTCTATGCCCCTGACCCCAAAAAGGCAGACCCAGTTCCCAGGGCTCAGAAATACCTAGAAGGATGTCTTTGTTGGGCTAAAGTCCTAGACATTCACGAACTCTGGCCAATTTGTGTCTGTCTCCACAGCTGTTTCCCCCAACCTCAGCCCCGGAGCTTCTCCCGCATCCTCTCGGAGCAACTCTCTTACTGTCCCCACCCCAGCAGGTGAGGCGCAGCCACCAGGGAGTTTCCCACCCTGCCTCTCCCTGGGGGTGGTGGCCCAGCCTGAGCTGACCAGGGTGCTCCCCAGCCTGCCGATTCCCCTTCCCCAGGGGCGCCAGGCTGGGCCAGCCCCGAGGAGGCCAGTCTAGCCCAGGATGAGGCCAGAGGGAGAGGAAGGGACTGTGACGGGCTCTCTCTGCTCAGGGAGGACTCCGGTCATCACAGAGCTTATTTGGAAAGGCCTCTTTGCTTTTTGATTTCTTCCCTTGCATTAGGCTGTGTCCAGGGCCACACCCTTGAGCCAGAAAGGGGGGAGGGGCAGGGGGCCAGGGAGAGCAGCTACCCTCTTCAGTGCCATGGGGCATGCTCAGGCCAGGTTCCTGTGCCTCAGTTTCCTCATATGGTTCCTGTGAGGGTGCAATGAGGGCCCAGCACAGAAGCTGGCATGTGGGAGGTAGCCAACAAATGGTGGCACTGCTGGCTCTGGGCCTGAGATTGCTAGGGGGGACATTCGGGGGAGGTGGATGCAGATAAAGGCACAGCTGAGGGTGTGGGGTGCTAGACATCGCTTACCAGTGTCTGGACCATTCCAGGTTTGGGTGTGTGCAGTGGCCCACAGTCCCCTCTGCCCGGAGCTCCAGCACAGGTAACGGGGCCCCCCTTGCTGCACTGTTTCTGTGACAGTGGGTCTCTCCTCTGACCCCCAACATCCAGGGCCCTCCTGACCCACTGGAGATGAGGGTGCCGGGGGTGGAGGCGTTTACACCACTGCTCGGGCCTCCCTGAGGGTATGTCAGGAGGAAATATGGTTCTCCCCATTGCTGACTGACCTGTGTTTACTTTCTCCAACAGAGGGGGGATGAGGCCGAAGTCTCTTCACCTCAGCTTGGCGAGCCTGTGAGTTTGAGCTTTGCCCAATGTAGATGACTCCGGTGTGGGAGACACAGTCTCCCAGAAGTCCAGGGTGGCCCCTGGGCAGCCTGCAAGTGTGTGCGTGCATGCGTGTGTGTGTGTGTGTGTGTGTGTGTGTGTGTGTGTGTGTGTGTACATACGTGAGTGGAGGGTCGGGCTGGGTAAACCAGCAGACTGCTCTGCCCCATCGTGACTGGAGGTCTGAGGTGGAGTGGTGGGGAGGCAGGATGCAGTGGGGGCGACCTCCTAGGGTAATGCTCACAGCCCTGCCCCAGTCTCTGCTGGGCAGAGATAAGGTGGACCTCCAGGCCCAGCAGCCCCTGCCAGCACCAGTGAAAACTGCAGGAAAGCACCAGCCCCTGGTTGGGATTCTGCCTTGGGCAGCCAGGAAAGCCTCAAACTTGTTGATGAGCAATAGAAGTGCTGGCCCCTGCTCAGAGCCAGGTGCCCATGTGCCTGAGGTGTGTTGGGGGTCACATTAGAATTCAGTCTCATCTAGAGCTGCGCCCACGATAGAGTTCTCTGGAAGAATTTCAGCTCACACACAAGACAGCCACGTGCATCCACAGACCCACACGCTGTCACAAAGCAGGTTTCCCGTGGGGAAGGAAAGAAGAATGCAGAAACTTTGAACATCTGAGAGTAAGATATTTGCGAGAACTGCCTCCTCCAGTGATCCTTAATGCCTTTTGGATTGTGGAACTCTCTAAGAAGTTGAGAGTTGTGGATTTTCTTCCAAGAAAGACACCCCTTCACACAGACTAACATACACATCTGCATATAATTTCAGAGGGTTCACAAACCTGGGTCCCTAAGAGTTAAGGGCCCTGCCAGGCAGAGCCAAGACTAGAATCTGGGGCAATGGAGCTGAGGCCAAAGCAGCCTTCTATTCTACTCTCCTCTTCAGCTCCCAGCCCTGGGGACGTACTTGGCTGGTTTTGAGTTGCAGGTCCCATTGTCCTGTTTCACAAACCCCCGGCTTATTTGAGGGTCCCCTTTGCTTGAGACCTGCCTAAGAAGCCCTCCTCTTTCACGAAGTCCACGTGTACCTCCATACACACACGTACAAATGGGCCCCTCGGCAGAAGTAGCCCCACCTGTCTTCTCCCCCGCCTGCCTCCAGGGTCCCAGCTTTATCTTGTCTTTTTTAGAATGTCCCCAAAGGGCTAGCTGACCGGAAGCAGAATGACCAGAGGAAAGTGTCTCAGGGAAGGCTGGCTCCTCGTTCTCCTACGGTTGAGAAGTCCAAAGAAATTGCAATAGAACAAAAGGAAAACTTTGATCCTCTCCAGCACCCCGAGGCTGCACCCACAGGCCCACCTCCTAGCACAGGCAGCAGTGGGAGAATGGCCCTGAATAGCCCCCAGCCGGGCCCCATTGAGGGCGAGCTAGGGAAGCAGCTCCCAAAGACTGCCAAGGAGGGCAGCCCTCTGCCGAGAAGTCCGGCCCAGGGTCTGGGAGGGGCGGCTCCCCCAGACCCTCAGGGAAGAGGCCCAGCTGAAGAGCCTACAGGGTCCAAGGTTGGCTCCAAAGCTGAGCTGCGGCCCCCTGCACCCCGCAGCCCCCTACTGCGGGGGGTCTCCTGGGACAGTGGCCCTGAAGAGCCTGGCTCCCGGCTGCAGAAAGTGTTTGCCAAGCTGCCGCTGGCAGAGGAGGAGAAGCGTTTTGCAGGCAAAGCCAGTGGCAAGCTGGCCAAGGCGCCCGGACTCAAAGACTTTCAGATACAAGTGCAGCCCGTGCGGATGCAGAAGCTGACCAAGCTCCGAGAGGTGAGTGGGGGTGGGGGAGCAGGACCCCTGGGCCAGAGACCTCTGGGCTGAGCCTGGGCCCCAGGGCAGGCAGCTCTGGCCTGGATTTGGGCCTTACAGGACCCTAAACTTCCCCACCCTGAGAAGTCAGGCCCTTACGTGGCATTACCTTTGTAAAAACCAGTTTTAGGTGCTTCTTACCTGAGTTACCAGGTAGAGGTCAACCTGGCATATAGTTGCCACACAAAGCCACATTTCAGGGGAGGGCGGCTGTGTGGAGGGGCACGGGGGCCCCTCATTCCTGGGCCGTTTTCCTCCGCTAGCCGGAGTCGGTGACTCATAAACAGGAACCCCTTCCCGGAGTGCCTGCTCCTGCCCAGGACGGGCTCGCAGGGGCGAGATAGCCCTTTCCTTTGTGATGCCCCCAAGCTTTCTTCCTGATGCCTGTTAACGCAGGGCTTTGACTCCATCTACAATTACAACGATGAGGGCTGCTTCCCCGCAGAGAATTTCTTCCACTGGCCCTGGTGTCCTCACTTCCACTGGCCATCAGACTGGGCACGATGGGCTCTCACGGGCTGCCACCCTAGGCAGGGTGTGAGTGGGGGTGTCCAGAGATGTAGGGGAGAGAGGAGTTAACAAGACAAAGAAGTTCTGACTGGCCCTCTTTTCCCTAGAAGGCTTACGGGGACTATAAGCCAAGGCAACGGGGATTCCTCAGGGTGGGGTCTGGCGCCCCTGCAGAGGGGAGTGTGGGGCAGGAAAGAAAAAGGAGGCACCCAATAGCACTTGAGCACAAGTGAGGGGATTTCTGTGCTAGCAGGAACACGTCTCGAAGCTGGCCACTGTCCTATTCAAAACCTTTGCAATGCTGTAAATTGGAGGTTCCGGGGAGCTGGGACCTGGCTGCTGTGAACATTCTACATGGGAAACCCGATCTAGCCAGGACGACCTAGCACAGGGCCTGGAGGGGCTGCCCATGGGGGGCCAGTGGTCCCAGATCCCTGAGGGAAGGCGGAGCCAAAGGGGCCAGACAGTCAGGGATTTGTCTTTGCACAGGCCATAAGCTGCCCCCACCATCCCCCCACTCCCTACAACCCTGCAGGTAAGTTGTAGAGACCCTGGTGGCCCATGCGACTAGCCACTACCCTTGTAGCTGAGCACCCCGCCCCCACACCCCAGTCCTACGTGCTGAGAGCTGAGGGGCTGTGGGCCTCAGCTTGCTAAGCAGGCATGTCAAGGGGCCTTGGCCATGACTTCCACTTGGATCATCAGCACCCTCTGCTGGCCCCTCCCTTTCCCTCTTTATTGGGGGCAAACCTCTCAAGTGGCCTCTGCCACACCAGAGACTGAAAAATCCATTGGTGGCACAAGTCATAAGGGGCTAGGAGCTCTACCCCGTGTTTCCACCTGGGGGCCCTGGCCTGGTGCTGATTGGCTTAGAGCAGGTGTGAGTCCACATGGGCCGCATGCTGTGGTCAGCATCCCTTCTCTCTGGGGGCTCTACCTGCTGAGACCCCAAGGCGGCAGTTCTCAGGCCTCATTTGGTGGAGAGTGCAAATGCTCAAGAGGTGCCATAAAAGGCCACTGAGGAACCAAAGGGGTGGGGAAGCCACACTCCTGGGAGTGGGTACTCACTGCCCAGAACTTCGAGGCAGGAAGCTCCAGCCAGCCCTGAGATCACCAAAGGCTGTTTCCAGGAGCAGCCACACACACACACAGGGACCCTCCTGTCCCCAGAGCCCATGGACTTATTTGAAACAGACCACGCCAAGAGTAGTTCTTGACCCAGGACTGCAGCACTAACTGCAGTTTCAGGCACCTGTGTGGGCTGGGGGAGGAGCTGCCTGGATCTCACCCTGCCGTGCCCATCCACCCACCGCTAAGGCTGCCCGGCGTTCCCACCTAAGGCTGAGTGGTCACAGAACCACAGAGAGAACCGAGAGAAGAGGCCAGCCTGGTGTCATCACCTGAGACATTGTCTTTCTCTTTTCCGCAAAGGAGCACATCCTGATGAGAAATCAGAACTTAGTGGGGCTCAAGCTTCCAGAGCTCAGTGAAGCAGCAGAGCAGGAGAAAGGTAGGTGGGGTTGGGCAGATGCTCCCTCAGGCCTGGGCTGGATGTGTCCAGCCAGGTCAAGGGAGGTAGGCGTGTAAACACGAGGCTTCCCATCAGTGGCATTTGTCCATCCCAGTGGCGAGTGTGGGCTGGACACAGAGTGGGCCCTCAGTAAATATTTGCAGATGTGCGAATGAATCAGATAGTGATTGCTGCCCACTCAGCGCACCTCCAAACCCCTCTCCTCCCAGCCAGGCCCCAGGTGGACCCTGCCAGCCTTCCCTGGGCCTTGTTGGTTTCTAGAGGGTCACAAGGGTGCCCCAGGCCTGAACTTTTGACACTTCCTTTTCCCCTTCCACCCAGGAAGCCGCCCAAATAGATCAATTCCTCTTTTCAAAGCATCAGAGCCATCTCTTGCTTTCTAATTTGCTGTCACCACAAAGTCCATACCCCGGCCCTGCCCTACTGGATGGCCGCACGTCCCTTCCTCTGAACCCGTGGCTCCCTACCACCCCACCCTCCACCCTGCCAGACTCATCTCCTGCACACAAGGCTTGGGTCTCCCCTGCCTCACCCTCTACGCTCGCCCCTGCTGATGTTCCATACAGTCAGTCCCCACCATCCTAGATCTGGATCCCAGCACCCTTGCTCTGCCCCGTTCCTCAACATGCGTGCGCTGGACCCCACTGTGAATTGGAACTGTGAGGCCTGTCACTGGCCAGCCATGTGACCTGTGCAAGCGACTTAACCTCTCTGGGCCTGATCCCCACACACTAAAATGGAAGTAAGAACAGTAGGTTACCATGGAGATTAAGTAATGAGTGTTCATGAAGTACCTAAAACAGTGCCTGATACGTGACAAGTGTTGTCTAGTTGTCAGCTATTGTTATCCCTAGAGTAGGGGCCCCCAAGGGCAGGAATCTGTGTGCGTGCGTGTGTGCGTGTGTGCGTGCGTGCGTGTGTGTGTGCGTGTGTGCGTGCGTGCGTCTCTACCACTAAGTGCTTACGACAGTGCTGGCACTACTGGGCCCTGACTAAGTGTTTATTGAATAAACAACGAATGAAAACAGGTAGGATGTAGCTGGGGAGTTGAGACAGGTATGCAAACGTAGTCTGTGACCATCACCGTGGTGCCAGGAGGTGGGCAAAGGAATGAGCTGAGCTCAGAGGGATGAGGGTTCCCACTGGGCTCTTCCTTCTTCCAGAGCCACCTCCCCATGGCCACTCACCCCCAGGCCGCTGTCCCCGCTGCGTGTCCCTTCTGCTGTGCTGTGGCCTCTGCTCTCTGAGTCACATCATATGTGTCCCTTAAAGCAGTGGGAGAGTCCCACCAACTCTGCAGTCCTCCTATTTTCCTTATTCTCTTTTGTATTTCACTATATCCCAGTCCTTTGGGGGGCATTTTTTTATTGTGGTAAATTTACCATTTTTAAGTATACAGTTCAGTGGCATTAAGTTCATTCTCGCTGTTGTGCAACTATCACCACTATCCATTTTCATAATTTTTTCATCATCCCAAACTGAAATACTGTACCTGTTAAACAATAACTCATTCCCTCCCTCCCCCAGGCCCTGGTAACCACCATTCTACTTTCTGTCTCTCTGTATTTGACCATTCTAGGTCCCTCATAGAAATGGACTCATGCAGGGTTTGTCCTTTTAGGTCTGTTTTATTTGTTTTTAAGAGGCAGGATCTCACCTGCTGCCCAGGCTGGAGTATGGTGGTGCGGTCACAGCTTACTGCAACCTTGAACTCCTGGACTGGGACTACAGGTGCACCACGACATCTAGATAGTTTTTTTACTTTTTGGAGAGACAGTGTCTTTCTATGTTCCCCAGGCTGGCCACAAGCGATCCTCCCACCCCGACCTCCCAGAATGCTGAGATTACAGGTGTGAGCCACCGTGCCCTGCCCCTTCTCCTTTTATTCCCAATCATAATAAACTAATTTCCTATAGAGTTTTCCACAGTATAAATCATTTTCCACCTCTGATTTCAACTAATCCTCCCAATAAACTAAGAGAGGCAGGGATTCTTGCTCTCATCTTGCAGTTGAGGAACTGAGACCCAAAGATTTCTTAACTCCAAATCTGAAGGATTGGCCATCACACAAGCAGTTTTGAAACTTTTTGTTCCAGCCGCATGACATTTCAGACAAACTAATCCCTAGAAGGGCAGTGGGAGGGGACAGGCAAGTGAGGCTGCTCTTGTTGGAGGGGACAGGAGGGCTCAGATCTGCACCTTCTGGAACTCTCTCCCTTTCTACTGTGGCCCCAAGTCCTCAGTGGACCCTGGGCTTCAGAGAACACAATTTGAAAGTCCTTGTCCCACTTCAAGCTGCCTGGTGCTGGTCTTGGCATTAAAGCCCTCTGTTTATGGATTGTTGTGTGGATGTTTCTGGGGTGTCACCAATAATGTTGGAAGCCCTTGGTCTGAAATACGGTAACACCTACCTATTTATTGAACATTAACAAGGTTCCCAGAAATAATAACATTTTTCAAAGGACTAAATTTTTTTAAAAAATTAACCATCTTTAGAAGAATCTCTTAAAAATGTATTATATACTTCTCTACTTTTAATTTACTAAAGCAGATTTAAAATACTAGATAAACTTATCTTAAAATTTCACTCAAAACCCCATAAATTCTAAAAAAGTAACCATTTTTATTCTTTACAATATTTACTCATAATTATAATTTTTTCACAGTTGATTCGATGAATAGATATAACTTACTGTTTCTGTTTTTGCTTATTTTATAACTAATTCTATATATTTTGACTCATCCTCATTTATCATTTAATGGGTACATAATTTCTTTTGTATTGATGTATCTATTGTTGGGTATTTCAGATGTTTATAGTTCTTGGCCTATGATTAATAGCCCTATTGTACACAATTATGTACTGGTAGTTTTTATTTCTTCCTTTAAGTTACTCCCTTGGGATAAATTCCCAGACTTGAGATTCACAAGGTCAAAGTGTAGGAGCATTTGCATTTACCAAATTGTTTACAATGAAGAATGCTACTGGCAAAGACTGAGTGCATGTCTTTCTCTTAAGCATTATTGCACTGGACTTTGTTTTTACTCCTTGTTGGTCAGAATATAGTAAGAATAATCAGTAATAATAACAATAATTATAATGTGTTTTTGTTATTAGTGTGAAATGCCATTTCATTCCAATTAATTTGTTAAAGCTCAAGCTTAAAATTTTTAAATGTTTATTTACTTTTTAAAAACTCTGATGAATTAACCACTCATTTCTTTGCCTATGTATCCACTTAGTTCTTGGGTTTTTTTGTTGGTAATATATGTAAACTTTATACATTATAGATATTAACTCTTCATTGGCTGTATTTTCTCAGTGTTTTCATTTGATCATTTTTTGCTTTTTAATACGTTTTGAGTTATTTTAGAGGAATCATAAAGATTTTATATAATCTTGTTTGCCTATCTTTTTCTTTGAGAAGTCTTTCATTATTTCAATCATAAAAACAGTACTTCTCCCCAGTGTGGATAACAGATTGACTTTCTACTGGTTTATCTATCATTTGATTTATTTATATTTATTTTGCTAATACCTCTGAAATTTATTTTAAGATAAAGGTATTTTAATATTTAACATCCTCTTCAATAATATTTTAATAGTTTTTATATTTCTTTCAGGGCTTAGATAGTCACATGTTTTTCCTTGCATATATCAAAGACTAGTTCTGGGCTTCTTATACTGTTTTATTCTGATCAATACCATATCGGGATTTTTGGTTGTTTTTTTTTTGTTTTTTTTTTTGAGACAGAGTCTCACTTTGTTGCCCTGGCTAGAGTGCTGTGGCATCAGCCTTGCTCACAGCAACCTCAAACTCCTGGGCTCAAGCGATCCTTCTGCCTCAGCCTCCTGAGTAGCTGGGACTACAGGCATGCGCCACCATGCCTGGCTAATTTTTTCTATATATATTAGTTGGCCAATTAATTTCTTTCTATTTATAGTAGAGACGGGGTCTCACTCTTGTTCAGGCTGGTTTCGAACTCCTGACCTCGAGCAATGCATCCACCTCGGCCTCCCAGAGTGCTAGGATTACAGGCGTGAGCCACCGCGCCCTACCCCATGTAGTTTTAATTACTGCCTTGTGATGTGTTCTAGTGTGCAGTGGGGTTATCTCTCCTTCATTGCTGTTCTTCTTCAGAATATTTGTTGATATTCTAGATACAGAGATTTTGTGCAAAATAACAGAGCAACTAGACAGAAGTCAGGAGATACATTTGAGTTCATGTCCCAGTCCAGACACCAATTAACAGACACTTTAAATGTGTTCCTCAGCCTCTCTGGGCCACCACTCCCATTTGAAATTTTTATCATTTTGTATAACATTTGAATTGCGATTGCTCTAAAGCTACACACTGGATTCAGAAGAACTGTACAAGTTTTGTTTGCTTTAAACTTTGCAGACCTTTAAATTACTTAATTTGCAAACATTTGGTTCTCATTCAGGCATGTGGTTTGTCCCTCTATTACATCAGGTATTTCTTTCTTTCTCCCCAAAAATATGTAAGGTTCTTTGTACACATCTCCCACATCTCTTACCAGAGCGTACTCATTCTATGTGATTTATATTTTTGCTTGTTTATTTAAGAAGAATATTCTTTTTCATTAGATTTTATAACTGGTAATTAGTGGCATAGATGAATGCTGCTTGGTGCTATACCAGCATTTTTTGTATAATAAATATAATTAATAAATGATGGATGATTACTATAGTGATTAACTAGAGTGATTATTACATGCCAGATATCTTGCTAAGCACTTGACAATATTTCACTTAATGCTCACAACGACCTTGGGAGGTGGTCTTATTTTCATTTTGCAAATGAGGAAATTGAGACTCAGGGAGGTTCTAGTTGTGTGGTTATTAATTGCAGAAGCTGTAATTGGAACTCAGATGTGTCTAACTTTATAGGCTCACAACAACTTTGCAGAAAAACTTTTTAAAATTTACAATCAAACCATGTCATGTTAATTTTATCCAATTCATTTGTCTTAGTTGTATGCCAGTGTGTGTGTATGTGTATTTCTGTGTGTACCTGTATATGTTTTATTACTTTGGCAACATTCCCTAATTTAATAATGGTAATAAGGAGAACATTTGCCTTGTTTCCCCTTTTTATTGAATTGTTTTTTGTTTTTCTCTTAAGGATCAAGCTGTATCTTGGTGTTAAATAGATGTACTATTTTAATTTTATATTTACATTTTATAAACCATGTATGATATAAAATATGGAATTATTTCATATTTTATAATATTTTATTATTTTTAAGGAAACATTTTCTTCCAAGTTTTAAGATTTGTGTTGAATTATATCAAATTTGCTTTGAATATTTATTGAAAAAATCATGTATATGATTTAATATATGAATTTCCATATATAGAAGTAAACGTTTGTGGTGCGAGAATAAAATTCATTTGGGGCCAGGTGCAGTGGCTCACACCTGTAATCCTAGCACTTTGGGAGGCCAAGGTGGGAGGATCACTTGAGCTCAGAAGTTTGAGACAAGCCTGAGCAAGATCCCATCTCTACAAAAAACAGAAAAATTAGCCAGGCGTCGGGGTGCACAGCTGTAGTCCCAGCTACTTGGGAGGCTGAGGCAGAAGGATCGATTGACCCTAGGAGTTTGAGGTTGCAGTGAGCTACGATGACATCACTGCACTGTAGCCCAGGTGACAGAGTGGAGATCCTGTCTCATAAACAAATATGGTCATGGTGTATTTTCTTTTGTGTATACTACCTAATTCTGTGTATCCACATCTCTTTTAAAGTATTCTACAACTTTCCTTCATTAGTTAAGATAAAAGCAAAATAGCTATGACACAGAGGTCCCAAATATGAGACTGTATAGGAAAGAGAAGGTTGTTTCACTCTCAAGTGACAGTTCTCAGGTGAGCTATTCAGGTTAGTGGCTGTGCTCCATGTGATCATTTGGGGACCCTAGTTTCTCCCCTATTGTCATTTCACTGTGCCCTGAGGTGTTGGACTTGATACAAGGTTGAAGCTGGACCACAGGCAAATCGGGGTTTTCCACTTGAGGGAAGGAGAGAGTAGACGTCCAGAACAGATTTTTTTTTTTTTTTAAATAGGATAGCAGTTGCACGCATCCCATTAGCTCCCATTGCGTGGATGATGACGTGGTCACGTGGCCATCGTAGCATGGGAAGCCGGGGAGCGTGGCGCTGGCGGGACAGCTGACTGTGTTTAGCCAGTTTCTCGTTTAATGCATATGGAACTTTTTAGTTTTTTAATTGTTTTGTGGTATTCTATTGTATAAGGTGCACTATAGATAGATAGTTTGACCCATCTCCTATTAATATTTGTTATTTCTACTTTTTCTGTTATAAGCAATGTTATAATGACCATTCTCTTACATGTGGCTTTATAGACCTACGTGTTTTTGCACAGGTGGTTATCCTAGAAGTGCAATTGATTGATCAAGAGGTACTTACATTTAAATGTATGTATACATACTGCCAAATTAGCTTACAAAAAGTTTGACCAGTTTAGATATCCACTATCTACACCAAAACCTCACTGTCCAATATTAGTAGGGCATAAGTTGGGTCTCAGAAGTAAAATTATCAGGTAAATGAATTAAATACCTATAATCACCAAATTTAAAAAATAAAATTAAGTGTGTTAGGTGTTCCATAAATACACACTTCTTCTCATTTTCTCTCAGTTCTAGGGTCTGGATGGTTAAGAGCTCAAGTTTCATCACTTACCAGCTGCATAGCCTTGGTCAAGTTTTTAATTCTCTTGATGCCTCAGTTTGTTCATCTTTAAAATGGGCACAATAATAGTACCTACTTCACTGAGCTGGTGTAATGTTCTTACGTGATATTGGTTTTCATTCCAGCAGGTACCTGCCATACATTTTAATTTCTATCATTGAGATGGTAGAGTTCTATCTTGCCAGACAAATGGGGCTTTCTTATACTCTGCACTCCATGGTGCCTAGGACAGTGTTGGAGATGTGGTGGGGAACCATATGTGTTTCATTAATATGTGCAGGGTTATGAATTTCTTTTCTTATATTCTGTAAGCCCCATCAAAGAGCCCCATCCCCACCTGTACCCAGGACAAAAGGCTTGGGGAGCATATGATGAGAGCTGGCTCAGAGTATTCACGGGCTCTAAATACAACTGCGTATGAGCCCATGGTGAAAGCTCAGCTCTCTTATGATGCTCCTTGGCTGTCCCTTTGAGAGCTGGGGAAAGATCCTTATCAGAACACCCTGGAGTCTTAAGAACTTTGGCTGTCCTTCAGTTTCTGAAGCCTGGGAGGCTCATTTTCGTCTTGCATCCGGTATTTTCAACAACCCAACCAGTTCCCTTCTCAGGAACTATATTGTACGATGTTTTGATCTTTGATCATTTGCGGGTTATTTTAAGCTAAAGATGTAGGACTGACTGTGGGCTGGTTCCTGGGCTGTTGCTGGGGTTGCATTAGGTAAAGGCTCAGGCATTGCCATCGAGGGGAGGGCCTTGTCCCGGCTACGTTATCAGTCCCCTTGGCTATCTCGGCAGCCTCCCACCTGGTCCCTCTGCCTGTACTCCTGACCCTCACCCAGCTCACACCACGGCCAACACAGCAGCCAGCGGAATCTCTGAAATGCAAATCTGTTTCAGCATCTTTAGAGGCTTCATTCCGCTCTTAGGATGAGCACTTGAATCCTCAGCAGAGCCAAGAAGGCCCTGGGTGATTGACCCCACGCACCTCCCCAGCGTCTTCTAGGGGCCATGCTCCCCTCACTCGCAGCATCTCGCCCTTCCTTCGGCAGCTCCTTCTTTCCCCTCCTTAGGCTTGGCACATGCTGTTCCCTGTACATGGAACATTCTGCCTCTCCTCATCTTTGCCCGATGAACTCCCATTCAGCCTTTAGATACCTGCTCTTTCTTGGGAAGGCTTTCCTGGTACCTCTAGATCCCTTGTCCTTTATAAAATCTATCACCGTGTAAAATGAAGTGTTTGGATGTTTCCCTGATTAATCTCTGTCTCCCTAGATAATAATCTCCCAGAGAACAGTGGCATGTCAGTTTTGCTTAGCATCGTATCCCTAGCTCCAGGCTCATTGCCTGGGACATAGTAAGCACTCAATAAATATTAAATGAATGCATGAATGAACGAGCTCACCTTCGCTGTCCAGAAGCACAAGGGTAGACAGAGTCACTACATTATGCTGTGATAAGACTTTAACAGAACTTATAGTACCTAGAAACAAAGAGGAAGAAGCAGGCAGCTCGGCAGGGGTGAGTCAGGGAGGGTTTTCAGGAGGAGCAGCTTTAAGCCAAGGAAGAAAAATTCATCTCAGGCAGGGGAATAGCAGGAACAAAGGCATGCATCCATCTTCTAGTGCTTAGTTGTTTCAGGAACAGAAGAAATGTCATGTGAACCAAGCGTGAACTGAATGTCCCAGAGAGATAGACAGCAAGGCTAAATCAGTGGGCTGGGACAAGGGAGGGTAAAGGCTTTGAGGGCCAATCAATGAGTTTGGATTTCCATTAGGAATCTTTGGAAAGCCAAAGAACCCTGCAGGAAACGAAGCAGGATCAAATCTATGTTTCGAAATAATCTTCTGGACAGATTTTGAAGGCTGGCCTGAAACATAAGTGGCTGAAGATAGGGATACACCTGGTAAGAGGAAATGGAACAGCCTGGTGAGAGGCAGTGAGGTGGTGGGATGTGGGGAGGACAGTTTGAGAGCTATCTGGAGATCAGCATGGCAGGACTAGGGGAGGAGATGGAGTTGAGGGGCAGACCAGGAAGCCCCCCAGGTGCTGTCTGCACGGCTGTAGGTGCTGCACTGGGAGCGCAAGAGGAGCGTGCTTGAGAAAGGAGACAATGAGTTTGGGTTTGGACATATCAAATGTCCACGGGAAGCAGCTTGGATGTAACAGACAGACCTGTTTTTTGCCTCCTGACTCTAGTAGTAGACCCTAGAGAATCTACTTAACTTAGCTGGGCTTCAGTTTCCCCAGAAAATGAGCTTAGCACTGTTTACTTTGCAGCACTATTGTAAGGAATAAGAAAGTAAACCTGATGCATAGTTGATGTTCAGTTAATGGTGGCTATTGAAATGATTTTTTATTCTCCTTATCCAGGTGGCATGTCTAGGAGATGGTTGGCTATCTGGGCCTGGATTTTGAGAGAGGTGTGGGCTGAGGGAGAGAAGTACATTGAATAGACAATCCTTCCAGACACCCCAGTCTGAGCTTAGAGCCTCAGGTCTTGGGCAGGGAAGAGGCCTTCCAGAGAAGTTAGAGGGGAAGAAAGTTTATTCCCAACTAATAGTTTTGGCCTTTAGGAACTATCCTGGGGCTTAGAGCATCTTTAACCAGAGCCCACAAAGCTACTTTTCCAAGTTCCCGAGATAACCAGAAACAAATGTTTTCATAATGAGCTAGTACAGGCAGACATTTTGAAAATAATTTTATTCTTTTTGTTAAAAATGGCTCATGTTCATTATATACAAATTTAATTAACAGTGAAAAATACAAGGAAGAAAATAAAAATAGCTTACACCAAACACCCCCATCCCCCCAAATACAGAAGGAGGGAGGGGAAAAAAGAGGGAGATCATACTAGATAATACTTTTTCACAAAAAAGTATTACAATTTAATTGAACTCTAATTAAAGTGAAGTGAAACTGCATGACTTGCTGAATTTTGGTAATTGCTTCCTCCAAAGAAGAGAAATTAGTTTCTAAAAGTGTAAAAAATGTATTATTATGAAATGCACAAAGGGTTTGGAGTCATTGAGGTAGTTTTCTTGCATTATGTTTCAAGTTTGCTGTAAGCTTTGGACCTGGCAGTTGTTTCAACCAGGACACACAGACCTGGAAATGACTATCATGAAGGAATAAGTTTATACTCACAGATTCCTCAGAACAGGAGGCACACGGCACACCACGCAGGGCCGCTTGGGGAAGGACCAGACTCGGTCAGGAGGCAGAAGCAGTGAGAGGAGAGCAGGGCCCAGGGCCTTTACTGGGCTTCTCAAGGGAAAGGGCAGTTGAGGCAGTGTAGGCACCCTGAGAAAGTTTAGGATTGGATGGTTTGAATAATTTTGGCAGGCTCTGGGCTATAGGGGTGGTCCCTAGTCATCAAGTACCTGGCCCTGGGGCGATTTAGGGCTGGGGGTGGATGGTGGAGAATATTGGCTTGGTATGTGAGAATTTGGTAAAGGAGATGGTGGGGGGTGTGGGTTCTGGATTGGTTGGTCTATATTTCAAAGACATTCTTGAAGGGAGAGTTTTTTCCTGCCTCTAGGAATTGCCTAAGAGGGGCAATCTCTCCAGGATTAAGGCCCCAAATGCCAGAGCATCAGGAATACAGAAACGAAGAACACTTAGTCACTACAGTGGTACCTACTGACTTCCTGCAGGAAAAGAGGAGAACGGTAGTATTTCTTTCCACCTTAATGTTTCTTCCTATCTTTCCATTTCTACCTCTACACATGTTGAATTCTTCTTTGTATGTCATCCAGGTTATAACATTTACACTCTGTTTTGTAACAATGGTTTCCACAGTTGCTTAGTCTTAGCCTTACATGTAAAAAGATTTTATGCTCATCACTAGTCCCTTTACCAGGGCTCACCATTCCCAAGTTTATTATTTTTATTTATAATTTGTTTCTCAGGATTGCATTTTCCAATAGTTTTCGTAGAAAGGTTCAGAGGTCCTATGTTCCCTGAGTTCTAGCATGTTTGAGAATTTTATTTTGAAGGACCAGCTTGCATGATTACAAAATTCTTGGGTGATCCTTTTTCTGAGGACTGTGTAGATGTTGTTCCACTGTATTCAATGTTGTAGGGAAGACTAGCACCCCTCAATCATCATCTTCCTTTGAAGATGTCTTTCTTTTTTCTGTGGGGATAGCTAGGGAAACATTTCTACATCTTTTTTTTTTTTTTTTTTTAACATGTTGTGTTCTGTCAACCCATGGGTTCAACTTTCCCCTCAATTGAGGAAAAATTTTTTTCTGTTAAATTTTTGAATATGTTCTTTGTTTCATTTGTTTTGTTCACTATCCAAGAGACAACAAATTCATAGACTAGTCATCAGTGCCTTAACTCCAAGTCCATTATTTCATCTCTATATACTTCAGTCTTTCTTTCCCTCTTTGTATTCCTTGTGATCGCTCAATCTCCCCCACCCTTCTTACTAATTCAGTTTGAAGCTATATCTATTTATTCCATCATTTCCAATACATTGGTTAGTTTTTAATTTTCTAGTTTCTTGAATCTATTTTGGTCTTCAGTTTGTTTCCTTAAACAGCAATCATCTTATTCCTTCTTTGTGTGATTGTCTCATCCCAGCTCTGATTTTTTATTTTTATTTTTTTCAGGTTCTAATTTCTCCTAGAGTCAAAGCGTTTGTGCTATATATTTTGCACAAAAGTGTCCTTTTGCATTTTTTATTGTGTTTCTTGCAGCTATGTTTCCGTCCTGACATCTGTCTCCTGCATGTTTCCCTTTTTCCTTCCTTTCTACATTCCTTCCTCTTTTGACTATAGTATTTTTATATAGTTGCCATGCCATTTGTTTTCATTTTATTTCTTTTTGGTCTGGATATTTGTACCTTGATTTTCTCTTTACCCAGATATATTGCGTGGGTTGATTTTTACTGATTCCTTCCTACCTTATCTGAGATCTCTTTGTATTCCCTTCAGTGCTTTAGTTGAAGATTATGTATTTTGTGTTTGTCTGTTTTGTTACTGATTGGGTGGTATGGAAAAGGGGAAGTTCAGATAGAGCCATGTGTTTGGAGAATTTGTTTCTGTTCTTTTTCTATAACTTTGTTTTAGTCTAAAACTTGAGTTTATGATACCAAATTGGGGACATATCTTATTCTCTTGGGTGGGTATTAGTGGCTTTTAGATTGTTTCACCAGTTTGGGGTAGAATTGTGGAGACAACCTGCCCGGGTGTTTATTTTCCAGACTTGACCCCAATTCTTCACATTAGCCATTCACTCTCCTGCCCATAAAGGAGGGAAAAGGTAGACAAAATCCAAGGGATTAGCCACTGTTTTTCAAGAGTGGGAGGAGTGGCCGGGCACGGTGGCTCACACCTGTAATCCTAGCTCTCTGGGAAGCCGAGGCTGGCGGATTGCTCGAGGTCAGGAGTTCAAAACCAGCCTGAACAAGAGGGAGACCCCGTCTCTACTATAAATAGAAAGAAATTAATTGGCCAACATATATATATAAAATTAGCCGGGCATGGTGGCACATGCCTGTAGTCCCAGCTACTCAGGAGACTGAGGCAGTAGGATCGCTTGAGCCCAGGAGTTTGAGGTTGCTGTGAGCGAGGCTAACGCCACGGCACTCACTCTAGCCTGGACAACAAAGCAAGACTCTTGTCTCAAAAAAAAAAAAAAAAAAGAGTGGGGGGAGAGCATGGTGGTGGCATCAGTTTGGGCTTTCCATGTGTCTCCTGCTACTCACTCCATCAGAGGGACTTGTTTTATTTACTTCATCTTTGGTTTTCCTTTCTGGTAAATCCCTCCATATTGTTCAAGATAATTAACTCCGATAGAATCCGCAAAGTCATTCTGCCTTTCCTCTTGCCTCCTTATCAGTAAGAAAAGCAAAATGGCAGGCAGCCCAGGCAGTTCTTTTCCTCTTTCTGAAGTGTAAGTACAGTGGAATGGAGAACCTTCTATTCTAGGGAAACTCTGAATTTCCTCCACCGGCTGCCTACTCGCCCTTACATAGACTTCCCTTCCCATCTGTTAGGGGCTTTCCTTTCACATCTCCCTTTCAATACTGATTCTGGGGCGGGGGTGGAGGGGGGGAAGACAGGGTTATCAAGGGTGGGAGCTCTATGTTTATCCATAGCAATTTCTTTCTCTAGTCATTTTTAAAGACTATCTCCTTTTCCTATATTTGAAAGTTGTTGGTATATTTTTGATTGTTTTAAAATCTTTTGTTAATTTGGTTGAATTCAGGAGGAAGGTGGTTGGTTCTAAGAGCACTGATTCTGGTATCACTCTTTAGGCACCATTTTAACAAAGGCTAGAAGCCTTTTTTTTTTTTTTTCCTGGCTCAGTCTAGGCAAAAGGCAAAAGCCCCTGGTATGAATTTTCCTTGATTATTAGACTTCAAGTGTGTCAGTCAATCATATAAATTTATTTCTCAGAAGCCTGCTGCTAAATTGGCTCTTGGTGTGGTGTGTAGGGATACACAAAGGTAGAGTGGGGCCAGAGGTACACAAGGTTTACTATGGAAATGTCAGCAATAAATGCCAAGACAGAACCCCAGAGGTAGCTAAGAGAACTTCTAGCCCAATATCCAAAGAAGGATTGCCACTGCCCCATCTCTGACAGCTGACTCTCCAGCTTTTGCTTGGATATCTTGAGTACCAGGGAACTCATGAACACCATTTTGTTACTGGAAAGCTCAAAGTATTTGAACATTCTTTACCTTGAGCCAAACTATATCTCTTCTTCTTTCTGCATGGTCTTCCTTGGTGAGGCTTCCATTCACATGATTTCCAATTTTGGCTCTTTAGATAACAACCACAACTACCAATAGTCCTGACCTCTGATCCTAGTCTGTAGCCTAGACGACAATCCTGGAACATGATCAAGCAGGTTAGAAAGCTGCTAGGTTAAAACCTTTGAGATATAGTAAAACATGGATAAATATAAAATGCCCCATGCAAGAAACTGTTGTACAAGATGAGGTTGCTTGATCTGGCTCAAGTAAAGAATTTTGAGAGTTTTGCTTAATCCTAAATGTACTCTGACCCCAGAGTCAGGTACAGCAAGTCTGTGCTGCATGGGTAATAAGCATCGATGCCAGGAACATTTGCCAATGTCCTCCTATGCTAAGAGCTTGTTAGAGCATGTCTGGGCCTTGAGGACAGCAGCAAATCAGAATGTGTGCAGACATGGGACGATACCTAGAGGCTTTGGGCCGCAGTGGACCACAATGAGCTGCTGCAAAAATGGAGCTAGAGCCCGGAGAAATGAAGCTGTGGATAGGCACAAGAGCTATCTTCAAACAGGGAAAGATTTATGGGAAAGAGAATACTTAGTTTATTCTTTCTGCCTTCAGAGCACAGACCTAGGATAGTTTTAGGAGGTTAAAAAAAAAAAGGTGGTTCATTGGCTCTGTTGCCTAAGAGGCATCTATATTTCTGAAATCTATAAAAGATTTAATGAACTTAGTTTTACTTTGGAAAATCTCCAAGCTATGGGGGATGGAACGAGAAGCTAATTTCTAAATAGGACACCAAAGGTAGAACATTTGAATTCTTCAGAGGAAGAATAATTGGACTACAGGCCTCATGAGAAGCCTGTCAAAGAGAGAGGGTTTTCCAAACATGATAGCCAAACAGCCAACCAATTTCCAGTTGCCAGCTTGATACAGTGGGGTGGAGGGGGGTGGGCAGCAATAGGAAGAACATAGAATTTGGAGCCCAGGTAGACCTTGGTTTGAAGTCTGGCTATGCCATCTTCTAGTTCTGTGACCTTGAGCAAGTTACTTAAACTTGCTGAGTCTTGGTTTACTCACATGTAAAATAAGATGATCTTATTTTGATGATGATTTACAAGATGATCTTAAGTTCTGGGTCATTGTAAGAATAAAGTTAGATGACAATTATAAAGCACTTGGCTTTATAAATAGGTACTTAGAAATGTTGAAGCTCTTCGTTGCCTCCTGAGGCTAGTTGCCAGTTGTACTACTGTGATTTCAAAGAGATATTTTATAAGTAAGCACTTTTTTTCTTCCCAGGGCTTCCTTCTGAACTCTCCTCAGCTATTGAGGAAGACGAATCAAAGACTGGCTTGGATGTCATGCCTAATATTTCTGACGTGCTGCTGCGCAAACTGCGTGTCCACAAGAGCCTCCCTGGAAGGTAATATCAGGACATGGGTTGCTGAAGACCCTGTACTAAGCGGTTCTTGTGTTGGATTCTAGGTGGGGCATGAGAACTAGTCTTGATTCTTGACTCCAGAAGGGCCAAAGTCCAGTGGTTCAGGAAGGGATAACGTATCCAAAACAAAAAGAATAATTAAAGGTCAGGCTGGATGTTTTCAACTCAAAGAGCAGGTGGGGTTCTTAGGTAGACACAAGCCAGGAAGGCATAAGAGTCCCCAGAAGCTCATGACAGTAGAGGATAGGTAATGGGCTTTGGGCCAAGAGACATGGGTTTCAATCCCAGATATACCAGCTACCTGTGACTAGGAGAGTCTAGGTCTGATATCTGCACAGCTGGAGATGTGGAAGATTGGGAACCACATGAAGAAGGATTGTTTGGAAAACCTACTAGGCCTCTTTCATGCATGGGGGACAGTGCCTTTGCTTTCTGAGCCTTGCTTCATTACCTATGCAAGGGGAGCCATAGTGCTCTGTCACTGGTAGGTTATGGTGCTGGCTAAATGTGGTCATGTGTGAGCGGGAGCTTAGGACGGTGTTAGCACACAACAGGCCCTGACAACTGGGTTGAAAAGTGAACAGTATGGAGTATAAAAGAGAGAAGACATGGGACTACTGAGCAATAGAGGTGGGTGGGTGCCTGCAGGTGAGGTCTCCAGCTGAGCCAGCAAATGGGAGACTCAACAGTCGAGGGAAGGGAAGGTCATTAGGGGAGCAGCCAGTCATAACAGAGCTCCTGGATTTGGGGGCACACGTGAAAGAAGGAATTGTGCCCAGTGGCTGTGATGTGTGCAGATTCACACTATAATCACCTAAAACACAGAGTCATCAGGGCAATACTCAGAGGGCCTTAGCGACTAGACAGACATCAGGGAAAATGCTAAAAATAAGTCAGAAACAGGCTGCACCCACAGCTGGAGGAGGGCGTGGGTTGGGCCAGTTCACCTTGAGGAAGGCCGAGCGAGGCATCAAGAGGCAGGAATCAAAGGAGAAACACCCCAGTGCGTTGCAGGCTACAGAGCATGTTTGCATACTGTGTGTCTTTCCATGTTTGTGACAACCTAGTGAGGCAAAAAAGGAAGATTTTGCTTTGTCTGTCTTTAGTGAGGGGACAAAGAGGCAAAGTGACATGCTGGCAAGTGACAGAGTGAGGGATTGAACTCAGGGTGGGCTGATTCCAGACCATCTGTACCAGGGCCTGTGAAAAGTGCCAACATAGTCATCAGTCCTCTGCAGTCTGCAAGGAACAGGGCTGATCAAGAGTGTGATTGGCTTCTTTCTCATCAGTAAAGCTAAAAATAATTCATTTGATTAGGGTATATCCCCAGCTCCCCCAGGAGGAGGAGACTGGGCAGTTCTAGATTCCTTGAGTAAGTGAATAGCTACCAGCTGCAAACCATGGCCCAGACTGGACCTATACAGGCCTGCATGGTTCATGAATGTGATCAGCTTCTGAAGCTGCGGTCCAGGCTCTCACACTGAGATCAATATATATCATGCATTGTTTTAATAGCAATGTTGTCCATCTCCAGCCTCCCTGCCCTGGCCACCAAACCGGCTCCCCCTCTAGCCTCAGAAGAGGCTGTTTCCAACTGGGGCACTTGGTTTGGCCTAAAGTACTCTAGCCCTTGTTTGGAGCTTGGGATAGATGGGCACAACTGTCACATGAGATTTGTCATCCAACAAAAGGAAGCCAGAGCTTCAGAATTCTTTCCTCTAGCAGAAATAGGGAAGGTTATGCTTGAATTTTCATATGAGGAAGGAATTGGTTCCATATCCTAGGTGGACTATGTGAATTGGGATTGGACTGTATCAAGAGGTGGGTCATAGAGTCACAAGATGAACAGGTTCAGTAGAAAAAGCAGGTCCCAAATCAGGGACATGGCCTGTGGTTGGTTAATAAGAGTGCAAAGTAGAAAATATCACCAGATGAGGTAGCACCCAGGGTCAAACCCAACAGGAGCCATAAGTATGCATTTAATCAACAGGTATTCATTGAGTGTCTACTCTGTGCCACACATTAGAATGAATGAGCAGACACAGTCCCTGTTCTCATGCACTTACATTCTATGTGGGGAGACAAATAATATTTAAGTAACCAAATGAATGATTTGAGATAGCAAAGTTGCTAGAAAGACCATAAAGATAGGGTACGTATCGAGAATGACATTAGAGTGAAACATGAGATAGGAGGTCACAGAAAGCCTCTATGATAAGGTAATAACGAATATGAGACATGAAAATGACAAATGACAAAAAGCCATCCATGCAAAGATTTTGGTGAAGAAATTTCCAAAGAAAAGAATAGTGATTTCAACAAATGGTTCTGGGACAACTATGACAGCCACATGGAAAAGGGTTAAAGTTGGAACCCTACCTCACACCATACACACAAATTAGCTCAAAATGGATTGTAGACCTAAATCTAAAAGAAAATGCTACAAAACTCTTAGAAGAAAAAATACAAGTAAATCTTGGGTTCGTCCATGGTTTTTTTTCTTTGAGACAGAGTCTCACTTGTTGCCCAGGTTATAGTGAGTGCCGTGGCATCAGCCTAGCTCACAGCAACCTCAAACTCCTGGGCTCAAGTAATCCTTCTACCTCAGCCTCCCGAGTAGCTGGGACTACAGGCATGTGCCACCATGCCCGGCTAATTTTATATATATATATTAGTTGGCCAATTAATTTCTTTCTATTTATAGTAGAGACGGGGTCTCCCTCTTGTTCAGGCTGGTTTTGAACTCCTGACCTCCAGCAATCCACCCGCCTCAGCCTCTCAGAGTGTTAGGATTACAGGCGTGAACCACCGCGCCCGGCCTCGTCCATGGTTTTTAAGAGATGACAAAAGAACAAGTGCCAAGATAAAAACTAGATGAATGGTACTTCCTCCAATAAAAAACTTTCATGCTACCAACAGTGCCATTAAGAAAGTGAAAGGCAACCCACAGAATGGAAGAAAATATTTGCAAAATATTTATCTGAAAAGGGACTTGTTTCTAGAATGTATAAAGAAGTCTTATAGCTCAACAATAAAAAGATGAATAACCAATTTTTCATAACGGGCAAAGGATTTAAATAGACATTTCTTCAAAGAAGATACACAAGGTGGCACGTGAAAAGATGCTCTGTCCTTTTGCGGGCCCACAGTTCTGCCACCCAGCTGCCTACGCCAGTTTGCAGGGTACAGCTCTCTGCACCAGGAACTGGCCATGTCACGTAGCTTCTCTGCCTAAATCACACTTCTCTGAGTGCTCAGTTTTTAATTTTTTTTCAAAGGTGGGTGTGTTCTATAGCAAAAACAATAATAAAAAATAAACAGAATGTGAGTCATTAAAAGAGAAAAACAAGTTTGGTTCATAATTTATGAAAATATGTATTTTTCACATAATATCCAAACAAACCCAGCAGTCGGAGGCAAACTCGGTTTTCATAAATCATTTAAACAGCATGTGTGTGTGCTGTGTGACAGCTAGGCTTGTGTTGGCCTCAGAGGAAAAAGCCTCTGGGTGGGTGGGTGGGGCTGTGACTCAGGTCGTAAGCAAAAACACATCTCTGCAGCTGTTTATCCACGTTCTGTCCTCTGCTGGCTGGATGGCCGTGGGGTCTGGCCGCCTCATCCTGACAGGAAGGCTCCCACAGTCCCTCCCCAGTGAGAACCAGCCCCTTGCAGAGCTGGCTGACCCCTACCTTTGCTCTCGGGGTCCCTCTGCACCCGTCAGAGGGAGGAAGCTGTGTTTCCTGAAAAGTTGATCGATGCTGTGCTCTGTTAAGTCCCGTGACACTGGCAGGCCCCCTCCCGCACCTCCCCACCCCAGCGCAGGAAAGGCCCATGCATTATTTACGTCGTCTGGCTTCGCACCGGCCGGCTTTAGCTACCGCAAGAGCAGCAGCAGCAGCAACAGAGTGGGCGTGCAGATGGAGGGCCTGCTTACGGTCACAGAGCCCCGGCCATAGGTCCTGCACGCAGAGGGACACCTCATGTCTGCCGAGACATCCTTGCCTGCTCTCTGATGCCGGGCGTCAGGGGTCCTCGCTGTGGAGCAGAGCTCTGGCCACTCTTTCTTACCATTTATTCTCTCTCCACCTGCGCCCTCATAACCTCAGAGACAGGAGGATGGTCCAGAAAAACTATAGTGACAACTTGAGCATGTACAGTTTATAAAGTACTTATGCGTTTTCTTATTTATTCCACATTAGCAAGCCTGTGAGTTAATGGTAATAGCTAACATTTCCTGAGTGCCTACTGAATATGGGTGCCATGTATTTGTGCACACACACATTCATACGTGCAGATGTGTTTTTTCCTTTTTTTTTGGAGACAGAGTCTCCCTCTGTCACCCAGGCTAGAGTGCCGTGGCGTCAGCCTAGCTCACTGCAAACTCAAACTCCTGGGCTCGAGCAATCCTTCTGCCTCACCCTCCCAAATAGCTAGAACTATAGGCATGCCATCATGCCTGGCTAATTTTTTTCTATTTTTGGTAGAAACAGGGTCTCACTCTTGCTCAGGCTGGTCTCAAACTCCTGACCTCATACAATCCTCCCACCTGAGCCTCCCAGAGTGCTAGGATTACAGGTGGGAGCCACCGTCCCCGGCCCTGTACATCTGTTTCTTATAAGACTTCCACAAGATAGATGATGATGTTCCCATTTCACAGATGAGCAAACTGGGGCTCGAGAGAATAAATAACTTGTCCAAGTGGCAGAGATAGCACTGGCGCAGTAAGAGTCAATGTGGCACAGGTGACAGAGCACACTCAAAGGGGACGCTGCATCTTTTCCGTCTCACCACCTCTGCTTACTGCATTCCTGGAAACACGTGGTCTGCTGGTCATTCAAAGTCACCTTTTGGTTTATTTAATAGGTTGCATAAAGTTCAATTGTGTGTCTTTTCTCTTTCACAGTGCCCCTCCACTCACCGAAAAGGAAGTTGAGGTAAGTGATTCAAGTGCTTTGTGAAATTTAGTGCCTGTACTCGACTGGGCTTATTCAAAACATTCCTTCCTCCAGCCTCAGCCCTGACATTTTTACACAAAAACGAGAAAGAGTGACTGTGGGATAATGTGGACATTGGTGACCAGCCCTCCTGAACCACCTTAGTTAATGGAAGATTTTGACAAATTTGGTCAGAGGTGAGAAGGTAGTTAGAAGTTCCACGTTCCTTCAAGGATTGTTTGTGCTTTCAGTGTATGACTTAGACACACAAAAGCAGCTGGGAGCATGCAGAAGTACACCAAATTTATTTCAATATTATTGAAAGATGGCCAGTTTTCGAATTTTAAACTGTGGTCTAGAGGGAAGAGGGGCTTGCCCTCTGAGGCTTTCAGCTACCAGACAGCCAGTCTGCTGAGGCGGGAGGCTGCAGTGAGTAGCCCTGTCTTCCCAATTTGCCCATTACTCCCCTGGGGGCCTCCTTGTCCCAGTGGGGTTGTGAGCAAGCTGAGAGGAATTTGTGTTTCCTTCTGGTGAAGGGGTAGATGGGCAAAAAACATATCAGACGTGAGATGGTGAGAACTGCTGATGTGGACCAGATAAGCAGAGGAAGACAGACAGCATGAAGTGCCCACCACCGACAGTAACAACCACCTTGCACGTAGACGCGCACTTACAGTCCATAACATGCTCCTCGCCATCCCTTCGGCTGATCCTCCCAGCAGCTCTGAAAAGCAGGTTGACCAGGAATTAGAACAAGGAGAAAACTGAGTGATTAAATAACTTGCCCAAACCCAGTTCTTTGCAAAACCAAGTTCCCACTGAATTCAGGACTCTTTATGTAACAGCGCCATAAAGGGGATGACCCAGGGACAGAGAAATAAGCATCAAGCAGTACTAATAGACTTGACCAAGGCCTGGGTAGGGCAGAAAGTCCCCACCACTGGGCTGTGAGCTCAAAGCCCATCCACTGATGTTTGTGAAGAGGGGCCATGGGCAGCATATTTAATGCCCAGACCCTGTCCTCAAATGCCTACAGCCACAATCAGCTTGCATCATGGTGGAAGTAAAACAGGCATTGGAATCAGACAGTCCAAGGTTAAATCCTGGCTCTGCTACTCCCTGTGTCACCTTGAACTTAACCTCTCTGTTTTCGGTCTCTTTACCCATTAAATGAGTGTAACACTTCCCACCCCAAAGGGTTGTTGTGGGATTAAATGAGCCAGGGGTAGTAAAACTCATAGCAGTGCTGGCGTATAGTAGATGCTCAGTAAGGAGTAGTTTCAGTATTGCCACCATCATCAGCGTTGGGTCAGTTCAGTTCTTGGCAAGCATCTGCCCTCCATGGGGCATGTTACAGGAACTTCAGAAGCTAAGGCAGAATTGGTGACCACAGGATATAAATCTGCTGCCGTTTGACTCATGCAGGGCAGATGAAGGCTATAAAATTGAAGATCATTGTTTCCTTCCTGTGTGGAGTCTATCTGTCTATTTCTTCTCCCCAGTAGTTTCCTATTATTCCAGGAATTCCACGTCTGATCAATATCACCTTTTAAGAGTTCATGCAGGCTGCATTTTTGGCATGAAATATTTATTTATTCCGGAGAGCTTATCCTAACAGAATTGTACCTGGCCTTATTTAATCTCCTGGCAGCTACTTAAAGCTGCTATTGATGTAGGATTTGGAATACTCAGGCGAGATGCTGGTTGAAATTTGCTGTAAGTCAACAATGCTTAATCTTGAATGGGCTTTCTTTAAATACAGTGTTTTTATGCAAAATCTCCAAAACCTTCGTGTAATAAATCCCAACATAAATCCAAATTGCTTACACAATCAGCTGTACTGGCCTGAGTTTATCTAAACCCAAATACAGGATGTTATTTTCTTAAAATTCAGGGAAAAGCAAAGCGTTAATCTCTCATGATTTTCCAGTAAAATACATATGGTCTTCTGGTCCTGGGAAGGACCTAGCCTGGACTTCTGGTGACTATTTTGCCATCTCTCATGTATTTTACTGTGAAGTAAGCGTTGCACTTGCACATGGCTGCCTTGGTGCCGGTGCCAGGGACTGCTGCAAAATGCTCGTGCAAGAAGCACACCCGTAGCCTCGTTCCCTGCAATAACGCCTCCTAGCACCTCTCCCACACTCTTGTTCCCAACAGAACGTGTTTGTACAACTATCCTTGGCCTTTAGAAATGACAGCTACACCCTGGAATCTAGAATTAACCAGGCTGAAAGGGAACGCAACCTAACAGAGGAGAACACGGAGAAGGAACTGGAAAACTTCAAAGCTTCCATTACGGTGATTACAGAGCCTGATTTGAAGAATCCTTGGGGAGGGACTGTCTCCAAGGGCTGTGCTGGGTGTCACGCTTCTATCAGTCACCAAGTAGGGTCTCCTGGAATGAAAACTTGAGGTGAGACTCTGACAGAGTCTTCCTCAGAGAGCTGGGAGGAACTGAGGCAGAGATCCCCAAGGGCCTGGTTCCTGCTGCCTGTGGGCTAGGCCCTGGGCCCTTGGGAGCTCCCCTCAGGACGGGGCTGGGTGGCCTGTATGTGACGACTTCTTTCAGGCCAGCCAGATATAGAGGTGTCCACATTGGGCTTCTCCAGCCCCCAGGAGAAGCTGTGGCCTGGCCCCTGCAGAGGCCACTTCTCTCGGCCAGGATGGGACGCAGCAGGGGTTGTCTCCTGAGAGCCACGTCCAGGCTTGGTGTGTGTCTTAGTCACTTTGGGCTGTTGTATCAAAGTACCATAGACCGAGTAGTGGCTTAAACAACAAAGATTTATTTCTCGCAGTTCTGGAAGTCCCAGACCAGGGTGCCAGCATGGTTGGGTGCTGGCGAGGGCCCTCTCCAGGCTGCCGACGGCTACCTTTCCGTCATATCCCGACATGGTGGAAGGAGAGCAGGAGAACTTGCGAGGTCCCTTTCATAAGGACAGTAATCCCATTCGTGAGGCTTCCACCCTTGTGACCCGATCACCTCCCAAAGGCCCCACTTCCCTACTACGTTGGGAGTGGTATTTCAGTGCATGATTTCAGGGGAGACACAAACATTCAGTCCGTCACACGATTTGAAGACCCCAGGTGATGCTCGTCCTCACTCTGCAGTCCTCAGCTTCGCTCTGGCACCACTGTGAGCACCGGGAGACCTACCAGAAGCTGCTGGAGGACATCGCTGTCCTGCACCGCCTGGCTGCCCGCCTGTCCAGCCGCGCCGAGATGGTGGGCGCCGTGCGCCAGGTGAGCTCGCCCGTCCCCAGCCTTGCCGACAGGTGGAGCAATAACTCGGGCAGTGACAACTGCACATACCACTTAGGGATGACTTCCTCGGGGCCAGCATCCTGTGCACGTTACTATGGCAGTGTTCAGAGCGCTTGGGGCGGACTACTAAACCCTCGGTGTTTCTTGGGAAAAAGGTTTCCATGGCAATACGCATCTGGGGACCACTGCATACTATCTGCCTTTCTTGGAGATTTCTAACGCACATTAGCATGATCGAGGCTTTGAGAAGTCCTGTAGTAAAGAAGCCTGTTTAACTTTACCTATGTATTTCCTCCATGTATTTGACTGCAGAGCCCCTGCCCAACGCCCTTTAGTTTCCTCAAAAAACAAACAAAAAACCCCCCACAAAAACTATTCAACTTCCATGGAACTAGTATTGGCAAACCATGCTTTATGAAAAATGACTTTGTTTCATTTGATCCACCCAGCAACCTTATAAGGTAAATATCCGTTTCCCCAGCTGAAGATGCAGAGTCTTAGGAAAATGCTAGCACTAGTGAGTGGCAGCGTGGGCACCCAGGCATGGCCTGGCTCTCTCTTGGCCACTCTGAAGTTCTGAAGCTCACAGAGCACTGCCCTGTCCAGCATGGTGTTGCAGATCACTCTGCCCAGTTCTAATCCCGGCTCCACCCTGCATTTGCCATGTGACCTTGGGCTGGTTTCCAAGCTCTTTATGCCTTAGCTTCCTCAGCCATACGTGAGGATGACCATGGTACCCTCCATGTAGGGTTGCTGTGATACTCGTGAAGCACTTAGATGTTATCACTGTTGCTGTTGTCCCGGATCCATGTCCTGCTGCGCTGGTTGCATGAGAGGATGTTCCTGGGGTACAGCCCTACGCAGTTCCTGAAAGAAGCCCAGCCACTGGGCTGTCCCACCCTGTGTCCTTCAGGGGAGGAGCACCTGACTCAGCAGTGTCACCCAGGAAGTCACTCCAGCTGAGAGCTGGAAGTGGCTGATCTCAGCCACACATGGCTGTGGGGACCTTTTCCAGGGAAGTCACTGGGCATGTCTCTCTGTGGCCAAGCAAGGCCCGAGCTAGGTCCTCTGAGGGACACAAGGCGGGTACAAGCAGGGACAAGTCATCATCGTTGTACGCAGCCTTCCCAAACTCACGTCTCAGCCCACGTGCTGCTCATTGTCTTCGCCCTTTTCCAGATGTCTCTCTCGCCCCAGCGTCCCTGTCTCAGGCCTCCCCTTCCCTGTGGCTCCCTGGACCACTTCAGGCCCTTGTCCTGTCTTTCCCTGCTGCTCTCACTACACCAGTCTCACTCCCTCCAGTCTCATCTCCATAGTGACCTGGTTACGTTACTCCTTTACTTTAAGACATGCAATGGCTTCCCTTTTCCTTCAGGATAAGTTCAAATTCCTTTGTCTAGCATTCAAGGTCCTTCATAGCCCAGTCCCAATTCACCCTTTCATCTTATGAATAAACCCAACTCCTCGCCAAGTTCTACGTAAGTAGGATGACCTGTATAGTCTGGGTTTGCCAGACAGCCCTGATTTATGCTTGTTGTCCCAGAGTAATGCAATAGCACCCCTTTTACTCTCCAGAGGATTCCTGTCTGAAATCACGTATGCATAAGCCCTGTGCTTTTCTGCCTCTGGAGTTCCCGGGCCTGAATGCTCTCTGTCCCTCCTGCCCGTGCCAGATGTTGCCCACATACTCCATCTACTTCATCTCCTTCCCCGACCCATTCTCTGCAAGCAGAAACAGATCTTGTCCTCCTCTCACCTCCTGCAGCACTGTGGCTATGCTTTGCTCATTTTCCCTTAACATAGGTGCCTGAGTCCACCTCTCAGCTCATGGCATGGTTAGCAAACTCTTAGAAAGAAGAGTCTCATCAAATGGGTCCCTGTACCCTTTTGATTCTCCTAGCTCAGAACCAGCAGGTGTTGATGAAGCCTTTCCTCCAACTGCCTCATGCACTCTTGCTCTCCTTCCCTGCAGGAGAAGCGTATGTCAAAAGCCACAGAAGTGATGATGCAGTATGTGGAGAATCTGAAGAGGACGTATGAGAAGGACCATGCAGAGCTCATGGAGTTTAAAAAACTTGCAAATCAGAATTCAAGCCGCAGTTGTGGCCCCTCTGGTAAGGACCTAGGTCCCTTCCACTCTGCCCAGTGCTGCCCACAGGGGCCCTGCAGCAGCTGCTGCAGAGGGTGGTCTAGAACTAGGAAACGTGAGCAACCCCAAAGAGATTCCTAACTCCCAACCTGGTGAACCAGAATGGCTGACCATGGACACACAGCCTACATGCTGCAAGGGCTCACTCTATTTTATTACAGTGACCTGGACCCTGTAAGTCTTTATGCATTGGGATCCCCTTTTGGGCAGCACGTGCTAAGGAATTGGGGCTTTATTCTGGAAAGCACTAGGGATCCAACCAAGGGTTGTACTCAAGAAAATGACTTGATCATATAAATATATATATATATATATAGTTTAAGGAGGTTCCCTCTGACTGCAGTGTGGCAATTACACTACTGGGGCAAACCAGAGATAGGGAACCCCATGAGGATGTCCGGGCAACAGTCCAGGTGTGGATGAAATCTGGGTATTGGGGTTGCAGTGAGAGTCTGCCTGAAGGAGATGTTGCTGAGATAGACTTGTAGGTAAGACAAATGTTTTAAAGAAATACACTTTTATACATGATCTACACAAATTGCTATAAGAGCACAGAGGAGGGACCATATGTCAAGGAAGGTGTCACAGAGGGATGGCATTTGGTCAGTGTTTTAAAATAAAAATAGGAGTTCTGTAGTCAAGAGGGGGACCTACATCCTGGGTAGAGGAAATGGCATAGACAGAGGTGTGGAGGTTGGGGTGAGAAGAAAATGAAACAGTTTGTGCTTGCAGTGTTGGGGTGTGACAGTGACAGGCTGAAGAGAAGACTTGGTAGACCAGGGCCACATGCCAGACCATGCCAACAATTCAGCCCTCTAGGCAGTGGGGATTCGCTGGTAAGTTTATGACACATGACACCATCAGATTTTGTTTTTAGATTACGCTGACTTCAGTGGATGATGTATTAGAGGTGTGCAAAAGTTGAAGCAAAGAGAGATGAGTTAGGAGGCTCTTGCTCAGTCCAGGAGGGAGATGATGGTGCCTTGGGACACAGCCAGGTTTGGGCTCTGGCTGATGAGGGTGGCTCACAGGAGAAAACAGACCTTTTAGCAACAGGAATCCCTGTGGAATGCAAACATCCGTGTTACCAAGAGCAGGAGGAGGGAAAGTACAGAAAGTATAACAGATGGAGAAACCTTTATAAACAGGAGGTTTCACAAGTTTCCTGGGGAATATCAGTGACACGTCCCAGAGTCCAAAGGCAGTGTACACATGCTCCAGACTGTCTGCTTTGGATCTCGGCGGCAAGGCTCCTGACCCACAGGCATCTGGGCCTCTGACAAACTGTCCTTTGTCAGTTCTGGAAGTTAGGGATGTTGCTGCCACAGAAATCCTAATGCATGGGATCTTGAGTTATTACCCTGCAAGGTTCAAGGTCTCCTGCAAACTACCTTACCCAAGATTTATGGGATGAGCAGTTACCCATGAGTCTCATTCATTCATTCTGCAGACATTTATTGAGCACCTTTGGTGTGCCCCGTATGAACTGGAATATAGAGGTAAAGGGCACATAGTCCCAGACCCCAAAGGAGCTCTCAGCTTGTGTGGTGGTTGGATCAGTGTGGCCAGTGCTGGGACAGAAGTACGCAGACTTTCAAGGGGACCACACTGCAGAGTCCCACATTCGGTCTGGGTGGTAAGAAATGCTTATAACAGGAAAGGTCACTGTGGCTAAGTCTTACATGGTGAATAAATGTTTTTTGGATATTTGTTCCCACTCCAGTTGTTTTTCCAAGCTATACCTCAGCTCAGGCTGGTGCAGAGGGGCCAGTACCCACCTAACAGGGTGTCTGTAAGATATGCTATGACCGTTCTCTAATAGTGTTGGTGTCTCCTGTTACATGACTCCTGACAATCTTTGTGGATGCCTGAGACTTTGAAGACTACAGTGAAATAAAATAGCCCTGATTTCAAAGAAGGTGACGCACTTTTTAAAAAATCTATTATCTTGTTCCTGAGGATGAAACATACCAGTTGTCTGCATTTTGTATTATTTCTTTCAGATATATTTCTGGAAGTATAAATACTAGCTCAGGGGAAAGAAATATTTATAAAGCTTTTAAATTATTTTCAAATAAGTCATGGATATTTCCACTTAATGGGTTACAACAATGTCCAACTCATTGTGCTAGTGACACCATTCCTCTTTTTAAAAATACACATGACTTTGGTAGGCCAAAATTTTGTCTTATTTCATAGTTTTAATTTGTATTTCTTGGCCTCTCCGAATGTTTATTGAGCATTTGTATTTCTACTTTTGTAAAATCTTTAATTATGACTGTTGCCCATAGTCATAATTGGTATTTTATTAATTTATGTAAGCTCTTTATATATAAAGAATATTTTCTGGTTCTGGTATTTTGGCTGACTGGAAAACTTGAAAATTCTTTGACCACAAATACTTAGAAATTTCTGCTGGACAAAATGAAGCAAACATTAGTCTAAAAGAATAGCTGAATCCACAAGAAAAGAAATTGAAATACCCAGATACTAGAAAAGAAAGGAGAACTGAAACCAAGCTGGCCCTGCAGCTTCCTTTGGGGATAAGTGTCAGCCTCAGTTACCTGGGGCTGAGCTTGCACTCACGTGTGATCTGAGACAAGGCCTCGAACACCCATAACAGAGTTGACACTCAGATTCCCACAGAAAGTTAGGGCCTTCCAAGGACTGTCCCTTCAGGTAGAATTCAGACAAGGATAAAAAAAAAAAAACAATCACCAACCAGCAGAGAAACAAACAAGGAAGTTTGTCTGTTTCACCCTGGGCTCTAGTAGGAAAAAATACTTTTTCCTTCCTCATAGGAAAAGTACATGCCTAAAGTGACAGTAGTGATGATGCAATTTGTGGAAAATCTGAAAAGAACAGCAAGATGGTGCCTCTAAGAACAAACAGCCACCCTGAAGAGAGGCACACCCTGCACCCAGGACACTCAGGGTTCCTCTGATAAAGCCTCTCTGAAGATGAGTTCACAATATAAAATTATAAAATACACAAGAAAACAGTTCACCATGAACAAAAATCATCAGACACATTAAACAATAGGATTATATCCTAAAAACCTCAGATAATGAAATCTGATATGTTTTTGAAGATCTGTTTAAAATTATTAGAGGCACAAAAGAATGGATCAAAAACATGAGGGTGAAAGAATACAGTTATCCAAAAAGAATAAAACAGAACTCCTTGAAATGAGGAATAGAGTCATAGAAATTCAAAACTCAATAGTTGAGGTGTGGTAGTTACTATAGTGGAAGGTATTCCTCAATATTCCAGATCTCCTTCTGGGCACATTTCCCCATCCCCTTGAAGCACAAGGCAAGGCCATGTGACTTGCTTTGGTGAATGAAATGTGAGTACAAGAACACAGGTTACATCTGAGCTGAGGCCTTTAAGAGCTAGTGTGCAATTTATCCTCTTCCTAACATGACAACCACTACTGCTCCGGAGCACTAGAAATTCCATTAACTTGAGTCCTGAGTGAGGAAATGTACAGCAGAGCCTGCTACCAACTCAGAAGTAAATGGAAGCCCTGACTTTAGCTTGATAAAATTCATCCATGTAACAAAAAACACTTGTACCCTCTAAATTTGAAATAAAAGGATGTAAATGAACATGTAATATAAGCAAGAAATCTTTGTTGCTATAAGCCACTAATGCTTTGGGGTTGTTTATTATTGTAGCATAACCTAGCTTATCCTGATTGATACAACATTTAAATCAGATTAGGTACAGTTGAAGGAAAAGTTAGTTAACTGGAAGACAGATTTGAGGAAGTTACCCAATATGTATTTCAGAAGGATAAGTCGATTAAAATATAAAAGAAATATTATGAGATATGGGATCTAGAGTATAGAATGAGAAAGTCCCAAATACATCTAGTGGTCCTTAAAGAGGTAGAGGAGAGAAAGTATACAAAAGAATGGCCGGGGATATTTCAGAACTCAAGAAATCCCTGAATCATTGGATTCAGAAAATATAGTGAATTCCAAATAGAAGGAATAAAAGCACATCACTGAGAAACTTGAGAACAGCAAAGACAAAATGAAGACCTTAAAAATAACCAGAGAAAGATTATTTGCAAAGGAATGACAATTCTCACTAATACAGCACGTCCCCAAAGTCACCATATATAGGGAAAATGGGAAATTGTAGCTAAATGTACCTTTATTTACAAAATATTCATTACAAAATTTTTCCTTTGTATGGAGACTTTTGGGATGCCCTGTAATACCAGAAGACAATAGAATAACCTCTTCAAAGAGCTGAGAGAAAATACCTGTCAACCTAGAGATTGTACAAACAGCTAAACCACCATGTAAGCTCAAGGGTTGGGTAAAGACATCTGGAGACAACCGAGAAAGTTTAGCTCTCAGAGACCCTTGCTGAAAGAATGACTAAAGAATGTGCCTAAGGAAGAATGAAACTGAACTCAAAAGAAAGGAGTAGGATGCAAGAAGAAATAGTGATCAAAGACATTTGTAAATACGTGGGTAAATCTAAATAAGCATTCCGTGTAGAAAATAGCAATAATTTATGAGTGTTCCTCTCTCTCCGCATCCACGCCAGCATTTATTGTTTGGAGACTTTTTGATAAAGGCCATTCCTACGCTGCTGGTGGGACTGCAAACTAGTTCAACCTCTGTGGAAAGCAATATGGAGATACCTTAAAGCGATACAAGTGAACCTACCATTTGATCCAGCAATCCCATTGCTGGGCATCTACCCAAAAGATCCAATGACACTCTACAAAAAAGACACCTGCACTCGAATGTTTATAGCAGCACAATTCATAATTGCAAGGCTGTGGAAACAGCCTAAGTGCCCATCAATCCAAGAATGGATTAATAAAATGTGGTATATGTATACCATGGAGTACTGTTCAGCTCTAAGAAACAACGGTGATATAGCACATCTTATATTTTCCTGGTTAGAGCTGGAACCCATACTATTAAGTGGAGTATCCCAAGAATGGAAAAACAAGCACCACATATACTCCCCAGCAAATTGGTATTAACTGAACAGCACCCAAGCGGACACATAGGTACTACACTAATAGGGTATTGGGCAGGGGGGAGGGGGGCGGGTATATACATATATAATGAGTGAGATGTGCACCATCTGGGGGATGATTATGCTGGAGACTCAGACTTGGGGGGGAGGGGGAAATGGGCATTTATTGAAACCTTAAAATCTGTAACCCCATAATATGCCGAAATTAAAAAAAATAATAATTTATGAGTACGAAAAACAAGGTGAAATAAAAATACTGAAAAACAATATAATTAAGACTGGAAGGGGTTATGATTGTAGGCTTATTTTGGAAAAGAAGAAAGATCTTGATTAATTTTAAATTTAAAGTCAGTATGTCAAGGGGACACACTAAAGATTACAAATAGGATATGTAATTTCCAAATTGATGTGGGGTGGGAGAAGGGGTAGAAAAAAATCATCAAATAAAGCCAAGTGAACAGAAAATATAAGATGGTGGAAATAAATACAAATATATTAGTAATCATAAGATATGTAACTAGTCTAAAACTTTTGGTTAATAGAGAACCTCAGATTAGATTATGAAAAAAACACAGCTGTGTGCTTTTTAAGAGACATCAGAAATATATGGCTATGAAGGAGAGACAGATGTACAGGCTGGATAATTTTGGTCAAACTGAATTGAGCTTGCAAATACATCACTCTGCAAGTACTCAGATGTTTCCTGGTAGCAACATTATCCAGGTGTGATGCTAAACATACTGCGAGAATTAAACCATTTAATATTTGTAGTAAGGAGAAGAAACTCCTGGGGTGGGGACTTCCCTCATTCTGAATCATTATGTAGATGATATTGAGATTACATGTGTCAGCAAGTTTTCTTTCTTTACCGGCACCACGCCTTCCTTGCTCATAGTTTCTCTGACTGCGCCTTCCTGAATGAGCATGAAATGAGCCAATAAACCTTGGTATTGCTAGGAGTAGTTTTCATACACTATCCGGGGCATTACCCAGAGACTCTGTAGTGGTGTCAGATGAAGATCTGAGGTCCAAGACTGGGGCTGCTTATGGTGCCCAGTAGAGGCAGGATGAAGGTTTTACCCAAAAAAGCCCCCACGCTGCACATGACCACCTCAGAGGGTGAAGTGCCAATCTCAGTGTCCCCAACACCCAGACCCACAGGCCATCCTCGTGGGCCGCTTCTAGCCCATGGATACTGTGGCTTAGTTTCTGCCTGTTTCCTGCTGGAGCCTGGTCTGAAACTTACCTGATTCTCTTCTCTGTTCCCTCCTGCTGCAGAAGACGGGGTCCCTCGCACGGCACGGTCCATGTCCCTCACGCTGGGAAAGGTATGCATCCCAGGGCGCCCAGAGGAGTATGACAGAGGTTTTCGCGATCATCCAAGCAGCTATGCATTCTTGGATCCCTGGGTGCCAGAGAATGTCTGAACGGGGTTCCCTCCAGCTTCCCACACTCACTAGCTCAGCCTCTGTCATCTTTCTTTTCTTGCAAAGTTTCTCTGACTATACATCCCTTAAATGAATGCAAAATGATCCTGAGCCTGGTATTGCCACAGGCAGTTTTTATACACTAAGATGTTACCCAGAGACTGGGGGTAGGGGGAAAAAGTCATTTCCATTCTGCATCCCCAAGATCTCATAGGCTAAAATGCGAATGGGTTGAAAGGTCACTCACCACCAACCAGAAAATTTGGGTCAACTTTGGCCACTTTCTCCACACCAATTCCCAGCACCATCTCTACCACAAAACCAACATAGCCAGTGAACGTCATAACAGCGTTAGAAACTAGTTGGCTTTTCCCAAGCCCTTCTGAACTATGGCTATTGCTACTGCCAAGACAGGAGACCTGGTCACTTCTCTTCCCACAGAATATGCCCCGCCGGAGGGTCAGTGTTGCTGTAGTTCCCAAGTTTAATGCCCTGAACCTACCTGGCCAAACTCCCAGCTCATCACCCATCCCGTCCTTACCAGCCTTGGTGAGTATGAAGATGCCTGCCTCCCAGCGCTGTTCTACCTTCCCCCCACGCTTGCTACCATGGGGTGACCGAACGGGTGCAAGGTCAACAAGGAGGGGAAACTCCCAGCACAGAATCTGTGTGATAGGCTCAGAAAGCTCAATACAGACCAAGCCACACATATTCCACTGCCCTGAGAAGTCTCAGTGCCCTTGAACACAGTGTTGGAGCTCAGAGAGTGTTCCTTAAAAATGATAACTCTTCATGCTTTAACCACAATCCTCCAACGTGGTCATCATTTGTCTCTACTTTGCAGTAGGTTTAAGTAGCTGAAGTTTGTAAAGTCCAATAAGTGGCAGAGCTAAGCTTTGAACCCTAGGTTCTCTGGTTCCAGAACCTGAGTTCTTAACCCCCTTCTTATCCCACCTTGGTTCATTGTAGCGTTGTTTATAACAATGAAAAACTGGAAACAACCCAATGTCCACTAATATGAGATTGGTTAAACAAATTATGGATATCACTATAAGGGGTTTCTGTAGAATTATTATCGATAATTATGAATAAAAAGCAATTCAAATGGTATATACAAAAACTAGTATAGAAATAGTATAATTCTGTTTTGTACTTTTAAAGTGTGTTTCTGTGTGGAGGCATAGAAAACGCTTGAAGAAAATATGTGAAACTATTTATAATGGTTATCTCTGGGTAATGGTAAAGAAAATAATGGTTATTTTCTTCCTGATGCTTTTTTGTATTTCTATAGTAAGAATATATTAATATTAGTAATAATCAGAGAAAATTTTTCAATTTTTTTAAACAGAGACAATTCCTATATATTTTCTAAATCCCAGGTCTTTGTGTATCTGGTTAATTCTATCTAAATCTTTTCTAACTCTTTCTTCAGTGGTTTTTCTGTTCCCTATGACCAGCACTACCCTATAAAGAAACATTTGATTGCATAAGCAATTGGTAAGGTAGATTCAAGCTCTGTTGTTGCATCAATAGGTAGCATTCACCTCTTCCTGCCTCAAGCTTTTCAGTCATCTATGAAATCAACCTAAATTCCCAAATTACCTGCTAAAACAAAGCAACCTAAAAAAAAAATTGTTTTAAGGAGGTTGGAGAGGCCTGGTTAGTGTGTTTTAACAGACATAGTTCCCATGCTTTACCTAAATGCATAAATGTTTCCAAATATATATTCCTTTAGACCAGGGCAATATGTTAAAATCATGCAGGGTGGATCAGGACTTCTTAAGAGTCTCCCTCAGGTGACTCAAATGTGCAGCCAGAATTAAGAACCATTGCTTACGCCAAAACCATTGCCACAGAACCATGTGGAAATCCTGGGGGATTTATTATAAAGAAATTTCTGATGTCTTGAGCTTTTAGTAACAGCAGGCACCTCCTGAGAATTATTCTTGGAGCCGTGGGTCTAGGGGCAGTGATGGGCTCCTGTGGCTCTATCCTGGGGAACTCAGGACGCACATGGCAGGAGGCCTGCTGGTGTTCTATCGCAGTTGGTAAACGGGACAGGAAAACTGATGGCTCCACTCCACAATGGAGCCTCAGATGTAAACTCTTCGCTTGGCTCAGGGAGACTTAGAAGGAGAAAAGGAAAAGGAGCAAGTCGGGAAGGGCCCGGAGGGAAGGAACACTGAGGAAAGGAGCACAGGGAGGGCCCCAGGAAAAAGGCCGATGCCTGGGCTCGGAGGCAGATTGGAAAGCGCTGGGGAGCGAGGAGGGGAAGAGGAGGAGTGGGCAGCCCCTCCCTGCATCATCCAAGACCCAGGGACTCTGGCTTCTTCCTCCCATAGCTCATCCTCCATTCTGTCTTGTTTTCTATTCAGTCGGAATCAACCAATGGGAAAGGCAGCCTACCTGTCACTTCAGCGCTGCCTGCACTTTTGGAAAAGTAAGTTTATCCATTTTCCTCTTACCTTTGTGGATGTCTAAGGAAAATTTCCCCAATTCAGCCTCCTTCCTCCTATCTTCACCCCCAAAATGTAATAGAAAGTGAATTAAATCTTAGGGGAGATGAGTGGGACTCTGAGACCCACAGATACTTCAGACACAGATTGCAAAATTCTGGGACCAAGAAAATACTATGGCTGAGGCCACATGTACCCAATCTAAGAAGAGCCCAGAGGAGACAGAAGCCTTCTCCTTTGGTTGGGATTCTTTGAGCTATGTATACAAGAAAACCCCAACACAGTGGGGCTTAAGTAGTAAGTCCAGAGGTGGGGCTGCCCCAGGCATGGCACAGGAGGGCTCTGGCTCAGCCTCTGTACAGACCCCTCGCCTCTGGCCACTTTGTCATCAGGCTTGTGGCAATGGCTGCTAGTTCCAGGTATCCTCTCAAGATAGGAAAATATCTAGAGGAAGAAAGGGATCATTTCTTCCCATATTTCTTTCTTAAGAATGAACCCAGAGGCCTTTCACCCATCTTCCCTCTTATCTCATTGGCAAATCTGCAACATGGTCCCTTTGTAGACAGGCTTTGGGAATGGGATTGTCATTGTGGGCTTAAGCTGTCCCCTGAAGTTGAGGAGAGGGTCAGTGTTGTATGAAGCAAAATGACTCCGTAAAAAAGAGTAAGTTCCTGAACAAAATGATGTGGCTGTTAGAAACTAGGAAGGAAGTATTGGATTGGCAGCCAACAGCGTCTGCTATGCCTAACTTTTCTAGGCATCTATGCAATTTGCAGGTCTTTTCATCCTCAGCCAGAGCAAGGCAGGCTGTTTCTGTGCACTCAGGGGAGTTTATAACTCACTTTTCAAATTCCTTCATTTGCTTGCTGGAAAACATCTGGATCACAGCTGCCACCTCTCAGAACTTTCCACTTGTGTCTTTCCTCACTTGGTAGAACATACACCTTATTCTTTCTTCTTCTGTGCCTTGAGACAGCTTCAGTCCTTCATCTTTCATTGTTTTTAGGAAAGCTTTGCTGGACCTGGCAGGGAATGTGTATGTTGGACCCTTTTTGGTACAGACAAGCTCCCAAACACCCCACCTCTAGACTCAGCCTGTTTTCCTCACCTCTCATTATGCAACCACCAACTTATCACTCAGGATCTGTCCCATGTTAGTCTTATTTGCCCAGCATTTCCTCCCTTTTCCACCTTACCCCCCATCAGCTTACAGATCCTTCATATCAGGGAGGGTGGACACTTGTGCTCTCTCCCTCCCTCCCTCCTCTCCTTCCCTCCTCCACCAGATCACTACAGGGAAACTGTAAAGGGGTGATAAATTAACCATGTGGGACTAACCAAGATTGCAGAACCTTACCAAGTCCTTAGAATCACAGTGCCTAGCCCATGATCTTTGATGCTCTCCAGAAATGGTCACTTGACCCTTTGAGAAGCTCACTAAAATTCTCCCTGCCAACCCTCCCTTTGGGTGCACCAATCCCTACTTCAGAGGACTCATACCAAGACCCCATTCCTAACTCTAGGCCTGCAGAGCCATTCAAAGCAGCGGGTCTATGTTCTTACTCTTCCCAACAGACTCTAATCATGACAGAACAGGGCCTGAGCTCTGTAGAACTAGTGCCAGGCCAGTGGAGAACTGTCTGAGTCAGTGGGCTCATCAAGAACATGAGCTAGTCTTGGCAGGAGTAACTGAAGCACAAGGCTGGGAATAACAGGCAGAAGCCTAGAATCTGGAATGTCAACAAGTGAGGATGGATGGTGGTATCATCTTGTCAAGAGTCTAGAACCTGGAGATATAGGGATAGAGTGAGGATCAAGGCAGTACAAGCAAGAGGTTCCCAGGAAGATGTCTGTGGCTCCCCTGCAGGGCTGACGTGGACCCTGCCATTGCCGTGCTGGGGCTGACTCACTGTCAGGAACACACCACATGAGAATGGCTGCAAAGAGGAGAGAAAGTAATCAAAAGAGCAAGGATTCAGTATGAACCACAGCCTCTCTCTGATTTCTAAAAGATACTAAGTGATTTCTATCGAATTCATGAAACTAGAGACATTTAGTAGATTCTCCAAAGACTAACAATGAGATAATTTAGGGGTAAAAATGAATTCATGTCTTCTGTTCTATATACAAATACAATAAATTCTAGCTGCCCTATCCATATTGCTAAAGAGAAATAATATTATTATTTTTAATTTTAATTTTATTTTATTATTTAAATTTTTTTAAATTTTGTAGAGATGGGGTCTCACTCTTGCCCAGGCTGGTCTCAAACTCCTGGGCTCAAGCAATCTTCCCACCTTGGCCTCCCAAAATCCTAGGATTACAGGCGTGAGCCATGGCACCTAGCCATGTTGTATTATAATTTAATATACAGTGCTTTCCAGATTGCTGTATTCAGTTTCACATCAAAATGATTTTACATTTCCTAAGCTCACAGTGACTAAGCAGGAAGGACATTGGCTAAGTACAGGATGAGAAGATCAAATAGCCTGTGGCTAATTCACAAGCTAATACTTATGAGCTGACTGCACTGCCCAGTGTGATTCGAGAGAATTCTGAGCCTTGCTGTTGTAGGTCATTTCATAATGAATGGATCTTCACTCAACAAGGGTCTGGAAACTTGTAGACTTAAAGAAACAAATCAGTGGAGAGTGATACTTAAAGTTAGTCTTAAAGATTAAAACAGAACAAAGCTCAAGAGCAGTTCCACAAATAGGAAGAACTATATATTTGCAGTCTTTTATTCTTTCATTCTTTCAATAATTAATCACCAAGGGCCAGGCACCTAGAATGTACTGAAGGAACTCACCATCTAGTGGAAAAGACAGATGGGAAACAGCCCATTATGGTACAACATGATGGGCGATATCTTAAGGGAGCACAGGTTGCTAAGGAAACAACACACAAGAAAATGAGCACCTGACCCAGTTTTGGAATAGGGTAGGGGGAAGAAGAGGCTAAGAAATTATTTCCCCCAGGAACCTACTTTTAATATAGGTTATATAACCCTGACGGTTATATAATTAACCAGGCAAACAGGAGTTTAGCAACATTCTAGTCTCTTAGGCAACAAAGCGTGGAGTATGCAAGGAATGGGGACAGTGACGATGACAATGATGATCATGATAATTACTATCATTATTTACTGCCCACTCACTTTATGCCAAGTGCTTTACTAATTGCTTTGCATTAAGAATCTCACCGAATCCTCACAATAATCCCATGAAATAGATATGTTACTAATATCCCTGTTTTGTGGATCAGGAAACTGAAGCTCAGAGAAATTGTCACTTGCCTGAGATGTTACACAGCTAACAGATAGCAGAGCTCATGCTCCTAACCTTTAAATAGACCCTCCACCCGAAAGAACAGGAAGGAGTTCAGTGTGGCTACAGAGAAGAGGATGGATTTAAGAGCTATTTTCTCAAGAGCCTGGTGACTGGGCACCGAGTGGCGTGGGAGACGGGGCGTGGGAGGAGCGATTCACTGAGGGGGGGTTGCAGCAGAGCCAGGACGTGGGTGGTGCACAGGGTAAGTTTCATTAAATGGGCCATTATACTGATGTATCACAGAGAAATTTTAACTATAATCCCTTTTGACACTTTTGAAGTAGCCAGGGTAAATTACTTATAGATTTTATATGACATTACATTTGTACAGTAAGCAATTCCCCTTTGCTGAAGTGAGTTATCCCCGAGGAAACTCTTAGTGGACACAAGATATCTGTGTAACAGGGAGTAAGGAACATCCTCCAGCTCAGGTTCCCTGGGCCGGGCTTGTCAGAGGGACCCGTGGCAGTGGGGGTGACAGAAGCATTGCTGAGCCCAAGAAGGTAAGATATGGCCACTGGGAAGGATGGTCGTCACTTTCAAATATTGTCTGCCACGTGGGAAAAATTGAATCTAATTCATCTTGACTACATAGCCCTGCACGTTACTGGGAGCTGAGCACATGACAAATATTTTTGACCTGGTAGACATGTGAGAACAATGAGGCTCGTTTTAATAAATTATCTCAGAAAGAAAGCACAGCACGTAGGATTTCAGGATGGGAACAGATGCCAAGATCTGTGAGCATTTGGCCTGGAAGTCCCTGGGGTGGCACAGGCTGTGCTCAGCTCCAGTGTGCAGCCATGAATACAGATTCCTGTAGCCCAACCCAACACTGGGTTCTCAGGAAGAGCTATTTACAGGGAGGACCTGCCCATTTTACAAGAATCATAGGCAGGGTCTGGCTAGGTCATAGTGAAATCAGTGCAACTCACCAAACAATTAAAGGCATCTACTGTGTGCCAGGCACCATTCTGACCCAAACACAGTCTCCCCGCTGTGATCACAGTCACATAGAGTATGGGCAGGCATCTAACACATAAAAACGCCCTCTCTGTGAGTCCCGTTGTAACAGAGGCACAGAGACAGCTTAGAGGGAGGGAGAGATCCATTTTAACCAGAGGGCATGGGAGAGGGGAGAATATCAGTAAAGGTTTCATAGAGAAGGAAGTATTTGAGCTAAGTCTTAAAGATGCATAGGGAGAGCTTCCAGGTAGCTGGAGAAGATATTTAGGGAACTATAATAAGCTCCGTCTGGAGGTCAGGAGAGAATAGCAAACATTTTTATTTCCACTTCCCAGCCTACCCCCCATATTCAACAAAGCCCCTCCCAGCCACCTCACTCTAGACAAGAAGCCTTGAAAAGAAGGGCAGGTTTGTGGGCCATTGTCCAGCCACACAGAGGGAATGGCTTCACTTAGCAGGTGCCTTGGAACGCTGCACACCACTCAGAGCTCCAGGAAAAGACCTCCATTGAAAGATAAAATTCAAAGAGCCTTGGAAAGAGAATCTTGACATTAAAAGACCAAGATGGGAGTTCCAGAACCAAAAATGAGAATTTAAACAAGTCACTTAATCAACCTGAGCTTGGGTTTCTTATCCGTCAAGTAGGATAATCCCCCAAGTGGGTGGCAGATAGTGCAGTCAAAAGTACGGGGGATGTCAGTCTACAGAGGGTCAAATTTGAGCTCACAGGAGGGGAAAGGGCATTTATTGAAACCTTAAAATCTGTACCCCCATAATATGCCGAAAGAAAAAAAAATTGAGCTTACCACACTCTAGTTATTTAACCTCTCTGAGCCTTGGTTTCCTCACCTGTCAAACTGAGAACAATAATATCTTATTGGATCATTTGTGAGTCTTAAGTGAGATCTTAGAGCCTGATATGTAGGTTACCTTGGGCATCAGGGTAGCTCATCTTATCATTGGGAAGATCAAGTGAGAGAGGCATGTGAAAGCCTCACAGGGGAGTTGAAATGGACGGAAGACCCACACGTAAAAGAGTCTGTGAAATGAACTTCCTGGCTCTATTAGGGAAAGGTTTAGTCTCTAGAGAGCAGTGACCCAAAGACAGTGAAAGTTTTGTTTACAGTCACTTGGTCAGCAGAACTCTAAGGCCCGTGAGTGTGTTATGGCACACAACAGACATGCACCTGAGAAACTTACTAAAGTAATTGTATGAAAATTTAATGTAATTTTACCATACTTTAAACTAGTTTGCATTTGGGGTTCCTCTGACTCTGAAGCATCATAGTAACGTATAACAATTCTCCCTTGAAGATAGAAACAACTACCTGGTAATTTATCAGCTTGGATAAGTTTGGAGGAAGCTCAGATTGCTCCCAAAATTTACTAATTAATTTACTACACAGCAATAAGAGTAATAATAATAATATAAATAACTTGTTGAGTACTGTGCTCCAGAAAGTTGACATTTCTTCATTCTTACACCACCACCATCAGGTACATATTATTACACTACCCCCATTTTACAGTTGGGGAATCTGAAGTTCAGGAAGGTTGAGTAGTTTGTAGGTGTTGGAGCTGGGGTTTGAATCCAAGTTTGTCTCAGGCAGGTTCTTTTCCTCTATACCAGGGGCCCCCAACCTATGGTGTATTGTATAATTATTTCATTATATATTACAATGTAATAATAGAAATAAAGTGCACAATAAATGTAATGTGCTTGAATCATCCTGAAACCATCCCCCATCCACACACGTAGTCTATGGAAAAATTGTCTTCCATGAAAATGGTCCCTGGTGCAAAAAGGTTGAGGACTGCAGCTCTATACCACACTGTCCTCCCTCATGTATGTTTAACATACTAAGGAGCCTCTAAGGTTGACGGCTGTGGATAAATTAAAGGTTTGATACCAATATTTTATTTTTGATATAGAAAAAAGTACTGCTTTCCTCGTCCTTGGCTGTGGCTGTGTTTTTCTCCTCTTGCTCCAGTCGTTTGGATAAATAGGAAACTGCACATTAGGCAAGTGCACATTCTAAGGTCACATAGAAGGGAGTGGATAATGTAATTTGCAAGAGGAGAAATGTTATGAATAGCTGGTATTTTTAGAGCGTTATCTTTCTTGTTCACAATGGGTTTTGGTTCCCAGCCTGATGAAATGTAAATTTTACAAGGTCTAAGGAAAACTTAGAGATGGGAAACTGATGCCAAGAGCGAGGAGAAGACACAAGGCTCGCTCATAAGGCCCCTGGAGAGGTGGGGGCTAGGGGGGCTGGCAGCTGTGATCTCTCAGAGTCCTGGCTGGAAAGCGCCGCTCACAGCTTTGCCGTGTTTGAGGGCGCCGCCATGGCGACACCGCGCTGGCTGGGATTCTGGACGCCCAGGTGGGCCGCAGGGGCCTTCCTTTAGCACTGGCGAGCCACGCCTCGGATCAGCGCCCAGCACTGCCCACCATCCTGCTCTGACTTTCCAGTATGTTTGTTTTCCTGCCTTCCTACCGACTTTCCTCGAACCTTCCTCAGCCCCTCGGCCTTTCCCTCTGGGCAGGTGACCGTGCCTTCCACCTCACAGAGAAAGCTTAGGCTCCCATTCAGATGGGAGCCTTCTCATCTTCCTTCACCAGACACCCAGCACACTGTGTTCATCCTCCTCTGCCCTTAGTTAAAGCAGGAGAGGTTTCTCTGCCTTTGCTCAGTCTGTCCCTGTGTCTCTTTTCAAAGACTTTTTTCTTTTGGTCGTGCCTTCCTCTCTTCCCCTCTGCTGGATCTTTTCTATCCACGTTCAAGTGTGTTTCTTCCTTGGCCCACTTCCTAAGTGTGCGTTCCCTCCAACACACTCAAATATGTCCCCTCCTGCTCAGATGACTGTGTCCCCCGTTCTTCACCAGGCCCACTCCAGTCTGGCCTTGGATCCCCCGTTCCATCAAGCGCTCCTCGACCTCCACATCATCCAATCTAATGGTCACTCTGTACCCACCGACTCAGGCTCTCACAAGCATGTGACATAGTTACCCCTGCCTGACCTGCTCTCCTCTCCTGGCTCCCAGGACTCCACACTCTCCTGGTTTTCCTCTGACCTCTCCGGCTGCTACTGCTCAGCTTCCTCTGTAGGCCCCTTCTTTTCCACCTGAGCCAGGTGTGGAGATATTCATGGCTTGGTCCTGGGTCGTCTTCTTGCCTTTCCTTATATTACCTCACTAGGTGATCTTATCCATCCCCCTGGCTTTAAATATCACCTGTATTCTGATGATGCCAAGTTAACATCTCCAGCCCGGAGCCCTTCTCTGACTCACTTTGGCATACCCAACTGTCTACTTGACATTTCCACTTGGATAGCTCACAGGGATCACACATGTTCCTTTATCCAAAGGTTAACTCTGCCCCTGCCTCTTGCAGTTCCTCAAATAGTCCAGCACCTTTTGTTTCCCAGCACCTTTACACGACCTGTATCCTCTACCTGGAATGTTCTTTCCTCTGCAGTGGATACGGCCGACTTCTCGTCTCTCAGGTCTGAGCTTCAATTTCAGCTCCTCAGAGAGGCCTTTTCTGACCATTAACTATAAACACATTCCCCCCTTTTTATTTTCTGTCACTACACAGAATTTTTTCTTTCATACCAGTTATCATAATTTGAAATTAATTATATATTTTTTTCTTTTTGTTGGCTTTTTCTTCTGCTAAGCTCTACGTTGGCAAAAACCATCTCTTTATTTTTCAGTGTGTCCCCAGGGCATTGCAGTATGCCTGTGACTTAGTCATACTCAGTAGATATTTGAGAGAGTGAGTAAGCTCCTCAGACCAAAGATGGACTGCAGGCATGGAATGACCTGGGCGCTCCCACACACAACACCTCCTGGAATAAGGAGAAAGGTGGATTTGGGGGCGCAAGGAGAAGGGAAGGGGAGCCAAGGCAATGTTTAGCAGTCTAGGGGAGGATTCATGGACTAGGGCCTTTATAAAATCTTGTCTCAGGGTAGAAGAATTGAAAAAAAATCTGAAAGATACTGAAAGAACCTGAGTTTCCTCATTTCTAATCAGGAATCAGGCCAAAGACATGGTTTTGTTTTCAGACACTCAACCTTTCTCTGAAACAATGCCCTGTACTTCCTCTTCTCACTAGTGGAAAGACAAACGGGGACCCGGATTGTGAGGCCCCTGCGCCCGTGCCAGCCCCGAGCTGTCTGGAGGAGGTTAGTCAGGAGACCAAGGCCAGGATGGAGGAAGAAGCCTTCAACAAGGGGTGAGTTACCTCGGCCACCCTGAGGGCACTTGGCAGGTCGCAGAAGACACCTCCCCACGGGCCTTTCCTGTTTCTTAGAGTCTTTAGGGAAGCAACCAGCGGCCCCCGGACCTCCTCGCCTTGGGAGGGAACTACGTAGGAAAGAGCAAGACTGTTCCACAGGAAGGACAGAGGAAGCAGGGCCAGAGGGTGTGGTTACTAGACCACCTTCTTTTTAGGCAGAAAGCCACCAGAATGGTCTGGAAGTCAGGGGCCCCTGGGTGGGTTCCTCTTGGTGGTGTCTAAGGCTTCCTGACACATGGTCAGCACAGTCCTGTTGCTGCCAGCAATGCCCAGGAGCAGCTGCAGCCCTGCTTCCCAAAACTGCTCTCGTCACCCCTTCCTCCTATAAGCTGAGTCCCTTCGACTGCCAACTGTCTCCTACTCCATTTGAGCTTCAGGAGCACCTATGGCCAGTTGTCAGCTCCTGGAGGGAGAGAGTCCTGAGCAGGGCCCAAGCCTCAAGGTGTAGAGAGTCACCCCCGACCAGGCATGGCACGCAGAGTTTCTCCTGTCCCCGCAGCTCATGAGGGAGATGCAGCTCCCCGCCGACACAGAACCTGTGGGCTTCTGTGTGGCAGTCACACACACAGCAGTGGGTTTGCCCCAGCCAGCCGGCTGGTCTTGAACACTCAGCTGTAGGACAAGTGAGGCAGAGTATGTTCAGGGTAATGTTGATCCTGAGAGGAGGAAACCAGAAAGGTTCCTCTTGGAAAGCCTGTCTTTTCCCCCACAACTGTGCTCTGTCCTCAGAATGCACAGGGAGTGGACTCTTCCACTGGCTTTGTACACATTTACTGAGTACCTCTTTAGCTCAAGCTGTGTGCCTGGCATTTCCAAAAAAATGTTTCAATGCCCTGTGAAATGGGTGTTATCCTCTCTGTTCTATAGATAAGAAGCTGAAGCTGCAAGGTTACATGGGGAACACGTGCAATCTTGTCCCTACAGAATGTTCTATGGGATAAGAACCCAGTCAGGAGACCCCCCACCCACATTTTTTCCCTATCAGTTTTGTCACTCTGTCACATAAACAGGAAGGATGACTGAGGAGTGAGGGGAAATGGTACTGACATGAGCTGCCTTGGGAGTCAGCGGAGCTTCCCAGCTTTTTCCTGTTGTGTGGAACCACAGGAAGTGGGTGATTATTGGAGGTGCTCAGTGCTCTCCCCTAGGAACTCAGGAAAGAATCCTCCTCATCTGGCCTTTTCAGACAATTGTTCCTTTTTGCTCTCCAGATACCAGGAAGGTCTGAAGAAGACCAAAGAACTTCAAGACCTGAAGGAGGAGGAGGAAGAACAAAAGAGTGAGAGTCCTGAGGAACCTGAAGAGGTAGAAGAAATCGAGGAAGAAGAAAAGGACCAGAGAAGCAGGTGGGAAGCCTGTGTTTGGAGCCCTTGCTGACATGGATTACAATTCATTTAATTATTCAATTGCACAAAATCCCTGGAAATACCAGTCCAGGGCAGCAGTGGGTATGAGTGAGTAGCCAACAGAAACCCAAGGGGCACTCATGTTGGGGAGCAGGTAGAGGAAATCCCAAAGAGTCAAAATAGCTAAAATGGGACATTTGCAGGAGTCAAGGGGTCAGAGGTAGTCATGGGAAGGGCAGGTAGCAATCAAGAGCTCTCAGGGGCTGAGAAAGGGTGACGGACCCTGAGTGGAGTCCCTCCCAGCCCAACCATGGTTAACTCGTTTCCCAGCCATCCCCATGCAAGGGCCAAGCTCAAGGGAGCTGGCCTGCAACCCTCATGGGGGTTCCTTACAAGGACAGGGGCAGAGAGAACACATGGAGGGGGGGCTCAGCTCAGTGGCAAAGTCGAGTCTCCAACAGGTCCCTCCCATTGGTCAGGTCCCTCCCTGACCAATCAAGCTGGGTCATCCAGACAGTGTCTTCACTTTGGATACTTGCATTTTTCTTCTAAAATACTTTATATTTCAAGTAGATTTTCCCCTAAATTGGTGTGGGGGGGATATAACGTGTAGATAAACAGAATATAGATCCTGCATCCTGTCCCACGTGGTTCTTACCTGGCTTTTAGGATTCAGAATATTAGAAATAACCTCATCTAGTTCCAGGGCACTCCAAGCAATGAGTAATGATGGGAATGAGGGCTCAACTCCACCAGGCCTGAATCAGCCTATAGAAGTACAAGCTAAGGAACAGAATAAACTAGTGCCTATAGAAGAGGTGTCCTCTGCCCTATAGAGGCAATGACCACAGCAACGTCCTGGATTTTCAGGACAGCCTCAATTTCATATATTCAGCCCTGTTGTTTCTATTAGTGCATTCAAACCATTGGTCTTGAATTTTGATTTTTTAAAAATGTAGTTGTAGCAACGTTGGAACACTTCACCAAAATCTTTGTTTTTAGACCTCTGGGCTATTTTGGGGTCCAGGGCAGCTCCAGACAAAATGATTAATTATCTAATCAGCTGCTGAACCTGAGACAGGGGATGTGTCTGTGCCTCATTGCTGGCAAACTCTTGAAGCCACATGCATGCAATGAATAAGGTAACAAAGTGGAGATCAGAGGCAAGATGGATGGGCTTCCATGTATGGAGGTGCTACCAACAGAGCCCAGTTGGTGAAGGTTCAACTGAAATGAGAGGTCTCAGCCTGCACCAGGAGCTGTCAGGAGAGCTGGGGAAAATGCTTCACCATTGGAAACAAACTTGTGCTAATGTACACTACCTCCCCATGAAAGAACCTCTAAGTTTAACAATGAAAGCACAATGTTTGCTCCAAATAGCTGAACACTGTTCTCCTTAGGTCTCACCTCCCTCTTGGGGGTCCTCTGCTTTTATTCCTCAGGGCACCACATTGCCTTGCTCACCTTTAATGCAATCAAGCCCAAGCCTGGACAAAAGCCCTTCCTTTGGCACCCTGAATATAGCTGAGACAGGCTGGAATTCTAACACTTCCAAACACTGAGAAAGAACAAAGGAGAAATAAACAGAGTACATGGAATATAAACAGTCTGATTTATAAAGCACAAAGCCTTATCTAGCTAATTTGATCACAGCCAATTGGCAGTTCCCTCCCATTTTGTGAAACCCCATGGAAATAAGGCTTTGCCTGGGTCCCTTTCTGTCCAGCTCCTGGTCAGCAGTGCATGGCAATGGCTGCCTATAGCCTCTGCCACCTGCAAGAGAGTCCTCGGTCTGTCTCCCAACCTTTGCTTCCTCTCGGATTCACTTTTTGGTGTTGAGAACGTGCCTGTACCTCAGGTGATGGATACCAGGCCTGAGCACAGCTCGCAGAAGGGTCCTCATCCTTCAGCACAGGGGTGTAGCTTCACCTTTTCAAGCCCAGAGGCCTCATCTTCTCCTTCAGGACTGACATTGCTATTAGGTAAACTGCCCGCTCATGGCCTTAGGAGCCCTTCGTCACCTGCAACCCAAGCCAAACTGGCCCCAGGAGCTGTTGTCTTCAATGCCAGGCAATCCTCACCAATACCTGGGTCCTTTAGACACACCGTTGCCTGCAGGCACTTGCACTCAAACACAATTCCCCGTGAAATGTTGGCACCTCACTAACAAGCAAGGTCCAAAGTTATTATTTAGTGCATTTTAAAAACACTGTGCTAAGCCCAGCAGCTGGCCAATTATAAAAGAGATTTAATATCAAACACTAAAGTCTTTTTGTCTGAATTTTTTCTCTATTATGTATAATAATGTTGGAAATATTGCTCTCTGAAGGATCAGCTTAAATGAACTTTGGGTGAATTAACCCAATATCTTAACCATATTAAATGGAGAGTGCAGTCTTCTGACATTGATGTAATACATTGACAAAACAGTACTCATAAGGTGCAACAGACATTTTTTCTTTCATTGCCTTTTCAAATCTACTCTGTGGCATTAAGACCATATTTACACAGGTCCTTTACTTTCCCAATAACTCTCAGAAAACCGATGTTTACTTGTAACAACCAAAAATGGACATCTTAAGGATGTCTATTTCTATTTCTAACCTCTTTCATGGGCCAGCTATGGGTGATCAGCTAAGGTCACAAAAGCAGGTCTTGACCTCTGCCCTTGGAGCCCCACTTAAGAATGGGTTTAGGGTGGGATCCTCCCCATTTTGGCAGCTTCTTTTGGAGCATGGGAATAGAGCCCAAAAGAAAGACTCCATTTTGATATCCGATTATATCTAATTGGAATCCACAGGATCTAAACGGGGCTGAAAGGAGATGTGCTTCCATCTCCAAGCCCTCCCTTCCCAGCAGTTGTGAAAAGAGCCAATGATTTCCACATCAGCTAATGCGTTCATTTTTTTCCTTCACTTAATTTTGCCTGAAATGATCTGATGGGGTTCCCACAGGGAAAAGAAACGTGGTGTTCCCTCATCATCCGGCCTCATCATCCGAGGCAGGCACTCTGAGCATCCAATCCCTCTCTAAGAAGGGTGTTTGTTGAGTGTTTCCACCCATTGCAAGCCATCCCTTTTCTACGAGCTGTGAGCCAGAGCTCTCTGCTTCTCAGCAAATGGCCTGTGTATCGCAGTGTCTGTGTGAGCTGCAGGATCTTCAGAAAGCCCCCTGTCACTCTCCCCACCTCCTTAGTTTGGCAATCCTCAGTATTCTTGGTTTTATTTATTTTTTCCTTTTTTAAAAAATTATTGATCTGGGATTAAAACAGGAGGAAATTCTTGCACAGGAGGAGAGCTTAGAGAAGGTGTCCAGGGCTTCCCCAGACTCCTCGAAGCAGGCTGCCTGACCAGATGTCTTTCACTGTGCCATGGAGAGACAGGGCAAGCTGAAAGGCATTCGGGAAGGAAGCAAGAGGGAAAGGTGGAAAAATGGAGAGGAAGAGAGGTAAAAAGGAGAAAGAGATGGAAAGGAAGGAGGGAAGAGAGAAAGGGAATGAAGGAAGGCAAGAGTGAGGAGGAGGGAGCAATTAGAGAACAAATGTCAGTGAGGTTGAGAAAGCATCTTGAAAAAGCCACCGAGAGCTCGCTAGAGGCTACTAGTCATCTGGTCGCCCTTGGGGTGGTTTGGAGTGAGCTGTTCAGGTTGATCTGATCCTTTGTTGTTAATCACTGGACACCAAGCTTCTGAGAGTTTAGCACTGTCCTTCTGCTCTGACACAGATGTGGGACTGAGAATGACGACTTATGCATTTGAGCACTGAGGCAGGGGGCAGGTCAGTACTTGGAGCTGATCACTAGTGCAGCTAAGTGCTGAAAAGATCCATGGGAGTATAGATCAGCCAACCTTGTACCCTGGGGCGTGGGAGAATACAGAGATCAGTAATCATACCGTGAATAGAGTCGGGCATGTGTGGATGGATAAGCAATCAAGTAAACAGAGTGATCTAGACCAAGTGGCTCCCAACATCAAGGCTATGGACTGGTGGCATCAAAGTCACCTGGGAAAACTTAACAATTAATTCCTAGACCATAATGCTGGAAATTCTCATTTATAAGCTTAGGGTATCTTGAATGATTGCTGCCAAGTGATTCTCTGCACAGCACAGACAGAGAAAGAACTATGGGTCTGGGCATCACATGTGTGCCCAATATACTAAACTCTCCACCTATTTTTCTCATTGACAGCAAACTTGAAGAATTGGTCCATTTCTTACACGTCCTGTATCCCAAACTGTGTCAGCACTGGCAAGTGATCTGGGTGATGGCTGCAGTGATGCTGGTCTTGACTGTTGTGCTGGGGCTCTACAATTCCTATAACTCTTGTGTGGAGCAGGCTGATGGGCCCCTTGGAAGATCCACTTGCTCAGCAGCCCAGAGGGACTCCTGGTGGAGCTCAGGACTCCAGCATGAGCAGCCCACGGAGCAGTAGGAAGCCTGATACTTGGCCAATGTCCTGCTCTGGCATGCTCAGCCTGCCAGCCTGTCCCCAAGTATAGTGTCAGGCCCAGGTGTGGACATGTTGGTGCCTATCCCATCAGGAATGTGGGGTTCTTTCCACACTCAGCATTTCTGTGGGAGCTATTTACACACAGCGACTTGATGTTCTTGGAGGATCAACAAAACTGCCTGGGAAAGCATCCAGTGGATGAAGAAGTCACCTTCACCAGGAACTCTAACTGAAGGGAAGGTCTCCTGCCCCTAGCTCAGATGGCTAGGGAGAACTAAAACACCTTCACTGGAGGGGGTCAATAATAGGCTCACTCTCTCCTTTTTTCTCTCTGCAATTGGTTATAAGGAAGAACTATACATAATAACTAATATTGACCCTAAGGATCAGACCTGGAATTTGGAGTTGCAACATGAATATCTTCCCATTTCCTATCTCATTTTCAATGACTAGCATTCAATTTCCCCTTCTCCCTGTTGGAATCAGAGTTTCTTTTTGCATAAGCAGAAAAGATTTCTCCAAAAAAACTGTGTAGGCTGAATTTAGCTAAGTGCTTGAGATGAAATGGGAAGATGGGAATTACTGTGTATGCCTCTGTACACACACAACACACACATACACACAACACACATGTGCACAAAGCCAACGACCCGCCAAAAGTGTGCTGTGGGTATGTGCTCCAGATAAATAAGATGCATGTCGAGCCAACCCACAAGACTTTCACTAGGTGTGGGGCAGTCACCAGGCACCTGTTTAATGAGCTCTCCACATGGATTGAAGATGTTTGAAAAACACTGAAAACTCATGGCTTCAATGGCAAACTTGTTTGTCTCTATTTCAAATGCTGATTCTAAGCTGCTGTACAGCACGGTCTGTTTTCTATTTGTTTTCTCCCTTTGAAACCAGTTAACCTCTCAGGTGAACAAAGAGGAAAAGTGTGCTTTCAGCGTCAATCTGTACTCCGTGTGTGTGCCCACAGGCAAGGGTACAGTTGCACCTTAGTGCTTCATTTCTAAGGAAATTTCCAACCCAACTGTAAGCTTTGGAGCATTCCTAATTGTTTAGCATAAAAGTGAAAAAGCATTTCCAATCTCCAATTGGACTTCTCTCCTGACCTTTACAGCCACTGCCTTCATTCAGCCCTCATCAGTTTTGGGGGTGTTGGTTTCCATGTGGGTTTTGTTATAGTTGTTTTGCTTTTGGTTTTTTGTTACTGATATTGTTTGCTTTTGTTGCTGACACTCCTATAGAACTTACTTTGAACCAAGCACTGTTCTCAGTATTCTATAGTTATCAATTAATTTAGTCTTCAAGAAAAAGAAGAAAACTATGAGGTGGGTACTACTCTTCCCATTTTCAGATGAGGAAACTGAAGCACAAGCAGGATAAGAAACTTGCTAAGGACACCCAGCTAGTAAATCATGGGAGCTAGAACTCAAACCCAGGTAGGCTGGCTCCAGAGCTGTGCTCATTGCCTCTTCTGATGGTCTCCTACCTGGATGCCTTGCAGTCCAGTCCTCCTCCTCCATGTGGCCCTACAGCTACTCCATCTCTGGTTCCCAAACTAAATGGTTTCTCTTGCAGCTCAGGACCTCTATTCACTAGTTTTTCCTCCAGTACTTCTCTTCTGGTCACTCTTCAGGACCAAGTGCACAAATCATCCCTTCCATACAAGCTTTGATGACCTCCCTTCCCCATTCTCCACCATATATAACCTCCTCTGTGCTTTCCAGAATTTTCTAAATATTTTCGTTACTGACCTTTGCCTACAATATATCACAATAACCTATTTATCTGCATCCCCTGGCATTTTTCCTCAAAGACAAGAACTATGTCTTACCCATCTCTTGGGTAAGTGCCTAGCATGGCAGCTGATACTTGGGAGGGTGTCATTTTGTAACTGTCATTTTGATCAGTTACAGAGTGATCAAAAGAACAAGTGAACATTCAAGGTGGTGGAGAGCAGCCTGGGACAGCTAACAATTTGCGTGCTTCCCAGTACTAGCACCAATACCACCACCATCTTTCTTAGCGTATTTCTTAACCACAGCTTACTCTAATATTTCTCAGCCTATTCTGAGAGCAGGAATGAGGCCAGACTAGCAAGACCATTTACAAGCTCAAGGACTGGGCTCAATGCAATCTATCCCTTCAGAGAGACCCCCACCTTAAAGGATGTCCCACTTTAAAGCAGCATGTTTATTGAAGGAGAATCCTTTATAGTGGCCAAAAATGACTGTGAGAGGAGCCTATGCCAGGGTTGGCCCAGGATGTGCCATTAAGGTAAAGAGGTACAAAGCAGAGGGACTTTGGGGACATGGGTGAATGGTTGACCTGGCCTCTTTCAAGGGGTCCAGATACAACCAAAGGAGCTTTAGCTACATGAGGCCATCAGAGCCAAAGACGGGCTGCAAATGGAGTTCCAGAGAATGGCTGTGGGGCAGGTCTCTAGGTGGGCAATTTCCAGTCTCAGCCTCCGTTAAAGGAGGACCAGGCTGAGATGCCCTATTGTCCACTTGGCCACAGGTTCCCATCTTTTTTCCAGGTGAGTCAAAGGCCAGGAGAGCAGGTGTAGTGAGCAGATGCAGAGAGCTCCTGTACCTCCAGCCGCTCCACAGAAAGGCCTGCAGGAGTACTCCCGGGCACAGGCCCTCTCCTGCACTACTCCATTTGCAAGTAAAGGGAGGTCGAGGAAAAGGACATCTCCAAAAGGGAGCGAAAGAGTAGCCACATTTACAAGGCCATTGTTGAAAATGTGCTCATTGGTATGTCTTTGCTGGAAAGGAAAGATCAACCTGAAGCAGCTGAAGCTGCTGCCAAAGCAGTAGTGAAATGGAGAGAAACAGGTCGCATTTGTATATCCAACGGTGACATTGATCTGAAATAAAAGTTCCTCTCCAAATGCCTCTGAAGTCTCACATTTTTGCTTAGCCCTGGGAGTCTGGTTGCCTACCTTCCGTTACAGAGTGATGTGTTGTGCCATTGTTGACGTCACCCCCTAAAAGGACCTTCCCTTTCTGACTGCCACAAAGTGAAATGTGTTGCTCCCCGTGTACAACCTGACAGAGTAAATGGAGAGGGAGATGCTGGATTTGTGTATTACTGGCCACCAGTTCCCACTGTTATGAAGCCTCATGTGGGTGTGCTAGCATTGAATTGTAGAATGTCACATACCTGAGTTTGAAAATAAAAGCACATTTCCAAACCTTTGGCAGCTCGCCAAATGCCTCCTCACTTTATGGAGCTGAGCCACAGTTTTACCCCAACCCTGAATTAGATGCCTTTAGATATTTTAGTGCCTCCCAGATCCAGAGCAGGGGTCCCCAACTCTGGGGTATTATACTGTGGTCAGCCTCACGGGGGCTGGATCACCTCCTCCCCTTTTCTCCTTCCCCATTCTTGATCCTAGTTTCCCATATCTTCCTGGTATATGATTTTTTTAAATTTCAAAATATTAAGGGGATATAAAAGCTTTTGTTATTAATACATGGATATATTGTATAATGCTGAAGTCAGGACTTTCACTGTGCCCACCACCAGGACAGTGTTCATTATACCCAATAGGTAAGTTTGTTTTGTTTTGTTTTGTTTTGAGACAGAGTCTCACTCTGTTGCCTGAGCTACAATGCCATGGCATCAGCATAGCTCACAGCAACCTCAAACCCTGGGCTCAAGCGATCCTTGTGCCTTAGCCTCTCTAGTAGCTGGGACTACAGGCATGTGCCACCATGCCCAGCTACTTTTTTCTATATATATTTTTAGTTATCCAGTTAATTTCTTTCTATTTTTAGTAGAGACAGGGTCTTGCTCTTGCTCAGGCTGGTCTTGAACTCCTGAGCTCAAACCATCCACTTGCCTCGGTGTCCCAGAGTGCTAGGATTACAGGCGTGAGCCACTGCACCCAGCCAATAGGTAAGTTTTTATCCCTCAACCCCACTTCCATGCTCACTGCTTCTTAGCTTCCAATATCCTTTATTTCTTTTTGTGCCCATGTGCACCCAACATTTAGCTCCCACTTATTAGTGAGAACATGTGGTGTTTGTTTTTTCATTCCTGAGATGCTTCCCTTACAATAATGGTATCTAGTTCCATCCAAGTTGCTGCAATTGACATTATTTCATTCTTTTTTATGGCTGAGTAGTACTCCATGCTGTGTATGTACACCACATTTTCTTTATCCACTCATGTATTAATGGGCCCTTAGGTTGATTCCATATATTTTCAATTATGAATTGTGCTGTCATAAACATTTGAGAGCATGTGTCTTTTTGATAATATGATTTATTTTCCTTTTGGGTAGATATCCAATAGTGAGATTGAGAGGTTGAATAGTAGGTCTATTTTTAGCTCTTTGAGGAATCTCCAAACCATTTTACATTGAAAATGGAAAAACAGTATATAATCATACCTTTTTCTCTACATCCATGCCAACATCTGTTGTTTTTTGACTTTTTAGTAGCCATTCTGACAGGGGTAAGGTGGTATCTCATTGTGGTTTTAATTTACATGTCCCTGATGAATTTTTCATACATCTGTTGGCCATTTGTCAATCTTTTGAAAAAATTCTGTTCATGTCTTTTGCCCTGTTCAACATAGTACTGGAAGTCCTAGCCAGAGCAATCAGGCAAGAGAAATAAAGGCATCAAAATTGGGAAAGAGTAAGTCATACTATTCGTGTTTGCCAGCGATATGATCTTGTACCTAGAAAACCCTAGAGACTCCACCAAAAGACTCCTAGAACTGGTAAATTCAGCAAAGTCTTGGTTTACAAAATCAATGTGCACAAATCATTAGCATTTTTATATATTAATAACAATCAAGCTGAGAGTCAAATCAAGGACTCAGTACCATTTACAATAGCCATGAAGAAAATTAAATACTTAGGTGTATACTTAACCAGGGAGGTGAAAGATCACTACAAGCAAAACTACAAAATACTGATGAAAGAAACTGCAGATGACACAAACAAATGGAAAAACATCCCATGCTCATGGATTAATAGAATCAACATTGTTACAAATGTCCATTCTGTCCAAAGCAATTTATAGATTCAATGTAATTCCCATCAAGATACCAACATCTTATTTCACAGATCTAGAAAAAATAACCCTAAGCTTCATTTGGAACCAAAAAAGAGCCCAAGTAGCCAAAACAATCTTAAGCAAAAGGAATAAAACTGGAAGCATCACATTTCCTAACTTCAAATTATACTACAAGGTTATAGTAACCAAAACAGCATAGTACTAGTATAAAAGTTGAGACATAGACCTAGGGAACAGAATAGAGAACCCAGAAACAAAACCATATGATGCTATGACCTACTGATCTTTGATAGAGCAGACAAAAACATACACTGGGGAAAGGACACCCTATTCAATAAATGGTGCTGGGAAATTAGATAGCCACATGCAAAAGAATGAAACAGAATCCCTCTCTTTTGCTGTATACAAAAATAATTCAAAATGGATAAAATACTTAAATGTAAGGCATGAAACCACAAAAACTCTAGAAGAAAATGTAGGAAAACCTCTTTTAGACATAAGCCTGGGCAAGAAATTTATGACTAAGATTCCAAGGGCAAACACAGCAGCAATAAAAATAAATGGCACTTAATTAAATTAAAAAACTACACAGCAAATGATATTTTTAGTCAACACATTTTGCTGTGATTTGTGTCTGCTGAGTTTTTACCAACTTGATTTCCACAACTTGACTACATTTTGGAGTCTTTCTTGCAGCTAGATGCAGGGGAATGTGGCCCTTCCAGATATAGTTCCCTAAAAATAAACTCTTCTGCTCAATGCCTACATTCTCTTTATTCTCGTCTCTGTCTACCAAATTCAGAGGATTCAATTGAGAACTCCGAGAACCAAGAAAATGGCAGACCCAGGTGGAAGCTGGGTCTTTGAATGGGCGCTCACAACACTGAACTGCGAATGAGTGAGAAACACAATTTTAGTGTATTAAGCCTATAATGAACATTAAGAAATGTTTATTATATAGCCTGCCCTGACTAATGCAAATGGGGTGCTTCAATAACAAAATTCTAAAATATGAAGCCCTGGCTTACCAATCAAGTGGCAGGAAACAAGAAAACTGATGTCAAAGGCTGGGAAGATTGTGACCCATGTTGTGAATAAAACAAAAATGTTTGGTAGTTGAGCTGTGATGACTTGAAAAGCAGGTAGCCTATAGCTTTAGGAGTGATTGGGAATTTCTCAGTTGAACAGATCCACTCAGCCTTGTGACAGAGACTAGATTAAGGACGTGGTTTAAAATGAACTCAGTATATCTACCATTAAATTAGAAGGATATGGAATTAAGAAAGCAAAGAAATACTTCTTGAGCATTATGACTGGGAAAGGGTTTGGAGAATGATTGTTGGCATATGGAATCAAATGGTAGCAGAAATTTAAGTTTGTTTTTGGGAATTGTATTTGCAAACAAACACCAGCCAGCACTAAAAACGCCTTTCATTGTAAGAACCAAGTTAGAAAACAACTTTTGGGAGGAAAGAAAAGTAATATAACAAAGAGATACCTGCACCCCCATGTTTCTTGCAGCGCTATTCACAATAGCCAAGATATGGAATCATCCCAAGTGTTCAACAACAGTTGAATGGGTTAAAAAATATATACACAAACGAATACTTTTAAGCTATAAAAGGAATAAAATCCTGTCATACTGGGCAACATGGATGGAACTGGAAGCTGTTATGTTTAATGAAATAAGCCAGGAACAGAAAGTTAAACACTGTAGGTACTCATTCATATGTGGAAGCTAAAAAAAAGTTGATCTCATAGAAGTACAAAGTAGAACAGAGGATATTAGAAGCTGGAAAGGGCATCTTATACTTAGATAGGAGGAACAACTATGGGATGACTATAGTTAACAATATATTTTTTCAAGTAGAAGAGAGGATATTGAACATTCCCAACACAAAGAAATGATAAATGTTTGAGATGATGGATATACTAATTATCCACAATCATTACACATTGTATCAAAACATTACTATGTACCCATAAATATATACTATTATATGTTAACACTTTTTTTTTAGTTTAAGAAAACAAATTTTAGGATCCTAAACTTATGCCATCAGGAAGCAGAGTGCAAAAGCTGTGCCACCCCCAAGGAGGTACCCCCAAGGAGGTACTCCCTAACATCCACTTCAAATGTGGCCAAGAAAGATTATATACAGTGAACAGCCACAGAGACAGTGGACAGCCACAGAGAACAGTGGACATGGGAGTTTCTCCCAGGAAGTGGAATCAGAATCTAATCAAGGGTCGGTGACTGTGGGAGGCAGAATTTCTAGAAAGGCCCTCCAAAGATGTCCCACTCCAATCTCTGGAGCCTTTGAATATGAGCTATCACTATTGTTACTATGTTGCACACATGGTATGGTTGACCTTAAGACAGGGAGATTATCCAGCTAGACTCAAGGTAATCTCACGAGCCCTTAAAAGCAGAGCGCTGTCTCTGGCTAATGGTAGTTGTGGAAGGCAAAGAGATTGGAAGTATGAGAAGGACTCTGTGTGTCATTGCTGCTTTGAAAATGGAAGGGCCCTTGCGAGCAGAGAATGGATCCCAGCTGACACCCACGGACCTCATTCCTACAACCTCAAAGAAATGAATTCTGCCCACAACCTGAATGAGCTTGGAAGTGGATTCCAAGTAAGAGCCCAGCCCAGCAAGCACCTTGGTCACAGTCGTGTGAGACCTAGCTGAGCCCACCTGGACTTCTGACATAGAAGAACTGTGAGATAATAAATGGTATTATTTTAAGATAAGTCTGTGGTAATTTGTGTTTTTGTTGTTTGTTTTTTAGCTGTTGACAAAATTCTTTATTGCTAAACAGGATATATTTTCAAATTGTAACACGATATTTATAGATAATGAAATATAAAAGGTTACTTATGTGATTAAATAACATTTACAAAACACTGTCTTGAGAATTATAGTTTGATGAGATTTTTTTCATTTCAAAGTATTACAGGAATACAAATATTTTCAGTTACATGAATTGTTTTTATAATGCTTGAGACATGATTATAAGTGTGCCTGTCACCCTGTGGTCATTTCTTAATGGCAATAGAAAACTGATATAATGGCCTTTGTAATGTCCTTTCATTGGTATTCCAGAAATACCATGACTGGTGCCTTTTGTGCTCCCCATTCTTCCCCCTTACATGTGCGAGTTTTTGATGAGGTCATCCAGATCCTGCTCCACCATGACATTTGGGGAGCGATATATAACCTTTTTGGTTCATAGATCACCACACCTCAAAGTGCCACAGCTGGACCTGATAGGGAACACCAAGCATAACTCAGAGGTTATGGACTTTGAGGTGGATGGGACCTGGGATCATCTCCCTTGAGAACAGAGTACTGTATTCTACATGTAGGAGGAATACTGAACCCTGTATTGGGTGAGTAGAAGGACACACTATGGCAGGGACTGCTGTGTGTTCACCAATCATTTTTCCTTTTATTCCTGGGCACACAGCTAGATTACAACTCCTAAGCAGTTAGTGCAGTTAGGTGGGAACATGTGACAAAGTTATGATAGAATATTGCTGAAAGTGATATAGCCGCTTCCCAGGCCTGGGCGCTAAAGCAATCTCCAGCACAATCCTCTGAACTCTCTTTCCTTGGTTGCTGCCTCGATGTGAAGATCTTGGGGAAAACTTGGAGGTGATGGCAAAGCTACACAGGGACTGACGGAAGGAATCTCAGCCTCCGAATAACTGTGTGTGGCAGAATCCCTCCAACAGACACACCCCACCATCACCACCATCACCACCACGACCACCACCACCCGTCAGCCATTGGATTGTGACATGAGAGAAATAAACTTTTAATTTGTTAAGCCATTGAGATTTGGAGTTGTTTGGCATAGCAGTTAGACTACACTGACAAATACATTTGTCCATACACACACACACACACACACACACACACACACACACACACACATATTTAGATAACTAATCCCTAGAATATCACGTACCATAGAATTATATTGCTATGTTATTTTTAAGTTCATATAATGCAACTCCTTTCTTTGGCAGATGATAAAACTAAGGCCCAGAGAAATGAACTGACTTGTTCAAAGTCACACAGATAATTAGTGTTAGAACTGAAACTAAAATTTAGATATTACCCCCAATCTGGTACTCTGAATGGTACCATATTTCCTTCCTTCATAACACATTTCAAAATTTCTGCTCTATTTAAATTTGTATTTGCATATATCAGATTAAACATAACTTTCAATCTTGTTTTCCATATTCAGAGAACATGAAAACTGGCCTGAATATTCCAGGCTTCCTGCTCTCTTTTGAACCTTGATTGTTCTTTTCATTTTCATTTTTCAAATTTCTCTTCTAATTCTACAACTTTCTTCTTTAATTGCTGGTTCTGACTGATTGCAGCACAAGCTGTCATTTCAGAAGTGGACAGAACTGCTTATTCTTTTTCCATATCCTGAACATCATTCCTCAAAATGGTCAAGAGAGATTATCTGGCAATATATTCTTTATGGTTCTCCACTTTGGCTTTTAGCTCTTGGCAACAAACTTTTCAGAAGCTTATCTTGGATGAGAGGCCTAGAAGCTGAGACTGGGCATATTCAAATGTGACAAGAGAGGCAGCAAGTTCCAATCAAGAATTTTCAATCACATCTCAATGATCGCTTAAATTCTCTGAATAGGGATTTTCAAAAAGATAAGATTTCCTCTTCCAGAAACTCATTATTAAGCACCAATACAATCATGAAGACTCCCTTTATCCAATAGATGCCCCTCTAGCAATTCGTTTCTGAAATTTAGGTACTCGTCTCATTTCTCATGAGTTATTTCTCTTATCCAAAGCTGAGCCCTCTGTGATTCATTTTTTTTCCTTCCTGTCTTTCTTCCTTCTTTCTTTTTGTAATAATTTAACAAATACTTGAGAGTCAGCTCTCTTTTGGGCATGGTGCTAGGCTTTAAAGATAATTATGAAGAGGACATGATTCCTGCCTCTCTGTCTACTGGTACCATCATAATAGAGTCACAAATGTTTCTGAGGTACTAGGAGCCTAGGGCTGTGCTCACCCAAGTCTGTATTGGAGATATTTAGGGACTATTTTCCTGGTCTCTTAGAAGTTTTCTGTTTTGTGCTGAGCAGATTCTCTTTTTGTTATTGATGTTTTCCACATAGTTATCTAACTTGATGATCAATACTACTTATATAAAAAAAGAACATTATCTACACATTATTCCTATAAAAGACATTTGTTTTGGAGAAAACTGATAAGATTTTCCTCAAGACATTGCTCACAAGCCAGAACTCCGTAATTACCATGCAGGACAAACCACTGAAAATCCATCTGGGAAAACAGAGTGCATTCTGCACAGCACAGATATGCCTCACATTCATCAAATGAAAAAGGTGGAGTCTAAATTTGAATTTTGGTCTACCAGAATACTAGAGAAGTTATTAAATAGAAAGTTGTTATATAAAGAAACTCTGTGGTGATTACTATTGTAAAGTCAAAAATCTCTTTGTAAAATGTAAAATGATTTAATTTTGTATATTGCCGCCCCCCCCCAGTTGTGTTTTGTAAATGTGAATTTTTATTTCTTATTTTTATTTTTTTTTTTTGAGACAGAGTCTCATTCTGTTGCCTGGGCTAGAGTGCCATGGTGTCAATCTTGCTCACGGCAACCCCAAACTCCTGGGCTCAAGTGATTCTCCTGCCCCATTCTCCTTAGTAGCTGGGACTACAGGCATGCACCACCATGCCCGGCTAATTTTTTCTATATATTTTTAGTTGGCAAATTAATTTCTTTCTATTTTTAGTAGGGACAGGGTCTTGTTCTTGCTCAGGCTGGTTTCGAACTCCTGACCTTGAGCGGTCTACCCGCCTCAGCCTCCCAGAGTGCTAGGATTACAGGCCACCATGCCCAGCCTCTAAATATGAATATATGTGCCTGGTTTCTTTGAAAAGAGAATCACCTGTAGTGGTGTGGAGATTTTGAATGTCTAAAAGAAGACCCCCAAGGAAAGCGTAAGGTTCTGGACTTGGTATTTAAATGGGCATTTATTCTCATGAGCTTCAACATCATACCCCAGAGATCACAAGGTAGCTGGGAGAAGAAAAAAAAATCACTGATTTGGGGGAGGAAAAGAAGCACAGCCTATGCTCAAAATCCTTTAGAGACAGAGACATTTCTAGGACTATGAGGGCTGTCCAGAAAGTATCTAGCAATTGTTAGTATAAGGAGAATGGTTACATGGCTGGATACTTTCCGGACAGCCCTTGTATATAATGAATGAGCTCCACTGGCAATAACAATGAATGGTGTGAGAACTGAGCTGGTGGAGGAGGGGGAGTGGCAGGGAATATGGGAATCGGGAAAACCTTCAGCAGTTCACACTGTGCTATCTGCCTTCCTCATTTGTGTGCTTTCTGAGTCAGCATTAGCTACATTTTCCAGAAAGCCATCCACAAAGTACAGCCTGAGCATTCAAGGGACGTCACTCATTTCCCCCAGTGACCTTGACAAGTCAGAAGCTTGAAAGCAGGGAAATCCGGATGTCTCAGTTGTGAAGTGGAGCAGTGTGAGCCTCAACAGATTTCCAGAACTCTCCATCCAGACCAGAGATTGAGCATCTGCCTCTCGTACTGCCAGTGGCCATCTGGGGTGTCTCCCTGGCTCTAAGGGGTTGGCACAATGGCCAAAGGCTTCAGCCTGCTGTTGCTTCTTGCCTCCATCTGGACCACGAGGCCCCTGGTCCAAGGCTCTCTCCGTGTAAAAGGTAGGTTTCTCACCGGATTTCCAAACTGATAAGGCAAGGCAAGATCTTGCAAACTGTCCTAAGCCTACTAAGTTCTTGACTATGAATTACTGGGAATGAGTGTAACCCTCAATGTCAACAGCAGGTCTCAATAGTAGTATTGCTCTGCCAGAAATGTTTTCACCATATTGTCAACTTCACTAAAATTATTTACATTTTCCTCTAGGTCATCTGGACTTTTATTTTTGGTTATGGAATGTTTTTAATGAGAATATCTTAAAACATTGAAGAGAAATAATTTGTTTTTAAAAGGGTTTCAGTTGAAGAAGAAAACCATGATTGTAAAATATTTAAAGCAATCACTAAGCCTAGGAATAATTGGTAACTTTCACTAAATGTTGGCCTACTTTTTTTTTTGTTTGGGGGAGTGTCACCATAATTATTTTAATTTCAATTTTGCCATACTACAAATGGAATGCAACATTTTTAATATGCAGTAAGTAGCAAATTAACTGAAAAAAATCTGTGAAACTATAAGTTTGAAACTTAAGCCATCAGCTCCCTACCAAAAGAATGACTTAAAGTAATTTCTGGGCTTTTGAGATGCCTAAATGGAAAACCTAATTCTGCACTGTAGACAAAAAAATTGTAACCACAAATCACTCACTGCAGCTCTGGGCAAATGAAAATCTCAGCACTTTAAAAGGAAAATTGTATGTTCCTATGCTGGAATATGCCCTGAGATATAAAATATGTTGGAAACATATACCCAGACTTTATTCATATATTGTTGTATTAAATTTTATAAGGGAGGTTAGAGTTATATGACTTTTTTTAAATACCAGAACTCTTACTTTAAATAAGTTTTCTCCTCTTTGAAACGCTCTGGGGAGACTATTTGCTTTTCTGCACAATGCTGCCATTATTTCAACTATTTTGGAAATTGTTCTTTGCCAACGACTGCATCACACTCTTTGGACCATCCTCAATAATGGCAAAAATTTCCTAAGGATATTAAATTTTTGGAAACAGCCAAAAGTTATCATCACCATGATTGTGGAATAAGGTGGCTGATGAAGGTGAGTGAAGGGGGATGGGAACTATTTTTGAGGGCAAATTATATAGAGATCCAGAGGTAGGTATATATATACAATTTCATATAATCCTCTCAAGAAGACATTTTATAGATGAAGAAACAGGCTCAATGAGGCTAAGTGACTTGCTCAATATCATGCATGCAGTAAATTATAAAATTTGGTTTTAAATTCAGCTCTGATTCCTAAGCAATACTATTAGCTGATATTATATACATATATTTGACTCCTAAGTATACTATGTCTACTATGTTTGCAATTTCCTAAGAAATATTAAGAAAGGGGTTACTGGAGTACCCCTTGGGTTCTGGCTTCCTCGTTTTATCCCTAAATGAAATAGGAGAACATAAAATAGCTAATATTTGATGACTTCCTACTGGACCCAGCCTCTGCGAGGTACAAGTTATCTAATTTAATTCTGACAAAAATCATGTGAGGAAGATATAGCCACCACTATTCTACAGATGAGAATACGGACTTGCCCAACATCCCAACAGCCAGTTATCGATAGAATAAAGCGAGGCCCAAACTAGGCCTATTCACCAAGAATAAGTCTATCATTACTCTCATAATATTTAGAGTAAAAATGAAGTACGATGAGAGAGTAGCAAGACTACTTTATAGTGTAATAAATAAACCTTCTCAATTCCCAAAGCAGCAGCCATAAGAGATCTGAGCAATAGAAAGGTCTTGCAATAAAGGAGCCACATTCTAGGATAAATGGTGTGTTCAGAGAGTTCAGCTTGTGTGTGTGTGTGTGTGTGTGTGTGTGTGTGTGTGTGTGTGTGTGTGTGTTCAGTCCCCTGTAGCACAGTAGAAGGCAGAACAGTGTCATAGTCAAGGAGCTGGGGTTCACAGCTGGGTGCAGTGACATACATCTATAGTTCCAGCTACCCAGGAGGCTGAGGCAGGAGCATCGCTTGAGCTCAGGAGTTTGAGACCCCCAGCCCCTGCTCCAGAACACAACAAGGTCACATGGAAGACTTGTAGAAATGCTCCCTCAATATTTGCAAAAAGAAACTTCCTTTAAATACCAACCTAGAAAGTGGCCTAAGCATTTGGGCGGCCAATACTCAGCCCTGTGTATAAGCAATTATACACAGGGAGATTGAAACGCTCTTTATGGACTTTCATGGATGAAGCCCAGTAGGAATAATGTACCAAAATACAATGCAACTTGGCAGTTTCATACAAGTCCACAAATCCCAGAACCTGGAGGAAAAGGGTCAAAAGAACTCCAAAGCCATTAGATTTTTATAGAGATATTATTCACATCTTACCTGTTCCACAGCCTCAGCTTTCCTAGGGAAATCAGTCATTAGTAGACTAAAACTAAAATGCCTTAAAGATAACAATGATAATATGTTATCTATGATTTATTGAGTACCTACTATATGTGGCAGGCACTATGCTAAGCGTTTCATTAGAATTTACTCATTTAGTTTCACCACACTGTGCAGTTCATATTATTCTCTTCATTGTATAAATAAAAAAACTGAGGCTCAAAGAGATGAAGTATTTAGCCTAAAGTCACAGAATTAGCAAGCAACATAGAAGCCCAGGTCTGACTCTACTTCCTTTATTTAGTTTTTCTGCCCAGATCCTCTAAGAACTTCTGGGTAAGCCTGCCCCCCAATGGTCAGGGAAGACTGGAACTAAGAGCACTCACATTCTGTTATAACAAATACATTTTCAGCCCATCTCAGAAATAGCGACGTCCCCAAACCACATTGGTTTGGAGTATTATTACCTATTCTATAGAGTCCTGAATTCTATCTTTCTCAAAGTCTCAGATGCTTCATTTAATAGACTTCAAAAAGGTTTGCAGCAACTGCATCATCTAGACTCCACCCCAGGAACTGGTAACTGAAGCCTCCCCCCCTCGTCCCCGGATCCCACCCATGATGAGCAAGGCATCTTAATGCAGTGGGATAGGATGGACTTCTATCAAGTAAGATTTACAGCTTGGACCAGAGGGAGCGTCCATCTAACTTAGCAGGCTGTCCTTGTGGGATATATGTGGACTGTCCTGTTATTTCTAAATCCGAATCCCAGCCAGACAGAGCTCATTGCTGCATCAAGACAATAATGCTCTGCTAGGAAGGAGAGCCTGAGTGCTGGGAACAAGGACAGCAGCAAACTGAAGACCCATGTGATTCCTTTGCAGATCTTTCCATCTCGCTGCCATGTAGAATTGTGGGGATCACCCTTGTGAACAAAAAGGTAGGCCAGCAGCTGAATTTCACAGAAGCCAAGGAGGCCTGCAGGCTGCTGGGAATGACTTTGGCCAGCAGAAACCAGGTCGAAGCGGCACTGAAGGCTGGCTTTGAGACTTGCAGGTGAGAAACAGCTGGATTCACTATTACTGCTGGAGCTCTGTGTTCTTGCTCAGCAGTAGAGACGATGCCTTCTAATCATTTGTCTGTTCAACTAGCGATTATTCTTTTACAGCTATGGGTGGGTTGAAGACAGATTCTCCGTCATCCCTCGGATTCTCCCAAACCCCAAGTGTGGGAAGAATGGGATAGGCGTCCTAGTTTGGAGAGCTACAGTTAGCCAAAGGTTCGGGGCCTACTGTCACAACGCATCTGGTAAGTTAGATCTGCAGCCTTTCCATGTGGCATGTTTTCTCTGGGCATCTCTAGCTCTGTGACCTGCCTGGGAAGAGTAACCCTGAGCCACGGAAGCAATCATGGCGATGGTCATCTGATTCTCCCAAGACTGTCTCTCTGACCAGGCTGGAGGTGGCAACATGGCACTCAGGGGGAAAACTTAGGGAAAACATGACTGCATGGCAACCCAGGGAGAGGGCACAGGGAGAGGGCATTCGGGAGGCTCAATTACTACCACCACTACCCAAATCCTACAAGATAATCAGGAAGAGAGGAAGAAATAAAACGTACAAATGTATGTAATGCATCCACTATGGGCAAAGCCATGTACATTCTCCCTCAGTTCCATGGGCTATTGGTTCCAGGGTCTCCTCAGATACCAAAATCTGAGGATACTCAGGCCCCTGATATAAAATGGTGTCGTATTTGTATATAACTGATGCACATCCTCCTGTATGCTTTAAATTGTCTCTAGATTACTTAGAATACATAATACAGTGTAAATGGTTGCTATACTGTCTTGTTTGTTGATAGTAATTTTTTTCCAAATATTTTCATCTGCGGTCGGTTGAATTCGCCTATGTAGAACCCCCAGATACGGAGGGATGACTGTACTAGGTTATCGCACTGACTGTGGCAACTTCCCTATGAGGTGTGTTTACTATCCCCATTTTGCAGATAAAGAAACATAGCTCAGAGGACATAAGTACATGTGCCTAAGGTCTCGTTACTGTAAAGGTTCACACTCAGGTCTAACCCTGAAACTGTGCTCTTTCCACACGGTCCCACATTCCTCTTTAGGAGAGGAAACTCACATGCTGCCTTTGACACTTTTAAGAACAAGACCCAATCTCCATTTTTTTTTTTTTTTTTTTTTTTTTTTTTTTTTTTGAGACAGAGTCTCACTTTATTGTCCAGGCTAGAGTGAGTGCCGTGGCATCAGCCTAGCTCACAGCAACCTCAAACTCCTGGGCTTGAGTGATCCTTCTGCCTCAGCCTCCCGAGTAGCTGGGACTACAGGCATGCGCCACCATGCCCGGCTAATTTTTTATATATATATCAGTTGGCCAATTAATTTCTTTCTATTTATAGTAGAGACGGGGTCTCGCTCTTGCTCAGGCTGGTTTTGAACTCCTGACCTTGAGCAATCCGCCCGCCTCGGCCTCCCAAGAGCTAGGATTACAGGCATGAGCCACAGCGCCCGGCCGGAACAAGACCCAATCTCCATTTTATGAAGGAAGAAATCGAAGCCTAGAGAGTAGAACTGATTTACTCGTGGCCATGCAGTCAGCTCATCAACCTTGCTTAGAGAGCCAGGCTGCCTTAGTCCAAGTGCTTCACCTAAGTAATTGCTCAGAAGATTTTTCTGTTACTAAATACTCACTTGTTCTCAGTTTGTCTGAGAACCCTGTCTGATTTATTACTCTTCACACATACTCATATATCTGACCTTCTAAAGGTTAGGCAGCTGAGCGTTCATACGAAGGATAGATTTCAAAATCCTTCTTTAAGATCCAAGAGACAAATGGGCACAGCCAACATTAGCAAAGCCTGTCCCGGGAAGGCAATATAGGATCCAAGCAGTTCTCTGAACCAGAGGGCTTCAGCACAGAAAAGTCCCTTAGAGACAACTTTGCCCCCTTCTCTCACTTCACAGATGACACAATTATAGTTCAGAAAGGGGGTTTAGTTTGTTCAAAGTCCTACAGTCAGTTAGTGGCAGAGTCAAGGTTGGAACATAAGGCTTCTTCCAGCATTTTTTCACCAGTCCCCTTCCTTCTCTGCCCCTTTGTCCTGTCATCCTTCGCTGGGGAATTGGTGATTTACATGCCTGCTTATCTCACAGCTAGTCCGTGCCTGTCAAGTGGCCTTGCCTTGCATCTGCCTACCCTTCCTGCCAGCTGTCACTGTGATGCTACTATGGTAGCCAGCCCTCCGGACTAAACAGAAAAGAGCCAGGGGAGAGGGCTTGGATTTGTCTATTTCCTCATGGTTTCATTTACCTTGTACTCCCATCATCTGTATTTCCTGTATACTGAAAGTTAGGTCTAGAGGTTAAGTAGTCTCATGTTCAATATTTTTGCCGAAATGTACTTCATAGATGATATTGTGCACTTTAGGGCCTATCACAACAGAAGGCGCTTATCGTTACTATGTCTCACTCTTAGTTATGCTAACTTTGATTATTTGATTAAGGCAGTGACTGCCAGATCTCTCTAACAAAACTATAATATAACAATATATCTTCCCCTTTGAAATTAGTAGGGTAATCTATAATGTGGTATTTTCACATCATGCAAATATCCTGACCCCTAATGAACTATTACCTAGTAATTTAATCAGCCACTGATGATCCTTACTGGAATCAATTATTATATCGGAGGCTGAAAAATAGTGATTTTTCTAAATCTGTCCTTCCTTCTACATTTATTAGTTGGCATCTTTGGTGAAGAATCTCTTTCTCTCTCTGTGTGTCTCTCTCACTCACACACACACACACACACACCTTTTCCCTCCCCCTTATAGTACCATGGGCACATGCATATTACTTATTCAATCTGTTCAATATGTTATAATCAATTTTACAATTATTATTCTTTTATTTTTTTGGATGCTTAAATTGTCCCAAATCTGGCAAATGGGAGCCCATTCTAATTGACTTTCGTGTCCTTTATCTCATTAGTTTTGGGGTAATTCCTTGTTTCCTGGCACAGTACATGTTCCAGACTTTGTACTTTCTCTGCCCCAAATGTGGAATCAGCCTCTTATTTCTCCAAGGAGTGTCCTGCTTCTTTTCAATGGGGAATGTTAATTAGAAACCAAGATTTGGATGCAAGTTTTCCCTTTACTACTGGAGTTTTCATTGCTTCTCAGTCCTTTTCAGTAGACAGCTAATAAATTTTTTATATATATATATATGAGTTTATAGTGATTTTTCAACTCAAATTTAACAATTCAAGTTTTTTCTTAGGTGTTTGTTTTATTTTTATTTATTTATTTATTTATTTTACCTATGCCTATGTTGAACGGAACATGGTGTTTTGTTTTATATTAGTATCTCTTCTCTTATATTGAAAATCTTAGTTCCTAATAAATAATAATACATTCTTATCCTACAATAGTTTAAAAATTACAAAACCAACATTACTAGGAATAAATAAACCTACTGAGTAAAATTTAAGATTTCTTTCCATATCTTTTAGTCCTTAGAAGATATCCGTCTAAGTACAGTCAGAGAATTGGGTGCAAAAGTGACTGTAAAAAATTTGCTACTCCATATAGTTATATTATCATCTTGAAATAAATTAGGTTTATTTGCCTCTATTTGTGATCAATTTTAGGGTTTGACTTTTGTCCTATTTAATTTTTATTTTTTTTGAGAAGCTAAAAAATGTACATGGCTCAATGGTCCAAAGTATACTTTTTTGAAAGTATATTCAGAGAAGTCTTATTCCCACTATTTTCACTCATTTCTGGTTCATCCCTCTGTGTTGCTGTGTGTATAAAGAGGTGTGTGTCTGTGTGTTGTCTTATTTACCCTTGTTACAAACTAGCATACCATATACACTGCTTTGCACATGCCTTTTTCCACTTAAATACTAGAAATTACTCAATACCAGTTCATTGGGACATTTCTCATTCTTTAATGGCTGCATACACCCCATTGGGTGGCTGTATCCTCATTTATTCAACCAGTCCTCTATGATGGACTTTTAGCCTATTTTCAATCTTTTTCTATTCTATGGAATGCTAAGGTGTATAACCTTGAACATATGTTGTTTCATATCCATCATATCCATGGAGATAGCTCATCAGGATAGAAACCTAGATGTTCAAAATGTGTGTGCCAGTGTGTGTGTGTGTGTGTGTGTGTGTGTGTGTGTTGGCATCTTGGTGAGAATCAGAGTTCCCTAACCCTGATCCTAATGCTAATCCTCACCTTACCCTAAATATTTTTTTTTTTGTAATTTCATTTTTAATTGCTCTCTTGTGAGGTTTGAGGACCCCAGCAAACCTAACACTAATCCTGACCCTAAACCTTACCCTGATTATCTTTCTCAGTGCTATCTTTGCAAGGTCTGGGGATCAAAGTAACTCACCTCTAATCCTAAATTTATTTTTTTATTGCTTTGTGAAGTTTGGTGACCAGACCAAAGTGCCGTTAATGCTCTGCACGCACCATTTGTTTCAGCTGTTCCCTCTGCCACAAAGCCCACCCTCTTTATCACCTGGCTAACTCCTATGTTTTATATCTCAAGGCCAGGCACCATGGCTCACACCTGTAATCCCAGTGCTTTGAGAGACCAAGGCAGGAAGGTCACTTGAGGACAGGAGTTTAAGGTTACAGTGAGCATGATCACATCTCAAGTGCCATTTTCTTAGGAAGCCTTTCCATACCCCTCACCCCGTCTATCCTCTGGAACTCCAGCCACACTCTGTGCTTAATATCTATCAGAGCACTCAGCACATCTAGAGAAATTGTGTTCATAGTTTGGAAGGGAAGGAGAACCAGGCCCTAACACTTCCAGGTTACTTACACTGTGCCCTCCACCAATTAGGGACCACAGGACCAGATTACTGTTGCTCCTTCATACCGTGGGAGACCACATGTATAAACAGAAAGGCCAAGGAAATGAATTCTTTCAGATCTTATCTATCATGCCCAGACACTATGCGAGGCCCTAGACATTTACTACCTCATTAGTCCTAAAATGACACCCGTGTATCATTTCTACTTTTTGGAGAAGTAATTGATGCTTAGTGTGGACCTTGCCTGCAGTCACTAAGTCACTAAGTCAATAAGGGACAGAGCTGGGATTTAAACCTTGAGCTAACTGCACTGAGCCATGCTGTTCCAGTGTAGCCTCTTCTGTGCTGATGACCACACATCAGTCACACACAAGCCTGGGGTGGGCCCTGGGCATCAGTATTCTTTAGAAACTTTCCAGATGATTCTAACTTGCAGCCAGGATTGAGGATAACTTCTTCCTAGAAGACCTCTAAGATCTAAGTTTTAGGATCCCAGGCACTTCTGAAATTCTCCCATTTCTGTGCCATTGTCATAACCTCCTTGGTTGCTCCTGGATTGTACTCTCTCCTGTCTGCATTTCATCGTCCATGCTTCTCCACTGATAATTACTTCACTCCCCTGCTCCGTAGCAGTGGGTGACTTCCCATTTGAGAATATGATGTAAATTGTAAAGATTTTGCACACAAAAGTGGACATATATGAGAACTTCTGTATATAATTTGGGAAATTTATAGACCCGGGTTGAAAATTCCCTCTCCTACAGAATAAATTCCAAATTCTTTAACATAGCAGTTATGAACCTTGATACCCAGGCTCCAACCTATATTCCTAGTCTCATCTCCCGCTTGCAGTCTTTTGTATCCCCCATCTCACATGCACCCTGTGTTCCAGCTACACTGTGCTCCTTCTCATTTTTCTAACATGAGTACACTTTCAAACTTCTAGATTTTTAGATCATGCTATTCCTATTGCCTGGGATATTCTGTTCCCTCCCCTAGATGAGATACTGCCCTCTTTCAGTCATTTGACCTTCTTATTCACCAAATGGGCTGAGTTCATTCAGCTTCTGGCTCTTGAACTTTCTGTTCTCTTTACTTTGAATGATTTTGCCCTAGATCTTCAATGACTGGCTACTTCTCATCATTCAGGTCTCAGCTTAAGTATCACCTCCCCAGGAGACCATCTCTTATCACCCTATCCAAAGTATCCTCTACCCCTACCACCTTAATCTCTATCCTGCTTTATTTTCTTTTCAACATTTATCCTCCTCTGAAATTTTTGGCTTATTTATTATCTTTTGAAATCATCTATATCCTTCCAATAGCATGCAAGCCCCTTAAGGGACTTTGTCTTGTTTGCACCATATCCCTAGCACCTAGAGTGGCACCTGGCACAGAGCTGGTACTTCATAAATAATTGCTGAATGAACACATTAATCCCCCATATTCTACCCAAATGCCCTCTCCTCTGAATTCCCAGTGATCTCCACCTGCCCTTATCAAAATGCTTCCTCTGTCCTCCTGGAAGCAGAACCATACCTTTTCTGTTGTTATTTTCAGTTCTCAACATAGTATATTGAGCTCAGTATGTTTTTCCCCTGACACTCAAAATTTTCATTTTTCTGAGGGAACTTAGCATGTACTCAAGAATGGGAAAGGTAGTTAAAAGTTTAAGGCAGAGAAGGTCAAGGATGATGTCTTTTTAAATAGAGGTCTTTTCAAAGTGAAATGAACATAAAAACAGTGCATGTGTAGTCAAAATGTTTTATCAGTAATATCCATTACCTTAAATGGTATTTAATTTTTCAAAATGAATTAACTTAATGGAATAACTTTTTCTGTATAGCTAACATCCCAGCTGGTGCTACTCACTGCCACAAATAATTGGGGATTCAAAATAGACACAAATTCATATTGTAATATATTGCATGGCTCTGTCATTTACTAGCTACGTGACTAGCTAGTCACATAGCTAGTAAATGACGTAACGTAAGTTATTCAATTTCAATTGAATAACGTAAGTTATTCAATTTCTCTGAACTTCAGTGACCTCCTGTATAAATGAGGGTTTGATAAAATTGTTAAGTGAGATACCTATTTAAACATCTAGTGCCATGGTTGACCAGTAAGATGCTCAACAAATGTTAGTTTTCTCTCTACCACATTCAACAGATTGGAAAGCAAACCCTCATTCCTCTCCTGGTCCTGCCCCCCATCCCCACACTCCCCCCCTTTTTTAATGAGAACATAAAAATCTGGTCTCACAGACCTCTGTCCTAAAGTAGCATGACATGCGTATATTTGGTCTTCCCATCTACTCCTTCCTTTAACTTTTCCTTCTCTCCTTATTCATCAAATATTTATTGAGCATGTACTACGTGCCAAGCACAGTACATGTACCATGATGACCAAGACAGTCAGGGTTCCTGCTTTCAGGAAGCCCACACTTCAGTGGGGAGCAGTGTAATGAGAACTGTGATAAGGGAAGTATATGAAGGTCCAAGAACATATGCCCAGGGACCCAATCTAGCCAACAAGTCTGCTTGAGAAAGAGATAGTCAGTCTGAGACCTGAAGGATGAGTTGGAGTGAGCTAACTAAAGAGGGTAAAGAGTGAAGAAAGCATCATAGCACAGTGTTGGTGAGAGAAAGCATATGAAGGAGCTGAAGGAAATTCAGTATGGCAGGAGCAATGAGCGAATGACAGCAGGGAAGCTGGCGATGTCAGTGGGAGCCATGCAGTGGTGGCATGCCACTGAAGCATCCTAAGGAAAAAAGTGATATGATTAGATCTGCATTTTGGTGAGACCATTCCAACTGCAGCATACGAGGTTGGGGGGTAATAAGTCTACAGGCAGGAAAAACAGTTAGGAAGCTGCTGCTATTCATATTTTCCTCTCCTGACAGATATTTGGATTAACTCATGCTCTCCAGAAATCCTCACCACCGAAGATCCCATATTCAACACTCAAACTGAAACACACATGACAGATTTTATCAGCAGTGACAGTACATACTCAGCATCATCCCCTTCCTCTACGATTCCTGCCTTTGCCACTCCTCGCGCTCCAGCTTCCACTTCTATTCCACGGAGAAAAAAATTGATTTGTGTCACAGAATTTTATACGGAAACGAGCACTATGCCTATGGAAACTGAATCATCTATTGAAAATAAAGCGTCATTCAAGAATGAAGTTTCTGGGTTTGGAGGTAAATGCTTTCTGTGTCTGCATTATGTGTGTGTATGTGTTTACATATTACAGACAGTTCATAGAACTCAGCCTGTCTCCAGACTGGGCATTCGGGACCTGCCAGGTATAAATCAAAGCTTAACACAAACTCAACTTCCATAAAGTCATAAAACTTGAGAGCTGTAAAGACCCTTAGTGATGAAACTAAAAATCATGAGTATACAAGGGCTTCCCTGTTAAAAACTCAAAGACTTAAAAACAAATTACTATCTGTTACTATGTGAAAGTTCTTTTAAATACATATATCTTAAATGCCTATGATTTTACCCAGCCATCTCTTTCTCAGGCAGTCTTATTGACTAGGTTGGGTCTCAAGGCCACAGAGAGGAAGTGACGTTCGTTATACTGCAACTTATAGAATAGAAAGAGTGTGAGATGCCAGGCCGAGGATTCTACAGGCAAGAAGCATGAGGGGGCCCTACCAACATAAAGGGTTGCAGAGAAGGTTTTTCTCCTGCACTATTGTCTTAGTCACCTGGATCATTAGATGAGTGGCACACACAATGTACACACGGAGGACCAACAGGCCATGTCTCTGCTTCCTACAGGTGTCCCCACGGCTCTGTTGGTGCTGGCTCTCCTCTTCTTTGGTGCCGCAGCTGGTCTCGCATATTGCTACGTCAAAAGGTGAGGTTGTTGGCACATCACTAGTCTTGTAATCTTTGTCACCTCCCTATCTTGTGTTTTTCTAGGGTTGTAATTGGCATTTTATTGGTCAAAATGGAGATGGCAGTCCTCTTATACATCTCACCTCTCCTCCCTTGCACCCAATCTTTCCTACTATTTCAGTACATGCACGTCATCTAGCCTTTAGATATTGGTCAGTGGCTGTCCATTGAAAATCAAGAAATGAAAAGAAAAATGGACATCTGGGGAAAATTTATATACTTTGATTTTTTTATTTCTTGTTTTTGGTGGAAGCGTTGTGAATTCAGCCTAAAGTCTGACCTGTGAACATACTGCCCAATTTAAATGACTCCATTAAGGTGGGGATGTGTTCATGTATTTGAACATGCATGTGTTAGCATCACTCTAAACGGACCCAGCGTACTGGGCCAATATGTGCTGTGGCAGACAAAGCGTTATCTACTGTAATTTGTGTTACATAGAAGTCTCTCACTTTAATGTCATGTTTATGCCTAAAGGTATGTGAAGGCTTTCCCTTTCACAAACAAGAATCAGCAGAAGGAAATGATTGAAACCAAAGTAGTAAAGGAGGAGAAGGCTGATGACAGCAATCCTAATGAGGAATCAAAGAAAACTGATAAAAACCCAGAAGAGCCCAAGAGTCCACCGAAAACTACGGTGCGATGCCTGGAAGCTGAAGTTTAGATGAGAAAGAAGTGAGAAGACCCACCTGAGGCTGGTTTCTTTCGTGATATGTATCCTGGCCCCAGTTGGGGAAACTATTAATAAAATGGCCAAAGAATCAGAGAAGAAAGTCCAGCCTTGGTTCCTAACTGGAATCAGCTCAGGGCTACCTTATGACTACGGAGTTCACCAAAGAGAACTCCCTTCTTCATAATGCAGTCCTTTCTGGATCCTACCCTCCTACCTCCAAAGCTTCCCATGGCCTTTCTAGCCTGGCTATGTCTAATAATATCCCAGTGGGAGAAAGGAGCTTTGCAAAGCACATGGACCTAAAACAGCTAATCAGTACACGGTTGTAAAAAAGGTCTCCAGGCTGTCCAGGACAAGGTGGGTTGAGAGGCCAGGAGTCACGGAGGCCAAGGCTTTTTCTGCTGACTCCATAGCCCAGATCCTTCCTTCAGCTCTGAAAGAGAAACACTTACACCAACCACCTGGCATGTCCTTCTGAACCAGGCATGAGCAAAAGAACAGAGAAGTTTAGCACCTGAGAGCCTGGAGATTCCCATGACTTAATACCTAAACTCTGTAAAGCCAAAATAAACAGAGAAATAGAACGAGGCTGAGGATACTGACAGCGTGTTGTCAAGTCAAAGTATTCTTCTCTGAATAAATTGAGTTGGAATCACTTTTTAGAACATACATACACTTTCTTTTCTCTGTCTCTACTGTTGCTACTATTTTCTTTAGAAAATATACTTTTACAAGAAACAAAACTAAATACTCTTATAAATTTCAATTTTTATCTGAGTTATAGAAATTACTACTGAGGAAAATACTGTGTTAAAAAAAAGTAATAAAATTCAACAAACATTTGCTGAATATCTACTATATGTAAGATGGTATGTGAAGAATTGCACATCATAATTGAATATTATTCATCAAAAAATTACGTATAGTAGAATGCTATCTGAAGCTAAGTTTTTTCAGTGTTGATATCCTTAGCTTATCCACTTCCAAACTAATTTTTTTTTTGCTTGGACTAATATTATTCATTTTCTCTATCATGGCAACTATTATAACCTTAATTTATTATTAACATACCTAAGAAGTACATTATTACTTCTCCATACCAAAGTTTTTAAAATGCATTAACAAATGTATCACTAGCTCTCCTTTTTCCAGGAAGAAAGAAGAGCCTGAGAGGTGCAGAAATATTTGTTCCAAATAAATAAATAAATAAGTAAATAAAACATTTAGAAAGCTTCTTTGCTCTCTTATTTACATAGATATATTATACTTTTCATGCAAAATTTAGGTAAGACCCAGATTATGATATATTATTTGCAAAAGTAAAAGGAACAACTTTGGTTGTTAAAATACAAATGTAAACCTCACAGTATGTACATTACTATGTTGGATGTTCTTGCTTCAGATGGTCTTATGTTAAGTTGGCCAAGTACACACACATTAAACAATCCTTTATTTAAGATTCAGTTCCTACATTCCAATCCATTTCAGAGTTCACCGGGAGTTGGAGATTCAGGATAGCTCACCTGTCCTGTTTCTCTAGCTTTCTCTTTCCCTCCACATTAGACTAAGAATCATCTTCTTCCCCTCACCTATGACCCCACAGCTCTGTGGTTCTTTTAGCCCAGAGGCTGTAACCTGCTGGAATAGTCTTTTTTGGTTGGCCCACAGAGTATTATCTTAACATTTGTTTTAATTGCCCCCATTTGTTTTAATTGCCAAGCATTAAACATCAAAAGATTTTTTATGTTTACATTTCTGGGTTCCCTATATAAATGGAAAGATCTGAAAATACTGAACCTGTACTCCCTCATGGCAATACTTACCTGATACTGAGTAATGGCTCTTCCCTCTAAGCGGGGTCTGCTCTCTCCATTTCACCAGAGTCCTCGTCATGCCCATTGCAGTCTCAAAGAAAAGTAAAGATGCCATTTCCTGTGGATCTTGTAATACCATCGCCTCTTTCTACACCCAGCCATGTCATGTACATGACCTGCCTGGCTCTGCAGGTCTCAGTTGGAAACTCTGGTCTGTCAATCCTTAAGCTTTATCTGCTTCATGCAGTTCCCAGGGAATGAGGATGAAAAGGGGGAAAGAGCCCAAGTAGTGGTCTTCCCTCTGTGTGCATCAGCTGAAAATAATCAGATCTTCCACACTACATCTCCCATCTAATGAGCACCCAATATATATTAGGATGCTATCACCTCTTGTTATTTTAGACAGGTTTGTGTGCTACCCAGGAAGAAGAAAGGGGGAGGAAGAAAACCCCACCCAGCCACATATAATCACTCAATAGCCCAAATGTCATTTGCAAACATAGTGATGAAAATATGAAGATGTAACTTCCATCATTATGCAAGGGAGGAAGGAAAGAGAAAGGAGAAAAGGAAAGAAGGAAGAAAACTAATATTTCTTGAACAACTACTAAGTGACAGTCATTTTACGTGTTGTCCCATTTAATCTCTACACTTTCCCTGAGAGATAAGAATTATTATTGTCAATTTTTATTAATTGAAAATTTTTAGAGGAGCTAAATCATTTTCTGAGGCCACAGGTCTACTTAAATGATAAAGGTAGGATTCACTCCCAGTTCAGAATGACCACAAAGCCCATGCTCCTTTCCCTACATCACAATGCTTCTCTTGTAAGTGATAATATAGGGATGTAAAATATTCCAATATGCAAGCTTGAAATTGGCCACTTGCAAAAGAACAACTGGGATGAAATAAGGAAAACATTTCAGGACTCCTGTGTCAACTTCAGGAAATCTATCTTAAATCCAATGGCAATGACTAGGAAAAAATAACCATTAAAGAATTCTGAGACCTGCCTTCTCATTGACGCAGACAGCAATCTCAACAAAGACCTACCTGGTCCAGCTCATATGGTCAGAAAATGTAAGGCTCAAAAGGATCCAAGATAAGCTGCTCTAAACTCTTTTTTCACAGAGTGAAAAAAAAAAAACACCAAAAACAATGAAGCCTAATTTCACAGATGGCTAGAGGTAGAGCCTGGTATAGAAGCCTCCTTCTTTCTAGTCAAATTCTCTTTATTGTCTACTCAACAAATAGAAATTGGAAGAATACAAGGGGCCACTCCAATTTAGACCACATTCCAGCCCACCAAGCCAGTCTTCAAAAGGGGCAGGTAGAGAACCATATGATGACATTTCCAGGTGGTGCAAAGGATCTTCCTGCACAGAAATGTCCCTTCTTCGTGCCTGCCTTTCTGGCTCAAACAGATCCATTCCTTTGAGCAAAGATACTCTGTCCTGAGAAGGAGTTCCCTGTAAAACTACATGTTTTTATAAAAGCCAGGCCACTATCAAATATTAACATGCCAATATGGGTCCAATAAGGGCAAGCTGATTTCTAAGGGTAGAAAGCTGGACTAGAGCAGATGGCTTAAGGCCCAGCACAGTGCTAGTACACAGTGTACACAGTTGGAGTCTATATATGTCCACTGGCTTGAGCATAATTGAGTCATATTGATTTCCAGAGCAAAGAGTCATACATTTATTGCCTCTAGACATTTAGCTAATGCTTAAAGAAAATCAGTTGTTCTAGGGAAGAATAGGTTTGTAAAGACAATAATAATAATAACACTCAAGTCAATGAATTCTTACTAAGAAATGGGAAGGCCACTCACACCAAAAAGAAAATGTTTTAAAGCTCCAAAGATGAAGAAAAGCAATTATTTGTCAGTTTAATTTTCTAGTTAAAAGTAAATAAAATTTAATGGTGTACCCCCACAATAATCTATATGTGAAGTTAGGTTTGACCTAAGAATATTTTAATAATGCCAAAATCAGATAGGAATACTCTCCTTTCTGTATGTTCTCCAGGAGATGCCCAAATTTCCAAACAGTGCTCATGTGATTTAAGATGTCCTTGTTTAGTATCTAGAAGACCATTTGCTTATTTTTTAAAAAACAGACTTTTTATTTCAGAATAGTTTTAAATTTACAAAAAAAAAAAGTTGTAAAGGTATTATAAAGCAGCAGTCCCCAAACCTTTTTGGCACCAGGGACCTGTTTCATGGAAGACAATTCTTCCACAGACCTGGGCAGGGGATTGTTTCAGGATGATTCAAGGATAGTACATTTATAGTGCACTTTATTTCTATTGTTATTATATTGTAATAGATAATGAAATAATTATACAATTCAGCATAATGCAGAGTCAGTGGGAGCCCTGAGATGCTGTAAATACAGGTGAAAGTTTGCTTGCCCACCCGCCACTCACCTCCTGCTGTGTGGCCTGGTTCCTAACAGGACACCCACCAGTACTGGTCTATAGCCCAGCAGGTTGGGAATGCAGGTATAAAGAGTTGCCATTTACCCCACACCCAGTTTCTCCTGTTATTAAATCTGACATAGTATGGTACATTTGTAACAACTAATGAAACAATATTGACACACTATTATTAACTGATATCCATGCTTGATTCTGACTTTCTTAGTTTTACCTACTGTCTTTTCACTGTTCTGGCATCTCATCCAGCATCCCACATTATACTAGTCATCATGTGCCTCCTCTAGGCTGTGACAGTTCTCAGACTTTCCTTGTTTTTTATAGCTTTGTCAGTTTTCTGGAATAATGCTGAGGTATTGTATGGAATATCCCTCAATTGAGATTTCTCTGATGTTTTCTTATGATTACACTGGGGTTGTATGTTTCAGGAAGGAAGACCACAGAAGTACAGTACCACTTTCCTCACATTATGTCAAGGGTACATTCCATCAACATGACCGATCACCGTTGATGTTAAGCTTGAGCATCTGGCTGAGGTAGCGTTTGTCAGATTTCTCTACTGTGAAGTCGCTCTTTCTATGCTGTATCGTTTGGAAATTAAATCACTATGCACAACCCACACTCCACAGACGGGAGTTCTGCTCTGCTTCCTTGAAAGTGGAATATCGACATAGTTATTTGGAATTTTCCTGCACAGGAGATTCATCTATTCTCCCTCATTAATAATATATTCAATCATTCATTTATATTAGTATGAACTCAAGAATATTTTTGATGTTAGGTTATAATCCAACACTATTTTATTTATGTTGTTGCTCATTTTTTCTCTGTTGGTTACCATTGGGAACTCTTTCAGTTTGCTCCTGTATCCCTTTGACATACCCCCATTGTTGTGCTTTTATTGTGTACATCCTTACTTTCTGGCACTATAGGATGCTGCAGGTTCACCTCATTTTGCATATTTCATGCCCCGGTTCTAGAATGAGCCATTTCTCTAAGGAGTCCTGGTCCCTCCACCTCCTTTTTATGTTGGAGAAAATGATATTAGAAACCAAGATCTGGGCACTGGGTGTGCTCTTGCTACTGAGATGTCATTGCTTCTAGGCTCTCTCTTAGCAACGCAGACAACAGCAGTCACAAGAGTTTCCAATTTCATAGAACAATGATTCTTTTTTAAATTTAGGGAGGAGCATCAGGTTTCTAATGTTTTCTTTTTTTTTTCAGGTAAAGACATCTGAAAATTATACTACTATCTAATATCACTACCATTTTATGAAAGCTAGCAAAGAGGAAGAATATAAAATCAGAATAAAGAGAAGTCACCAAATAAGTCTACACTTATTAGACTCACTACACAGGCTTGATAGTTTTCACTTTACTCTGGGCCAGTGAAGACTTGTTCATTGATAAGTATCACCAACCAACTAGAGGAAATAAGGCTCTGAGCTGCAATTAACATAACTTTTTAGGATAATGTGGACATGCCAAGAGCAAGAGTAAACAAGCCCTATGATTGGGCTTTTTAACTCCTTCTACCCTCCCAATCATCTCTCCTTCCACATTCCTCCCTCCTACCCCACTCTTGCCCACTACATACACATGCTACCACCACTAAGCAAAGAGAGAATCAGTATCTGAAAAAGGAGAGTGATGATGTTCAATGCACAGTAATTTAAACCCAACTGTACTAACTGCTGGCAGGCACAGCTGTGGGAACTCACAAGACAAACTACTTCTGACTTTTTTTATCTGCAAAGCCTTCATGAAGGTGGTGGTATTTTAGCTATGCTTTTAAGGATAGAAAAGATTTTTTTTAACAGTGAAAGATGAGCAAGAACAACAGTCAGGGCTTTGGAGTCTTCCAAAGGCACAAAGTTGTGAAAGAGGAAGTAATGCTCCCTAGATAGCCCATTGTATATTATAGCAGCAACCTAGGGTGTCATGGCAGTAGGAAAGATGGAGGAAACTGAGGCTAGAAGGTGTGCAAATGACAGATTCTGGTTGGCACACATCACTGCATTATGATCACCAAGGTAATATAATAAGATTTGGGGGGTTCTGAAAGATGATTCTGCTGCTGGTGGTATAAAATGTGGAATAAAGAAATTGTTAGGCTGGGCACAGTGGCTCACGCCTGTAATCCTAGCGTTCTGGGAGGCCGAGGGGGCAAGATTGCTTGAGATCAGGAGTTCAAGACCAGCCTGAACAAAAGCGAGACCCTGTCTCTATAAAAAATAATTCTATTAAAAAAAGAAAGAAAAAGAAATTATTATACCAAACCTAGCTGATCAATAGATTCATCTAAAGAGATTCACAAAAATTCAAAATCACAGGCCCCATACCCACCTGATAGAATCAGAATGTTTTTTTGTTTGTTTGTTTCACATTCAGGACCTAGAGACCGATATTAAAGTAAACAAACAAAAGCAAAAAAACTTCCTAGAGAATCGATCCAGCTGCTCCCAGGTCAGTGAATGGCAATCACTGACCTAGAGAAAAGAAGGATTAGAGACAGTAAGACAAGGAGTGCAGGTGTGAAATGCTAAGGTCTTGGACTATGACAATGTCAGTGCAAATGGACAGAAGATGGATTCCAGAGGTGATGCTGAGACTAAAAGTGGAAACACTTGTTACTCGATGAGACAAAAAAATAACTCAAAGATGACAGTGAAGCTTTCAACTTGGGCAAATACACAAATGGTGATTTCACTAGCCAAGTTAGAAAACAAAGAAAAGGTAAACACATTGAGAGAGAAGATAATGAGCTTAGCTTGATTATGCATTGCCTATGGTCTAGAAACAGAATTCCAGGTGGAAGTACCTTAGAGGTAGGTAAAATTTTAAATACAAGGGAAAGGCACAGTGAAAGATAAAAGATTTTTAAGCCATTAACATACAAGTGATAGTTGAATACTTGGGAGGAAAGATTAGTTTGGAGGTAAAAGAATGAAAACAAAAGTATCTAACAGTTGATGGTGAGAATTGTGGCAGGACAAAAATTATTAACACATGACCTTTACTCCTCTAATTGCCAATCTAATTTTCCCCACTTATCCCCTTTCCTGAAAAGGAAGGCTTTACCTTGCTGGAGAGAGTCTAAGTGAAACTATGTAATAAAGGAATGAGAAGGAGTCAAGGAAGGAAGGGAAATGGGGAAGAGAAAGAATCACTGCACAGGTTTGGGTATTGAGGTTTGGGCATTTATACCTCAGTAATTGCAGGCTGTGATGGAAGAATTATGGAGAGGAGAGGAGAGGAAATTTTTATATGCTTTGCTGTGGTATATGTATTTAGATCCCTTTCATGGTTCTGAGAAATGCAAGAAAAGGATAATTTTGAAGTTAAGTTTCATTGCTGAGCTATGTTTCTTTCACTTTAGCACCACTTGAAGCTGGAACCACAGAGGCTGGAGCTTAATAAAAGATTTATAGTTATTAGACTCCATAATACAGTAAGAAAATACAGTCCTCGCAGCACTATCATAAGGATGCATGAATTAAGGGCCAGAGAGTTTAAATGGTGGCATTAAATATTAACCAAATTGGAATGAACTCAAGTTACTTTCTCTTACACATCCTCTGACCTTTCCATGCTAGTTCCCAGACCTGAGCTCAAGCTCTCATTGCTTTTCACCTACACCATTTCTCTCCCTATTTCCAGTCTCAACAACTGCTCTGTACACCTTCCATTCAGCCTACCAGACTGAATTTTCTCCAATACAGAGCTTATTATGTCATTTTTTGGACTTTTGAGGGCTTCCCATTTTTTTTCCAGAAGCAAGTTGAATCACATTACTATACCAGATGGATATAGTGAGTTGGCATTTAGCATCCATTTCAAATGTGTGCCTTCCTAAACTGCAGAGGATGGAAAAATAAAACTACTTTTCCCAGACTGTCCACAGCTAGGCTTCTAGTTGCAAACTAGGTTCCACCAATTAATGCTCACCCACATGAGTGAGAAGGCAGAAGGGAGGAGGGACAAACTCTATGCTTCTTCAGCTATTGCTTCAGTCAAGCAACATCACAGAGATGCTGGGCTTTTCTGCAGCAAAGTTCCAGAATCTAGCATAGCCTCACAGGTGTTGAGGGTCAATCACAGTCGTAGCAGCAGTCAGACTATGGTTCTAAGCCTAGCCACTTACTTCATAGGTGTGAAGGCAGTGGTGGCTGTAGTAGTAGCTGTCACCTGCTTCCCCATTTTTCTGTTATTTTTGCAAGTGTTTTTCCTTCTGTTTCAATTACCCTTGTTTTTATTTCTAGTTGTATTACCTATTGCTGCAAAACAAATTATCTCAAAACTTAATGGCATATAAAAACATTTACTAGCTCACATAGCTGTGGGTCAGGAAACCAAGCATGAGTAGCTGGGTCCTCTGCTTCAGTGTCTCTCACAAAGCTGCAATTGAAGTGTCAGCCAGGACTATAGTCATCTCAAGGCTCAACTGGGGTAGAATTCACTTCCAAGTTCACTCACATGGTTGTTGACAGGATTTAGTTTCTTGTTTGCTGTTGGCCAAGGGCTGCCCCCAATTCTCAGTGGACTTTCCATTGGAACATCTCACAATACAACAGCTTGGCTTCATCAGAGCAAGCTAGCAAGAAGAGCCAGCAAGGGAGTGTGCCAACAAGATGAAAGTCATAATCTTTTAGACCTAATCTTGGAAGTGACATGCCATTACTTTTGCCATATTCTATTCATTAGAAGCAAGTCACTATGTCTAGCCCACTCTTAAGGGGAGGAGATTACACAAGGACATGAATACCAAGAAGTGAGGATCACTGGGAGCTGTTTTTGAAGGTTGCTCACTACCACATCAATGAATCTTTCTCATCCCCTCTCTTTACAATTTGTTTATATGTCTACATTATCATATGCCACATTATAGTATTATTATTGTGTACATATTTTCTTTGCACTCTTAGCACTTGTGTAAAAATATGTAAAGCTAGCACATACAGAGTAGGCTCTCAGTAAATTTTGAGTGAATAAATGTATATATTCATTGAGATTTCATGAGCTGCAAGTCACACCTTTATACACTTATCTGTATTGGGTGCTAAGATCATTCAATTCCAGGCCAACTGTTCCTTCCCACCTAACTTTTGTTCTTCCTCGAAGACTTTCTTTGGTGTAGAATGCAATTGTGAACAAGGCGGAAGAATGCATAAGGGCTATTGTACTTGAACTCTCTGAGTTGGCCATTGACTAGCCTGTGTGAGTCATATTAATATTTATTTTAATAGGGAAACTGCAGTGTATCTTGGACTGTGGTCAATTCAAAGGAAGTTGTGCTCCCTCAGCAACCACAAGCTAATAAGTATTGGCAAAAATTTGGTTGCTTGGTCTCTGTATTTTTATTTCAGTCTTTGAAGTATAGGGTACATTCTTGGCCATCTGAAATTCTGCACTAAATGATATCATTTTCTGAAAATTAGAACCCTTTATGGGAACTTCCAGACTTTTTTTGTTACTTTACTCATTATTTTGTTTGGGTTTTGGCTTCAACTAAGTTGAAAATATTCTTCCATGATGAAAGAAAAAGTCAAAAATAAAATCTTCACAAATACAAAAAGACCTAGTTGAGTACTCCACTGTGCATATTCTTTTACATATGAAGACTATCATTTCAGCAATAGTCAACATTGTAAATAATATTAATACTTTTGTACATGATGTCTTATCTACTGAGATGGCTGCCTTTTCCTCCAGCAACCAAAGAATTCTCCAGTCTCTGCTATCCCTGCCAAGTATTATCGCGGGTGCTGCTGGCTGACACCAGCACTGATATACTGGAATTCTGAAGCCACATTGAAATGAAATTGTTGTGTTCAGGCACCTTTACCATGCACATTCATTCCTGTGGAAATCATCTGAATATAGGTGACAGTTGAAGCTACGTGTGTGTGAGCTGTGAATGTTTAAAAATAAGAGCAGAGAGCTGAGAACAAAGCTTGAGTACAAGCTGCAAGAAAGAAGGGATCGATGAGATATAAAAATCTCAAAGTGCAGCATCCTGGAAGATGATGGAGCTTTAATCTTAATTGTAGGTAACTAGTTGTTCCTCTGTGCTCTACACTGATTTAATTAAAAGCAGTATGCATTGTGAGGAAAAGCACTAGACTAGTGGCCAGGAAATCTGGATCCTAACCCAGTTTAATTAACTTGCTCTTTAGTCCTTAGGTAAATAACTTCTCATTTTTGGATCTCAGCTTCCTCACCTGTAGAGGAAGAATGTTGGACCAGATGATTTTTAGACAGTTCTTTCTACTTTATGATTTTATGAATTATACACAGGAAGTTAAAAATGTTTACACTCCATAGCCACTTAGAGTCTTCCTCATATATTCCCACAGTCCTGTCACAGATGTTTAGTGACCTTACAAAAAAGCAAGAGGCATTGGACATGCTTTCACAGAAAAAATATACCATTTCAAAAGTCTCTCCAATTTTTCTGGTCTTCACTACAGGACCACGTTTACTATAATTTTTTTGAAGTCATTGTGTTTTCTTTAACTGGGAAATTCCTATTTAAAAAACGATGAAAATCTGAATATATATTACAAATTACAAGATTCATTGCAAAAATGTCTTTCCTCCTAAAAAGGATTAATTTAGAAGTATCTTCTTCTATAACCCTTACTATTAATATTTATGGTTTCCTACATTTTTCCATACTTTTTTATATGTAAGGAAAATAAAGGTTTCCTTATCCTGCTGTAAAATCACTTCTAAATCACTTCAAAATCACTGCTGCAAAATGATTCCTATTTCAAAATAATTTCTAATCTCTTCTATTATTTTCTTTAGTTGATCCTTATTACTGTCTTGTTCTGTTTTGCCTTCTATTAGTAGCTAATTCATTATGTTTGTGTAAAGTTAAGAAAAAAGCTGTCGTGATGAGAATGAAATATGGGTATGTAGAGATATCATTAATTATACTAATACTAAATTTTAAATATTTTAATCTTGTAGTCTCTCCTTTGTCCAATCCTCACTACACTCTCCATGAGGTATAAAAAGGAGTATTGGTCCCATTTTATAAAATTGAAGGCAAGTTTTCGACACTTTTCCTGACACCCAGGCTCAAATTAGACTGAAATACAAACCCTTTTAACATTTAACTAGCTATGCCTTTTTTAAATAACTTTATTGAGGTATAATTGGCATATAATAAGCTGTAAATAATTAAAATATACAATTTGAGAAGTTATGGCATATATACACCTGTAGAACCACCACCTATAATCAAGAAAATGAACATATCCATCACCCCAAAAAGTTTCCTTCTGCCCTCTTCCTACCTTCCCTCCCATCTCCACCTACCCATTTCCTCAGGGCCCCTTCCCCCATTTCCAGGTGGTCACCTATCTGCATTTTGTCCCTATAGATTCGTTTGGATTTTCTAGAATTTTATATAAATGGAATCACACCATATGTACTACTTGGATGGGGGAGGATCTAGCTTCTTTCACTCAGAATAATTATTTTGAGATTCATTCATGTTATTGAGTATATCAGTTGAGCATTCCTTCTTATTGCTTAGTAGTATTCCATTATATGACTATACTGCAATTTATTTTCCATTCATCTATTGATGGACATTTGGGTTGCTTCCAGTTTGTGCCTATTACAAAAAATGCTATGAATATTCATGTACAAGTCTTTGTGTGGACATATATGTTCATTTCTTTGGAGTAAATACCTAGGAATGAAATGGGTGGATTGTGTAGTAGGTATATATTTAGATTTTTTAATAGCCAAACTCTTTTCCAGAATGGTTGTATCATTTTACACTCCCAACATGAGTATATAAGAATTGCAGTTGTTCCACATCCTACAACACTTGATACAATCAGTGCTTTTCATTTTAGCCATTCTAGTGGCTAGGGTGTACAGTGATTGTAATTCAAACTTGCAGTCCTCTAATGATTAATGATATTAAGCATCATTAATCTTTTTTGGCAAAACGTTCAAATCTTTTGCCTATGTTTAAAAATTAGGTTGTTTGTCTTCTTACTGAATTGTAATAGTTCTTTATAAATTCCAGTTAGAAGTCCTCTGTCAAATATATGTTTTTCAAATACTTTCTCCAAGTCTGTGGCTTGCCTTTTCATTTTCTTTTTTTCTTTCTCTTTTTTTCTCCTGCCAAATTAAGCAGAACCTTTTCATTTTCTTAACAGTCTTTTTAAAAGCAGAGTGTTTAACTTTGATGAAGTACAGTTTATCATTTTTTTCTTTTACATTTTGTGCTTTTTATGTGCCATGTTTAAGAAATCTTTACCAAATCCAAGGTCACTGAGATTTTTTTTCCTGTTTTCTTCTAAAAGTTTATCATTTTAGCTCTTACATTTAGGTCTATGATTCATTTTTAGTTAATTTTTATATATGGTATGAGAAAAGGACCAGGGTTCTTTTTTTTTTTTTTTTTTTTGGCATATGCCATCCAATTTTTCCAGCTTTGTTTGTTAAAAAGATTATCCTCGACCCCACTTAATTGCCTTGGATTATTTATTTAAAATCAATTAATCATATATGTGTTGATGTACCTCTGGGTTCCCTTCTGTTCCATTACTTTTTTTGTCTATCTTTACACTTATATCACACTGTGTTGATTTCTGTAGCTCTTATAATAAGCCTTGAAATAAGACACTGTAAATCCCCAAACTGGTTTTCTTGATCACAGTCTTGGCTACCCTAGGTCCTTCGCATTTCCATACAAATTTTAGAATCAGCTTGGCAATTTCCACAAGAAGAAACTGCTAGCATTTTTATTGGAATTTCCTTGAATCTACAGACCAATTTAGACAGAAATGGTAACTTTAAAATATTGAATGTTTTGATCCATGAACATGATGTATCTCTATTTAGGCCTTCTTTAATTTCTTTCAACAGTATTTTATAGTTTTCAGTATACATGTCTTTCACATCTTTGGTCAGAATTTCCAGGAAGTATTTCTTTTCTTTTTTTCTCTTTTTCTCTTTTTCTTTTTCTTTTTTTTTGGCTGCTAAATGATATTTTTAAAATTTCGATTTCTAATTGTTCATTGCTAGTATACAGAAATACAACTGATTTTTGTATATTGATTTGGTATCCCACAACTTTTGGTAACCTCATTTATTTGTTCTAGTAGCTTTTTTGTAGTATTACATAGTATTTTCTTATGCAAATAAATGCAGTGTTACATCTTCCTATCCAACCTGGATGCCTTTTATCTCTTTGTCTTATTTCACTGACTACAACCTACAATATAATGTTTAATTGATGGCAATTTTTACAGAGTAATATTCCTGATTCCCAGGCTCACATTAGGCTGAACTACAGGACCTTTTTGAATTTAATTAGGTATTTTTTGGAATTTACCAAATCATTATTTATACTTCATTTTAAACTTTTCACTTTTCCAGTGTTCAAATATTCATTAAATACTTAAATATTGCAGAGACAGGAGGATCACTTGAGACCAGGAGTTTGATACCAGCCTGAGCAACATAGTGAGACTCCCATCTGTACAACAAAAGAAAAATTAAGTTCAAATATTGAACAACTACTATGTGCCAGGCACTGTGCTGGTTGTCAGGGAGAAAATGATGCACAGATTTGCAAGGTGCACAGGTGCAAGCACTGATGAAGTCTTGCCATATTACTGAGGAAGTTTAACAGTTAAAAGCACAGGCTCAGGGTTCAGTTGGCTTGGGTTTAAATGTTTCTTCTCCTTTCTGGTTGTTTGACGTTGGAAAAGTTAATTGACTTTTCTAAGCCTGTTTCTTCATCTGTAAAATGAGAGTATTAATAATACCTACTCACAGGATTGCTGTGAGTATTAAATATAATAATTAATATCTTAAAATCCTTAGAACAAGTTTTGATACACAATAAATGGTCAATAAATATTATCTATTATTAGAGGGCAAAATTAGTTCTTCACAGGGTAAATTTACAAATGACTGGTGAAGGATGGGTGTCGAAACATTAAGCATAAGAAGCCGTTTCATTTAGCTGCTAAGCACAGAGGCAACAGTGTTAGCGAAACCTAGATTTAAATCCTTGCTCTGCTGTTTACTGGCTGTTTGTCTTTGAGCAAACTATTAATACTTAAACAACAGCCAAGCCTGTGAAGTGCCTAGTGCAGTCTTTGGCACACAACAGATGTGTAATGGACAACAATTACTGACTCAGATGTCCTGTAAAGCAATAGTATCACCAACTTGTATTCATAATAATAATAATAACTCATTTATTAAAGCTTACCGTTTTGGACCCTTTGTTAGTTACTTTCGATACATTCTCTTTTATGCTTAACAACCCAGCTAGGTGAGCACAATCGGCTTCATTTTATGAGTGTAGCTATCATCAGTGGGAGGTTGGAGGCCCGGTAAGCGGTGGCTTGGAAACCAACCCTTGCCCACATAGGGGCTCGCAGTGTGGCATCTGTCGCCAGCTGGGCGCTCCACTTTCCGCTCCGGAGATGGCGCCGGGAGAGCCATGGAGTCCCTACTCTAGGAGCCTGCCAGGCGACACCTCTCCCGCAGCCACTTGGGCAAAGCCCTCTCCTTGTCCTTCGCCGCCACCTCTCCGCTCTCAGATGGCTCTCGGGGACCGACAGTCCACGCGAGTAGCGAAGTGTGTGAGTAGTGAGGGCTTCTAGAGAGGAACTTTCCGCCACCGTCTCCTGGCAACGCGGCGGGGGCGGGGCTTGCGTCACTGAGGTGCGACCGGGTCACGGAGCAAGCAGCGGCCGCTTGGAGGTCTGAGCGGCTAGCGGAAACGGTGCTGGTTGCCGCCTGGTGGGCGATGCCTTGAGCCTTGGGTGAGCTCCGCAGCGCCGTCCTTTCGCAGTGTCCCTTCCTGGCAGCTCTACGCCCCCGGGGCTGGGAGTAGAAGCCCCGGCCAGGCCTCGACTGCCAGGCCGGCTTCAGAAAGGAGATAGGCCCCGCCCTCCTTTCCAGGCCTCGGCTTACAGCTCAGGGCTGGCTTGGGAGGCCCTTTTGTGGGCGCCCGTCTCCCCAGCCTGACGGTTTCCAGTTGCCCGGGGTGGAGGCGGCCTGTCTCGCTTTGGGGGTGGTTCTGGGGGACCTGGAGAGAGTTTTTCCTCCTCGAGCCCAGAACGTTTTTTTGAATATTGCCGCCGGCGCAGTCAGTCGGCCACGGGAATTAGCTGTTGGTTAAAAGTCCAGGTGCGCTTGAGGAGGGGCTGAGGCGGTGAAGGAAGCGCTAACGGGAAGGTTGCCTGCGACGTTGCGTCCCCAAGGTGCCGGACGCTCCAGTTAAGAAAATCTGTGCCTGGGACGATAGCTCAGAAATGGCTAAGTCAATCTGCTTAGCCAGCCCCACATTTCTAAATTAGCCTAGGCTGCTATCCTCCCAAATCCCCTTCCCTTGTCAAAAACCAGCTGCTACCTTGAGACCTGGCTGAGAAGGGGAAAAAAAGTTTTCTTGCTATTAATAATTGTATTGATTACACAGAAGGAACAGAGAAGCCTTCTTTGTTAGTTGTGGAAGTTATTCCTTCAGTTGTCTCGTGTTACAAAATATGGATTTGTGATTATTGTTGAAATTCATCCCAACCCCCTTATTATTTGGAATTTATGTGTACTTTTGTATTCTGACCCTGCCCTGTTCATGGTGTCATGATTTAGTTCTTTCCTCTGTCGTATTTATGAAGTTGCTGGAACACTTTCAATTGTTTGTAATTCTTAACATCTTCAGCACAAGGTTACTCGTTTTTACTCCCCTCTGCCGATTCTTCTTGCTATGAAATGAGCTCCAACTATTTAGCATTTTGTCTGGGGTATGAGCTGCCACGGACCAACCATCCTTAGTCGCTTCTATATTGAAGTCACCCCTCTGAGAAGTGATGCTTCCTAAATTTAGAACTCAAAAATAGTATAGTTTTCTCCTTTCAAGTTGTCTGGCTTGAAAGGAGACAGTTCAGTTCCTAAATAGTTTTCTCCAGAACATGGTTGTATATTTCAAAAATATGTTAGTTAGTTCTTTGTCATTTGGTGTGAGTTTTATATTTAATTGTGTGTAGCCTGGTGCTTCTTGGTTCACGGCTAAATACTAACACGTTCCTTCCCCTTCCCCCCAAGAAGGCAAGGAAGGTCCAGAGAACATTCTAGTGTATTTTTTGAAAATATGAAATGTATTTAGTAAACACACTGGTACTGTTAGAAATCCATATTTTTAATCTCCTAGTACTCTATCCTTTTGTAGTTTTTCTTTCTATATATTTTTTTTCTAATTAAAATCTTTGAGCCCAGAACAAGCATTCCAGACTCTGTAGTGACTCTGGCCTAATTGTTTCACTATTTATCTGTTACAACTGTTAATGTCTTGTCTTGAAAAATAGCTGATATCTGCTTACAGATCTAGAGTTTGAGTAAGCAATGAGTAATAAAGTAAATAGTATCCGTAGGGATCTAGTCAGTAGCACTTGGTATTTATTGCTTGTGTTAAAGTTAACAATGAAAACAGTGATTATTTCAATTCATTATTTCTAAGTGAAGATGATGCAGAATTTGAAGGAGAACAAGTTTCAGAGAAGTTTTCTAAATATTACAGTACAGTACTTGTCATTTAGTCATCTTGTTGCACTTTCATACTTTTCAGTTTTGCTTTAATCCTTTTATGAATGGATTATGGTTTAAGTTTTTAGGTATTTTTTTGTATATTTTGTTTGGTGGTTTTTGCTAATTACCCATGGTGTGATTTTTATATTTTTATAAGGAATATTTGAACTGCAACAATTCATTTATTAGTAAAAACTGATCAATTGTACCACCCACTAGAGAATGTGGCATTTTTGGAATCCTTGATGTTCTTGTGAGTTTCAAAATAATAGTTCTTTATTTAGAAAAATCCTTCAAATGCTTTTTAAGAATACATTTTTATCTTGCTAAAAAAGACTGTGTTATAGGTGGCACAAGAGTATGAGAGCTACTAGTTCTTTGAGAGTTCTTTACCAGAGATTTTTTTGCTGAATTTTATGCTAATGGTTTACAAATTATGTTCCTATTGCAATACTACTGTTCTATAATCTAGAGATATATTTTGTTAATATCAAATAATGTTTCCCAATTTATATAAGCATTAATTTAATGATCATTCAGTTAACATTGTGTGCCTGTGTATCTGCTAGAAGAGAGACTACAGCTGCTCTCCACAAGAAGCTCACAGAGAGGGCTGGTCAAGTGACTTAACAGATGTTGTATGCTATGACAAAAGGATGTGCAGTCACCAAACAAGGACACTGAAAAAGATGTGGCCGGTGACTAGAGTATGGCCTCAAAAGTTTTTATGAACATGCATTCTTTAACTGTGGTTTTATATTGTATAGATCACAGTCATATTTTTATTTAATATCCACATAGTGGTAGATGTTAATATTTATCAATATTTTACAGTTTTCAAAATAAACCATAATTTCCAGCCCCTTCCTCCTGAGCCAGGTTGAGAACCCATTGTTAAGGTGCTCTTGGGTAGTCTCTAGATCAGAAGTGGGGAACTTTTTCATGTTTGAAGGCTGGATTAATTTAGCTGTTACCAAATAAGGCTACATTCAAGAAACTTCAATTAGATATACTTAAAAGTGTACGTTTTATAAAAATCTACTGTGTACTTAATAATTTCAAAAAATGAAAACCATTTGTTAAAGTTAACTAACCTTTTAATGACTTTGTCATGTCTGCTTTTTGTTGGAAAGCATTTGAATATTTAGTTGCAGCATGGAAGTCTGTGGTTTCACTTGATCCTATAGATGGGTATCAGTCATTTGTGACCTTAAGCTTAGGTGTCTTGATTTGGGTTAGGTAGGAGAATGTAGATTCACAGCAATAAGTGGTTGAAGAGCAAGAAAGCATTTTTCAGGCATGTTGCCAGATGTGTGGGTATTCTGCATTTTTCCATATTTCAATTGGATCTTTCTTAGCATCAAACAATGACTTTAAAGTGTCATCTACTGAGAGCTAAATCAATTCCATGTGTAGTTCTTTAGGTGCCTTGGTGATAATCAATTAGGTGAGGCAGAAATGCTAATTTGAGTGTGATGTTATGATTGTCAAAGTCTGTGAACCTTTCATTGTATTCTTCAATTAATAGGTCTATAACAGCTGCCTGTTCTTCAAGTGGTTTGCATATATTATCCTGCTCATCAGTGACCTTTGCTAACTGGGAAAAATGTTCATCTGAAATTTCCTTTCCAAGCTTTTTTCAAAATGCTTGAATTTTTTATTTTTTGCCACATTTCATATATAGACGTAGTTTTACCTTGCAAAGAAATATTCAAGCCGTTTGGATTTGACATGATATCACATAGAAATGCTGCATTCCTATAGAAATCATCTTTCAGTAATTCACATTGCTGATTCTAATATTCATAAAATTTAGCTGTTCTCCCAGAAATAAAATTTTGACTGAAGAGTGTCCTGCGATAGCCAACACACTTTGGAATGATATGGCAAATCTACACAATACCTCATTGTTCAAGTTTAGCATGTTATGAAACCAATGATGCCCTGGAGCATTTGCAGGAATATAGTTAACAAGACTTATAACCTGTTGCAAAGTGTCACTTAAAATAGTAACTTTAGCACAGAAATTTTGCTGATGCAAGATACAAAAAAATAAATGACAGCATCTGGATCTGTTAATACTTTTTTTTTTTTACCTGTGCAATAAACCCCTCATGTTTTCCTGTCATGGAAGTTGCACCATCTGTACACACATTCACTAAATTTACCAAATTCAGTTCAACTTCATGATATTTATCTTGAAAGTTGTTGAAGATACCGATTCTCCGTGTTCTGCTTGCAAGAGTGCCCAAAGCGAGCAACGCTTCATAGCAAAGGAAATCTTCTGTTATGACCCCAATGAAGTATAAAATCTGCACTGAGTCAATAATATCAGTTGATTCATCCAAAGTGATTGAATAATATATATTTACCTTTTCAAGTATTGCATGAAGTTGTTAAGTTGAAGGCCATTTCATGCTGCTGATCAATTATGGTTCTCCTTGAAAGAGAGGCAGTTTGTACTTTGAAACGTTATCAGGGTCTAAACATCCTCCTGTAACTTCTCCAGTGCATTCTTTCACGATATCTACATCACTGAATGGCTTCCCTTTTTCCTTGACTATATAAGCTACCTTGTAAGTTGTTTCGGTGAGTGGCATTATTTCCAGGTCTCATTACTGCTTCAAAGAATTGTCTTTGCTTTTGCGTTTCATCTTTTAATTTCTGCAATACAACTGTAGGTGCCTCTTCCTCTAATTTAAAATATTTGTGGTCCTTATGAGTGTTATAATGCTGATGAGCATTGAATTTCTGTTGATATTTCTTTAGCAGAAACAATATAATATTGCAAGTCCCAATCCTTATTAAAAAATTTGTTTTCTTTCTTCAGTATTCTCTTGGTCATCTTTGACATGATGGGCTGATAAGCAGACAGAATGTTTAAAAAACTGTCAAGCTGTGCAGCTATTCACAAATTTCACCTCAAACAGAAACACAATGCATCATTGTGAAAAGTTAATAACAGACTGGGGTACTTGACCCCTATAAACTCTCACCAACCAGCCTTGTGCAGTAGTGGCACCAGTCAGGTGGGGGAAGTTAGAACTAAATCATGAGTATAGCAGCTGTCAATTTAACCCTTATGCCTTACTGATGTTCTAATTATGCCTGTCAATCTGGGAGGATTATTTTGTTGAAACTTATTTTTATTCTTTGGTATTTTAAATATGTTTATTTTAAAAATAAAAATATAAAATATGAACAAAAATGTATTAAGAAAAATAAAAGGATTTGTTCTGTAAAATTTGGATTCAGTCTAATGGCTTCACTTAAGGACCTAGAAGGCCATAGGTAGCCTTAAGGCTACAGGTTCCCCACCCCTGCTTTAGAGACCTCCTCTAAGCTAAGATCTTTAATTGTTTCTCTTTGAATACAGTTGTTATAAATCCACTTGGCTATATTTAGAATATACAATTTTGCTTTCAGAGATTTTGTGTTTTTTTTGGTGACCTGGATCTTCCTCAATAACTTCTTTTCATTTACTTCTATCATATGATATTTATTATTGCTAAGTAGGCTCACATTCAAAATAGTAATTATTGAGTTTTTATTTTCTTACTACAATTGTACTTCTATACTTAAGGTAACTAAAAGAATAAACTTCAAACATAGTACATTAAATTTTAATACTAAAAGCAAAATTTACATATTTATGGCTATCAACTTTATATTTTAAAGTTGTATATTTTAAAGTTATAAATTTATTTTTGATTAAATGGTAAAGCAAGTTTCCTGCCAAAACTTTTCCTATAAAATTATTTCTATTTCATCTGGTTTATATGATAGGGGTAGTAATTTGGGTGAAATAAAATGATAGTCTTTGATGGGTAAAGTAGAATTTCTTGGGGAACTGGATTTTTGGGGGGCATTGCTTTTTTGATACATGCTAGAGGTACATATTTTGGGGGTACATGTGATAATTTGATACATTCATATGATCAAATCAAGGTAATTGGGATATCACCTTAAATATTTATCTTTATGCTAGGAACATTTGAATTCTCTTCTAGCTATATTGAAATGTACCGTCTGCTGGGTGTGATGGCTCACGCCTGTAATCCTAGCATTCTGGGAGGCCGAGGATTGCTTGAGGTCCGGAGTTCAAAACCAGCCTGAGCAAGAGTGAGGCCCCGTCTCTACTATAAATAGAAGGAAATTAATTGGCCAACTAATATATATAGAAAAAATTAGCCGGGCATGGTGGTGCATGACTGTAGTCCCAGCTACTCGGGAGGCTGAGGCAGGAGGATTGCTTGAGCCCAGGAGTTTGAGGTTGCTGTGAGCTAGGCTGACGCCACAGCACTCACTCTAGCCTGGGCAACAAAGTGAGACTGTCTCAAAAAAAAAAAAAGAAATGTACCATCAATTAATGTTAACTATAGTCACTCTACTGATCCATCGAATACCATGTCTTGTTTCTTCTAAGTGTATATTCGTACCCATTGAGCACGTTAATTTAACCTCTGTGTGCCTGTTTCCTCAACTATCCTGGTCCTTCATGTAATAAAATGGTTATTATTGGGATTTAAATGACCAATTCATGAATATATGGATAGTGTTTAGAAGAATGTGTTACACAATGGAAATGACTGATAAATATTGGCTACGTTTACTATTAGTAGTAGTAGTATTGAATAGGGATTTTGACATTCGGTTATTGAATCACTATGGACAAATACTAAAAATTTAGCTTACTTTCTATTTTAACCAGATTTTCAATGCTCACTAGTCTTGCAGATCATTATTTACCAAAGAAAAAGCGCTATCTAGAATAAACACATACAGCTCTTCTCTAGTCACAATACATAAAATTGTATCTTTTCAAACTTTAGAGTAAGTAGTTATGAAATAAATATCTTGTGATTAAATTTTAAAGTCAATTTAACAAATTATTGATCTATAATGATAATAGATTGTTAAAGTTAGTGATCTAACCTTTGAACTATATTTATATTTAGAAAACGAGTTATATAAACTCTAAAAACACCTAAAGGAGTTAAAGAGCAAAAGAGCTGCATTTTTCTTAGAAGAAAGTATGAGGTGGTTAAATTATCTAACATTTTAATTTTCTTAGGTTTTTTTCAAACCAGAAGTCTAATTTGTATATATTTTTAAATTAAAAATAAGTTGCATATTTACAAATACAGTAATTCAACAAATTTTTTTTAGCTGCTATAATTATATTGTGAGTATATCATAGAGAGTAAGACTGTGAACACTAGAATCTGGAAAACACAAGTTCAGAGTTCACTTCCACCACTTAGAACTGTGTATGTCACTTAACTCCATTTCCTTATCTGTAAAATAGGGATATAATGTCTACCTCTTAGGATTATTGTAAGAACTAAACAACATAATATATGGAAAATAGTTTGGAGTCTGACACATAAGCAGTCAGGAAATATTAGGAAAATTATATAAGGTAGAAAAACTTTGTCTTAAATATAGTCACTTGAATGTCTCTGCAAGTGTGTGTGTGTGAGTGTTAATGGTTTTTGATGTGGCAAAATTATAGAAATTAGAGGTTCATCGCCCTCCCAATAATATCTGGGTAAATCCTGTTTCCTCATTTAGCTATGTGAATCTGAAAAACCAGAAATATAAATCTTCACTTTAAAAATATAGCTATTTGAATAAATTCTACAGTAGACTCATGTAAGTTTACTCAACTCTCACTTAAAGCTATTACTAGTTCTTTACTTTTTGAAGAATAGGTATATTGCTGTTTTTATATTATATATAAAAGTAACTTTTATGTATATTTGACAGAAACTATGTGAAGCAACGCTCTTTCTGGATTTCGAAAGACATCATTTCATCATGGGACAGCAAATTTCGGATCAGACACAGTTGGTTATTAGCAAGTTACCAGAAAAAGTAGCAAAACACATCACATTGGTTCGGGAAAGTGGCTCCTTAACTTATGAAGAATTTCTTGGAAGAGTGGCTGAGCTTAATGATGTGTAAGCCTTGATCTTTTTTTATCTTTTCTCCCCATGACATATGCCCTGTATGTCATGGCTGTGTAAGAGGTAACCAGAGGTATTGATTAGTAAGAGTTAATGTTTTCAACAGCAGTTAGCAAATATTTGAGTGCCCATCATAAGTAGACTTTCTATGTAGCTTTTTAAAAATATGTAATGGAAACAGAAGAGATGAGAGGAACTTAAAATGAATTTGCAACACAGAGCACAGGCATATTGAAGCAATTCTAAAATACAACACAGCACAACATCTCAGCAATTGTATACTAATCGACTCTTGTTGGAAAACACTGAAGGAATGCATAACAGAAGGGAATATGCCAAGCAGCCACTCTAGAGAAAGACTCCTAAGATAGTCAAAGATAGCACTGAGAAGGTTTCTATACATCAATTAATTCATATATATATATGTTTATGTATCTTTTGTGTTTGTTTGCTGAGCCATTATTTTTCCAAAGAAATACATATATAATAATAGGTCATTTCTATAACAGGTATATTTCATTTGTTAATATTTTCTAATTAGCTAACACCTTTAAATCCCTACTTAACTCTTGAATAAATTTCTACGATGGGATGTAAATTTTTCTGCTTTCTTAAAAAACATACCTAATAGAACTTAGTCTTTTCTTTGCAAATTTATTCTTTATTATATCAGTTTTTATATTGATCTGTATAGAAGATATTATGATAAACTATACAGTCTGGGACCTGAATTGTCCCAGACTGCTATGCTTTTTAAATATTACTTTCTTTGCTGTTTGCTTTCTCCCCTAGTGACAGGTGTACAGATGTCACTTCTTTGTATTAAATCTTCCTCTAGCAGCATCCACATCTACCTTTCTTTACACACACACACACATACACACTCATTCACACTATCCTCCTGGAAGTATAATTAGAACTTAGTGGATTTGCCTCTTAAATGAGATCTTAAAGTGTCTCTATTTAGTGTCTTCATTTTAGCTAACATTCACTGAGCACATATTATGTATAAGGCACCTCTGCTGAGGGTTGGACATTTTAACTGAGGCCTAAATTGATTACTCAAGTAGCTGTCTGAGTCGCAAGCTTTTCCCACTATCCCACAGTACCTCTCCTTAAACCCCCCAAAAAGGCCAAGTAAAATCACCTAGCAGTCCAGGACCACTTAGTTAGTATATAAACTTACAATATTGTAGTCACTACTAATAGCTTAGGGTAAGATATATGAACCTACTACCTAGGCTTTATGACAGCTGTGGTAGGTAATAAGAGACAGTTGGCAATCTGGAACACGTTAGGTAAATTTGAAATATTATCTTTATGAACATGGTTAGAGACAATTGTTATTAGCCAGTTGTAAAGAATAAAGATTATCTTACAAGTTAAAGTTATCATAGAAGATGATTTCTTTTGAGAACACTGGATTTCATTCATTAAAAAAACACCTGTATGAAGGTAAATATATACAAATACTTAGAAAATAAACTAGAAGGATACACATTAACCTATATCCAGTGCTTGTCTATAGGTCAGGAAATGGTGAGAACAGAGAGCAGTGAGGGAGATTTTACATTTTGCTGTGTGTTGATGTATTATCTGATCTTTTATTATAAAAATGTAGTCATAGGTTTTTAAATTCTAGCATTTTACTTATTTTTTAAAATCATCCAAATAGGAGTATTTGAAGCATTACTTCTGGGACCATATTCTTAAGGAATAAAATAGGATTGTGAATTTAATAATATCATAAGAGTGGAATGCTTTGTTATGTTTATGGTTCCTACTCTTGTGAGGAGTAATCAATGCCATTTACTATCCTTTTACAGCCTTGGAATTTTTATATATAAACCCAATCTATTATATAAAATTTTGCCTTTTAGCCTAAAGATACAAGTATTGGATAAAATGTGCCCTATGGAATCGTCCACAAGCTAAACTTGCTGTGTAATACAGAGATGATGATAAAGAATATCTTCTTTTTATGTATTTAGCACAGGACACTTCTGACTGATTTTGGTTCCTAAAACCAATTCCCATGAGTCAGAGTTGGGTGTTTCACAAGTGCAATGCTCTCTGAGAACTGCAAAGTTAAACTTACAGAGAAGAAGTATGGCTTGGTAGCTAGAAAACAGAACTGATCTCAAATTCCTGGCCTCAAGCAATTCTCCTGCCTCAGGCATGAGCCACCACACTCAGCCTAGAAAACAGAACTGGAAACTGACACAGCTGAAATATTTTCACTTAAAGACTTTGTTTCCTAAGACTAGTTGCTTAATTTTTTTTTTTTTTTTTTTTTTTTTTTTTTTTTTTTTTTTTTTTTTTGAGACAGAGTCTCACTCTGTTGCCGGGGCTAGAGTGCCATGGCATCAGCTTAGCTCACAGCAACCGCAACCTCCCGGGCTCAAGCAATCCTACCGCCTCATCCTTCTGTTGCTAGAACTACAGGCATGCGCCACCATGCCTGGCTAATTTTTTTTCATATATATATATATATATATTTTTTTTTTTTAGTTGTCCAGCTAATTTGTTTCTATTTTTTTAGTAGAGACGGTGTCTCGATCTTGCTCAGGCTGGTCTCGAACTCCTGAGCTCAAACTATCTGCCTGCCTCGGCCTCCCAGAGTGCTAGGATTACAGGTGTGAGCCACGACCCCTGGCCTAGTTGCTTAATTTTTGATGGCTTCATCTTATATAGCTGTAAGTCACTTAGTTGAGTATGATATTCCCACTGGTTAGAGAAAAATGTTAGTAATGATAAAAGGGAACTGCAATACTTAAGTATATCTTTGAACTGATTTAAAGGTGTTAATAGCATGATATTGAATTATCTTCTAAAAGTGTTATATTTTTATATTAGAATGCCCTGGGTCTCAAAGTTACTCTGCTAGAGGAGGACAGTAAGAGCTATAATTAAAGTATCTCAAATCATTTGTTTAACTTGACCCAGCCCCAAATTATCTAGAAAACAAAAACTTTCAAAGAGATGTGTTAATGTTGTTTAAACAAGGACTCAACCAAGAGCAAGATTTTTTCATGCTTTATATACATTAAGGCAATAGTCAAAATTTGGATAACTGAAACTAGCCAAGCTTTTTTTAAAGTACCTGATTTCTTAGACTTGTTTTTGCTAAATGTCTTTGTTAGAAATTAAAGACCATTGAGATATAGATATGACAAAAAGATTTATAAATATCATTCTACTAAGCTGTTGACTTTAAAAACCTTGGAAATTAAATTTTATGTTTATGTTCAAAACATGTCCTATCCCTGTTTTTAAGAATCTAGTTGTTACAATCATTGTTATTATTTCTCTTTATGTGTTTTCTTCATATTTCCTTCTCAATGTTTGAAAGTGTTTCTTGAATCTGGTTACATAGTGCTATTATTATATATGACTTGTCATAAAATTTGCATATGCATTTGTGTCTTTTCAGAACTGCTAAAGTGGCCTCTGGCCAGGAAAAACATCTTCTCTTTGAGGTACAACCTGGATCTGATTCCTCTGCCTTTTGGAAAGTGGTTGTACGGGTGGTCTGTACCAAGGTGAGACTGATAGAGACTTCCACTTCTAAGCTTAAACTATTTTTGTGGTTTGAACCACTTTGAAATGTAAAATGATATAGATACAAATGTTAATAATTTGTTGGAGTTTTTTTTGTTTTGTTTTGGTTTGTTTTGAAACAGAGTCTCACTTTGTTGCCCAGGCTAGAGTGAGTGCCATGGCGTCAGCCTAGCTCACAGCAACCTGAAACTCCTGAGTTCAAGCAATCCTACTGCCTCAGCCTCCCGAGTGGCTGGGACTACAGTCATGCGCCACCATGCCTGGCTCATTTTTTCTATATATATTAGTTAGCCAATTAATTTCCTTCTATTTATAGTAGAGATGGGGCCTCACTCTTGCTCAGGCTGGTTTCGAACTCCTGACCTTGAGCAATCCACCCACCTCGGCTTCCCAGAGTGCTAGGATTACAGGTGTGAGCCACCGTGCCCGGCCAATTTGTTGGTTTTGTAAAATATAGTTTTCATACTGTTATTGCCTTTCAGCTGTTTGAATGTCACCAGTTGTCTAATTGCTCTTATAGCATAGATTTTTATAATCAAATTCCTTTTTGCCTCAGCATCTCTATTATATCACACTTACCTTCTATCTCTATTTTTGGGTTTTTAGCTAACTATGGAGTCTAGGAAGGCACCCTGTTTAGCTCTTAGATGACCTTAAAAAATAATATCTCAGGAGATCATTTCTTTTAAGAACACCACGTTTCATTCATTTGAAAAAATAGAAAGGTTTTTGTTTTGTTGTATTTTGTATAATAGTAATTTTTAGCTATGGAATGGATTTTTCACCTTCAGTGCACTGTTTCTTACATCTTTACGTTTTAGATAATTGAGTATATCAACTGTGCTAAAAATATAATGGCAGCTGTCACAGAATATTAGCTTCATCCACCATTGAGTGGATTAGATTAGACAGTTCTTAACCTTTTTGATGCCAAAGACCTTTTGATGATAATGAAGGCATGAGTTTTATTAGGCCTCCTCCTATCCCAATCCCTGATCTAAAACAGACAAAGCAACAGCTAATGATCCAAATGTATATAAACCATAAATTGGGCATTCATGAATGTCCTGAAGCCCATTCCTGACCAACTAACCCATTAAAAAACCCCTGAGTGAAATTTTCCCTTTGAGTCACAGACCCTGGGGGTTACCCAAATAACATGCCACATTTCCTCAACAGATGATCTGTTTTACCTCTACTATGTTTCACTTCCAGTTTATTTAAACATTTGAGCACAGATATGCCAGGCACTAGGAATATATGATAAATAAGACAAATTACTATTCAAGTGGACTGTAATTATAGTTCGGGGCCATCTCACTTTCAATCCAGATTACCACAGATTCAGTATTAATCTTCACATTCCAGGCTCTTCTACTCCAAATTCTAATTTATGCTGCTGTGAGATTTGCCTTTCTAAAGCACAACTGTCATCAGATTACTGCTCCGCTTAAAATTCCTTAACAATTTTTCCTTACCTACAAAATAGTCCAAAGTCTTTAATGTGGCATTCAAGGTCCCCTACATATGACTCCAAACTCTCTCTTCTGTTTTATTCACGATTATCCCCTTTTACACTCTGTATTCTCATCAGGCTTAACTAATTTAAGACTATGTAATTGTTACTTTTCTACCTCAGTGCTTCTGCTTATTGAATTCCCTCAACTAGAATGTCCATTCCTTCTGACTAATGCCATCAGATACAAGTCACTGTAAACTCCTGTTAAGCCAGTTTAAACCAAAACAGTATTTATTTTCTCATTTATCAAGAATCCTAGCGATACAAGTGAACCTACCATTTGATCCAGCAATCCCATTGCTGGGCATCTACCCAAATGATCCAATGACACTCTACAAAAAAGACACCTGCACTCGAATGTTTATAACAGCACAATTCATAATTGCAAGGCTGTGGAAACAGCCCAAGTGCCCATCAATCCAAGAATGGATTAATAAAATGTGGTATATGTATACCATGGAGTACTATTCAGCTCTAAGAAACAATGGTGATATAGCACATCTTATATTTTCCTGGTTAGAGCTGGAACCCATACTATTAAGTGAAGTATCCCAAGAATGGAAAAACAAGCACCACATATACTCACCAGCAAATTGTTATTAACTGAACAGCACCTAAGTGGTCACATAGGTACTACAGTAATAGGGTATTGGGCAGGGGGGAGGGGGAAGGGGGGCGGGTATATACATATATAAGGAGTGAGATGTGCACCATCTGAGGATTGTCATGCTGGAGACTCAGACTTGTGGGGGGGGGGGGAATGGGCATTTATTGAAACCTTAAAATCTGTACCCCCATAACATGCTGAAATAAAAAAATAAAAATAAAAAAAAAAATCCTAACTCCATAGACAAGCTCCAGGACTAGTTAATTTAAAGACCCAACAAATCTCTCTTCTGAACTCATTGATCAATATTAGGTCATATCACCTTCGTACACCTACACTGTCAGAGGGAATGTGATTACCATTATTGGTTAGAATAGACTAACCAGGATTGACTTCTGAGTCCCTGAGTCATTTCAGGGAGGGTGGACACCAAAACAAAATAAGGTTCAGCCAGCAATGAAAAGTATTTGGATAATCAGCCAATAGTTTCTGCTACATCTTTTATTTCTGTATGTCTCAACTTGATGTCTCTGTAAAGGTCCACCTCAAATACCATCTCATCCACAAAGTTCCTGAGTAAGCATTCTCTTACCTCTTCTAAATTCTAACAGCATTTTATTTATACTTCATAATTAAATTCTACATTAAAAATAAAATTATTTATTTAGGTTCTTAGTTCCCCTTGCTGATAGGAACTATGTTCCTGAGGATAGGAACTATGTCTAGATTTTCAATTTTACATCCCTTACAGCCTATAATACAGTGCTTTGTACCTGGTAGGAATTCAGTATATGTTGAATGAGCAAAAATCTGTTGAAGAGCTACTCTCATTTTAAATGACTGGGATAGGTTGGAATTTTCCTTGTTTATTGATATAGTATATTACCTAAATTATATTCACTTTCCATCTTTATTTCATAAGATACTCAGCTCTCCTTAAAGAGGCCAATATAAATTATAGAAAGCTGTGAGAATATGTTTACATCAAGTTTTGAGCCCTTAGTTTTCTGATGCTCCTCTTTGACAAATATACAATTAAGGTTTAATTTTATTATTAGTCAAATTCTTTTTTGCCTCAGTGTCTCAAACCATTACATCTGTATGTGACTAGTTTAAATATCTTCCTTAAAATAAAATTCTAAGTATTAAAGATAAAGATAATTAGATCTTCTGTGTGCTTTTTTCTTGGTTTTAGGTCTACTCTAAAGAAATTTTTTTATTTGCATTTCTTAGGTTCTTTCCAGAAGAATCTGAGAGATCAGTGTTTATATTAGAAAGTTAGAATTCAAATCCAACAGGAAAAACTGATAGGAGACTGAAAGTTTCATATTTCTCTCTTTTATATATATATATCTCAATTTTATTTATTTTTTTTATTTTAGCGTATTCTGGGGGTACAAGTGTCAAGGTTACATATATTGCCCATGACCCCCTCCCCTCTCGAGTAAGAGCTTCAAGTGTGTCCATCCCCCAAACGTTGCATATCTTACTTGTTGTGGTTGTGTATACCCAACCCCTCCTCCCCCCTCCCACCCACCTGACCCCCAATAAATGTTATTCCTATATGTCCACTTAGGTGTTGATCTGTTAATACCCATTTGCTGGTGAGTACTTGTGGTGCTTGTTTTTCCATTCATTTTTTTTTTTTTTTAGTTCCTGTTAGATAGTATTTTGTTTTTTTTTTATTTCGGCATATTATGGGGGAACAGATTTTAAGGTTTCAATAAATGCCCATTCCCCCCCCCCACAAGTCTAGGTCTCCAGCATGACCATCCCCAGATGGTGCACATCTCACTCCTTATATATGTATATACCCGCCCCCCTTCCCCCTCCCCCCTGCCCAATACCCTATTACTGTAGTACCTATGTGACCACTTAGGTGCTGTTCAGTTAATAACAATTTGCTGGTGAGTATATGTGGTGCTTGTTTTTCCATTCTTGGGATACTTCACTTAATAGTATGGGTTCCAGCTCTAACCAGGAAAATATAAGATGTGCTATATCACCGTTGTTAGAGCTGAATAGTACTCCATGGTATACATATACCACATTTTATTAATCCATTCTTGGATTGATGGGCACTTGGGCTATTTTCACAGCCTTGCAATTATGAATTGTGCTGCTATAAACATTCGAGTGCAGGTGTCTTTTTTGTAGAGTGTCATTGGATCATTTGGGTAGATGCCCAGCAATGGGATTGCTGGATCAAATGGTAGATCCACTTGTATCGCTTTAAGGTATCTCCATATTGCTTTCCACAGAGGTTGAACTAGTTTGCAGTCCCACCAGCAGTGTAGGAGTGTTCCTCTCTCTCCGCATCCACGCCAGCATTTATTGTTTGGAGACTTTTTGATAAAGGCCATTCTCACTGGAGTTAAGTGATATCTCATTGTGGTTTTGATTTGCATTTCCCTGATGATTAGAGATGTTGAGCATTTTTTCATATGTTTGTTGGCCATTCTTCTGTCTTCTTTAGAAAAGTTTCTGTTCAAGTGCTTTGCCCACTTTTTAATAGGGTTATTTGATTTTTTCTTGCTGATTTTCGTGAGTTCTAAGTATATTCTAGTTATCAGCCCCTTATCAGATGTGTAGGATGCAAAAATTTTCTCCCATTCTGTAGGTTGTCTGTTTACTTTCATGACTATTTCTTTGGCTGTGCAGAAGCTTTTTAGTTTGATCATGTCCCATTTATTTATTTTTGTTGCTGCTGTGATTGCCTTTAGGGACTTCTTCATAAACTCTTTGCCTAGGCCGATGTCTAGGAGAGTGTTTCCAACATTTTCCTCTAGAATTCTAATAGTTTCATACCTGAAGTTTAAGCGTGAGTTGATTTTTGTGAGAGGTGAAAGGTGTGGGTCCTGCTTTAGCCTCCTACAAGTGGCTATCCAGTTTTTCCAGCACCATTTATTGAAAAGGAATTCTTTTCCCCAGCATATGTTTTTGTCTGCTTTGTCAAAGAATAGATGGCTGTATGAGGATGGTTTTATATCAGGATTCTCAGAGCTGTTCCACTGGTCAATATTCCTATTTTTGTGCCAATACCAGATTGTTTTAATTACTACAGCTTTGTAGTATAGTTTGATATCTGGCATATTAATATCTCCCATTTTGTTTTTGTTGCCTAGAATTGCTCTTGATATTCGGGGTCTTCTTTGGTTCCATACAAAGTGTAAAATTATTTTTTCTATATCTGTGAAGAATGCTGATGGGATTTTAATAGGTATTGCATTGAATCTGTAGATCAGTTTGGGTAGTATAGACATTTTAATGATGTTGAGTCTGCCGATCCATGAGCATGGAATGGATTTCCATCTGTTTACATCCTCTGCTATTTCCTTCCTCAGTGTTTCATAGTTCTCCCTATAGAGGTCTTTTACCTCCTTCGTTAAGTATACTCCTAGGTACTTTAATTTCTTTGTTGCTATTGTGAAGGGAATTGAGTCTTTAATTTGGTTCTCAATTTGATTGTTGTTGGCATATACGAATGCCTCTGATTTCTGTGTATTGATTTTGTATCCTGAGACTTTACTAAATTCATTGATCAGTTCCAGGAGTTTCTTGGTTGAATCTTTGGGGTTTTCTAAATATAATATCATATCATCAGCAAACAGTGACAGTTTAATCTCTTCTGCCCCTATTTGGATACCTTTAATTCCACTTTCCTGTCTGATTGCTGTAGCCAGGACTTCCAGCACTATGTTGAATAGAAGTGGAGATAGTGGGCAGCTACCCTCTAACCTTATCTTCTCCCATTCCTCTCTCTTTCCTTCTGTTCCAACCTCTCTGGGCATCTTGCTGGACTCCTTATGCTCCTTGCTAGTTACACTTACGCCTAATATCCTCTGCACTTCCTATTTCTCTCAGCCTGGAATGATTTTCCTGCTAGTTTTCTATATGACTCATTTCTGTACCTTTTTCAGTTCTTAAATGTCACCTTCTCTGTGAGGCCTTCCCTGCAACCCCTCAACATTCCTTATCCCCTGTTTCATCTTCTCCATAACACTTATTTTCACCTAACCTAATCTGTATGTTATTTGTCTTCTTTACCTATCATGTAACTTGCATGAGAGCAGGAATTTTTGTTTTATACACATTCTATCACTTATGCCTGGAGCAATGTACATATTACCTATAACAGCCACATAATGAGTACTCAATAAATATTTGTTGCAGAATCCTATGATTAGAATAGTTACAGTGTGATAAACTTTGCTTTTATAGTACTAAGCTTGTATGAACTATTCCATAATTTCTTCTGTACTATGCAATTCCAAAGGAGGACTGGCCAAGTTTGCTCAATTCTGAAGGCCTATTTTTTAAGCCTCTATAAATTCCTATCACCTTTTAATTCTATTTAAATATTCTCTACGAGGTGGAATCTACCTCATGTCCAGTCTCTTATTACAAACAACCTTGTATATTTTCATCTCCACATAGATCTTACCTTCCCAAAGTTTAATCAACTTTTGATCATTAGAGTTGGTTCTATAATTTTCACAGTATGAAATCTGACTCATTCTTGATTCTCAGTATTTTCTTTCATTACCTTCTCAAATAGTAAACAATAAATATATTGCAACTATTATGTTCATTCAAAATATTCAAATGTTGCTATAATAATGTTTTTAATATGTAACCTAATTACATTCTCACTTTGTCATTTCCCCATTTCCATCAACACATTTCATAATCTATTAATAACTTCAGTCACAATTTTAAGGCTCTATCTTTATATCTCTCCCTACATTATTCATTTCTTTCTAAATATTTTCTGATTTTGCTTGTTCCTTTTACTTTGATGTGCACTTAATAGATTTCTTTGTTTTTCTTTTAAACGTCTCCTACAGGGATAGTTTCTTTTTTTAATTTATTTTTTAAATTCAGAATATTACAGGGGTACAAACACTTTGGTTACATATATTGCCTTTGTACCACTCAAGTCAGAGCTACAAACGTGCCCATCCCCCAGACAGTGCGCACCGCATCCATTAGTTGTGAATTTACCCATCCCCTGCACTCCTTCCCACCTACTGGACATCTGATGAATGTTACTTCCATATGTGCACATAAATGTTGATCTATTAGTACCAACTTAGTGGTGAGTACACGTGGTGCTTGCTTTTCCATTCTTGTGATATTTCAAAGAATGGGCTCCAGCTCCATCCAGGGTAATACAAGAGGTATTAATTTATCATCATATTTTATGGCTGAGTAGTATTCTATGGTATTACCACATAATATTAATCCACTCACATATTAATGGGCACTTGGGTTGTTTCCACATCTTTGCAATTGTGAATTGGGCTGCTATAAACATTCACGTGCAGATGTCTTTATTATAGAATGTCTTTTTTTCTTTTGGATAAATACTCAATATTGGGATTACTGGATCAAATAGTAGTTCTACTTTTAGTTCTTTGAGATATCTCCATATTACTTTCCATAGAGGTTGAACTAATTTGCAGTCCCACGAGTGGTGTATGAGTGTTCTGATCTCTCTGCATCCATGCCAACATTTGTTGTTTTGGGACTTTTTGATAAAAGCCATTCTCACTGAAGTTAAGTTATATCTCATTGTGATTTTGATTTCCATTTCCCTGATGATTCGAGATGTTGAGCAATTTTTCATATGTTTGTTGGCCATTAGTCTATCTTCTTTTGAAAAGTTTCTGTTCATGTCCTTTGCCCACTTTTTAATTGGGCTATTTGATTTTTTCTTGGTGATTTTCTTAAGTTCTATATAGATTCTAATCATCAGCTCTTTATTAGATGTGTAGCATGCAAATATTTTCTCCCATTCTGTAGGTTGTCTGTGCACTCTAATGATAGTTTCCTTGGCTGTTCAGAAGCTTTTTAAATTTGATCAGGTCCTATTTATTTATTTTTGTTGTTGCTATGATTGCCTTTGGGGTCTTCTTCATAAATTCTTTGCCTAGGCTGATGTTATAAGAGTTTTTCCAACATTTTCTTCTAGAATTCTTATGCTTTCATGTCTTAGGTTTAAGTCTGTTATCCATCGTGAGTTGATTTTTGTGAGTGGTGAGAGGTGTGGATCCTGTTTCAGCCTTTACATGTGGCTATCCAGTTTTCCCAGCACCATTTATTGAATAGGGATTCTTTTCCCCAGTGTCTATTTTTGTTTGCTTTGTCAAAGATCAGATGACAATATGAGGATGGTTTTATATATGGGTTCTAGTCCTGTTCTGTTGGTCTATATCTCTGTTCTTCTGCCAGTACTCCACTGTTTTGGCTACTATAGCCTTGTAGTATAGCTTGAAGTGTGGTAGATTGTTGCCTCCCAATGATGTGCACTTAATAGATTTCATGGCATCTGTTCTCACAGTCTTCCATCCCATCTCCTGTGCTGACAGGAATTTTTTCACATCTTATGTCTTTCTCTGATTACTTTAAGTTCTTTATCTAAGAACATTACATCCTCACCTTACTGGCCTTACTCATTTCAAAAAAAGAATTATATTTTTCATTTTGTGCCTTTCTCAAGCCTTATGAAAGCAATCCCCTATCCTTGTCCCAAATATCTTCACATCTTAGGTTTATAAACTGGAGGGGGAGAAATACAACCTCTCTAGGCCAGAAGTTTCACTTCACATTAGATGAGTTTTTTGCTAAAGCTCAAAATGGCCTTTTGGGAAAAGTTCAACCATATTTTGTTAGGATTTACTTTAATGTAATTTTCTTGCTTTAGTTTAGAAGTTTGGGGTACAAAATAGAAGTTAAAGATATTCAAAAAAGCACTTGTTTCAGTTATAGTAGAATCAAATGTGGTTGTTGGATTTGAATAAATCATTGAAGTAAGAAATTCTTTAAGAATTAAAGTGAAAGAATTGTCAGTACTGATCTCTAAAATTTATTTCTTAACTCTGGGAAAGTCACCTAACCCCATCATGATGCCTAATATCTTACACAGTTATTTTGGGTATCAAATGAGATAAATTTGAGGAAGTACTTTGAACTCCACAAATGTAGGGGACATGGCATTATTCATTTATTCAGATTTCTGCTTCCTTATGCAATTTGCAAACCTTGAATACATTTTCCCTAGGATGATTGACTAAGTATTTGTTCTCTCTTTAAAAAAAAAAAAAAAAAAAAATTCGTCAGAGATATGATCAACTTTTCTTTTTTTTTCCTTTTCTTTGTATTTTTAGATTAACAAAAGCAGTGGAATTGTGGAAGCATCACGGATCATGAATTTGTACCAGTTTATTCAACTTTATAAAGATATCACAACTCAAGCAGCAGGGGTATTGGCACAAAGCTCCACCTCTGAAGAACCTGATGAAAACTCATCCTCTGTAACATCTTGTCAGGCTAGTCTTTGGATGGGAAGGTATATAATGCACAATTACCATATTTTACTTATTTTCCAAGATGCAAACCACTGAAATATCAATATATTTGCTAGTGCTCATTGTGATATCTTAAATCTTTTTGTTTCAGCTAGTGTTATATTTAAGATCAGTTTTTGGGTTATTCTGTGCTTCAGACAGTACCAAATTAAAGCTAATTTAAACATGTTCACACCAGTTGATGTTTCTCTTAAACTAGTCTGCAAGAATCCACTTTCTACACTGTATACTTCCATTTAATGACAAACGAGATAGTTAATGCCCCCCTCATAAAAGCCCTTTAAGGAATTAGGTCCAAGAATTTGGCAAAATCATCCCAGCTTTTCTTAAAAGTGTCTGACTTATTGGTGGATTAACATTTTAAATATTAGCTTCAGGACTTGGCAGTCCATTCAGGAATGAACTGAATACATATACTGAGATACCAGAAGGAAATGAAGTCAGCCAGAGTTTTCTCTGATGATGCTTGTTTACTCAGGCCTAATATATTATTGTTCTATCTAAACTTTCTTTTCCTTCTCTGTTATGTTTTTGGCATGTGAAAGCTCCCACCTGTTGCCATTTGACAATCATGACCATAATTTAAATTTGTAAATGCCTCATTGGAAAAAGACTTACGTGGGTCCAGACATGTTGACATCCTGTCTTATTGAAATACTGGTTAGACAGCAGAAAGCTATATTGACAATGTCCTTTACCTTAAAGTTAAAAATGTGCTGAGCGACAATCTCTCTTTTATTGCTCTATTTACAGTTGCATTTTCTGGTTCATTCTTTTACTGAGACAGGGTCTCTCACTCTATCACCCTGGCTAGAGTGCAGCAGCATAGTCATAGCTCACTGCAGCCTCAAGCTCAAGCAGTCCTCCTGCCTCAGCCTCTTGAGTAGCTGGGACTATAAGTGTGTGCCACCACACCCAGATAATTTTTCTTTCTTTTTTTTTTTTTTGTAGAGACAGGGTCTCACACTTGCTCAGGCTGGTCTTGAACGCCTATCTGGTGCATTCTCATCAACTGGTTTTTAAGTACTGTGTTGTAGTTGAATTATATTTTCCATTTATCATTTCTTGGTTATCTTTAATAGAATTATTTGGTTTTCTAGACTTGGGCTATATGAGTGGTATTGACATGCCAAATGAGTTTTAGAACATTGTAGGTGGTGTTTAGGCTTATCCTTCCTATATTCTGTAAAGTTAATCTTTCAAAAATGAATCTGATTTCTGACTTTTTTTCTTCTCCCTCTTCAGAATGGTCATTTTTTAAAAAGTGTTTTAAAAGCTGAGGATGTTGTTAACCAGTATATTTAATCTATATGGTAGGAAGTGAAAATAAAGTAGTATTTTTTTCAGGTTGCAATCATCTTAATGAGAAAGGTAGAGGTGTTAACTGTTTTCATGTGCCCTCAGGACTGGAAACTCAATGCCTGATTGGTTTGTTAGGGCTGCTTCTTGTTTTTATATGTTTGTTGGTTTATGGTAATACCCTGATATGCTAGTTCATAGAAAAAGATTTTCCAAGTTGAAGAGAATCTTAAGGGGCATATATGTATTTCAGCTTTACATCTGATGCATAATTCTACTTATGGTTTACATTTATTGAATATTTACAGGGTATTAGAATTATGATGAGTGTTGTACATATATAAACTCAGTACATCCTCCTAAGCCATCCTCATAAGGAGGTTGAGATGAAGCTGCAGGGGGAAAATGAGAGAAAAGATTGATTAAATATAGCAGAGTTAATCTGATGGGAGTACAATTATTGGCCCATTTCAGATGAAGAAACTAAGGTTTAGCCAAATAAGTGTCATAATTAGAAATTGACCTAGCTGAGACTCACATTCAGGCCTGTCCGGCAATACAGCCATGCTCTAACTTCTGCATTATTACTTTATGGTGCGTAAAGATCTTGTGATAAAGTGCTTCTCAAACTTTAATATTCAGTGGTTTGAGGAGGAGCCTGAGTTTCTATTAAGCTCCCAGGTGGGGCCAATTCTGCTGATCCTCAGATAACACTTTGAATAGCAAGACTGTACCTAACCACCTTTTGCCAAGTTGTACTTTTACTTGCAAGTACAAGTAACACTGCAGTTATGTGAGACTCATTGCCTCAAAGTAGCAAGCCTTTTCATACTCAGATGGCCCTAACCACTATGAAGTTTTTCCTTTTGCTTTATATTCCTCAGAGTAGCCAAAATCTGGCTCTCTTGAGGCAGCACAGCACAGACTCTAGAACCAAATTTCCTGTGTTCACTCCTAACTGTGTGATTTCTGGACAAATTTTTAAACTTTTTCTTCAGTTTCCTCATCTTTTAAAAGAGGTTGATAACTATAGTGTCTGCCTCAAACTGTTGAGAGAGTCAAAAGATGTAACATGCTTAGAACAGTGCCTGGCATGTAATAATTTATCTGTAAGAGTTTTTTATTATTATTAAATTATTACTGTATTCTATTTATTGTTCTCAGTGGCTGTGCCCTCTGGAATTTCACCAAACAAGTCTCTTCCAGTCTTTCGAATATTTGAAAACAGTAAACACACTCTCACTGAGCCTTCTGTTCTCAAGGATAAACATCCCTAGTTCCTTTGGCCTTTGTTTATATGGATCTCTTCTGCATACTGGTGGCTTTCCTGGATGATCCTTTATCTGTCAGTGTGCCTTTCAGAGTATGAAGCATGGAACTGAATACTGCAGTCTACAAGTGATCTAACAGGAACAAATAGAGCAAGCCTCTCCCTTCTTGTCACTGGGCTGCTAGGAAAGAAGCAAAAAAAATCAGTGAACATTATACAGGTTCCACTGGCTGTTTTTGTTTTTCTTGTTCTTTCTTTTATCTCTATTCACAATGCTGTTCTTTGTAGCCCTCTGTTCCTCACTTTTAAACTCCAACCTTCAGAACATTGTGTCACTCTTTATGGATTCAGTTATATTCTCTGTTACTGACACCCAAATCGACATCCTTAGATGAAGATTATAAACTCCTCAAAAGCAGAGACCCTAATTCATCTAGGTCTAGACCTCTAAAAAGCACTTAAATGTTGAACTGAATACATATATTTCTATAAAATTCAGATACATTAGATCCTCATCCCTCTAAGTTTTCATTCAGTTTCCCCATTTCAATTCAGTGGCTGCTCTCTTTTCATTACTGAAGCATAACATTTAATCAATTACCTCCACAGCTTTGTGTACTAGATGTCCTCTATCAAATCCCTTATTTTTCTATCTCATCTTTCCAACAAGTTTGAGATACACTCATCTCTTCCTTCTTTACTTAGCACTTACTATGTGTAAAATACATTTGACATTTATTTGTATTATGTCAAAGTCAATTTAAAAAAAATTTTTTTTATTTCAGCATATTACGGGGATACAATGTTTAAATTATGTATATCGCCCTTGCCCCACCCAAGTCAGAGCTTCAAGCATGTCCATCCCCCAGATGGTACGCACTGCACCCATTAGGTGTGTATTTACCCATCCCCCATCGCCCTCCCAGCTACCTGACACCCTATGAATGTTATTACTATATGTGTACTTAAGTGTTGATCAGTTATTAACACCAATTTGATGGTGAGTACATGTGGTGCTTGTTTTTCCATTCTTGTGATACTTCACTTAGTAGAAAGGGTTCCAGCTCCATCCAGGATAATACAAGAGGTGCCATATCACCATTGTTTTTTGTGGCTGAGTAGAACTACGTGGTATACATATACCACATTTTATTAATCTACTCATGTATTGATGGGCACTTGGGTTATTTCCACATCTTTGCAATTATGAATTGTGCTGCTATAAACATTCTAGTACAGATGTCTTTTTTTATAGAATGTCTTTTGTTCTTTTGGGTAGATGCCCAGTAATGGGATTGCTGATGGAATGAATGGTAGTTCTACTTGTATCTCTTTGAGGCATTTCCATATTGCTTTCCACTGAGGTTGTATTAGTTTGCAGTCCCACCAGCAGTGTATGAGTGTTCCTATCTATCTGCATCCAGGCCAACATTTATAATTTGAAACCTTTTGATAAAGGCCATTCTCACTGGAGATAAGTGATATTTCATTGTGGTTTTGATTTGCATTTCCCTGATGATTAGAATGTTGATAGAAAAAAAAATCCTGTCAAAAAAGAAAAAAAAAAAAAAAAAGAATGTTGAGCATTTTTTTCATATGTTTGTTGGCCATTAGTTATCTTCTTTTGAAAAGTTTCTGTTCATGTCCTTTGCCCATTTTTTTGAAAGAGTTGCTTGGTTTTTTCTTGCTGATTTTCCTGAGTTCTATATAGATTCTAGTTATCAGCCCTTTATCAGATGTGTAACATGCAAATATTTTCTCCCATATATTTTATCCCATTCTATATGTTGTCTGTTTGCTCTTGTGATAGTTTCCTTGGCTGTGCAGAAGCTTTTTAATTTGATCGGGTCCCGTTTATTTATTTTTGTTGTTGCTGTGATTGCCTTTGGGGTCTTCTTCATAAATTCTTTGCCTAGGCCAATGTCTAGAAGAGTTTTTCCAACATTGTCTTCTAGAATTATTATAGTTTCACGCCTTAGGTTTAAGTCTGTTGTCCACTGTAAGTTGATTTTTGTGAAAGGTGAAAGGTGGGGATCCTGTTTCAGTCTTCTACATGTAGCTATCCAGTTTTCCCAGCACCATTTATTGAATAAGAATTCTTTCCCCAAATGCATGTTTTTGTCTGCTTTGTCAAAGATTAGATGGCTCTATGAAGATGGCTTTATATCTGGGTTCTCAGTTCTGTTCCGTATATCTATATCTCTGTTCTTGTGCTATTTTAGTTACCAAAGCCTCGTAGTATAGCTTGAAGTCTGGGAAATTGATGCCTCCCAATTTGTTCTTTTTGCTTATGATTGCTTTTGCTATATGGGATCTTCTCTGGTTCTATACGAAGCATAGAATTATCTTTTCTAGATATGTGAAAAATTATGTTGGTATTTTAATACGGATTTCATTGAATCTGTAGATCACTTTGGGTAGCATAGACATTTTAACAATGTTGATTCTGCTGACCCATGAACATGGTATAGTTTCCCACCTGTTCACATCCTCTATTATTTCCTTCCTCAGTGTTTCATAGTTCTCCCTGTAGAGGTCATTTACCTACTTAGTTAAATATATTCCTAGATATTTTACTTTCATGGTTGCTATTGTGAAGGGTATTGAGTCTTTGATTTTCTCAGTTTCACTGTTGTTGGCGTATAGGAATGCTTCTGATTTCTGAACATTGATATCGTAACCTGAGACTTTGCTGAATTGTTTATCAATTCCTGTAGTTTCATGGCAGAATCTTTGGGGTTTTCTAGATATCAGATCATCTAGACAGAAAAGAGCAATAGTTTGATTTCTTCTTCCCCCATTTGGATACCCTTGATTTCCTTCTCTTATCAGATTACTCTTGCTAGGACTTCCAGCACTATGTTGAATAGAAGCAGTGATAAAGGGTAACCTTGTCTGGTTCCAGTTCTAAGTGGGAATGCTTTCTGTTTTTCCCCATTCAGTATGATATTGGCTGCGGGTTTGTCATATATGGCTTGTATCATTTTTAGGTAAGCCCCGCCTATGCCTGTTGTGTTAACCATTATCATAAAAGGGTATTGAATTTTGCTGAATGCATTTTCTGCATCTATCAAGAGGATCATATGGTCTTTGTTTTTGCTTCTATTTATGTGGTGAATTACATTTATAGATTTGCAGATGTTGAACCATCCCTGCATCTCTGGGATGAAGCCCACTTGGTCGTGATGGATTATGTTTTTGATAAGCATCTGAATTCGGTTTGCTAGGATTTTGTTAAGAATTTTTGCATCTATATTCATAAGGGATGTTGGTCTGTAGTTTCCCTTTTTGTTGCATCCTTTCCTGGTTTTGGTATTAGGATGATGTTGGCTTCATAAAATGTGTTGGGGAGGATTCCTTCCTTCTCAATGATGTGGAATAATTTCTGCAGGATAGGCAACAGTTCTTTGTAGGTCTGGTAAAATTCAAGTATGTAACCACCTGGTCTGGGACTTTTTTTTGTGGGAGGTTTTTATTGCTGTTTCAATTTCAGTACTTTATACAGGTCTGTTAAGGAATTCTTTCTTCCTGATTGAGCTTAGGGAGGCTGTGTGTTTCTAAGAATTTGTCCATTTCCTTCACATTTTCCAGTTTCTTCTATGTGCATAGAGGTTATTATAGTATTCATAGATGATATTTTTCAGCGTCATTATAGTCTCATGGGACCACCATCATCTATGCAATATCTGTCATTGACTGAAATATTATGTGATGCATAACTGTGTAATTTATTCATCATGTAGGATACAAAGCTCTTTAAAATATGAACCCTGCCATGAAGGCCTAATAATGCTGATGCTGATAATGGGCAATAGGCTATGCCATATGCCTAGGTGTGTAGTAGGCTAGACCATCTAGGTTTATCTAAGTATACCCTGTGATGTTTGCATCACAGACGAAATCGACTGACACATTTCTGGAGACCATATCCCCATCATTAAGTGACACATGACTATATATTGGTTGAATTCATTTCTGTAAATTCAATATGATTAAAATGGGCTGAGTTATATTCAGAAAGATCTGAATATTTCAGTTTTGGGGGCCGTATTGTCTTTAACCATCACAGAATTTATCCAGTCTTTCTTATGAAATTTACCCATCTTAGTACTTCTTCTCTTTCCTATCCCTAAAATATGTTCATTTAAATCTGATTTAGCATTAGTCATATTGTGCTTTATATTGTGGACCCGGAGATGCTTAATAATGCTTTTTAAGGCAACAAAAACAAATTATGATGCATAATGACATAGAATATCATTGTTTCAGCTCAGTTTTCACATTACAGGGTAAAGCAGCTGACCGATGAGGAGGAGTGTTGTATCTGTATGGATGGGCGAGCTGACCTCATCTTGCCTTGTGCTCACAGCTTTTGTCAGAAGTGTATTGATAAATGGTAAGTTATCTACTGCTCTCATGGGATAGGCAAAGGTCAAGTGGGATAGTGTATATGAATAAACTTTGAAAAGTACGAAAATATTGTAGTTAAGTATGAAAGATTTTATTCTTTAGTATTTTGAATTTTATGGCATGCCTCCTGGTTAAAAATATTTTTATACCTGAAGTTTATAAAATGTGGGGATGTAGCTTAGTTTTGACATTTTACTTTTGCCGTAAAGAGATTTGTGCCTGACTTGAGTCTAGAGTTAAACATTTCCCTTTTTCTTCCTCTTTCTTCTTATTTCTACATTTATTCTCTATGTGTTTTTAGAAGAAATGAATTCTTGAATATTGGAACTGGAAGGATCTTTAGAAATCAGTAGGAAACCTCATTATTTTACAAAATAAGAATTGAGCATTTAGGAGAATTTAGAAAAGACATGAATAAACTACATATATTTAAAGTATATTTTGATATATTTGGACATATGTACACACCTATAAAAACTATCATCACAATCTAGGTATTGAACAAATCCATGCTCCCAAAAGTTAATTTGTGCCCAATCTTAAAGCCTCCTTCTCACACCTTTTCCCTAGTCCCTAGGCAACCACTAATTTGCTTTTAATCACTATAAAATAATTTGGATTTTCTAGAATTTTTATAAATGGAATCATATGTAGTACTCCTTTTTGTCTGGCTTCTTTTATTCAATGTAATTATCTTAAGATTTATCCATGTTGTAGCATGTATCAGTAGTGCATTCCTTTTTATTGCTGAGTAGTATCTATTACAATGGGGATACCATAGCTTGTTTATCCATTCACCTGTTTATCCATGTTTATCCATTTTGATTGATATTGGGTTTAATAAACATATCAGTTTGGGGAGAGTTGATTTCTTAACAATATTGAATCTTCCAATCCTCACACAGTGTATTTCTCCATTTATTTAGGTCTTCTTTAATTTCTCTCAGCAATTTTTATAGTTTCCAGTGTTGCATATTTTGATAGATTTATCCCTAAATGTTTCATACTTGTGTGCTATTTTAAATGGTATTTTTAATTTCAATAGGATTTCAATGGGATTTTCTTGAATGTCTAAATATCATTTTTCAGATGTTTTTTCTGATACAAAATTCTAAACTGAGAGTATTTTTTCTTTCAGTGCTTTAATGATGTTCCTCCACTCTCATCCTGGTTGCATTGTTTCTTTTTCTTTTTTTTTGAGTCAGAGTCTCACTCTGTTGCCTGGGCTAGAGTGTCGTCGCATCAGCCTAGCTCACAGCAACCTCAAACTCCTGTACTTAAGCAATCCTTCTGCCTCAGCCTTCCAAGTTGCTGGGACTACAGGCATGTGCCACCATGCCCAGCTAATTTTTTTTATGTATTTTTAGTTGGCCAATTAATTTGTTTCTATTTATAGTAGAGATGGGGTCTCGCTCTTGCTCAGGCTGGTTTGGAACTCCTGATCTTGAGTGATCCTCTCGCCTCGGCCTCCCAGAGTGCTAGGATTACAGGGGTGAGCCACCATGCCTGGCCACATTGTTTCTTATAAGAAATCTGTCATCCTTATCATTTTTCCTCTCTGGGTAATGTGCCTTTTTCCCCTTCTGCTTTAAGGGTTTTTTTCCCCCCTTTTCACTGGTTTTGAGCACTTTGAATATGATGTGCTTTAGAGTAGTTTTTTTCATGTTTCTTATGCTTGGGGTTTATTGAGCTTCTTGGATTTGTAGGTTTATGTTGTCATCAAATTTGGAAAATTTTTCAGCCACTATTTTTTCAAATTTTTTTTCTATCCTTTTCTCTCCTCTCTCCTGGGATTCCAATTACCATATATTAGCTTATTTTAAGTCCCATAGCTCACTGATGCTATTTTTCTTCATTTTTCTTTTTTGAGTCTTTTTCTCTGTGTTTCCTTTTGGATAATTAATATTGTATCTTTTCAAATTCACTAATCTTTTTTTCTGCAATGTCTAACTTTTCATTAATCCTACTCAGTATATTTTTTAACCTAAGATAGTTTAGTTTTCACTTCTAGAAGTTTGCGTTTTTAATATCTTCTATGTCTCTACTTAATATCTTATATCTTTTAGTTTTTTGAATATATGGAATTGTTAGAACTTTTAGTTTTCTTTTTATTCTAATATCTGTATCAGTTCTGTGTTGTTTTGATTGATTTTTCTCTTTGTTATAGGTTATATTTTCCTGGTGCTTCTTTGTATGTCTGATAGTTCTTGATTTGATGCCAGACTTTGTGAATTTTACCTTTTTGGGTATTGGATATTTTTATATTACTATAAATATTCTTGAGCTTTGTTCTGGAATATAGTTAAGTTACTTGGAAACAATTTGATCCTTTTGGATCTTGCTTTTACAAGTTGTCAGGCAGGACCCAGAGCAGTATTTAATTCAGAGCTAATTATGCCCCACTAATGAGGCAAGATCCTTCAGAGGACTCTTCTCAATCCCTTAAGAATTATGAGGTTTTTCTAGTCTTGCTGGTGGGAACAGGCAGTATACCAGGCCCTGTGTGAGTGAGCTTTAGAATACTGTTCGTCAGATCCTTTTGAGTGATTCCTCAGCCTCCTATAGTTTTCTCACGTGCACATGCTCATCAGCACTCTGATGAATACACTGGAGGGGGACCTCTGTAGATTTCCAAAATTCTCCCTCTGTGCGGCTCTCTAGTATGCTGTCCGGTGAACTCTAGCTTCCTTGGCATCCCGAAATGCTTAGCTCGCTCTCTTCAATTTAGGGAGTTTGCCAGGCTCCATCTAGTTTCCCCTTTCTTACTCTCCAGGCTGTTAGCTGGGGCAGTTTAGTTATATGGCTCACCTTCTTTGCCTCTCAAGTCTCAGGGATCACTATCATTTGTTGACTGTTGTCCACTGCTTTATATGAAACATTATGTGAAACCATTATTTCATATAGTTTGTCCTATATTTTAGTTGCTTTATGTGGGAAGATAAATCTGGTCTCTGTTGGCCAGAAGCAGAAGTTGACTATTTTTAAATTGTGACGTTTTGAGGCACAGAAGAGCACACATAATTATCTTGTAAAATATCTCTGGAGAATAAGAAATCAACCTGAATAATATATGCCAGCTCTAGCTTTCACATTTAGTTTTTGGAACAGATTTCTAAATTTTTGCACAAAAGCCAAAGAGCAATTGATATAATTTGATTACTTTGATCCCTGATTTCACTAAGAGATGAAAAGAAAAAACATTTTCCCTACAGGATATATTTCTTGCTCAAATATGGTATTTTTGAAATTTCCATAATAATGTTTGACCAAAAAAAATCCCTTTGGAAAACATAGTTGTATTTAAGTTATCATATATGAGTTCTTTCCCTGTCAGAAAAATTAGTCTGCATATAAAGTTCATCTTTTATGTTAAACCTAATATGCTACATTTTTATATAATTTCTTAAAGAAATCTTCCTGTTGCTTATGAACCACAGGAATTATCATACCTTTAAGCAAGCAATAAGTAGGTATATTGTTCAGTCATGTAGATATTACTTGGAAAAATAATTAATAATACCCTTTCTTGTCATATTCCCCTGCCACTGCCAAGAAGTTATTCCTAGAGTAATAGCTTCATTTAAATAATTACAATTAAACATTTACATCTTATAGTTTAACCAAATCTTTCATTGCTAAGAAGGAGTTTCCTCTTAGGATTCACAAGGAATTTTTATTGTAAAGGAAAACTTTCCCTATTTAGGTACAGAGATGTGAATTGCAGCATTGTTTCTAGCAACAAAAGACAGAAAAGAACCTAAATGTCCTTCTACAGGAGATTAGTTAAATAAATTATGGCATATCCATACAGTGTATGTTTAAAAAGAATAAACAGCTCTAACATGTGCTAATACATAATGGTCTACAAGATATATTGACAAGTAAAAAGAACAGTGAGATACACACATACACACAAGCTTAATCATGCTTAGTCTGTCTGTAGAGGAACATATAAAAATCTGATAACTGCGATTGCCTATGGGGATAAGAACTGAAGATTGTGATGGGAAGGGAGAGATTTATTTTTCACTGTATACTTTTATGCTATTTACTTTTTTTAAAACCACATGCAACATGTATTACTCTTCATACAAACTGCTGTTTTTAAAAAGAAGAAAAAGAAAACAAACTGTTCTTGTTTTGACTTCTCTAATAGGAGTGATCGACACAGAAATTGCCCTATTTGTCGCCTACAGATGACTGGAGCAAATGAATCTTGGGTGGTGTCAGATGCCCCCACTGAAGATGATATGGCTAACTATATTCTTAATATGGCTGATGAGGCAGGCCAGCCCCACAGGCCATAACCTTGGGGTGAACGTCTTCTGTTGCTATTGTGGGCTACAGATACTTTGGTCATGGGGGAAGAATGCAGGGTTATTGTGGCACAGACATAGAAAAGTCAATTTTCCCCACCCTCTTATTTTTTTCTATTCTGACAATTTGTCCTATTTTTTAAAATAAACTTTCCATGTCTTCCATTTATGGTAAACTAAAATTTGCTACTGTTTTAGACCATATTTTCATATTATTTATCTGTTCTAATATGTATTAGAACTAATTGCTCTTGAATCTTTTGCTAAAGGTAACAGCAACATTTCCAGAGGCTTCTGAAATACTATTGTTTTTCAGGGCAGGAGTATTCTGGAATCTTTTTAGTTAGGTTTAAAATAAACCTTTAATGTTAAAAAGTTGTATCTGACAGAAAATTTTAAATGACTAAAAATGTAGACTACATCTAAATACATGTTACTACTAAAAACTAGTCTTTCTGCTGGAATTTAAGGACTATATATGCCCTCTTGTGGTTAATTATTGTTCCTTTAATAATTTTTACTTGAAATGACCCACAATTATTTCATAACTTTAGTTGTGTGTTTTGGAACTACTGTACATGTTTTTTACTTAAGGTGTTTGGTTTTTTGTTTTGGTTTGTTTTTTGCCATGCTGTACAATTTGGGTGAGGTCTCTTAAGTTGGGTGTGACATTGCCTTGCAAATGGATGTCTGCTGGGGAATATTCTTGGCTGTTCTGGAAATGCTTTCCTACAACTGGGTATCTACTGAATGGTTTTGATAATGCTCACACAACTTAGAGTTTCTGAAGGAAATTTTTCTGTATCACAAATACTAAATTTTATTTTTCCAAATTATGATAAGTCATTCAATATTGGTTTATGGTGCTTTTATTTTCTTAACTTCAAGGCATCTTTCTGAGGTTTCAAAGTCCACATATTTCTTAGATTAAGAGAGAAATAGGGCGAGGCTTTTTCACTGTATATACATAAAACATCTCTGAAAATTAAAAGATAATTTGGCTTTCTTACTATTTCACTGTACTTCCTTTGAAGTATTCTGAAAGCATATAGTAATAATGGAATTGTGATCTTTAGTAGCACCTCAACCATTCTTTATCAACTAAAATTTTTAACTTAAATATTTCAGCATATAACAAGAATCTGTCTCCTTTAAAAAGTATTTTAATATTCCATGTAACTTTTCTGACCTATAATTATTGATAAGTTGCCAATATCACTATTTTCCTAACCCAAGGTACTCTATTTAAATCACTGCTTATTGATGACAGAATTTTTGGATACTAAAATTATAATAGGCATGCAAATAAAATAAAATGCATTACAAGAAAAAACATCTGCCTAAAGGTAGCTTGATTTTACCCCCAAAAAGAATACTGAAGACTAATCCATTGGCATTGATGGGGACAGCTGACTACCAAATAGCCAAATATTCACTATGATGGAGGTTTATGCAGAGTACTTGGAGTTCTGTCATATCAACCTGGCAATACACTTGGTTATATGACTTTAAGATAAAGTCTCTTACTCTTATTTGTAGGTTCCTGCTTTAGAAACTGGGACTTTTTCTGTAGTTTTGACACTATTTTAGCAGTGGAACCTTTTTTTCAAGTAAAATCTTACACACAACCCTTACACACACATGTGCATACACATATCCTCTACCCCACTATATAAAATTCATGTTTTACTAATATAAATTTCCTTATGTATTATATAAACTTTATATACTGTGGTAACTAAATATTAAGTAAACCAATAAAAACACATATTAATGCATTGGTGATATTGAGTATATCTGAATTCAGTGAGTAGCAGATTTGTATGATGGGAATTGGTTTTTAAATTTCTTTAAATTCAAGTCAAATTTGCAGAACCTTGAATCTCCTCCATGGAACTTTAGTATTCCATGGAACATATTTTGAAAACCTTGGGTTAGATGATCCTCTGAGGTCTTTTCCAACTCTATGATTTTAAATTGTCCTTCTGGATTAGACTTGCTGAATTTAATTCAGATTGCTTAATTTAAAAGTTTCTTAAAATAAACAAAGTAACTTTATAGAGTTTGGGACCTTTCCAGGTACGGTCAATGATTTTATCCCTCAGAGTCCTTCACCTTTCAAGGAATTATTTAACAATGAGCTCAGTGACTTAATAGTGCACAAACCATTTTACCATGTTAGCTCAAAGACACTAACTGATCTACTGTGAAATGTAAATGTTTTTATTAGCCTTATCAAATGAGCACAGTTCTTTGCTCACTCCATAAAACTGGGTGATGATTCCTTAGATTTGAATGTTAGGTAGGTTCTGCTGTAATAACTAATCGTAAAAGTTGTAAATTTGTTTGATGGATGAAATGTACACTTTTTGTATTCTGTACAGGTTTTTCTTTTTTAAACATAAAGTACTTAAATGTATTTATTATGATAGGAAATATGTGTGCCTTCTAGGATTTGTGAAATGGTTTCATAAACTCTTAAGGAATTTGTTTTATATGTTATGAAGTTTTCCCTATCCTGACTCAATAACAAAGGGTTTACTCATATTATAATGCTATAGAACTTTAGTTTGAGAAAATGGATTTGACTTTATGTGCTGAATTTAGAGGTTGAAAATAATAGTATCTGTTTTATTTTTAGGACAAACTGTGCAATAAATAATCTTTAGCAAATAAATCTCAGCTATTTGAGTTTTTTTCTTATGTAAGTTCATATTCTTATATACTAAATCTTTGTTCCTTAGAGCAGCAGTGCCCAGCCTTTTTGGTACCAGTGACAGGTTTCATGGAAGACAAGTTTTCCATGGACTGGGGTGAGGTGAGGGGTGTGGTTTCGGGATGATTCAAGCACATTACATTTATTGTATACTTTATTATTACATTGTTAACCTCTCTGCTAATGATAATCTATATTTGCAGCCACTCCCCAGCGCTAGCATCACCGTCTCAGCTCCACCTCAGATCATCAGGAACTAGATTCTCATAAGTGCACAACCTAGATCCCTCGCACACGGTTTACAGTAGCATTCACGCTCCTATGAGGATCTAATGCTGCTGCTGATCTGACAGGAGGAAGTGCTCAGGTGGTGATGCAAGTAATGAGGAGAGGACATAAATACAGATGAAGCTTCACTGGTTTACCTGTAGATCACCTACTGCTGTGCAGTCTGGGTCCCAACAGGCAACAGACCAGTACCAGTCCACAGCCTGGGGATTGGGGACTGCAGCCTTAGAGAACTATTCTATATTGTGTTCTGGGAGTTTGTGATGTTTGTGTGCTATGTTTTAAGATTCATTTCAAATTGGTATCAATTTGCTTATATCTAATATGTATCTGGATAATAAGGCTGCTTAAAAATATCTTTTGGTTCAGAGATTTTTTTTAACATCAGGAAGTTGGGTTTATTAAAAGTCAGTCTGAAGAATTTGCATTTCTGACTTTTTTTTTTTTTTTTTTTTTTGGTAAGTCAGGCTTATTTTGTCTATCCAGGAATAAGAAAACTACCTGGAGATTAGAGAAATGAGCTGATCACCCACATTTATGATGGACTACACAATGACAATGTAATATAAACAGTTCACAGCAGACTTTCATTTGTTTTATGTCTTTTTATCTTAATGTACAGTAAAGGTAATCGATAAAATACTCCTACCCTGTAGTTTGATGTTTACCTTGTAAAATGATTTCTACCATATAAGAATGTAATTAGAGAAACATCGTAGAATCTTAGTGCTGAAAAGAACAAAGACATTTATAAGAGGTGGAAGTTTATCTTAATTTTTTCTTAGTTTTTTTTTTTTTTTTATTTCAGCTTATTATGGGGGTATAAATGTTTAGGTTGCCTTTCCCCTCTTCCTCCCCTGCCAGTCACAGCTTCAAGCGTGTCCATCCCTAAGATGGTAGGCATCGCACTCATTATGTATATATATACTCATCCCCTCCTCCCCCCTCCCATCTGCCCAATGCCGGATAAATGTTATTCCTATATGTCCACTTAGGTGTTGATCAGTTAATACCAATTTGCTGGTGAGTACATGTGGTGCTTATTTTTCCATTCTTGGGATACTTCACTTAGTGGAATAGGTTTCAGTTCTATCCAGGAAAATACAAGAAGTGCTATATCACCATTGTTTCTTATACCTGAATAGTACTCCATGGTATACATATACCACATTTTATTAATCCACTCATGTATTGATGGGCACTTGGGTTGTTTCCACATCTTTGCAATTATGAATTGTGCTGTTATAAACATTTGAGTCCAGGTGTCTTTTTTATAGTGTCTTTTGTTCTTTTGGGTAGATGCCCAGTAATGGGATTGCTGGATCAAATGGTAGATCTGCTTGTATTGCTTTAAGGTATCTCCATATTGCTTTCCACAGAGGTTGAACTAGTTTGCAGTCCCACCAGCAGTGTATGAGTGTTCCTATCTCTCCACATCCACAGCAACGTTTATTGTTTTGGGACTTTTTAATAAAGGCTATTCTCACTGGAGATAAATGATATCTCATTGTGGTTTTGATTTGCATTTCCCTGATGATTAGAGATGTTGAGCATTTTTCATGTTTGTTGGCCATTATTCTGTCTTTGGAAAGTTTCTGTTCATGTCCTTTGCCCACTTTTTGATAGGGTTGTTTGATTTTTCCTTGCTGATTTTCCTGAATTCTAAATAGATTCTAGTTATCAGTCCTTTATCGGATGTGTAGCTTGTGAAAATTTTCTCCCATTCTGTAGGTTGTCTGTTTGCTCTCATGATAGTTTCTTTGGCTGTGCAGAAGCTTTTTAATTTGATCAGGTCCCATTTTATTTTTGCTGATGCTGTGATTGCCTTTGGGGGTTGTCTTCATAAATTCTTTGCTTAGGCCAATGTTTAGAGTATTTCCAACGTTTTCCTCTAGAATTCTAATAGTTTCATACACACCTTAGGTTTAAGTCTGTTACTCAGCGTGAGCTGATTTTTGTGAAAGGTGTGGATCCTGTTTCAATCATTTTTTTTCAGCACTGTTTCAATCTTCTACATGTGTCTATCCAGTTTTCCCAGCACCATTTATTGAATATGGATTTTTTTCCCCAATGTATGTTTTTGTCTGCTTTGTGAAAGATTAGATGGCTATATGAGGATGGTTTTATATCTGGGTTCTCTGTTCTATTCCACTGGTCAATGTCCCTGTTTTTATACCAATACCAAGCTGTTTTAATTACTGTAGCCTTGTAGTATAGTTTGAAGTCTGATAAATTGGTACCTCCCATTTTGTTTTTATTGCCTAGGATTGTTTTTGCTATACGAGGTCTTCTCTAGATTATGAGGCATAACATTTTTTCTATATCTGTGAAAAATGGTGGTATTTTAATAGGGATTGCATTGACTCTATAGATCACATTGGGTAGTATAGACATTTTAACAATGTTGATTCTGCCAACCCACGAGCAGCATAGTATCATCTTCCACCTTTTTACGTCCTCTGATATTTCCTTCCTCAGGTACCTTATTTTCTTTGTTGCTGTTGTGAAGGGAATTGAGTCTTTGATTTGGTTCTCACTTTGACTGTTATTGGTTATTGCCTCTGATTTGTGTGTATTGATTATTAATTCAAGGAGTCTCTTGGTTGACTCCTTGGGGTTTTCTAGATATATCAGCAAAGAGAGTTTGATCTCTTCTACTCCCATTTGGATGCCCTTAATTCTGCTCTCTTGTCTGATTGCTATAGCCAGGACTTCCAGCACTATGTTCGATAGAAGTGGAGATAGAACTGGAACAAGGCAAGGTTGCCCACTAAGTGGGAATGCTTTCAAATTTTCCCCATTCAGTATGATGTTGGCTGGGGGTTTGTCATATATGGCTCATATCATTTTTAGGTAAGCCCCGTCTATGCCCGTTTTGTTAAGTGCTCTTACCATAAAAGGGTGTTGGATTTTATCAAATGCTTTTTCTGTGTCTATTGAGAGGGTCATATGGTCTTTGTTTTTGCTTCTGTTTATGTGGTGGAGGTGGCAGTTTATAAGTAAATTTACTGATGCATATCATCATACTGTGTGCTACCAAAAGACTAAAAGCCTCCAGAGAGAGATTTTGATAATCTTATAGCTATTTATAGGCTAATTGTCATCTTCTGTCTTACCAGTTGCAACTTTCCAAGGAACTATGTTTATCTGATTAGTGTTCCCTTTATTGGAGTTAGTTATACTCATTATTTATAACAGTCACAGTTCAGGTATAGAATATTTAGATATATCACCTTCAGTTGAGATGAATAAAACCCAGGAAAAGATGAATATTGTTTCACCAACACAGCACTCAGAAACAAGTAAAGAGAAAGTCAGACAGATGTGCTTTCAACTCTGCTTTAATCCAAGAGGAAATAAAGGCTTCAGGCCTTGATAAAAACCAAACCGGGAGCTGTGATTTGTTTTCAGGAGGCAGAGCAATGACATTTATCATTTCAACGATACAGTTTGAAGTAACACAAAGTGAACGTGAGCCCTTCAGGATAGGTAAGGTATAACATGCCTCAAGAACTGTTCCTTTTAAAACCTGGGCCAATATACAATTGCCCTTGATTCCAACTGCAAACGCAAAGGAAAGTAGGATTCATCCCCAGAAAGGCCAGTTAAGTACTACAACGTAATAAAAGTGCAAAGTGCTATAGAAGAAGGTGCCTGAGAAGCTTGCAGAGTAGGTAAAAATATAACTCATGTTGGCCGAACTGATTAAAATAATATCCAGGGGAAAAGAAACAAACGTGTGGCTTTGCTCATGAACTATTAGGTCATTAAATATGAAATGTCCGATTTTGAACCAAAACTAGTTTATTAGATCTCAAAACAAGCAGCAATTAATCAAAGTATGCGCTTAAACTATCAACAGTTTTGCCATCTTAACAGTAGCTTGTTTATGCCAGCATTATGCCAGCAGCAGAGAAGCCTAGAGAGTGAGTGGTGACGAAATTGCAAAAGGCATTTTCCATAGCTTGCTGAGAATTGAATATTTTTCCTTGCAAGAAGTGCTCCAAGGCCTGGAAGAAGTGGTAGTGAGCTGGTGAAAGGTCTGGTGAATACGGTTGATGACAGAGACTTTCCAAGTCCAGCTTCTGTAGTTTGAACAGCATTGTTTGAGCAACATGTGGACGAAAATTGTCTTGCAACAGGATTGGCCTGTCTCTATTGACCAATCTTGGCTGCTTAAGCACAAGCATCCTCATCATTTCATCCATTTGGTTGCGGTAGACATTCTGCTGTAATGGATTGACCATGTTTCATGAAGCTGTAGTGCATAACACCAGCGCTGGACCACCAAACAGACACATCTCTTTTTGATGAATATTTGGTTAGGGACCGTTTCAGCACTTCATTTTTATCCAACCATTGTGCTAACACTTGCGATTGTCAAAAATAAATTTTTCATCACATGTGACATACGGTATAGAAATGCTTTGCCTTAATGTTGTGACAGCAAAGAAAGGCAAGCTTCAAGACAATTTCTCTTCTGAAACTCATTTAATTCATGCGGAACCCATCTATCCAGCTTCTTTACCTTGCTGATTTGTTTCAAATGGTCCAATATTGTTGGAATAGTAATGTCAAACCTTGCTGCTAATTCACACATATGTTGGGTTGGATTTACTTCTATTGCAGCTTCCAGCTCATTACCCACGTTGGCCTCAGGTCACCCATGTGGCTCATTTTCAAGGTTAAAATCACCAGAACTGAACTTCTCAGACTATTGACATACTATGAGTTCATTAGCCACATACTTGCCAAACATTTTGTTGATATTTCGAGCTATCTGTGCTGCATTGGTTCCACAATGGAACCCATATTTAAAAATAACACGAATTTTCAACTTACTCATGGTTTCACAAAAATTGCTCTAAAAAAATTTGAAAGAAAAGCACAAGCCAAAACATGCTTTGCAAGACTGAGGATGTACGTTCACAATAAAAATAAAACAAGTTTCAAAGTGAAATGTAAGAGATACCAACTGTCAAACTTACTTAAGGAAATGGTACATTTCATACTTAATAACCTAATAATGTAACCAGGTAGAAGAGAAAAAGCCAAGGTTTTCCTTCTGGGTCTGGTGAGCTTTAGTTTGAAAATTTTGAGTTTTCCTAGAGAATGTCATTCATGTCTGAGTCTTAGTAAAAGATAAATTAGCAGTTATGATAGCTTGGCATGATGCCCAATCTTAAAATAATAAACTTTAAAATTTATATAAATATGATTTGAAATAGTTTTAAATTACTGAGCCACAGTCCTAACAAAAGATACTTGATACAGATGAAATAACAATTAAAAACTGTACAATTCCTATGTTGCAAATGTATACAAATAAAGGCTTTTCAAAAATAATGAATCCCTAAGATAACAATGGATTTTCATTCAATTTCATAATTAGCTATAAGACAGCATATATTTTTGCCTAGTAAAAAAACATTTATAGTTCCATATGCTAAGTTGACAGTGGAGGGGACAGGCATTATAAAGTTACAAGGTAAAATAATCTAGAGTCAAATAAGCAAGTTCACAGGCAACAATAGGCTCTTGTAACTTTTTGATGATTCAAAAGGACATCTTATCATCTGTTTGTCCACAGAAATAGATAGGAAGGTTCTTGAGCAGCTTATTGAGTACTAGGCGCAGATATCCTTAAAAAGCTGCCAAAAGAAACTCATTTAGTTATTCAATAATTTATTGAGCACCTACTACATACCAGGCACTAGTAACACAGATGAAAAGTACACTGGTAAAGCTTAAATTCAGATTAGCTTTTTAAAAAATGCTTTCTTCCTGGCCCCTGGGACCACTGTATCTTCCAAAGAAGTCTTCATATTAGGGAAGGGAGAAATTTTGCCTTTTAAAAAAAATGTGCCAGGTTACAATAATACAAAAACAAAACTAATATTTGTGAGACTTAATGGAATAGTCCTGGTGGAAAGGACTAGATTAGGAGTAAGGAAACCTAGTTGTAGTCCTATTACTCATTAGCTGTGTGACCTGAAGCAGATTTCACTTCACTGGCCCTATCTCTCCATCAGTAACATGATAATTGGGCTACAATCATAGAATACTACAGCCAGAAGGAACAGAAACCATCTAGTCCTGTGCTTTTCAATGTCCTTAGTCCAAATGAAAATATCATGTAACCACCCCAGTATAAAACTGATGAAAGCAGAGTCACTTTGACAGCCTCACTCTCTGCCCCACCCTGAAGTCGCCATAACAGAACACCATTTAAAAACTACTCATCTAGAAGGAACCCTCACTTTCTAGATGAGGCAACCAAGACTCAGAATAGGAGAGACTGTTCTGAGCACATTTGGCTTCCTAACTAGAAAGCAGGGAGGAGGGCTAAATAAAACAGTTTAAGAAATTCATTAAAAATGCAAATTGTCAAGATGGAAGCCTTCTATTTTAACTCTCTCAAAGTGGCCCCCTTGTGAAATGGAGCTTTGAAATTGATTTTGTTTAAGGCAGCCAGCCAGAGGCTGAAATGAACAACTACCAATGTTAACCCACAGGGCCTGTAGAGAGGAGTATGGCAAAACTACACAGACCTCTTATGTCAGTTGGCATTTGACCATGGAAAATCCTGGCCCCAACAAATCGAGCACTGGTGGTTTCAAGAGAAATATTTGGAAAATTATGAACAAGTATAGACAAGTGCCCAGCTCCCAGATCCCTAAGGAGAAGTCACCATCCATTACTCAGAAATATTAACAGAACTATGGGCATGTGAGATCTTACAGTGAACAATGTGACCAGATTTACCAGTTTGAAATTTCTTCAGAGGCATCCTCTTGCTGGAGGAAAGGCCTAGTTTGGTATCTTGACCACTAATAGCCACAGAAGACTTGAAATTAAACCAAAAAGTTAAAATGCATGTTTGAGTGCTGGACCTATTTGGTCAATGCTGTGATCTCTTCTGATTTCATTGCATCAGACAGAAAGCTAAGCTCATTGCATAAGGTCTCATGTCGGAATGCCATCCGGATCTGAGCAACATTTGTCTTTCGAATATCATTTCCTTCAGGTCCTTCTTTATAATAATTTTTTCCCAGAAACTTCTGCTTTTCCTGTGGACCAAGAGAAATACAAAGGAAACAATTCACTTTCTATATCCACATGGGCAGCTTCGACATCAGCCACAGCAAATCAGACTAGTCCCCCTGAGGCAGAACCTCAATCAGGACATCTCAGCCCCACAGAACTCTTACAGAATTCACCCTGACAATCTCAGTCATTCTTCAGATGACCCTTCATTCCTGACTCTGCTTTCCTTGGTCATAAAAAACAAACAAACAAACAAAAAAAAAAACATAAAATCTGTAAGAGCCGCCAGGGATGGAGAAGTCAAGGTGGAGGCTTGTACAAGACTGTAAGTCCCTCCTGGGAGTTGACAAGGACAGACAGTAAGTATTCCTGGGGAGGGCCAATCCAAGGAACCAAACTCCACATGAAGAGAATCTTAAGCCTTTCACTCCTGTGCATCATCATCCAAGAAGAGCGGCACCTAATGCAGCCACTCCCCATACCAGTGACATCACCCAAGGGAGGCGCCCAGGGACCCGAGATACCATCCAGAACATGGTTCTCAGTGCTCCACATCAGAATGACTTATGGAGCTTTACAAAAAATTGCTGATGCCCATCTTCAAGGTTTTTATTCAATCTAGACACTGTTCGTCTACTCAAGAAATGCTGAGTGCTTACTATGTGCCAGGGACTGTTCTAGGGCCTGAGGATATGATGCTAAACAAGTCTGCAGAGCAGACCTGTTCCCATTCTAGTGGGGAAGACACACAGCTAAATACATCAGTAGTAATGAACATTATGAAGAAAAACAGATTAAGAGGATAGAAAATGATGGCAGGTATGTGGCTGCTTTGGAACGGGTGATCAGGGAAGGCCTCTCCAAGGAGGTGACGTTGAATAGAGGTCTCAAAAGGGGGGCAGGAGCAGCTGTAAAACCCCAGGAGGCTCCGAGGATTCTCTCCCGGGGCCCAAGTGTCAGTATGCCAGGGACCCTGCCTGCTCTTTCATCACAGGTCCCCAGTGCCTAGAAGGCGCCCTGGCACACAGTCAGCCGTCACCATTTGTTGAAAGGCCAGGAGGGACAGAGGCAGCATTGTCACATGCCATACCTGATGTGAGAGGCCGCTCTGCAGCACGCTGTTCCTGGCGATCTCGCACAGGTCGCACGTGCTCAGCTTCCACACTTGGGCTGCAATGGCATATTCTTCCATAAGGGCTTCCTAGATCCCTCCCCCAAAAGTACATGCATTAGATGGGAGAAATCCATTTCAATGCTTCACATGTTTCCATAGCTAAAAACATCAGACATTGCAGAGTTAATTTTTTTCTTTACTAACTAGCACCTGGATCAGCAAACATCACACCTTAAATTCCTAACTCCTAAGGTCTTTTTTGTGTGAAACCATAGGCTATTAAAGAGAGATAGAAAAGCACATCTCCACACTCATTCATTGACCAGTTCTGAAAGCCTGTCACATTTGAAGCCCTGTGCCAGTCAGCAGGGACATGTGTATGTACAAATATACACACACATACATATACGTGTGTGTGTGTATATATGAGCAAAGTACTAAGAGCAGAGATGGAACCTTGAGTAAGAATGAGAAGTGCTCGTAGGATAAGCAGTAAGACAGTATGAAAAGGATTTGGGTTTGTGCTGTGGTTTTGCTTTCCCTTCTGGGATGTGTCTGCCATTACTCACCAGTTCTTCCATTGCCTCGCTAGCCTACAGCAGTGCTTCTCAAAGTACGGTCCAAGGATCCCTGGGGGTTCCCACAACCTTTTGAAAGGGTCTCCTTTCCCAATTATGTATCTTAATGAGGCAAGATTTTTTTTTTACATACTTTGATAAAAACAGCAAATGGGATGCAGAAGCAGATTTGAGAATCCTGCTGATTCTATTAAGACATTAAAGAAACTCACAAAACTCTAAGACAGTGCCCTTTTCTATTTTTGTTTGGGGAAATAAAGTTATTTTCAAAAAAACTGCTATTTGTGTAATATTTAATAGGTTTATTAATGTTTTAAAATAAGTTAATATTTTTAAATTTCTCATTAGCTTCTAACAAAGCAAATATCAGTAGATATGACCCACATAAGCAACAGCTCTTTGAGAGCCTCAATTCTCATTAAAGGGGTCCAGAAATCAAAATGTTGGAGAACATCTGTCCTAGAAGATTCTGGTGCTTCTGTTTTTACTAACCATTGGCTGGTCTTATCAACACCATCACAGTGTGCTAGGTAGACAGTTGAGGCTGGTCCCCATGCATGATACCTCCTTCCCCTTCTCTTTTCCCAGAGATTCAAGGTGTAATAATAATAATGCACTGATTTAAAAGGTAGCTAAATCTTTTGAATACAAGCTATATGCAGGAACTAGATTAGACTCTTTGTATCATGACCTTAGTCCTCATAGTAAGGTAGAGGTCAAGACAGTTTTATCTCCATTTTACAGATGAACAGGGATTCTAATCAGAGGCCTAATAACTTTCCAAGGTCTCAGGGCCAGTAGACGTCAAAGAAAGGGAAAATAGAGAAAGGCAAAGATATTAAATTGTGTCTTCAAAGGTTCAAGGACCCCAAAGAGAGGGCTCCTGGAAGGAACACCTTTCCCTTGCCAGTGGTTTACCTCTTGTCTTCACTGGACAACCAACCCCATCCCAAATGCAGAACTGAGCCATGGTCTCAGGTCCCTACAATGGGAGGACAGGCTAGGACTGATGCCTGCTGGGGCACCACTGTCCTTTCCCCAAAGTCCTCACCTTCGTGTAATGGAACTGCATGGGGTCATCCGTGGAGAGAGAAACATGTAGTCCCTTGTGCAGGAATTCCCTCAGAGGGTTCTTGGAATATTCAAGGAACAGACTGTTGTTGCTAAGAGGAGACATGGCAATGGGGATCTGAGCAAGGTAGTAGAGATACTGCAATACTGGACTCTGCAAAAGAATCACCAAACTCATGAGACAAGTGCCAGAAAGTGTGGTGGGGGGAGGGCGGAGAGAGGGAGACGGGAGGGAAGATGCATTCATCAGTGGAAACCAGGGGTCTCAGCAGTATCTGCACAAGTGTCCAAACCAACCGTGACTTCCCAAGCCAGGACACCCAGACCCAATGTCCCCTTCATCTCCTTCCTACATCTCATGCCCAGCTCTCCCTGGTACCTGCCTGCTGTTTGAAGTGCTCACTCTTGCTGCAGACTTGGAGGTATGGCTCAGAGCAGGAAGGGCAGCCAACCCCAGCCTGCATCTTCTGCTCCCCTCCCCCAGCACGGACCCATTGGGCAGTCTGGGAGATGCCCGACTTTTGCTGTTTTGTCACTTTGACTACAAACATTCAGTTGAACCTGTAAACACTTCAGCTCCTCACAGATGAGCCCTGAAGGGACAGGAAAGGTCAGACCTGACCTCGCTAGTGTGGTTTTCTGATGTAACACCTGCCCCACCCAAAAATGTGACCTATGGTGAGACCTCGCCAGGACCAGGGCAGGGGAGCATATTGAGCAAACACTGTTCCTGCAGAAGCGACCCAAAATGCAGAGAAGACCACACACACCAGTGGAAAGGTAGATGAGCTGTGTGTCCAACAAGTGGGGGCTGGTCAATTATAGACTGGGTGGCAGACCCTTCATCCAACGACAGCCTTTAGAATGAGGAGCACAGGGATGATGGGTAGCACCAAACAATGTTACACATGGGGACAAAGCAGGATCCAAAACTCTGAGTTCATTATGATAAGAAGCACATTAAAAATATGCTCCGGAAAAAAGATGGATATTAGAAGTATTAAAAAGCTAATAATGCTTACTTCTATTAAGGTAATAGCAATACGTGGTTTTTTTTTCCATTTCTACATTTTTTGGAAAGTCTAAAATGTGATGAGTTTATGTTACTTTCATAATTACCAATGAAACCAAGGTGACTACAGACATCCCAGCCCAGTAAAGGCCCCAGCCTTCTGGCATCACTGGCCAAGACTCCCAGGGACAACAGGAGTCACTGCAGGGCCATCTCCTGTAAGTGGACTGGTTACCTTCTTGAGGAGTAGCCCATGGGAGATGTTGTCGGCAGTTAGGAAGGCAGACACCAGGTGGGTGATGGAGCCAGCCTCCCCACAGTGTGGCCGGAACAGGAATGTGCTCAGGCTGCGTTCCCTGTAGGAGAAGGAGGGCCCCGGGTCAGGAAGAACCCCTGGTTTCCTCTGCCTGGGGCTCCTACCCCCAATTGAGACCAAATCCGGGGGCAAAAGCCACCCATGGCAAGGTCAGCATGGCTGACCCAGTGCACCCTGGAAATTACTCCTCCTAAAATGCAGAGGCCCAGGCCCCAGAGCCCCTCAGAATCAAGAGGCATCATCTCTGGGGGCAGAGAAGGGGTCTAGTGGTGGAAAGAGACCCTGTCCTCCCGCCACTCTCCTCTACCCCTCCTCACCAGGCCATGTGTCCCACATTTATAGACCTCCAGAGCAGGAAAGGCCTTGAGAAACCATCGAGTCCAGCCTCTGTGTTATAAAAATGGGCAAACCAAGGCCCAGAGAGTAGAGTCTGTAGTCCAAGCCACTGAGCAGATCAGTGACAAAGGTAGAACTAGAACCCCCATCTTCAAAAGCTCAGCCCAGGACTGCCTCCAGCCTACCAGGCCATTTCTTTCAATCAGGGCCCCATTTGAAACCTCCAAACCCACAAACCAGCGTGGGCTTAGGCTAAGCGAGTGGCCCCAAGGCCCAGCAGGGGCAGGCAAGATGCAAGGCTTACAGGGAAGGGAATGGCCCTGGGCAGCCAATTCCCACCGTGTGCCTTGTCTACATGTGTATTGGTGGGAGGAGCCTGTGCATGTGACGCCATCCCTGAGAGCATGCATCTAGTTAGTGTTTGGTTCCCTGTTATTTGGCCAGTGCCTGAGATAATGCCTGCCACATTGCAGATGCAGTCATTTGCTGAAAGAATACATGCATGTGTGGACATTGTTAGTGTGATGGTAAGTGAGCATGCATGTGTGTTGGCATGTCTCTGTAGTCTCAGGGATGTACAGGTACACATGGACTGTGTTGGTGAGTGATATGTCTACATGAACACATGTGTATACATGAACATGTGTGGGGTGTGGCTACATTGTATGCTATATGGTACAGGTCTGTACTGATATGTGTTGTGGTAGGCATGCCTGCGTGTGTGATCGTGTGGAGACATGCCTTGTGTGGTATGCTGGGGAGCATCATGTGTTTTGAGGTATGTGGACATGTGTTTGGTTCAAATGCACAGGGACACATGGATCACATACATGTGAGTGCTCACACACAAACACATACCTGCGGAGGTTGTTGAGCACCATGATGTTGGCATACATGTAGTACAGGTAGTAGCTGTAGGGCGGGTTCTGCTCACTGGTCCAGATGTCTGGGCTGGGGCTCTTGTCCGAGAACATGTGGTCACTGTGCTTGGACTCATCATCCACGCTGTCAAACCCTGTCACCTGGGCAGGAGGAGGGGTCCTGAGCTTCAAGACAAGGCAGGCCAGGCCAGATTCGGGCTCGGCTCAGCTTCCCAGGCTCAGAGCCAAGCTGCCAAAGGGGAGCCTATGCCCCTTAGGTTCATACCTCAGCAGGGGACCCTGTGGGCTGGCTGAGGCCACATTCCTCCTACGGATGGAGATGGGAAGTGGGTACAATGTTTGCCCCTCCAGGGCTTCCAAAGGTAGCCAGGAGGCCAGGCTGGAGAATGCCAAGCCCTGGTATGGTGGTGGTGACAGTGGGAGACACTCAGCCAGGCCAGGTAAAGAATGAAGTGGCCACACCCACTGCTTGTCCCGCTGCTGTGCCAAGGCCCCAATGCTGCAGGGTGCAGCAACCACTGCCATCAGCAGCAGTGCACACACATCAGTTATATAGTACTCAGAGCAAGCCTGAGGGTGGGGTTGGCTGCAAACCCCATTTTACAATTGAGCAAACCAGGGCCAGAGCAATTAAGTAAGTTGCCCAAGAGACAACCAGGCTCTGAGCACACGTGAGCTTGGGCTATGGACCCTTTGGGGCTGTAGGTGGAGGATACCCTAGGGCATGGCCAGGTGTGGCCAGGAGAAACCAGCCAGATGCCTCACAAATAGACCAAGAGGGTCCTTGCCAGGCTGAGCCTCAGTTCCTGGGAGGCAGCTTTGCTCTCCAGTCCCCACTGGGAACTGTCCTCCAAGCTGGGCCAGAGGAGCCTCAGGCAAACCCCACCCTTCCACTGCAGTTACGCCTTATCTGGGACCCAACTGTGGCCTAGAGGGCCCCACCTAAGTCACCAGAGCCTTCTGGCTAATCCCAGAGGCCCAGCCCCAACCAAGAATGTATTAATACCTATGGCGGACACGGGCTCTCAGCCAGCACGTAGGGAAGGTTTGCTAACAAGTGGCCTTTCACTCAGCCACAGCAGTGCTTTAGGGAGGGGCCTCTGAATACCAGACGGGAGGAAGAGACTGTCCACCTCACTCCACATGTGGCCCAAGCTGGGGCCTCCCAGCCCAGCTCAGACCCCAGCCAGGTCTGCCGAGACTGTCTCCCGTAGCTACATGGGCAGGAGGGGCCCAGAAGAGCAAGGCACCACACGGGTCGTGGTCGGAATCTCCCATGTCGCAGAGCCTTATGTGTCAAAGGAAAGGACAGGGTCCCAGATACAGTTCTAAGCTTGCCTAGGTGGGCCTGGGGGACCAGGGAAGAACCTGAGCTGTGCTCTGTGCTTCACCTGAACTTTCTGGGGCCCAACAGGGGAACCATGCCAGCCCCTCGGCCAGGGGCTCTGTCCAACTGATGCAGAGCCTCACCCTCGGGCCTCAGGCACGAAATAGGTGCAAACCCTACCTTCCTCCTCCTCCTCCCCTCCAAGCTTGCTCTTCCCCCACTGTTGGCAGTGGCCCCTGAACATGCACCATCCACCTTTCCCACAAGTAGCTGGGTACCTGGAAGGTGCCCCAGACTCCCCTCGTGTCCTCCCGTCTCTGCCCAGGTCCTGTCGGGGCTACACCCACAATTCTCACCAACCCCGCGCTGCCCAGAGTCCCTGCCTGCCAATGCCCACAGCCATGGGCTGCTAGCTGCTGCACACCCTGCTTTTCCTATTGGGGAGACAATACAGAATAGGGGTTCCTGGCACATGCTCTGCAGTCAGGCTGCCTGGACAAGAATTCCAGTTCTGTGCTTTTCAACTGTGTAATCTGTTTTAATTTCCAGCTTCAAAGGGCTGTTGCAAGGAGTAAATGAAATAATACGTGGAGAGCACGTATCAGTGTCTCACACACAAGAGGCACATAATGATTTGATTAACAACAAAATGGTGATAATAGGGTCACATGAAGTGGTGTACGTGAGGTCATGTGGTACATGGCTAGGCCAGGCAGCAAGGACTCAGTACACATGAGCTGTCGCCACTAGTTCAAGCTCCCCTTGGGTGTCCACGGCTGGAGCAAGCCCCTCGCTCCCATCTTGCCCCCCACCCAGCTGCCTTCTGTTCCGGACCATTCACCCCACAACAGCCAGAATGATGTTGGTCTAAAACAAATTCAACGATGTCCCTGTTTATCCCAACACTTTCTGGGCAGTCCCTACACACACACACACACACACACACACACACACACACACACACACACGGTGAAAACCACCCCATCACCTCCACAGGGAGCTGAACTTGCTTCTCATCACCTGACACCCTCTTCATCACCCGACACCCTCTTCATCACCCAGGCATCCTGAGGAAGGGCCAGTTCCCACCTTCACTCCCCTCTTGGTTAAGTCTCTCCCCCATTGCTTCTCTCTCTTGCCTACAACTATCCAAACATGGAAGAGTATATATTTTGTGAGGCTTCTTAACCAAACATGGTGTGAGGACCTCTGTTTCTAGGCAAAAGCAGGAGAGTTCAAATGTCTGCCTTTCTCAAGAAGCCCCGAGGCTGCTTGGTGCCCCTGAAGGCCGGATCCCGTCTTTCCAGCCTCAGCAGCCAGAAACCAAGTCCCCAGTCTTTGCCCACCATGGCCCTCCCCAGCTAGGGGCATAGCCTGCCCCCAAAACCATCACCCACCACTCCTGACCCCCAGGGCTGTCCCTGAGGAGAAGGGGGCTTGTGCTCCCTGGGGGAGGCTCTCTTATGTAGAAATTCAGCTTCTTGGGGCTGGCAACCCCATGCCTAGGGCGTGTGGGTGACGGGGTCTGAGAAGCCATGGTGAAAGGCAAGGCGAAAACCTGACCCAGTACACATGGAATCCACCCTCTCCCTCCGCCACTATGAGCCTTGCCTAGGATGCCCCCCACACTTACATATTTAAGGAAGAGGTGAAGCTCCCGGTGATCTTGGGGGTTGATTGTGGCCTGGAAAAGGGGCAGGAAGATGTTCTCCAGCATCTTCCCAAAGCTTGGCAGCAGCTTCTTGGACCTAAATATGTCACTGTGGGGTAGCAAATACTCGCTTATCAGGTGGGCCTAACAGTCCCCTTGCCCTGGTGGAGTAAGCTCCAGTCTCCTCCTCAGGCAGCCCAGAGGAGGGTCAGAAGTAGCCTGAACACAGATCCCTCCTTTCCCCCAACCCTCAGGCAGTGTCAGCAATCCTAGGCTCTGGTTTGCAAACTCTACACCCACCCACCTATCAGGGCACTTTCTCAAGCAGAGGCCATTCTGGGAGTGAGGTGGTGGGATTCAGGCTGACCAAGAGGCAGAAAGATAAGTCCTCCAATTCCCAGTGACACAAACTCTCTGCCACTCAGCTGTTTCCATAAACCACACACCCCAGCCCATCCCAGGGCCATGAGCCCCACACTGGCCAGCTACCTGGAGAGGACAGCAGAGGTGTGAGTGATACCAGGGAGAAGGCCAGCAATGTAGGCCAATGCCAGGTCACCCCATACTCTGGCCACACCAGAAGGGCAATCCGTCCTCAACCCTCCATGACAAGAGGGCTGGGGTGGCAGTTCCCCAAGGACTCTGCACATGAACTCTTATTCTTTGAAAAATATGTAAGTGTCACAAGGACATCTTTGCCAATCACTCCTTCCTGTGGAAAAACCCCTGGAGGGGACCAGCCTGAGCTGGCACCAGAATAGGCCCCACCCCTCAAGAGTGCAGACTCAGCAGCCCATGTGGGACAGGGTGTCATCTCTGGAGGGCACAGGGCTGACAGCAGGGCCACCTCACTTACTAGATCCGAGGCACCTGGATGATCCAGCGCATGTTGGGTGAGTAAACCTTGTGCTGGATGAACCAGCGGGCCAGGCTGGTCCACTCCTCCGGACTGCGGCCGTAGATGGACAGCCGCGGCTCTGAATACTGGTACTTGCTCTCCTCCAGCTCCCGCGCCACCTCCTGGCACCAAGAAGAGTTTGGGTCAGCCCATGAGCATCCCAGTCACATGGGAGACCCCAACCCCAGCCCAGTGTCACCAGCCAGGTCCTGCAGCTCCCTCAGCTCCGGGCTAGGAGGTCAGATCCAAATCCCCAGGGCTGCCTGCTGCCTGCGAGCACTCGCTCTGCTGTAGCAGAGGCTCGCCTGGGCAGGAAGGCCTTGAGTTGGCACCGTCATGCTGCCGGCAGCAGAGGCATGTCCACGTGGAGCTAGCCTGCACCCAGCCACGTTCAGGCTGCAGAGAGACACGGTGCCATGAGCTCAGCCAGGGTGGATGCCTTCCCTTCCTCTTCCCTGCAATTGGCACACACAGCACCTCCTGCCTGCACTATGGCACTGGGTGCCTGGGCACCTTGGCCCCTGCCTGAGCTGATGGTGGACAGAGGGGGGGGGAAGGAGACAGGCAGCCACACAGGACCCCTGCTCTCCGCAGGCAGATGCTGTTGGGTCTCTGGGAGGCCTTGGAGAGGCTGAGGGCCCACTCACCTTGACCATCCGAGCAAAGTACTCTCCTCCCAGGTAGTTCTCAGTTTTCAAATATAGGTCACGCAGCTCACTGGCACCCACAGGGTTGTATTTGGAGTTGAACTTGTCAAAGCGGTGGAACGTCTGCCGGCCCTGGGGGGAGAAGAACACCCCCAGGTCACCACCTTGTTCTGCAGCTACCACACACATTCCCCCCCTCCCCCAGGCCTTCACAAGGTGGCCTTCCCTGTGGCCACACTGCAACCTGTCTTCTATGTCACTCGTTTCTTGCATGAAATTTTGGCCACTCCTAAGGGCCAGGACCATGGATCCTCACTTGGTCAGCACAGGGTCCTTTTATGAGGCCCTCTGTGAAGGAGCAGCAAGGGCCTCGTGCCTCAGGTGCCACAGCCAGGGACAGGTCTGGCTTAGGGAGCAGAGGACACCAGACTATTGGTCAGTAATAAAGTGTTGCCTATCACTACTCAGACTTTATAAAGCACTTTCTCCACACCATATTATTCACCATATTATTTAACTTTGTTAAAAAACAAAGTTATTATGCCAAAACATATATAACACAAAATTTACCATCTCAGCCATTTTTAATTGTACAGTCCAGTGGCATTAAGTACATTCACATTGCTGTGCCACCATCAGCTCTATCTCCAGAACTTCTTCCTTGTCCCAAACAGTGTACCCATTAAACACTAACTCCCCACTCCTTCCTCGCCCCAGCTCCTGGTAACCGCTATTCTCCTTCCTGTTTCTGTGAATTTGCCTACTGTAGATGCCTCATATAAGTGGAATGATACTTGTCATTACGTGTCTGGCTGAATAACATTCCATGGCAAGGATACACCGCATTTTGTTTACCCACCCATCTCCTGACAAGCTCGGCTCGCATCCCCTTCTGGCTGTTGTGAATAAAGCTGCTGAGAGCGTGGTGTGCAGGTGTCTGTCCTAGTCCCTGCTTTCAATTCCTGTGGGTGTACACCTAGGAGTGGAATTGCTGGAGCAGACGCTAATTCTGTACTTCACTTCTTTAGGAACCACCCTACTGTTTTCCCCAGCAGGTGCACCATCATTCAGTGTCTTCATAACTTTGTCAAGTTAGTAAGGAGCATGGCAATCACCATTTTACAGGCAAGGAAATAACAGCTTAAGTGAGTTGCCTAAGGGCACAACACTCCTGAGTGGTAGGAGTGGGGTTAATACTGAGGCCCCTCTGACCCCAAGTCACACGTGCTTTTCCCCTGTCCCATGGCCACCCCAGAGGCCACATGACCTCTCACAGCCTCCACGGTTAGAAGAGAAAGCGCAGCCTCCACAGCCAGCCTCCCTCCAAGCACAGTCCTGTGACTTTTCGGGGGGCCGGGTCTGCAGTCAGGGCTGCTTTCTGACTACAGCCCTGGGGCAGACGCCCACTCACCGCGTGGACGTCCAGCGAGTCCACGGTGAGGTCGTAGGGGTCCATGTGCAGGCTGTCGAACACCTGCCGCAGCGAGATCTTCCGGCCCCGCTTCTCAGCCACAATCCTGTCGGGCTCCGTCTGGTACGTGTGCTTGATAAAGCGTAGCAAGTGCTTCTGGTTCATGCAAGCAGCCGCGTGGATGTGCGTGTCCACCTGGAACACAGCACCCCCCAGCCCATGAGCCGGGCCACCTCCCCTGGTAACAAGAGTTAGGACATCCAACCCTCAGTGTGGAGCACAGAGCCTCACCAACGCCAGGATCCCTCTCCCGTCCTCCACTGGACTGTGGAACTGGTGTCTCTCTCTTCTGCCTTGCTGCCCAATCCACCTCCTTACAGCACCCAGAGATCTTTTCAAAATGTAGATTGGCTCGGGCTACTCCCTTGTTAACAAACCATCAATGGCCCCCATGAGCCTCAAGGAAAAGCCCAAGGTCCTTAGCCTGGGGTTCAAAGCCTACTTCAAGCCTTACCTCTCAACCTTGTCACTGCCCCCTTCTGTGCTCCAGCCATGACCAGCCACTTCCAGGTGCTCAAGGAACCCACCATGTCACTTCACCCATGTCTCAGCCTGAAGTGCCTTCCTTCCTCCCGACCAATCTCGCCCGCCTGGAAATTCCCACAACCGCCTCTATCTGGAAGCCAGCCCTGATCCCCCAAGCACAGCTGATCACTCCTTCCCTTGCCCGACCTGGAGACACCTAGTACAGACCTCCATTGCTGTACATGTCCTCCTGAGCCACTCCAATATTTTTCTGTCTATACCTTCACTAGACTGGGAGCTCCTCAAGGACAGGGACAGTGTTTGATGCATCTAAAGTGTCCAGCACCTACCCCAGAGCCTGAGTCGAAGTATTAATTGAACCAATGGATGGATGAACAAACGAACAGATGTGATGGTTCTAATGGCTTCAGTGATAACCCTGAGGGGCCACCAAAGGTGCCACAAAATCCCACTCTTCCCCCAATTGCTCAGACCCCCAGAGCATGTCCAGAGCAAACCTCCATGTGGGGGGTGAGTGAGGAGGACAGGCACCCAGGGCCAGCCCCCACCACACCATTTCCTTGGCTAGTTACACTTCACCCAAACCCAAAGGCATCTAAACCCCAAGAAGCAGCGGCTCTACCAACCCTAAGTAAACAGGTGGACTCAGGCTGTGAGGCCCAAGGCCAAGGATCATAAAGCAAATCCTGAAGAGCAGAAATGTGTATTTACACAGGGAGCTTGGACTTCTCCCCACGTTGCATGGAAAGGCAGCTTCCTTGCAGAAAGCACTAGGAAGGAGCCCAGCAGGGTCTCAAAATACCTCATGGGATTTCTCATGTCCTCTATAGCATGCTAAACCCTGTGACACTCAACTGTCACCTTGCATTTCTGGCCTCTCCTTTCCAACCTCCTCAGTCATCTTACCCTCACACCCAGACCTCCCAGTATTGGCATTTCTTCAGGCCTGGTCCTGGGCCCTCTTGTCCTATCACTGCACTGTCTCTCCAGTGGTGATGTGATTCATTTCTGTGCACTTAATTAACTTATTTATACCAACTCCCAAGTCTATATCACCAGCTCAAAGCTCCAGAATTGTAACACTTGCCTATTTGACATCTCCACTTGGGTAACACAAGGCAGTTCACATTCAACATACCCAAAAATGGACTCTCCATTTCTGACCCCAGCCCAAACCTGGTAGTCTCCCAGGTTTCCAAATCCCAGGAAACAGTGTGTCCCACACCCACATACTGGAAAACTGGAGTCATCCTTGGTGTTCCCGTCTCCCTTCCCTCAACACCAGCCAGTCCCGTCAGTTCTGCCTTCCAAGCAGATCTTAAATCCGTAACCTTCACCACCCCCCCGAGTCCAAGTCTGTGTGCTCTCACACCTGGATTCACAGCGACCCCTAACTGGTCTTGCCCCTGTTCCTCTTGCTCTGGTTCAATCCATCTCCCACACCCAGAAGCTAGAATGTACTTTTTAAATGCAATTTTATTCTGTTATGAGATATTCTTCATTAATGAAGGCCCTGCTAATATTCCCTGGCCCCTACCTATTTCCCCACCCCTCATCCCTACTCTCTTTTTCACTGTGCCTCACTCACAAGACAGCCCTAAAGACATGAAGCCCCAGTCAAGCTGACAGATGGCCTGAAGCCACAGTGGGCATCATGACTCCACTTCCATGAGCCCAGGGGGCCTACAGGAGGTCCCCAGGGAGGGAGACAGCAGCCTCGCAGGCCAGGGTGCTGCCAGCCACAATACTATACTCTGGGGTGACTGCTGCAGCTGCCTAGGCACTCTGCCAGGGCTGGGGTGAGGTGGCGGCTGACCTCAGGGCAGACAGTGCCGTCCACAGCTGGCTGGGCATCTCCGAGTCATGCCGAACCAGACATTTGATATATTGGACCTCTGTGCGCATCGTACCAGCCAGCTCATGTTGCTGGCCACATCACTCACTCATCAGGGTCCTTCCTGCCATTAATCCTGCACTACTGCCAGAAAGACAGACCACTGGGCATCACAGAATTAGAACATTCAAGGCACCAAAAACTAAAACATCACCAAAGCATGATGTAAAGGCTCGGGCCCCCTGAGGACGAGGCCGGCTCGTGGGATGCACAAGAGGTCAGCAGGGCTCAGCTCAGCTGGACACAGCTCAGTGCAACTACCTCAGCATGACTCAGCACATTCTGGGCTTCCTGGTTGTGTCCTCCAGGTTTACCAATGACACACCACAGGGGGTTCAGCCTGTCCTCACCCCCATGAGTCACAAGATAAAGGAGGAAAACAACAGGACAATCCAGGAAGCACGCAATCCGAACTTCAGAATCTCAAGTGATTATTTTAGGAACAAGCAAAAGAGGCTGCCAGTAGAGGGCAGTGTTTTCAACTCACCAGAGGATCTGAGCGCATTCCCTGCTTTTCACCCAAGATCCAGGTCTAAACAAATAGAGTTTCCAAACAGGGCTGGCCAATACCTGGAGCTAGGCCATTGCTGACCATTTCTGTACCCGTGGCAGATATCAGTAATCGATTACAGCACTCCTTTCACTGAGCTTCAGGCGTAGCCTCAGGTAGCCACTACCAGTTGGTCAGGTTTGGCACAGAAGATGAAAACTATTTGCCATCCTTGATATGACATTTAAACCAAAGTAGATTATACCTACTTGTACCCAACTCCCAAGCAGCAGACACACTTATTAGCCTTTTCAACATAGCTCTGAATAGAAAAGTGTCTCGGGTCCACAGTCCTGCTGGTTGGGCCTCACGGTGTCATAGTTCGTCACCTTCTGTGACGCTGCAGCTGCTTTCAGAGACACCACCCACCCAGACCCACGGCCACGCCACAGCTCCTGCCCCCAGAGCACAGCCCTGGCCTGCCCCGGGGCATGAAAGCCTCTTCAGACACACAGAGGCCACCCTCCCCGCCCATTCTGGACTTCAGAAAGCCAGCTCCCCTCCTCACAGAAGAGGCTGAGGCTAATACAAAGCAGCCAGCACCCAGGGGCAGGCCTCCCCCTCACCCAGGAGGAGCAAGCATAGGCCTGACTCACAGCAGACCTGGACCCATGTTCATGGACTGACTGGTGCCAGAGAACAGGCCACTGTGTCACGGCACAAGTGCCAAGGCCATCTCTTTCCAGAGAGTACATTAACCTCCAGGCTGACAGGGAACCCTCGGCACTGGCTCTGAGATGCAGTCACAGCCCAGGGCCAGGACACTGTCCCACGCTGTGGCCACAGAGCAGCTGGGAGGCCCAGCAACACCCAGAAGCAAACAGTGCCAGAGCCAGCCCTGTCAGCAAGGACCTTTGTCCCAGGCAGCAGGAAGCAGGCAGGCCCAGCACACTCACGCATGCAGAGGGCAGGGCTGCACTGAGCAGGGCCAGGAGTTCCCTTGGACACCTGCCTGGGCACGGGCCAGGTACGTGGGATGCTTCGGGCAGGGTGGGAGGAGCTCACACAGTGACTGAGGCACCCACCTGTCTGAACACCTAAGGCTCACACAGAAGGAACAAGTGGTACTTGAAGGTGAAAATGCCAGGCTGGCCAGGCTGGTGGTGTTTACCACACGACATTTCATCTCTGCCTGGAAGTCCCCATGACAGTTCCATGAGCTTCTCAGGGCCCATGAGCTGAAGCCAAACTCTCACCTCTTAAAGCTCCCGATCCCATCCAAGTAGGAGTCCACCTACAGCCTCCGGGCATATAACAGAGGTGACCACCTGCACTGCTGAGTGCTCCCAGCTACCAGGTCAGGGAGGCTCGGCTGGGCTTTTGGGAGGAGCCGCATCCTCCCTTGACCCACCCTCCCTTATCAAAGCTCACCCCAGGGAGGGGCAGCCCTCAAGAGGTCCCAGCTGGGATGGAAGCCCCTGTGGAGATGACAACCCCACTGTGACTCAGCAGGCTTGGCCACCCCTCCTCCAAGCAAAGCCTGATTCCCACCCTTGCCCCAGGAGCTTCTCTCCCAGCTCCCTGCCATAGCCGGAACACCTCCCTGCCTTCTCTAGAAACCCACGGCCCCGCGTAATCCAGAGCCCCCCACAGCCCACCGCTGCCCTCCCGCACCACCCGAGCTCCTTGCAGGCACCTCAGCGCACTGTTCAGACTCTCTCCCTTCTCTCTTGCCACTCTCGCCCTCCTGGCATCTGCTCAGGCACGTTACCTTGTGCCCTCTTCCTGGAATGCCACCACTTCCACTCCCCTCCCCCACCCTCTGCCTGGCTAACTCCTACTAAGTCAGCTCAGGTCTGGCCTGTCCCTGAAAGCCACCTGTCATAACACTTATCACTAAAGTAATAGGCTGGGGACTTCTTGTCGACAGGAAGTGACTCTTGCTCACCATCAAACACCCCACGCTTACCGCTGACCTGGTGCTTCACTATGTATCACTTCAGTGGCAGAGAGTGGACACGCTGGACACCACAACATTTAACCTCCACACCTGCCCCTGCTGTAGCCCCTGCAGGCTGAAGCTGCCAGGGGCCCAGGCCAAGGCTCCCTCAGTGGATAAAGAGGGGCAGAGAGCTGAGCATATTGAAGTCTTTTCTTTAAATCCACATGATCCTGAAGCATGTAAAACCACAAACTCCCAAGTCCAAAGAGGTCTGACTAGCTTTTTCTCTCCACAATGAATCTAATATGTCTCCTACCCTGAAAGTAGCCTGTGCTCAACTTTTATGACCAATTAACAGATATACCCTATTTTCCAAGGAGGAGGGCACATTCCAACAGATACACAGTGTGGACAAAGGTTTCTACCTAGAGTGACACAAGTACCATCTGAAGCACAGCCCGACTCAGCAAAGGCAGCTCTCCAATCCTCCTGCACGTACGCGTCACACCTCTGGCCAAGGAGGGCCGCCTTAGCCAGGAGACCTGACCTTCGCATGGGGACCTAGCCCTAAACTGGCTCAGAGCGTCCCATGGGCCGGGAGGGGCAGCTCTGAACACTGGCTGCCCACGCACCTTTCTCACGTTGTAGAAGTCCCGGTGGGGGTTACTCTTCAACTCCTTGAACTCGGACATTTCATTTAACATCTCGTGAAGGCTGAACTTGGATTCCAGAAAGTTCAGTCGCCGGTGGCAATAGGTTTTCCTGCAGTTTGGGGAGGGGGAGAAACCACAGTTGAGCAGAAGTCACATCAAGCTCTCCAACTGGGAGCCCTGCAGCCTCTGTGGGGAGCAGCCCTCGGGTGGAAGGAGCAGGGCTCCGGCAGGATGGAGCAGGGAAGGGTAAGGAGGGTCCCACTTTCTACAGACCCCCGGGACTCTATAAAGCAGGTTCCTCAAACTATGGCCTGCGGGCCACATGTGGGTGTTTTTGCCCATTTGTTTTTTTACTTCAAAATAAGATATGTGCAGTGTGCATAGGAATTTGTTCATAGTTTTTTTTTAATCTATAGTCCAGCGCTCCAACGGTCTGAGGGACAGTGAACTGGCCCCCTGTTTAAAAAGTTTGAGGACCCCCGCTATAAAGTGAGGGGAGAATCAAGACCTCCAACAGGTTCTTTGACTTCTAGCTTTAAGTGTTTAGGCAATTAACCGAGAGCCTCCCTTTTCCACGAGCAAATACCACATGGTATCACTCAAGGTTGAAGTAAGGGTTAAATTGGTTATGCCTGTGAAATGGCCTGGCTCTGAGCACAGTGGATCTCAACAAAAGTCTCCCTCCCTCAGCCCCTTTCCTCCATCCATCCTCAGCCGCCTTTAATTCCTTGAAGAAGGAATCAATGCCCAGAAGATTAATACAGTCATTCAAACCATAAGGCACGACCTGCCCACCTTGGGATGCAGAGGTACCGCCCCCCTGAACAAATGGCCACGCCCCAAATCCCAAAATCCAGGGACCTCCCAAATCTGGGCCTTCATGACAAGCGATGGATGTTTTGCATCATGGGCAGATTGAGAATACGGGGTGTGGTTATTGGACAGGAACCTCCGTAAGGACTGATACCCCAGATTCCCACCCACCTAGAGAAGGGGCCCTTAGGTGGGGAGGGTTCTCAGCTGGCAAACACTGTTGGGGTAGGGGTGTCCACTGCCAGCCCACACCCAGCACAAGGTGCCTGGCCACATGCTGCATCCACGGCCACACGGAACCTTCCACCACCATTCATGCTACCCTCAAACCAACAGCAGCTGCCTTTGCATCTAATCACTTAGACTTCCTCAAGAGCAGCTGCCAACCATGCAACAGGGAGATCACCTTTCTGCCAAGACAAGCCCCAGAGCAGAGCATAGGACTGCCTGAGTCCCAAGGGAGCTTGAAGGTCACCTCACTCAGTCTCTCCCCCTAGGCAGGATCCTCCTTGACCACCTCCCAGACAGGACAGCCGCAGCTCACACAGGTGGCTGATGAGGGTCTCCTGGGTACTGTCCCCTCCCCTCCCAAATCTTGGTTCTGGCCTCAGATCAGTGAGGACCAAGAGCCATGCTTGCTGCCTGCCCACCTCAGGCCACTCTCCTCCTCTCTTGGGAACTGGCATCACACCATTCCCACCAAAACCACAGGGAAAGTCCTCCAGCGCCACCCACACCCACCCCCCAGCCCAGACTGCCACTCCCAGCACAGCCACTCCAGGGCTGTTAGGATCCCGGCATGCTGACCTCCGTCACTGGTTAGCCTGAGTGCCCACCAAGAAGCGAGGGGGCAAATTGGAAAGATAACTGCCTGCTGGAGCTGGAGCCAGACCCACGAGCACCATGGAAGTCATGGCATGAAGTTCCCCAGGCTCCCTGCAAGCTCCACCCAAGAAACACAGAAAACCCAAGGCCTGAAGCAACAGTCTTCATCACTCCTCACCAAGTACGGTCATGCCCTGGACTGGTAACTCTCTGCAGGGCTTGGTCCTGCCCGTGGAGAGCAGTGATAGCCATTTTAAGATGCACAGGTGGCCACCAGCAAACAGAAGCTCCACACCTATGCATGCAGAAGGAACAGGTAGCACCAATTCTAAGAACGTGCCAGCTTGTGAAGGGAGATGGTTGCAGAAACCCACAAACCACTGAGCTTTCCAAAGGGGAAACTGCTCTCTTTCTGGGAAGGTTTAAGCATGGGGAAGCCCAGAGCAGAGGGGTGACCTGGCTGGTCTTGCAGAATAGCACCCATGCAGAGAGGCGGCCTGGGGAAGCTGGCTTACGTGGGGCCGTCAGTGATGAGAGCCAGGATGTGGCTCATGTCTACCGTGTAGGTCTCCAGGTCAGGGTAGGGCAGGCTGTGGGGCTCCTGGCGCTCCAGCATCTTCTTGTTATCATACACAAAGAGGATGCCCCCCTGCATGCGGACCAGGTAGTCCAGGTTGGGGGGTGCATCGTCCAGGCAGTAAGGGTCGTCCTGGGGAAGCGGGGGTGGGTGGAAGTCTGCAAAACAGGATTGAGGGATGACAAAGTGCCCCTGACATTATGAGCATGCATGGGATCAAAAGACATTGGAGCCTGTCTGGCCATCCTGCCTAAAACCCAACCACCCTCAACTGCCCTGATGCCTGCCCTGCTTCATTTTGTCTCATTAGCACTCACCACTGTGTAAAATAATTTTACTTCTTTACTGTGGGTATGTCTTCTCTACTCAAATAGAAGCTCCATGCAACAGAGACTGCTTCACTGCTGTATCCCCACTACCCAGGGAAGTCCCTGGCACATGGCTGGTGCTTCAGCAAATCTTTTAAGTTTAACTGAAATGGGCTTCAGTTCCCTTGGCACTTCAGAGACCCCAGGAATGTTTTAAAGGGCAGCTGTGTCTTCTCCCAATAAGAGAACAGACAGCACCTGGGACTCCCCACAGGGAACAATTATCTCTGTCCTCACACATCTCAGCTGCCCAGGGGCTAGATGAAGAAGCCACCCCCTCCAAAGCAGCACCAGATGGGGAACTTGTCTCCTACAGAGCAAGGAATGCCAATGACAAAGCTGCCAACAAGAGGCAGAAAACGCCTCTTTGCTGTTTCCCAACTGTGAGATTTTGAGCAAACCCCTTTACCTCTCTGATCCTGTCTCCTCATCTAAGGATAACACCCTCTCCCTTAACAGGCTATTGTGAGGGCTGCAATAGTGTGTACAGGACAATTCTTTGCAAACAGTAATACACTATATGTGATGAATTATAGGGCATTATTTTCATAAGGAGTTTTCCTGACTCTTGATAAACTGTGTCTCTGGCCAAGGCACAGGCTGTTGCAAACTAGCAGTAGAGCTGAGGCTGCTGCCCAGCAGAACCAGCTGCCCAGCTGCCAAACTAGGCAGGAGCAAACCCTGGGATCCTCCTCAAAGGAAGCCACCAAGGTGGGGTAACCTGCCTGGGCATCCTCCATCACTGCTTGGAAGGGACAACCCATCCATAGAGCAAACATGAGGGGTCACAGAGGAGTCGAAGCAGAGCTGGAGACCAGTGTCCCCCCTCAGGCACGATCAGAGGGTTTGCACGGTCTGCGAGATGCAGGCAGCTATGAGGCCCTGCTGACGCTACAGCCTGCACGCTCAGAGGTTACTTCCCCCACTGCACTCATGCCCAGAACCCTGGGGCGCCTCTGTCCAAATGAAGTACACATTTGACAGTCACTCCTGTCTGTCCTTGCCAAAACTGGCTGGTGGGATCCACTTTCCTAAGACAAACAGGAAAATGGGCCCAGCGGACTGAGATTTATCCAGGGCCCCAGCTAGTAAGGGATGCTCAAAGCGCAGGACTCGAGCTTCAAAGAAGCCACAGACAGGACAACTTGGCACCACCAGTTACACCAGAAGCAGCAGGGTCCTGCTACTGGTGCAGACCACCTAGCTCTCATCTCCCCACCACCGACTTTCAGAAACGAGGTTTCCTGTCCTCATTTATATTACTTAACATACAGCCTCTACTGTTCCTAGGTCCTTCACAGGCCAAACACACCAGGAAACCAGCCATCCCTCTCTGATCACCCTTCCCCTTCCATTCACACCAGAACTGCACTAAGTACTATACATGCATTCTCCTGTTTAATCCTAACAACAGCCCTAAGACATAGATATTATTAGTATTTCCATTTTATAGATTGAGAAGCTGAGGTTTGGAGAAATATCTTGCCCAACATCCCAAGAAATTGGCAGAGCTTGGATACAAACACAGGTATATTTGGCACCACAGTCTATTTCCCCCGTCCTGGGAACGTGCCCTCTGTACCTATTCCCACCCTACCACCAACTTGGAACCTATTGTCTGATTGTGTTCTCCTTGGCAGACTCCCATGATCAAGGACTGTCTTTCTTCTCTCTCTCTCTCAACTTCTACAGCTTAACCCTCTGCCCAGGGCCAGGCACACAGTACACATCAAATCAGTCCTTGAGGGAACCAGTAAACATCGGTGTAGGAGAAGCCAGTAAAAGGACTCTGCCCCTAAAACATCATCAGGGGAAATACATCGATCCAAGAAAAAGCCCTGACCAACTCTTGGTCCAGGCCCACATTTGGGACCCCACCTCCAGCCAGAGCTTCATACCTGGAAGGCCCTCTTCCGGAGGGGCTGTGTCGGCCCGCCGAGGTGCCAGGTACTGGGCCGTGGTCCTGGGAAAGCGGTGGTAGGCGAGCCGTGCGTACTTCTCCCGGATCACTAGGGCCTTGGCCAGGCTCTTGGCGGCCTGCTCATAGTCCTCCAGGGTGATCTGCAGAAGGGAGGCAGCAGAGAAGTTCACACAGTGGCACTGGGACTGCCATCCTCAGAAAGCTCTGCTTGCAAACTGGCCTTTAGCTTGCCACAGATGGGAACCTGGATTTCAGGAGGGGTTTCATGACTCCCTGACTAATAAGAGTCACGGAGACTAAACTGTTGGTATAAACAACACGGTTTACGTTGGACACTTGCTTTCCTTTTAGGAGTCTGGAATGTGGGGCTGTGCTCTGCAGAAGTGTGACCAGCCCCAATAAAAACCCCGGGCATTGAATCTCTAATGAGCTTCCCTGGTAGAAAACACTTCACAGGTGGGTTGTCACAATTGAATGCTGTTGATATTAAGTACATTCTGGTGACTCCACTGGGAGAGGACCGTTGGCACCTCGCACCTGGTAGCCTCCACGTACCCTTTTTCCCTGTGCCTATTTGCTCTGTATCCTTTCACTGCAATAAATCCCAGCTGTAAGTACAGCTCCAAGCTGAGCCTGAGCGTCCTCCCAGACGATCACCAGACCTGGGGTGGTCTTGAGGATCCTCGACACAGGAGACACAGAAGGTAAGTTGGGGTTGCTGGGAAGGAGACAGGCACCCTGGCCCAGAGACTGGCCTCACATGCTGCCAATTAAACCACAGCCTGCTATCGCACCTGGCACACGAGGAGACAAAGCCTGAAACCTGTCCCTGAGAGGATGAGAACCATCATTTTCAGCTGAGAAAATTCACCTGTCCTTCAGATGTAACCAAACAACTTCTGTGTGCTCAGCCTGCACTTGGCCAATCCTTTAATTTCTGATTAAATCTGGTGATCACCCAACTCCTCTGGTGGACAAGCCCTATCGTCATGTGCTATCCGCCAGACCTTTCCAGAGATTTCATTTTGCTCCTCACTGCAACCCATTTTACAAATTGGGAAATGGAGGCCCAGACAGGATAAGTCACTTGCCAGGAAGTTACAAAGTCAAACTTCACACTGTAATCTGATTGATGCCCCAAGCCTAAGGATGTTCTGCTTTCGCAGAGCTGCCTTGAATTCAGAGATAAATTCTGCCTTCCAAACGGGCTCATTAATCTTAGTCTGTTTGGGAAGGATGAGCGTGGGGAGACAGCGGCCAGCCAGTCTCACGGGGCTAAGCAATGCAGCAGGAAGGAGCTGGTGGGGCACAGAGTGAGCAGGGCGGGGCCTGGAAGGTTCCTCCTTTGCCTAATCAAGACAATCATTTTTAGTTTTGGAAGATTTTAACACAGACACAAGCACTGAAGATAATATAACCTACCTTTCAGAGCTAACCATATTAATATTTTCATAATTGTTTCAGATTTCTCACAAGTTTAAGTAAATAAATCATCACAGATACAGCTACTAATAAAATCCTACCCTCCTCCCTGCCTCCTTACCCTCCCTTTCCCCCTCAGAGGGAGGAAACTGGTAAGTATCTTTCTTGTGCATGTTTTTATACTTTTAATAAATACTACTCTCTGCTTTTTGTTAAGGTAATAGGTTCTCCTTTCCTGCCTCCAAATGTCCCTACGAGGTGTGTTCATTCCATCTTACACCTTCCAGTGGACGGCTTCTGAGAACAGGAGGAACAGGGGAGCAGACACAAACACTTTAGACAAAAACAGGTCCTTGCCAACGACAAAGCCAAATGCTTTCTCTGTAGAACCAACAGACTTGTCATGACAAAGGGCTCAGGCTAAGGATATCTGAGGTGCTCAGGACCCCAGTGGCCCAGTGGCCACCAGCCAAGCCTGTAGGCATTGCAGGCCCCACGGCTGGCAGCAGAGCCACTGGGTGCCAAGGAGATCGTCAAGGTAGCCTGCTTCTCATGAACGCTTAGCTCTCTGGAGACCAACTGCCCAGTTTGGGGGCTCCGTGCCCTACTATGCATCAGGAGACTGGCAGAAAGAAGCTAGTTAATAGTCTAACCTGGTGTCCTTCCATTCAGCTGATGCTCAGCCCACCTCAACTTTTCCTTTCCACTGCTCTACCCACATGCCTGAGGCCGGGTGGACACCATTGGTCAGGATGCTGATCTTCAGACAAGGGCTGCATTGTTTCCAAGCCAACTTGAATTCCCACCCAGAGGAACCTAATTAAAATAAATGATGGTACATCCACACAGTGGACTACTGTGCACTTGTAAAAGAAGAATGAGGAAGTTCTTTTTACATTGCTATGGCATTATTTCTAAGATGTACTGTTAAGTGAAAAAACAAAGTGCAGTATAATGTGTGTAGTAAACTATCATTTGTGTAAAATGTGTGCATAATTAATTTTAGGTACATGGACCATCTATGTGAGAATACACAAGAAACTAAAGCCAGTGTTTGCCTCTGGGGAGGGGAATGGGTGGCTTGAGGATTGATACCATTTTTATACCTTTTAAATTGTGTACCATATGCAAGTATTCTTTATTGCTAAAAAGAATAATTTTTAAAGTTGGTGGGAATTTTATATGAAGAGCAATAAACTGCCTTGCTTTCTCAGATTCACTGTACATCCTACAGCTGCTGCTAAAAAAAAGAGACTAACAAAGCCAACTGGAACATGAGTAGTGGGTTGGGCCAGGAAGACAGAGCCAAACTTAACCCTGGCACTAACTCAGCGATGTTTCTCTCCAAGAAGTAAGCATTCGTGAAAAAGACTCATCCGATGAGTCTTCAGGTGAAATCGGCACATTTTCAGTGGCTGACTTAACAGACTAGGTGTAGAGCAAGCTTGTTCACTTTCCAAACAAGACCCTCTCTTCCTGGGTGCGGGGTCTAGCCTGTGTTCAAGGGCACCGAAACTGAGCAGTAAGACGAGCTGAAGCAGCAATGACTAACGTCACACAACAGCCAGTACCACGACTTTGAATCTATTAAACTTGTGGAAACACAATAGGGCCCAAGCTGCCACCTTTCTCAACACAGTATGGGGACAGAGGACAGGCAGCATTATGGACCTAAAGGACACGTGGAACTTACAGGCCACAGCCACCAAGTGCCAGCTGCAGCCAGGGCCCTCCTCATAGAGTCGGGGCAGCCCCCAGACACACCCACACCCCACAACCTCCACCAGGACCCTCCTTCTCTTTGAATGCCTGTGCCTTCTCTCCACCACCGGCCAGCACCCATAGACTGGGTCACACTTCAGGGGTGGGCATGACCCCAACACCCCACAGGGCCCCTGGCCTCTGCACACAAGGCACACACAACACTCCCACAGGCACCTTACCCCGGCACAGTAATCTCCGCTGATGGTGACCCGCTGGAACTCGGGCATGGCATAGGGTGCTGGCGTGGGCTGGGCTGTGGCTCCCATGGGCACAGGGGTGGTGGGAGACAAGGCCGGACTGGCCGTCGGGGGGCCCTTCCAATCTTGCTGTGCCGGCATTTGCAGAGACAGGGACTGGGACCGAATCATCTTGAAACTTTTCTTTCTAAGAGCCAAGGACAAGGAAAAGTGGGAGACATCAGCAGCTGATTGGGGCGAGTGATAAAGTCTGTGTTGTGTACATGGCTGTGATTAATCCCTGGTGCTGGCCCTCCCATTAAGAAGTTTCTAATTATTTGTGCCTTCCTCTTACACACATCTCTCTGCGTGATACACAGCACAGCCCTCCCGACACCCCAACCTGTGGTTACCACTGCTGTGGGCTGTGTCTGCACGGCACACAGAGCACTAGAGTAGGCAAATGCCACGGGAGACTGACAGACAGGCGGCATACCACACTGCAAGGGCTCAAACACCCAGGGCATGGGAGGTGAGGCCGACATCAAATCAACCAGGCTTTCCCTGAAGTGTGGACAGCATGCTGTCTTCAGATAACCCAAACTCTAAGTCTCCACATTTGAACAGTCTCAGGAAGGACTATGAACAGAGAGATAATCACACTGCATTTCACAGTTAGAAATTTGGGGCACTGGAGCCAGAAGAGACAATCTCCTCATTTTATAAAAAGTGTCAGAGGCCCAGAGACAGGAAAGGGCTTGCACAGAGTCATGCAGCAGGGTGGCCACTGGTCCCAGCCACCACCTCTGCTGCTCCCTCTGCAAGCCTGGCGTTGCCACCCTGGCTGCTGCTGCTGCTGCAGGAACAGGCACACACCTGTGCCTCTGTTATGGGAAAGGGATTGATCAGCATCAATCTCAGGTCCCTCTGGACCTGTCATCTGGGCACCAAAAGATGATTTCACTGACTCTGGGCCCCAAGGTTGGTTTAAAAGGCCACAAGCTCATGGTTATTTACAAGGCTGATTTGTAATGACTCTAGCTTCCTCATTAACGTGATAGTAATGCTTCTGATGACACCACCCCAAGTCCTGGAAGCCCCAGGAAGAGAATGACCCAGCAGGAAGGTGTGGCCATCAGCACTTCCCTTCCACATGTTTCTTTCTGCCTCCAGTGGAACCTGGTCTCCCTGCGTTGCCACTCCATACAGCGTCCAATGCAGAAACTAGCTGACCACCTGCCCTACCTTGTACCATAGGGGCCCAGCAGCTTCCTGGGTGTTAATTCCACCACAACCAAGACCTACAGCCACCAGCAAAGGACTCGGTGACAACTGTGACCCATCAAACCAGAGCCCATCAAACCCCTCCTCTTCTCCAGGCACCAGTGACACCTACAGAGGCACAGAAATCGGTTGATCCCCAAGTGGGTTCCATGGCTCACCCAGAAGCAGCTGCCTTCCTCTTGGCCAGGTCTCATCTCTGTCGAATTTTCAAGAACTACGGTTCTTCTTCCCTATTTATACACCCACCACCTGCCATGGTCCTCTGGTTCTTACCAGCTTAGTCTGTGTTATCACCTCTTTGGGACGAGGCTGTTTACACCTGGAAGATGGAGGTGACCTTTTCAGGAGTTTACCTTTGCCCTGGCCCTGGCCCTGGCCCTGTATACGAGGTGCATTGGGCTGCTTCAGGAAATTCTACCTCAGCCCTGGGAACCCCCAGCCCCAGCTTTCCTGGGTCTGCCATCCATCATATGGTGCTAAGCCAAGCATCCTGCTCCAAGGAAGATACCAACTCATGCCAGCCAATCGCTCTTCAGAGGTGGATTCACCTTGAGCAATGAGGTCCTTTCTTTGGCATCTGTTAAGACATTCACACCTAGAGGAAGAGCCACTTTGGGCTCCCTTTCATGTTCTGACAGGCTCAGCTGGGTGCCATGAGACTCTGGCTTCTGTGTCTCTCGCATGCCTGCCAGATCACTATTTTTATGCCTATGCAACCTCACCCTCATATGCCTCAGCCAGTGCTGCCTGAGGTCTGGTACTGCCAAGGAGAAGCAACAGGTGACATCTGAGGTGAGCAACAGGTAAGAAAGGTTAAAAAAAAATCTGGAAGGCTGCCTAAGCCAAGAGCCCACCAGGCTTGTCCTAGGAATGTCCACGTGCTTCTGCCCCTGTAAAGAAGCCAGTTCCCACCAGCTGGTGCCCAGAGAATTCTCCTTCTTTATGACATCCATTATGGCTACAGCCTTGTTCTTCAGGTGAGCTCCAGATCATGACCTGTGAGCATCCGTGGGCTGAGAGCTCAGACTTTGCAGGCACAAGGGATAGGTTTAACAACAGGGGGCCAACACCCCAGGGCCCACTCACTGTGGGCTTGGAATACCAGAAGCTAACCATGGAGCTTGTGTCTCAGAAAGCTGGAAAAGCTGAATGGAGCCCAAGGGAGGACCCTGTATTTGTTTTTTACTGCTGCATAACAAATTGCCACAAACTCGGTGGCTTAAATCAACACCCATTTATTACGTTATTATAAATCAACACCCATTATCACCTATTTGTTAGTTCACAGTTCCATATGTGAGAAGCCTGGGTGGGTTTGGCTAAGCTCTATGCTTAGGGTATCAAAAGGCCAAAATCAAGATGTTGGCCACACTGTGCTCTTGCCAGGAGGTTCTGGGTAAGAATCCACTTCCAAGCCTATTCCAGTTGTTGGCAGAATTTGATTCCATGTGGCTGTATGACTGAGGTCCCAGATTGCTTGCTGGCTCTGGCCAGGGTCACGCTCAGCTCTCACTGACCACACTCTGATCCTGGCACATAGTCCCCTCCATCTTCAAAGCCAGGAATGGTCAGTGTCCTGGTACTGCAAATCCCTCTGATTTCCCTGCCTACAATCAGCCTGAGAAAGCTCTGTTTTTAAGGGCTCATGGGATTAGATCAGGCCTACTGATAGTCTCCCTATGTTAAGGGTGACTGTCCCGTATTCCACAACATCATCACTGGAGGGAGAGCTCATCATATTACAGGGTCTGGAGATTAGGGAGGGACATCTTTGGGGGCATTTTAGAAACTGCCTATGATAGGCCCACATCTAGTATCCATTCTGTACCACCAAGGCTCAGCCCACAAAGGTGGAGAGTGGCAGTTGAATGACTATGTGTAAGAGAGTGTGTGAGCGTGCATGTGTGATAGTGTGTGTGAGTGTGTGTGTATGAGTGTGAATGCGAGAGTGCACGTGTGTATGTGCCCACACACCCATCCTCTCCCTCTCAAGGCTGCCTGAAGCCCCATGTGCATCACAATAATAAAAGAAGTTATCATTACCTTTCTCTGAATTATAGGACTATGGGGTCTCCTGGCTTGACAAGACTTTAAAGACTATACGCCCCAACCTCTCACAAAGGCAGCCTTTGCTTGGATACCTCCAATGACAGACAGCTCACTACATTCCTGAATAAGACATCAGCATTCGGTCATTTATTCAATAAACATTTACCAAGCATCAGCTCTGGGATGGGTCAGAAGTAGCCACACAAACACAAAGTTGAACAAAACATGATCTGGTGCCAGTGTTAGGAAGCACTTGCTCATCATGGGCCAGGATCTGTCTGTCCACAGTACCACCTGCTGCGCCTCGTGCTAGCCCCTGGGGCACCGGCACAAGCCGGCTGTGGCACAGCTGGCACGCCTCCGCCCTCCCTTGCCCACGTGTGCACCTGGCAAAGGCACACGCCAGCCAAGGAGCTGGCAGAGCCTGGGGCTGTGAGGACACCAGCTCTAGGCCAAGCCTGAGGGCCTGAAGGGGCAGGAGCAGCCTTGTCATCCCCAAGATGGATGGTCTTCCAGGGCGTCAAGACAAGGAGGTGATCTGGTCCCCTGGGCCGCTGTCACCGCTTCGCACCTCCCAGCCCCTGTGTGGTGCTCTACCTGCTCTACAGCCCTTGGCTGCTCTATGGCCCTACCCTGCTCCGCTCCCCAACCCTCCTCAGCTCCTGGGAATCAGATACCCTGGAGCCGCCTTCCCGGTGTAAGGTTCATATGCTAAACCCAGGCTAAGAGCCCCTGGCCCCTCCTTGCTCTCCTAGAGCACAGCCAGCATCCTCGCAGGGGCCTTCTGAAGCCCACCACCCGGTGCCCTGTCTAGAGCACTGCCAGGCAGGAGGAGCGCCAGAGCAAACCTTTCACCAGGCTCTCAAGCATGTCCCATGAGTCAGGGGGCCACATATAGACCCCACTGCATTCAATAAACTACCGGGTGCCAGGCCCTGGAGGTAAAAGGGTAGGTAAATATAACTCCTGCCTCCAGAGGCTGACGGTGATGGCAGAGATGGACCCAGACAGTTCAACAGACTGTTATCGTACGATGTGGTTAGTGTAATGAGATGCCCCAGATATTTTGGGATCCCAGGGCAGACACTTAATCTGGACTTAGGTGGGAGCAAAAGGGGACATTTCAGAACAGGGAGGCTTGTTTGAACCCCTCCCCCGACACATAGATCATTCTGGCAGCCCCTCCCCCTCCAGATGAGAATTATTACTCCAAAGAAAAGGGCAGGAGTCACAAGCCAGGGTCTTGCTAACAATGTGAATTTGAATGAATGCCGTTAGGTGGGACAGGCATTATCCACTTCACAGGCTCATCTGCCCCTATGGCTTATACTGTCACAGCACCAATTCATGTGGGATGGGGACCCCTGGTCTACGGGGACCAGGTGAAGAGCTGACACCTACTTACTACTCTGTGATTGAGACCAGAGGTCCCAGCCCATCTGGAGAGGAGGGCTCAGAAACAGTGACTCTGACACATGATGCATGCTGGGCACTGTAAGAGGGGCCCGAAGACAGCGCGGGCCCCACAGACGCCACTCACTCTGCACACGCAGCCGGGTGACCAGCACAGCCGGGTGACCAGCACAGCCGGGTGACCAGTGGCCTGGCCAGTGGGTGCAGCTTTGACACCCTGCCACCCCCCCACCCCCACCTTGTAGCTGTGAATACTCAGCCCTGCCCTCAGCTCCCTCTGGAAACCTGCCCCTCCTGTTCCTATTCCAATCTCTCTCCCCTCCTCTTCCCTCCCCTGCACTCCTGACTGTCCTCTCCACTTGTCCCCTGCCACTCACCTGTGCTCCTCCCTTTCCCATCCTCCCCAGCTGCCCTTTCTCCCTAAAGACCCCATTGGTCAAAATGCAGCACAGTCTTCACTACCTCTGACTTAAGTGTTACAATCTCTATTCCTAACTTGAAACCAGATGAATTGACTATTTCAAAGGAAGCTCTTTGTCAATGGCTATGAATTTTTAAAAAGTTACTCACCCCTGCTTGAACAAGTTGCATAAAATAAAGTGATTTAGCAACATTTTATCTGTACTATGCTCAATTCATAACAAATATCTATCTATTCTACTCAAAATGTTATCAGGGAAGTGGCTGTTCTGGATAGCCAAATTTTTCAGATTATAAAGTCTATCCCCTTTATATCTTAATTTTAAAAAAACAATTTGGGTGTGGCTTTTTATGTGAAATATGTAATGCCTGCATTTTTAATCGAAGCATGCTGAACACAATTTAAAGTTCTCTCAATGACTCAGGGTCATTACTGTATTATCCAGTCACAATCTTACAGGTGTTTTGTCCCCAGACAACTGTGCTTCAAATTCCTGTGTCTGCTCTTCGTAATTATTCTGTTTCCTCCCTCACTGTTGACTGTCAAATGATAACAATAACAAAACAGGAACATTAAAGATGCTCTAAGCACTGTGCTATGGATATTTTGTTTATTAGCTCATGCAATTTGCACACAGCAGATCCTTTTATTATCCTCATTTTGTAGAGTAGGAAACTGGCTCAGGCAGTTAAGAGCCTTGTCCAAGGCCACTCAGTAGTAAGCAATGGGCTGTCACTTGAACCCAGCTGGTCTGACTCCAAAGCCCCCACTTACCATCACCCCACATCCCCTCTGCAACCTGCCTAGAGATGTCCCTCTCCTCACTTCTGATTTGCTTCTTTAAATCTGCCACAGGATAAGAAAGAAGCTAGCCAGCTTATCAGAACTCTGTGTAAAGTAGGAAAACATAGGAGATGGGATGGGAGGTGCCACAGATGGAGAGGGAGCTGGGGGGTGGGGGTTGTGCTCCATGAAAATGTCAACATTTTCACAGCTTAAAGGGTATGGGGGTTTCTTTTGGGAGTGACAAAAATGTTTAAAGTTGATTGTGGTGATAGTTGTACAACTCTGTGAGTATACTAAAAACCACTGAATTGTATACTTTAAATGGGTGGATTGTATGATCTGTGATTATATTTCAATAAAGCTACAGAAGAAGAAAAGAAAAGGAGGAGGAGGAGGAGGAAGAGAAAGAAACAGGAGAGCCAGAGGAGCCCTGATGTGCACTTCAGCTGCTTAGAAATTTTTCACGTTGTTATTGATGTTGGCTCAGTTCCTATATGTACATTTACAGGGAGGTGAACTCTAGCTAGGTATGTAGATGAGATTCAAAGTGAACAAAAGATAGCTGTAGGCACCACCAGGGTTTTCCTGTTCTTATCTTTGCCTCCTAACTTTGCTTCCATAGAGTCCACCCCTCCCTCTGACCTTTACCCACCCTGAGTCCCAGGGGAGACCTGGCCAATGTCATCTTCCTAAGGAGGCAGGGCACCTGCAACAAGCTGCCCTACTGTTCTCCCAATCTGGGCCTGGCCTGCAAAATGAGCACTTCCCTGAGCAGCCTGGACCACTGGCTCCCTGGAACAGTCCCCTGTCCTGGAAGGGTTACGTTTGAACCATGCTTAGCTCTGACAGCTGCTGTAACCCTGGACAACAAACCCCATGTTTTAGGTGTTCTTTCTTGCTCACAATCCAAGTTCTTTCTATAAGAAGCTGTTTTACATCCATAGTTCAGCATGTGCCTTTACATTGGACTTAAAATAGTTGTGTGTTTTTGTTTTCATAAATGAGAGAGAAAAAGAAAACTGTTGTAAAAAGAAAAGCCAGGAATGTTCTCCATGTGCCAGGAATGTTCAGGCTTGTCAGAGGATCCAGGGCAAGGGATCCTTCTAGTTTTTCCAAACTAGAAGTCCCATCTCTTGTCACAGTTTGAAACACAAACCCACCGCCCCTGGGCAATGGGCCTGTTGCTGGTTCCAAGCTGTGGGCTCCTTGCAGGAAGGCTCCCTGTCTCTATTCATATCCAGAGGGTCAGGAGGTGCCACGGACAGAGAGGGATCTGAGGAGAGGGTGCCCGTGCAATGTTAACATCCAAACATCTGCACATAAAGTGAAGTCAAAAGACAAACTGGGGCATGCACAGCCCTGGAGGGTGCTGGGATATCTGACAGGTAGTCCAGGGACCAGGCCCTCTTTCAGAAAAGAAGCCAGTGGACAGAACGGGAGCTTTGGCCGGCTTCCCATCATTTCATTCAGAAGCCGGGACTCACGTCCTGGGAAGCAGCACCTAGTGCCATTCCAGCATCTACAGACCAAGGAACCAGACTCCACCCCCACCTGAAGAGGGGATAGCTTCATGGCTGAAGAGTCTAGATTCACAAGATGTGGATTCTAGTCCTTGCTCTGTCACTTACACACTATGTGTCCCTGGGCAAGCTAATTCAACTTCTCCGAGCCTTGGTTTTCTAATCTGCAAAACTGGGATACCAAGAGTATCCACTTGCTAAGCTGATGTGGGAATTAAAGAATGCAAACCGCACAGCCTGTACTTGGCCCCCAGTAAGCGCTCAAGGGCAAGAGCTGCTAGCGCTGCCCATCTCAGCAGTGGGAAGTTGGATAGTTAGCATTTACATGGGTGCACAGTGACCCAGGCACTGTCCTCACCCTTACATGTTGATTCCTGCTTTCCTGACGACACTGCACAAAGGTAGCTACTACTGTCATCCCCACTTTAGAGATGAGGAAGAAACTGGGACCCAGAGAGGTTTCCTAATTTGCTCAAGGTCACAGAGCATCCCAGTGGGTGGCAGAACACAGAGGTCCAGACACCCTAATGTGGTGTCCTCTGCTGGACATCCACTGCCCAGCAACTATGTTCCAGAATGGATACCGGGGATACAGTAGGAGCCAGATGCAATCTTTGAGGAGCTTATAGTCAGATGGGGCAGACAGGTGCAAACCAAGACACCACAACCTAACACGCAGGGACAGAACAAAGTTTCTGGAGAGGAGTTTGCAGAGGAATTTCTGGAAACCAAAGAGCGCCATTTGGACTTAGAATAAGAAAGCTTCCATTTTGCCCTTAGCCTGGGCATTGATAAGAAGAATACAGGCTTTTTGCAGATGTCAGGCCCAGTATTACTCTGTAATTGAAACTTGGCCTTGGAAACGCATTGTTTCTCGTAATAAAAAATGCCAGGACTCCTTCTCCCTCATTATTAAGGGCCTAAAATGTTCAATTCATAACACACAGAAGGCCCTGCAGACCATTCGATTGATGAAGTCAGCCCTCTGGTCTGCCCGTGGGGTGTGAACGAGGATGTCTGCAGCCCTGCTCACCCCCAGGGATGAGTGCGCCCCTGGAGCTGGGCCACCCCGCCCAGCACAGGCTGGCACTCAGGAGTCGGCCAGCGGCACGATGACCCCTTCCTTCCTGAGCTCACAGCTCCTCCAAGGAAGGAAAGCACCGAGCTTATGGGTGGTGAAGCTCTGTTCTTGCCGTCACATCAGTAGTAGACTTTTTACTTCTTCCCAAAAAAGTTAAAGAAATGCTGAGATTCTGCTCTCCCAAGAAAGAGGCAGGACTTGCCTTTAAAAATGAGGCAGTACCTTGGGAAGGGGTTGATCACTGACTGGGTTTTAGAGAGGGCCCCAAGTTCCACCATGTCACTGCTGAGGTCTGTCGTATGCTGGGCAGGCAGGGACCCAACCACAGCCCCAGGGCAAGATAAACTGTGAAAGGATGAGGGCCCCCCACTGTTCTTTGGCTAAGATCCAAACTTCTTACTGGGGAGCACAAGGCCAGTCTGACTGCACCCGGTTACTCCTCCAGCCCAGGGTGTGGCACTTCTTTCAACAGACCTCTAAACACATGGGCCTCCTGGAAGACTTGAGGGTCTTTGCCCTGGCCGACTCCTCTACCTATAAGGCCCCCACTCAGCTGTACACACAGCTAGCTCCTTTGCACCCTTGAAGTGTCCAGTAAGATGTCACCTATTAGGAGAGACCTTCCCTGACTACCCAGTCTTAAAAAAAAACAATTCTTTCTCTCTCTCTGTAGCTCTTTCTCTCTCACTCGCTCCTTATTCATCTCCTGCACAGCACCGGTGCTAGTCCTAGGCATGTTTGTCCTCAGATCCATTCCTCATCCGCTCCCATGTTTCCCAGGTATGTCTACAGGCTTCCATCTAGGTTTGGCCAATGGCAGCTGTTGGAGAAACCTGGAAGGTGCAGGAAGAGTAAAGCTGGGTATCTCCTGCCTCCACCTCTGCCTTGGGAGGCACCTCTGCACCTGCTGCCTCTCCTCCTTGGCTCCAGTTTCCATTGGAAAGGCCACCACAGTTTCACTTGCCCCAGGGCGACACCACCCCAGGCTCCAACACTATCACCTCTTCCCTGGTCTCTCCTGCCGAGGGTGGTGGCTGCTCCCTACTGTGTCTAATCGCTGAGCTGCCTCTCTCTCCTCTGGCTTCTCAGCTCTCTGCCACCTGTGTAACCAATCCCCTGCATTAAAATGCTATTTCTAATATTCTAATATTCCAATAGCTTCTATTTTTCTGGTGAGAGCCTGACTGATACAACACTTATCATAACTTGTAATTTTTTAATTAATGTGTCCAGTTACTTAGTTACTATCTAGACCCACAGGGCAGGGACTGTATCTGTCTTGTTCATTATTACATCTCCAGCCCCAGCACAGCACCTGGCAAATAGTGAGCTGTGTTAATTAATAATACAAAACACTTGTCAAGTGAGAAGAAGAAGTAAAATTAACGTTCCCCAAGAAATCCTCAAATTTCCAAAAAGAAAAGGGAAATGCCATTTGGAAATGGCGTGTATTTAGGCACGTGATTTGTTATTAAAACAGCAGCAAAGGGAAAGTGGGCTTTGATCTTTTCAACACAACAGAGGCACCAAGACATCCTTCAATAAGTAGGCAGTGAGTGAAGTGGTCTTGGTTAAGAAATCAGGGCAGCTCCAGGGAGCCAAGTCTTGGGGACAAACCTTTTTGCGGTCTCCACAGACTTCTGCTCTGCCAGCTCCTTCTGCAGCTCCCTCTCCTTGGCTTCCTTCTGCCCGATGGGGCAGTCCTCGGGGACAGTGAACAGGGACAGGGCATCTTTGCTGTCCTCTTCTCGCAGCACTTTAGCAAACACCTTTTCGGCCAGGAGCCGGACTTGCTCATCCACTTCCGAGATGTTCAGCTTGGGGAACTGGCGCGGCATCTCGGCTAGCAGAGAAAGAACACACATTAACTTCACCAACTGCTGTGCGGCCTGAGTCACTGGTGCAGGGGAGGGGAGGCAGCAGGCCCGCCTGGTCCTCAGAATCAGCTGTCTGCTCGGGAATTCCCCAGACCAAACCCACATGGCAATTTCAAAATAAGTTCAGTAAGTAACTGGGTTTGGGGCATGTAGGGCTATTCTCATGTCAGGAGGAAGCGAGTGTCCAGAAGTCAAAGGCTGTTTAACTAAGGGTGCTTCCATTTTCCCCAACTCAGGGATCTGCAGTGCACTGGTGGCCCTGCCCTCCTGACTCTGTGTCCACCATTAAGGAGGGACAAGAGACAGCTCAGAACACTCCCTCCCCCAGACCGTGAAGAGCCTGTGAGCCTCCTTCCCCCACTTCGCAGAGAGGAAGACCAAAGCCCAGAGGGTTTAACTATTAGTTTCAGGTCCCACAAGTTAACAGCAGAGCCTTGAAAAATCCAAAGCCACATTCTTCATTATATAAAAACAAGGTCTTTTGCTAAAAAAGAAAGAATCTGCAATCACAGTTTCAGTCCCCTAGCCCCTCCAGAACCTTCTAACAAGTCACAGCAAATAAAATAAAGGTTTGGGGACAGGATCACTCTTTACTGAGCTGAAAACTCACTTCCTCAAAGCAGCTTTCCCTATCTCTCTGCACACTGGCTCCGTGCTATCAGTAACTGGCCCCAGTCATCTGATTTCTTTCTGTCTCTTTCTTTCTCTTTCTTTGCTCTTTTCTTTCTTTCTTTGCAATTACTTGCATAGCACTTAGTATGTGCACTCTGCCAAGAGCATTATGTGTATTAACTCAGTTAATCTTATTACTCATGTTATAGAGGAGAAAATGAAGGCACATAGAGCTAACTTGCCCAGAGTCACACTTTTAATCAGCACTGTCTCAGCCTTTTCCCCCTGTCCCTTTCCTCTCTGAGCCTCTGCTCAGAGATCCGAACCCAGGCACCTGGTTCCCACACGTGTGCCCTTAACCACGACGCTGTGCTGCTCTCTTTGTCCATTTGAGTGTCAGACAGGGTCTCCTCACAGTCCCCAGCATAACACTTATGGAATGGAGGAATACTGCACCCTTTCCAACAAGCCACCTTCACCAGGAGCGGATCTGGAAGGAGTTTCCTGTCTACCGATTGCCATGGTGTCTTTAAGGCTGGCTGTGAGAAGTGAGTGGCTTTGTCGACCAGGCAGACAAGGATGAAGGTGAGACTGCCCTGTTGATGTCAGGCAGGGGGAGAGGGGAAATCACTGGGTGGTCTTGGGACAAACATTCCCCGGCCTCACAATTTTCTCATCTGTGAGATGATGGGACTGAACTAAGTGGTCTCGAAGGCCCTCTCGGGTCTGAGTGGTGTGATTCTAGGTACCAGACAGGTTTCCGGCACCAGAGGAGGGCTTGCCCTGGTCTCTCGGCGGCACATGGAACTGTTCATGACACTGACAGGAAGGAGGAGAGCAGGCTAGTAAGCGGCGGTCACGGCAGTGTCTGTGCACCCCTGGACTCTGAAACCCATTTCTTTTTCCCTCCTGAGGACGTGCCTCTCCTGGGCCTCTCTCACCCCAAGGGGGAAGGGAGTGGGAGGGCGCTGATGGGGAAGGGCTACCACAGCACGCAACCCAGCTGGTCCAGGGAGCAGACACCAAGACAGCAAAGGCCTGGCCCCCACAAAGAGGAAGAGGAACAGAGCTGACCGTGGCGATTTCCATCCCTGATAGCAGAGAAGGGGAAGCTGGAAGCCATCAGAGCACAGGCTCAGAGAAGAAGGTGACAGGGAGGAAATGTTGGGACAGCACAAAGTACCAGACCCAGGAGGCTCTGTCAGGCAGAAGCAAAGCTGGCCCCTGGGCCCCCAACTCCATATCCACAGGTCAAGTGCAGCATTTTAAGACCTCACATCACATCTCAGAAGCAGACATCAAACAGGCCCCAGGCAAATGGCACTAAATGCCATAAAGCAATATACCATTTGACTCAGTTACCCTACTTCTAGAAATTTCTTCTAAGAAAAGAATATGAGGGAAGGAAAAGCACAAAATGTTTACCTGCACTCTTTACATAAATGGCTTTAAAATGTCCAAAGTAGAGCATACTAAAAAAAAAAAAAGAATGTTAAGCAACCAAAATTATAATAATGAGGAGGGTGCAATAATAGTGAGGAGAGTGCAATCACATAAAAATTTTTTGTGAAAGACAGCAAATGAAAAACGTAATACATGAAACTGTACCCATGCTTTGATTACAACAGTATGAAAATGCAGCCCTTACAGACAAGGGCTGCAAAGGAGACCATGCTCAAAATGACCAGATGGCGGGGTTGCCTGTGTGCAAGTGGATGTTCCACTCTGATAATTAATGCTGCTATAATGTCATTTTTAAACACAAAGAGAAGAGAAAGAAGATGAGTAGACTTAAGACTATATGAAAAGAGAGAAAATTAGGAAAACAAGTCGAACTTCTCCTTCTGGCAGATTCTGGCAGTTAGGGCCCTCTCCGCCTAACCTACCCAGCAAGCAGCCAGTTGAAAAGTGAGCTAACAGTGGAGACCTCCCTCTGCGTTAGCTCCTACCCTAGACAGAAGCTGCCACCACACCACCTTCCTACCTGCTCAGCCCCACAGACACACGCAGGCCTGAGCCTGACACACCTCACTGGGCTCCTCAGACACGGGCGTTTGGGTGTGGAAGAGCCTTTACCTCTGAGGGCTCTCATGCCAGATGCTGCCGGGTTTGTCCATGAAGCGTTTCTAATTTGCTCAAGTTAACTAAACAAACTTTTCAGGATGCATCTTTCTATAAAAGATCTTCCTTTTTCTTTAGCTTAAATAGCTTAGCTCCATCTTTCCCAAACTGGATCCCGTAAGATGCTAGTAAAACAGATCCCATCACCAATTACTGGGAGACACAGTTCCATAGCCCCTCAACCCACGTTCACAAGGCCCATTAGAGACTCAAGGATCATAGGGTAGCATTTCAGAACCCTTTTGTTGTTTTTCTGTTTGTTTGTTTGTTTACAGAACCCATATGAATCTTATGCAGAACAACTACCAGTGTCGTAAATGGTCGGTGAAGAATTCATTCTATGTCTTAGTATAGACCAAGTACCCATCTGGGGTGCTGTGGCCTTAGCAGCCTGCTGCACATCTGCTGTGTTCTGGATTTCTTTGGTAGACAGTGTCCACCTGCCAACCCTTCCCTCCAGAGTTTTTCTCCCCACCAGACACTCCAGACACCTGCCAGGCCAGACACACTAAGGAAAGCCCACTCTGAGGATATCAAGCAGAGTTTCGCCTCCAGCTGCCTATTCATGCCTGGCTTTCAACCATTTGTCAGCTAAAGCCAGGAGGCTCAGGAGGCTTCACTGTGAATTCACTGGCATCACTCAACGGTGATACAGCCGGTCTCACTGTTATATGCGACACACTCCCATGAGCTTAAAGTGTCCCAGAGTTCGAAAGCCCTAAGACATCACCAGTTTCAACAAATAGTAACTTTTCACAGCACCACAGCCCCTCCAGAAAGGAAGCACAGTGCCACTTAAATCCCCTCCCTATACAAATGCAGCTGTTTCCTGCTTTTGCCAGGCCCCCATCACCAGAACCCACGACACAGACCTGAGCCTGGCGCCGGAGTCTCCGTGGCTGATCCTGTGGATGCCATACAGGCGACGCACTAGAGCCAGGTGCTACGTGCTGCCCAGGGAGCTGAGCTGAGTCAGTGTGTGAGCGCAGCGAGCTGCGTCCTGCCTGTCACTGCCGGGCTGGGAGGTCTCTGCTTTGCATATCTGTGAGCAGCAGTGAGCCAGAGCAGGAAAAGTCCAGGCTGGAAATTCTTCCGTGAATATGACATACAAGTGGAAAATTTCCGAGAGTCCTAAAGGCCCCAGGTAATGCCAGCTATCCCAGGCAAAATGGCTGTGGTATCTCAATGCAGTGTCCTGGCCCTGTTCGCAGCCCTCAGCAGAAGAAACAAAGCGGCAGCTGCCCCGACACACAGTACATTCAGCCACCCTGACTGATGGCAGGAGATAAGCCACAGCCTGCCTCCAACGCCCAGGCTCCTCCTGAAAGCTGAGTGGCAATGAGCGATACCATCCCCTTTGCTGCTTCCGTACTGAACCCATTTCAGACCTGGCCTGGCGACTGGATTCATCCTACCAAGGGGGTTCATCTCAGGCACAACCTGCCCTTCCTCCTCTCAGAAAGACCCCAAAGCAACCCTCCGGAGAGCACCCCAAGACTGGCAGGGGGAGCTCCAAGCCCAGTTTCCAATACAATCCCCTCCCTCCCCTCCTCTAAAAGGGAAGGACCATGAACTGCTCCCACCTTTCTCAGGAAAGGACAGAGACTCTGGGAGAGGGGACTGCCTCAGCACAGAGGGAGTCTTCAGACAGGGGCAGGCTAGGATGAAAAGTAGGCAGCCTCGTTCCATGCCTTCCTTTCTTCCCAGAAAGAAGCTGCGCATCGCAGGTGACTGAGCAGCCTCAGAAGCCCTACCAACCCCCCCAAACACACACAGAATTATGCCCACCTGACCCCCCAGCCCACTCCCACACCCTCCCCTTCTTACTGCCACTCGCGGCTCCCACGTGGGCCTCCAGCTCGGAGCCGCCTCCTGGGCGCTGGCTGGACTCTGTCGTTCTCCCTGGGAAAGTGGAGATCGCCTCAAGGGACCCACGGGAGCGGGCCTCTAAAACCAGGCAGGGTGGATTAAAACAGCATCACAAGGTACTACACTCCGTTTTTCATCCGCCCTTTAGGAGAGTGGGAAGGCTCGGAACAGACACACGGCCTCCCAGTGACTTAGACAAATCGTGTGGGTCTGGGAGATAACCATGAACAAAATGGCTATTTCTGTGGCGCTGTTGAAATCCTGGGGAGAAGAGCCCAGAAAGGATGGGCCAGTTGTTTACCGGGAGGCTAGCTGTAGCCCTGACTTGGGCCTGAGTCACCGCTTCATGTCCAGTCGTGAGGTTGTGCCTTACTGAGTGCACATCATAATTCCTGTGAGCACAGAGCAGATTACAGTGTTGACATGTGATCCTCGGGCTGCCGCTGGGCTTTGGCTACCCAGGGATTACGATCCACCTGTCCTCACAGCTGTTTCATAAACAGTGCAACTAGCAGGCTACAAGCAACCTAGAGGGAGGGTAATATTTATTCATTAAATAATTAAATGGACTTACAGCATAAGAAAAAAAAAAATCCAAGCCCTCGGTACTGTCCTGCCAGAAGGGGGGATAGTAAATGATTCCTTCTGCTGGTGTTTTGGGGAATAGGGTTGTTCCATGGGGCTGCAATGGGCATCTTAGCCCGTGGATCTGAGTCCAGCATGTTCAGGGGATTTTATTCTGTACCTTTAACCAGATCCTGGATACCTTAATCTAAACAAGCATTTCCCAAAGTGCAATCTATAAAACATAGGATATCAGAAGGCTTGGAAAATAGTGCATAGTCCCTTATGAGGATTCACGCAAAATTTCTACTAGCAGATTCAACATCTGAGAAGTCTTGCAATGAAGAAAGCTGCTTAACTTTGTTTAACCCAACACACTTATTTGACCGTCCCATCACTGTTGTCATAGGAAAAATACCTATTAATAGCCTGTGGCATGGGCTTTGGAAAACACCTTCCACTTTGAATCTTCATTTTCCAATCTAGAGAAAGCTGCCTTCCTGGGGCCCAGCTACAAGTGTGAGACACACTCCCTCCGGTCCATACAGAGGTAGGCAGTAGTCCCACTAAGGTGACACAGATCAGAACAATGGCCAAAGGTCCTGCTGGAGCCAAAAGGAGACCCTCAAGAACATGGGCAGTTTAGGAAAACTATAGCTCTGTCTCAGGAGGGCAAGCTCTGCTCAGGACCTCACAATTCCACCTTGGGCCTAACATGTCCCTGCTGCATGTGGCCTAGATATCTCCTTGGACTGAAGAGCACCAGTCCCAAGCTCAAAGCCTTCTTTCCCTTTTGAGTAGACATCAAGACAATCTACAATAACCAGACAGGCCCAAGGCCTGCTTCTTCTGCCCAAAAGATCAGACTGCATTCACTTTTATCACTCAAGTGCCCCTTACAGACCCTAAAAGACAGGAAGGGCTGGAATCAAATTATGTCTCATCAAGAAAGACAGCACTCTTCTCCCCAAAAGCAAGGCATGAGCTTGCCTATACAAATCCATTCATTTCCTTCTCATCTCTGAGTTGTGTGTGACTGACTCACAAGGAATTGGGCAAAGGGGCTTCACCTATAAAATATCAGCTCCATGACAAATCTTACCTGTCTTGTTCATGATTGTATCCCTTTGCCTGAAATATGGTAGGCATTCAACAAATGTCTGTTGAATGAATGAATGCATAAAACAATGAATGAGTGAATGAGCTTAATCAATCCACCTATGGCAATCTCAAGAAAGAGAATAGTGTATGGTTAAGAACTCAGACAAAAGCCAGACTACCTAGATAAGATCCTGTTCTACCACTTAGCTGCATGACCTTAGGCAAGTTAATAAACTTTTCTGTGGCTCAGTTTTATTGCCCATAAAATAGAGATAATAGGTTGCCATGATAAATTAGTTAGCATATGTAAAGTGCTTAGACTAGTACTGGGCACAAAAATATGTGCTTTATAAGCATTATCTCTGTCAAGATCATTGTCATCATCATCATTATTATACCAGATAGAAGAGAGGGTCCAACTGGGAAAATGAACAACAAATTTTACCCAGACACTGAATCCTTTTATTCAACGTTATTTATTGAGCACTAGTGTGTGCCTGGTACTCTCCCAAATTCCTACCTGGGTGCAGGAAAAAGGAAAACATGTTTAAATGTGAAGCCAGATCAGAAGGAGGAACAGCCTTCTCCTGTATGAACACTACTTCTTAGTGACTGTGCATGGCCAGGACTTCAGCCATGAGCTCATGCTCCTATGCCCCAGTCAGTTCCTTATCAATCAAAAGTTCCAAGCCATTGTCTCTTGTCCTAGATATTCAGCCAGCACACGGAAGAACTATGAAATTAATATACTTGGTGGAAGAACTAAGAAGGCCAATGAGCAGCTTTAGGGGAGAAAAGGTATCTCCCTGTTTAACCCTAAGGATATTTTTTATCTGCCCATGACATTCTCAAGATCTAGGATTGATTTTGAGGCCATTTGAAGAGTGATGCAGCAAGAAAAACAAGCCTCATCTCTCAAAGAACTTCTTGACCTAACTAAGAGCCACTGACCCCTTATTCAGGACCTCAGAAGACTGAGGCTGGGCTAAGGATGGAGCTGAGAGGTCAAAGAGTCTCCCAGCAACCCACTCATGCAAGCGCCATTATTCCTAAAGAGGGAAGCCCCACACCATCATCTTCAGAGCAAGCCAGGCCTCTCAGAGTTGCAGCCAGGCCAGGCCAACTACCCCAGACCTGCTGTCAACACCCCAAGAGGTGGGAACTGACAGAGGCTCTGTCTGCCTGGCTCAGTGGCTCCACTATCACTCAGCATGGATGCTTCACAGCCAGGGAAGGAATTTCCCATCTGAAGGTTCCAGTTGCAGCCAGCGTCTCCTTAAAGATGGCCAAATGTTGGTCACCACATCTAGGGGGAAAGCCAACAGGTTCAGGATCATGCGGAATCCCTCCTTATGCTGCCGGCTTTCACCCGGCTCCTCTGCTAATTTCTCGTCACCAAGCTTTCAGCTACATACTTTAGGGAAATGGCACACTGGTTAGCAAGCATCTCTTACTCCAGGGTCCCTCCAAGCTCTCCCCAGAGGCCTCTGCCAGCCCAGACAAGCCATTAGCTGCTTTGCTGGCAAAGCGACTACCAGAAGATCAAGGGCTGAAAGCAGATGCCAGAGAGCAAGGCTGTGCACCTCCCTTGCCAGCAGAGAGCCCAAGAGGTAGGGATGAAGGCCTCAAACGACCCCAGCACCGTATCATCCTGTCCACTCCCTGCTTCCAGGTAGAAGTTCACCTCGGCAGTCCTCATCTGGCTGGTCCTTAAGCACCTAGAAACTTGTCTAGGTGCTTAAGAGGTGAGGCGTTAAGTCCCATGTCCCTTGATTTCCCTAAACCTTGCGATTCCAATCTAGGCCGCCAGGGAACCAGGATGCTGCCGGCTCACCTGAGGCCTCTGGAGCCCGCCGGGGCCACGGCAGGGGCAGGGGCAGGGGCGGGGGCGGAAGAAGCAAGGGCCGCACAGGGGATGAGCTGGGGTCGGCGCCGCCGCCTCTGTGAGCCTGGAAGCCGGGAGCCGAGGTCTGACCCCAGAGCGCTGCTGACTCCGGCCCTGCGCCACAGGGTCCGCAGGGCGCGGGCCCAAGGTCAGCAGTGCAGCATCGCGCGCACTCACCGGGTTCGGAGGACAGGGCCATGCCGTGGACCCGAAGGGGGCGGCCGCAGGGCTGGAGCAAAGGTGACGCGCTGGGCAGGGCGCACAGCAAGAGCCGCGGAGTGGGGCTGCTGGGCACTGGAGCCAGCCAGGGCCGGGGCGGGCCAGGCCGCGCCCCGCAGCAGGCGCGGGGGCCGGGCGTTCCGAGGGCGCAGCGCCGCGGAGCCCCCGCCGGGCCGGCCCAGCGCCCGGGGGAGGCCGCCTCGGCCGGGAAGCAGCCCGCGCGCCGAGCGCAGCCGGTCGGTGCCCTACCTGGGCGCGGAGCCGGGGAGCGGCGAGGGGAGGGACGGAGGGGCCCGGCCGCCGCCGCCCGCCGACAGGCCTGCCCGCTGCTACCTGAAGCGCCGGGCCGCGCTGCCAACAGGAAACTTGAGAGCGCCGGGCGCCGTGGCAGCCCTGTCCCTCGGCCGGAAGCGCGCCCGCCGCCGCCAGCCGGGCTCCCCAGGGCGTTCGGGTGTGCCTGAGCGCTTCCCCTTCCCGCTAGAACTTTCCCCAGCACGAGAGTCTGGTGGTCTCCGCCCCCACACAGGTGACTTACTCCCTGTAGCCGAAGTCGCCCGCAAGCATCGGTTTTCTCCCAGGCGTCCGTCTGGGCACTTGGATCACCTCCCCTCCCCTCCTAACACACACACACACACACACACACCCTCCGCCCCTCTGCTCTCTGGCTTTTACACCCGCCCCTCAAAGTCCGGAATGACCTCCTAGTCGTCAAAGCCGCGGGTGCCCTGCAGCCTGCCTCACTCGCCTCTTCCCAGCATTTGAGCCCGCTGGCCACGCCTTCTTCCCGGGACGCCGGGACTACAGTTTCCAGAGTTGGCCCCTGCTGCCCTCCTCTCTCTCCCCACCTTTCCACAGAGCTGGGTGCCTCTAGCTTCTTGGCCTCCACAGCCTGGCTTTGCACTGTGGTGTTCCCCGGGGTCCCACCGTGCCAGCCCCCTCTCTCACTATACTGGCTCACTCTGGGGATCAGCCACTCCCATGGTGTTAACAACCTCCTGCCTGCTAAGGACTCTGGAACCCCATCTCCAGCCCAGAATGCTCCAGACCTGCTGCAGATGGTGTATCCAACTTCCTGGGGAACAGATCCACTGGTGCTGCCTAGGCCCACAGAAACGTGTCCAGACCCAAACTCCTAATTGCCTCCCACGAACACGCCAGAACCTGCTCCTGTGCTTCCAGTCTTAGTGAATGATGTCACCGTGCACCAACTCCCCAGGCCACATTTGGGAGTCATCTTTGCTGCTATCTCCCTTTCATCTCTTGCAAGTTAGGTACCAAGCAGGGAAAGGAAACTTCATTAATGAGCACCCACCATGTGTCCTCATGTGCCAACTGCTGTCACATAGTTGTCTCATTTAAGCACCAAGTTGTCTTCCTTCTACCTCATAGCCTGATATTTACTATTATATTTATTTATAAATGATATACACATGAAGCTGCATTATATCTTATATATTATAATATATATAATTATATAATATATATTATATATTATAAAGCACATATATTATATATTATAAAGCACACTGAAAACATTAAAGGATGTAAAGAAGAAACAATAATTTAAAATTACTTCATTCTTAATGAATAGTACAATATACCTTTTTCCTTTCACTTTAAAGTTATTAGCAATAATCTGTTTAGTGAGGGCAACATGATTTTAACAAATCTTAGTTTAATATTTTATGAGACTAGAAAGTATGCTTCTAAGTTAATGTCAACACTTGGTCCTAATGGCTATTATTGTTTATTTAATAAAAAAGATATCTCACAAAGATTATATAGACTCAAATAGAAGAACTCTATCTTTACACTTATTAAATCATAATTCTTACTGTTTATATCCTCCCATCTACCAATTCTACAAATGTGAAATTCCACATTAAAACTCTTCTTTATCCATGAAGACAATGTTCTCAATAATGTTTTTATCAGCTGGTCTTGCAAATATTTTTAACAAATAGAATTTTTTTAAACTCTTGAAACTCCATATTTGAAAGATTGTAAAATGGGTTTAAAAGTATGCTTCTAAACTTTACAGATTGTGATTATGGGAGTATAGGTGACAATCATACATTCATTTTGGCATTAAGATCACGTAATAATGGAAAAAGTTCCAAAGGTCAATTTTCAAAGTGCTTTTCCCATAATATGACTCTTTTAAAACATGGTTATTATCTCAATTTGTTACTAAAATATCACCTTTACCTGAGAAGACACAGTGTGTGTGTGTGCATATGTGTGTGTTTCTTTCTACTATGCAGCACACTTGTGACAGTCACAATGCAACGTATCAGAGGTCAGCAAATTTGGAGCACTTGTCCTTTTGTTAAAGAAACTCATCTTTTAATTCCATACCTTTCAATTCTTTGCCTTGAGATAATTAATAAATCTTTGAGTCACATAAAAGATTTTCAGTCTCATTTCATATCTCACTGCAAAGTATTATAAAGATTCTACCATATTTTAAGGGTTTTTTTCCAAAGTAACCATATTGTTGCCATCCTGTATTTTGTGCTATTCTAGCTTCAGCTTCTTTATTGTTGTAGCCTGTAAAACAATGATGCAATTGCTAAGTTTCCCACGTAATCTGTCCTTCAACCCCAACTTTCATATTCCAGACAGGGCAGCCACTCCATCAATGGTTACTTTTACACATAAAAACTACAGCATGTTCATGTTTTACCAAATATGTCATTCACTGTTGTGAACATATTTTTCCTTTAGTAGATCACAAAAAGTATTTCATTACAAATGTCATCATCAAAAAGTATGGCAGGCCAGGCAAGGTGGCTCACGTCTATAATCCTAGCACTCTGGGAGGCCAAGGCGAGAGGATCACTTGAGGTCAGGAGTTCAAGACCAGCCTGAGCAAGAGTGAGACGCTGCCTCTACTAAAAATAGAAAAAAATTAATTGGAAAACTAAAAATATATAGAAAAAATTAGCCAGGCATGGTGGCGCATGCCTGTAGTCCCAGCTACTCGGGAGGCTGAAGCAGGAGGATCGCTTAAGCCCGGGAGTTTGAGGTTGTTGTAAGCTAGGCTGATGCCACAGCACTCTAGTCCGGGCAACAGAGCGAGACTCTGTCTCAAATATATATATATATCAAATACTTAAACATGTTAGCAACTTGCATCCAACTATATAGCCAACATTAAAACACACGGGTCCTAAAACCTTTTCTTCAAACTTCAGTGTTTCCTGTGCATCCTTCAGCAGAATGCATTTTTATGTGTCAGCATGTTCTCTCCATACTAATTCAGTCACTTTAACCATGGCAAATAAAACACCTATTTTTACCAATGATATTGACTGACATTTTGTCTTTTACTATTAAGAAGCTTCAAAAGAGATTTCTAAACATTTTTATTACATTTGGTAATAGTTCACAAAAATACACAACTAAGCAATTACATAACTTGGAATATCCTTGAAAAAAAAATGTAGAGGTTTGTCTTCATGCTCTGGGTTTGTAGAATTCATATGTCTTGCTGATCATGATGTCATATTTATATTATTATTAGCTAATATCTCAAGGCCCAATATAGGGTAATAATATAAATCATATTTCAAGCAGTCTTTTTATAAATTTTAACTTCTTGGTTGACTACCTTGTCAGACCTGACTATGTCATCGTAATGGATCTCATATTAATAGTGGAAAATTATTGGCTCTGCTGTTTTCTAGGTTTGCTTTTGCTTGCATTATTCTTGTTCAGTCTATATTCCTTGCAGGAATCTCTTCAAACCACTTGTCCCTTTTGTGAGAATAGTTTAATTAATGATAGATAGATAATGTAATCTATCTATCCATTGTCTGGGATACAAATAATTCATAAGACCCAGTAATACACTTGAAAGCAACTGGACCAATGACGGTGCCCTTGTCCCGTCCGCTCCTGTGTCACAGAACCTCCTCTCTTCCCTGACTATGCCTCTGATGTGACACACGACAAGGACATCTGACCCGCGAGCTAAATAAGGGTGCCTGTGTCAATCCATATGGTATTAGTGAAGTTCCATTTCTTTATTTTTAGACTAAAAAAAAAGTAGAAATAGATGCTTTAATTTTTCTTTTACATTTCAATGGATCATTCTGCACACCCCATTTTGAAGATCAGCGAGATAATCCATCTCTTCCATTGTGTCAGTGCAATGAGAGCACCACCTAACTGGTCTCTCCAACACAGCTGCCTCCCCACCCTACCCCAAGCAGCAACACCACCACCAGTCTCTTCTCCAGCTTTGTCACCTGGGGCAGACATCCTGTGTCATCAACTCCTCCAATCTGCCCTCCGCTCCGCTCACTGAGACTCTGGAACACCTAGGAGAGCACGTGGGACCAGAGCTACGGTTACCCCAGGATACTCTGATTCTGATGCTCTGGGGAATGAGGGTTATTCAAGCATTTTTGGAAGCCAAGAGCTGTTAGGGGTCTCGGCTTCAGTCCTCCCCAGCCCCCCACTAATGCTGTCCCCTGAATAATTGTTTCACAGTGCACACACACATTCAAGATGGGCATGGTCTCTGAATACTCAGTTTCTCTATCTCCTTTTACAATCTCCTGTGCTACAGAGGCCAAAATTTCCCCTCAGGAAGCAACAGGAGAAGGGCTGTGCTTCTGAGAGTGCTTTAACCAAGCCTCATTGGATACAGTCTGTTTTCAAACCAAAGCGCCCCGGGGCCTCCTACTAATTGAGTGGACTGACATCACGGCATATGGTCTAACAACAGGACAAAAATAGGTACATCAAGAGTACATGGTGGCTGAAAAAGGAATAGCCAGGGCTGTTTTCCTGGCTCCAAGTGTGGAAGGGCATTGCAGCCTACCCTGACGCTGCAGCATAATGGGAATGCAAGCCTTCCCCCACTCCTCCACTCCAGTTTGAGGCTAATTCCCTCCCCAGGACTTGAACTCCATGTAGTCAATCAGACCTAAGCGAGCTGGCATCTGACAGTGGGCATAGCAGCCCTCTTACTGTTCAGATCTGGTTCCTTTTTCCTGCAATGGGTTTCTAGAATAGAGAGAGCCAAACGTGGGCACTCTGAAAATCAGGCCAGGAGGGGGACAGGGAGAGGGCTCTGGAGTAGCACTGGGTTAAGTCTTTTTAGGGGGTCCTTGGGCTTAGAGTCCCTCACTCCTTACGAGACTGGAGTGAAAGGGGGTCACAAGTGGGATCTGAGACTTGGGACTAGCAGCTTACAACCATGAAACCCTCTCTGCCTGCGGGTGGGCAGCGGGCTGATTCTCCCCAGGGCATGCCAGTCTGCTGATAAGCACATGGATTCTGTAATCAAATTGAAGTCTGGAAATTAGTCCCCTACCCTATCTAAGAATGGCCTGCTGTCTCTGCCTGCTGTCTCTGCCTTCCCTCCAGGGATCTCTGTACAAGATCATCCTAGGCTACACAGTAGCATTTATTGCTCCAACTTGTTCCTTTGTGCATCTTTCACACTCTCCAAAACTCCACAAATTAGCCTAATCGTTACATCATTCTGGTAAGACACTGCAGTCGAACTTCCGTAGATGATCACAGCTTCAAACAGCCTGGTACATTTAACCCATTGCCTGAACTCCCCAAACCCTCTGCCCTCAATGTATTTCATCTCTTGCCTTATAATGTGAAATTTAAATTTCAAATTCTATCATAGCCCTCTAGAATTGTTGGAAGCAGGGAGGGAGAGGTGGGCAGAGTAAAGCTCAGATCACACCGTGACCTAGGTCTCCCAGAGATACAGTCTCTCCTATTGCTGCCACCACCACCACACACACGCCTCTTAGGCAATACTCATTCCCAAGATTCCTTCCTGGCTGTAGCTTGTAGCGTTCCTACTCCCAGGCTGTGCGCTTCGCTGTGCCTAGTTCAGAACTGCTCACCCAACCATTCAATAGGCAATAGGGTCAAAGGCTGAACCTGGAGTCAGGGTTTGTAAAGTTTGCTTTCTAGTTGAGTCAGTCTCCAGACAGCTGGTCACCATCAGACCTCGACAGTACCGTCAACACCCAGTACACCCACAGCTCTGTGGATTCTACCAGAGACATTTAGAGTAAGGGGCAACTTAAATTTTATCAGAGAAAAGCACAGGGATTTTTCGAGTTCCTAGATTCCTGTTATTTAAGAATGAGCCTAACAGTGATCTCACTGGGGATATAACACCTGCCAGTGGGGAAACAGGACTCTGCTTAAGAATTTAATTTGGGGGTGGAGTGGTGGCTCACAACTGTAATCCTAGCACCCTGGGAGGCCAAGGTGTGAGGATCACCTCAGGTCAGGAGTTCGAGACCAGCCTGAGCAAGGGCGCGACCCTGTCTCTACAAAAAATATTAATAGAAAAAGTTAGCCAGGTGTGATGGCATGCACCTGTAGTATCAGCTACTCAGGAGGCTGAGGTAGGAGGATCGCTTGAGCCCAGGAGTTGGAGGTTGCAGTGAGCTAGATTGTGCCACTTCACTCTAGCCAGGGCAACAGAACGAGAGAGACTCTGTCTCAAAAAACAAACACAAAAGAAGAATTTAATTTGGGAAATCAAAAATCAAAAAAGTGTGATTGCACAACATTATGAATGCAATTGATGGCACTGAATTCCAGGGAATATTTTTGTGAATACTAAATTATTAGTATGCCACAAGCTTTCACTAAATACGAATTTTGCATGTAAAAATGGTTAAAATGGCAAAAGTTTGTGTTCTAAATGGTTTACTACAATAAACAAAATTGTCAAAAGAACACAAAAAATCAAAACATTGAAAATTGAATTTTTTTGGAAACTGTTTTTTCAAAACTCCACTGTTTCTTTGCATCATTAAGTGTGAACAAGGCAGAGCAGATGGCTCTTTATCAACCATCCAGCCATCCCCAAACCTTCAGGCAAAGTGAGATGCTCTGGGGGAACAAAGGAGGAGGAGTTATGTCCCACCCTGGAAGGGCTCAGGGGAGAAAGGAGCACAGCGACCAGCACATAGCAGGGAATGAGCACCCAAAGGTCACTATGACACAGAAGCTCCAGACAGGCTCTCAGAAATCTCAAGAAGAACACAATCCCCCAAAAGCTCAGGGTGAGCAATAGTTTCCAAAGCTCACAATTTGTCTAAATTATGAGTCTTTGAGAAAGAGAAATAAATCAATTAGAAGTCACTGGTATCTATCGCCTATCAATTGTTCCCAAAAGGGACATCCGAGTCACTACATCACATTCCAGATAATTCCCACTTGAGCCAAATCAACTCCCAGTCTCCTATAGCAAAGTCAAGACCCTTTCTAAATAAACATATTTAGTGAGAGCTTGTGGTGTACTAATAATTCAGTATTCACAAAAACATTCACTGGAATTAGGGTCAGCCAAGGGTAACAGAGATCTAAAATAATAATGGCCTAAATAAGAGAAAAATTTCTTTTCCTCTTTCTTTCACTAAATAGTCCAGAGTCGGAAATTTCAGGCAGCTCCACAAAATCCCTGGATTCCTTCCAGCCGCACTGCCATTCCTCTGGTATGGCCCTCATCCATGTGGGAAGTAGAAGTTCTTCCTTTCCTGAGGAAGGGACAACAGCTAGAGCTCTGGCCATCATATCCACGTTTCATGGAGCAAGGAGGAAGGGGTGTAGAATGATGGGCAGAGGACATGCGCCAAATGCCTTGTAATGAAGCTGCTTCTCTCTAGCATCACTGACCTATGGCAGTCATGCTTCTTCTCTCACATTTAACTCCACCAAAGCACAGCCTTCCTTTCCAAATATAACTACCATTGATTTTTGTGGCTAATTTTGATTATACCATGCCTAGAATCTTGCATCAAAAAAAGCAGAGAAAAATATCACACAATGCAGCCTAGATACCCTCACCATCTCAGAACTTCTCCAAGTTGGTCTTCGTGCACCATGATGTTTGCCTAGTTACAGTAGCCACTGCAAGATCCTAAGACCCACAAGTTAAGCAAAAATCTTCTGGCAATTTCAGGGAAACCAAGCAACCGTGTGTCTCTCCTGCTGTAAAGGCAAGGTTTGGTCTGATTAAAGCCTTCACTACCGTTCCTCAGAATGTCCTGATATGTGTGGGTACCATGCTGGTATCACACACTCCCTCCTGCTAACGTGGTGTCAGAAAAAGATCTTCACACAGAGAAATGTAGGCAACATATGCCTGAGGCTAACAGGATTATATATTAATATTATGCTTCATCTTCTCTAATTTTGGAAGCCAGTCTGAACTTGACATGCTTTAGAAGTGCCTCAGGCAGTGATCCATGAAATATCCATTGAGCATCTAGCAGGTGTCAGGCTCTAGTCCTAGAGCAACAGTGGTGAGCAGAGCACAGTTCTTGCCTCATGGAGGTTATCAGCTAGTGAGACAGGACATTAATCAAATGACCACACAAAAGCATGACTTCAAACTGTGAGAAAGCTTGAAAGAAAAGGCCAAGAGCTGTACCAGAGTATACCAAGAAAATCCGACTCCTTCAGGGTATGAGTAAGGAGAAGAAGGTTCCAGACATCAGGAATGGCATGAGCAAAGGTCCTGGGAGAATTTGGGTAAATAATACCTGGGTCACTTCTTCCCCCACTTGATTTCTATCACATATTTGTGATTGAACATTCTGTAAAGTTTACACCATAAAATCTCGATTTTCAATGTGTATAAATTCCTTACTTTACTAAAGGGAGGTACCACATGGTCTGGGTAAATAAAACCAGATTTAGTGCTCCAGGGTGGTGCTGTTTTTAAATTAACTTTTCCAAATCTGTCACTTTTCCAGCATTTACTAAATCTGTAATGAACCTGTTTTAAAATTTCTCATGCCCACCCTCTCCCAGCCACTGTGTTTTCTGAACATTTCCAGCTCTGTGTCTCTCAAGCATTCCTTCCATGTGAGCATATTCTGAACGTCAGTGGGGAAGATAGTCCTCGTCCCCATAGCTGTTTTGTAATCACTCTCCTTCCTTCCATCCAAAGGTGCCCATCTCTTTGCAGATAATCCAGAGCCAGGTATCACCCATCCCACCCAAGCCCTTCTTCAGTTGGCTCTAACTTTAATTATTCATCCTCCTCTAGAGTCTGGCCTTCTGCTCAGCCCTTGTCCAGAGAGCAAGTGGAACAGATCTGGGCTAAGATCTTACTGTAGCCTTCCTGCCCTCTAATACCACCACCCCATTCCTGCCTCAAATCAGATCTGTCTAATCTCTACCCATCCTGATAATTTAGGCCTAAATGTACTACCAAATTCCTACCGGGGATGTCTGAGTATGTCAGTGAAGCCACAGTCTATGTCCTTAGTTTTGTGCAGTGTAAGGCATCCACCACTTAAGCCCTTGACCCCATCCTCCATCTCCAGAGCTGGTTGCTAAGAACTGGAGTTCCAGGGCACCCCCTGCCAGAGCCATCAACAGAATGGCCTTTGTACCAGTAGGGTCCCAGCAGAAAAAAGGTGGTATATTCATGTTAGGATCATTGATTTCTTAGATAATTTAACAGAGGGACTGTTTACAAAGGTGTGGGAGGGGTATAGGGAAACCATGAGGGTGTGCGCAGTACCCAAAGGCCAGTAACATCAGGGCCATGGCCTGCTCTGTGTCCGATAAAAGTAGGACACAGAGCAGGATTTCAACTATGTCAAAAATAAAACAAATGAAATAAAATCAGTAAAAACCTGAGCATAGAAGTTAGTGGTAGGATAATAGAGAAGAAATACCACCCTGGGTTCTGGGGAAGAAGCCCCTCGCTCAGGAGGGCCTGTCCGATTCTCCAACAGGCTGCCCACAGCCCCATTTCCTCCCAGGCCTCTGAGTGTGCTTTGATCAGTGGAAAAAAGACCATGCATAGGAATTTGGTCTTACCCAAAGGAGGAAAAGCTATGAGAGAGCTTTGGAGTGCTCTGGAATAAGAGGAATGGGAAGAAGAGAGAATATGGGCTGTGAGGAAAGAGTTTAAATAGAAAGGGGACCCCAAAACTTGGCGATAGGGCAGGGCCAAACCTGAAAACAGACAATGAAAACTTCCCTGTGGGATGGAGGGGAACGCAAACAAAATTTAAAGTCATTTTGTATTGTGTGATGTGTTGTAACACCTCCTCTTTACCCCCACATCTTCAGTAAAAACCTTCTAATATTGATATTTGGGGGAATAAATTAGAAGAGGTATTGGCAAACTGCAATATGGATTGATACAAAGGCTAATATAAAACAAAGTTACATTTCTTGCTTATATCACAAGCCAGTGCTGGTGAGGCAACTCTCCTGTGTTACTCTCCTCTGTACAGTGAGTCAGATTCGTGTCGATTCCACCTGCATTTCCACATCTGGGAGTCTTTCACTCCTGGACATATGGGAGAAGGGAGGTGGTGTGGCCAGTAACACTATTAAAGCAGTGTCTAGAAGAAAACTTATACCTTAAGTCTGTATATTAAAAAATAGAAAAGGTTAAAAACCAAGGATCTAAGTTCCCAACACAAAAAAAAACTAGAAAAAGAATAGAAAATTAACCACCAAAATATAAAAGGGAGGAATAAAGAGCAGAAATCAAAGAAATAGAAAACAAACATACAATAAAGAAAATCAGCAAATGTTTATTCTTTGAATAGATTAATACAATTAACAAACCCCTAACAAGACAAACTGAGAAAAAAGAGAGAAAAAAACCCACAAATACAAAAACCAGATTTGAAAATGAGAATATCACAACAGACCTTATAGACATTAAAAAGATAATGAGAGGATATTATAAACAACTTTATGCCAATAAATTGGCATTCTATGTGTCAACATTTATCCCAATAAATCAGAAATTTTAAGTGAAATATATGTTACTTAAAATATAATTTCCCAAACTTACCATAAAAAGAAACAAAAATTATCAATAGAATTGTATCTATCAAAGAAATTGAATCTGAAATTAAAACTCTTCCACAAAGAAAACTGTAGGCCTACTTGGTTTCACAAAAATTTAAGGAATATATAATACTGACCTAAACAAGGGTGTCCAGAAAATAGAAGAAAGAAAGGAACCATCCCAACTCATTTTATAAGGCCCACAAGACACTGATACCAAAAACTCAGACAGACGTTACAAGAAAGGAGAATCACTGGCCAACTTCTTCGGCTGGGACATTTAGAGGAGCATGTGGTGAGCCAGTTTGGCGAGCAGTAACAGTCTCCCTCACAGTCCATTCTTTGTTCATTAAATGTCCCTTTGTTCCCTTCTTCCCCAAAATAGAACAGCTTCCACTGCTCCTCATGGAAGACGATCCCGTCTGTCACTGCATGCCTCAGTCCCGTCCGTCGGGAGCAGACGTCTTCTCTTAGACTGAAGACCTGTGAACTGAAGAGACGAGTTGTCTGCCTCAAACCCACGCCAACATACAAGTGTGTGACGACAGGACAGGACTAGCATCACTGCCACTCAGAAAGGGGAAGACCGAGAGACCCGCAGTCGTCCCTGGTCCCATGTTCAATGCTGCAGCACCAATGAGCACGCCCGGTAAAGGCTGCCTAGGCTGGAGCAGGAACTCCCTCATCCACCGTTCTTTGTGGTCCTTGGCAACACCCTCTGGGGGTCCTTGGCAACACCCTCTGGTCTAGCAGACCCTTACTCTGCTAGACCACATCTAAAGATGCAGCTGAGGAGAATGTGCTCCTTAGGGCATGTGCAACTTCCTGCCTGAAGTTGCTTAAAGGCCTAAATAACAAACTCGTGCTTTTTACATGGGCTTGTGGTTTCTTTGGCAATACTGTTTCCTCAAAAATTAGCTTCTGATGATCTATTTGCATCCAGTCAGTTCCATTTGCCAATATCCACGCTCAAGGTTCCTTTTGTAAGACATGTTTTCTAATTTGCTTTATCCTTTGTCATCATGTCCCTCTACTCTCTCTTTCAATGTGACAGGCACTACCTTGAAGCTAGATGGAACAAAGGAGTACACCTTTCAGCTGATATCTATGATTCATTTTAATCAACTAGACATTTTCTTGGGCCTTTGTCATGCAAAGCCTTTTAATAAATTTCTCTCTCTCACTAGTTGGGAACCAGAAGCAGTCAGCTTTTCCAATTCTGTAGGCTTCAATATCCGGACTTTATTCCATTAATTTCTACTGGAAAATAGGTAATACTATCCTTTTCTTTAATTTTTCAAAATTGAGATATAATTCATATACCATAACATTCGCTGTTTTTAAAGTGTACAATTCAGTGGGTTTTAGTATATTCACAAAGTTGTGGAACCATCACCACTACCTAATCTCAGAACATTATCACCAGCCAAAAAAGAAACCTTGTAACCATTAGCAGACACTCCTCATTTCCCACTCCCCCAAATCTTTGGAAACTATTAATCTGCTATCTTTCTCTACGGATTTATCTATTTTAGACATTTCAGATAAAAGAAATCATACAATATGTAGCCTTTGTGTCTGATTTCTTTTACTTAGCTTAATGTTTTAATGGTTCATCCATGTTGTAACATGAATCAGTACTTCATTTCTTTTTATGGCTAAATAATATTCCATTGTATGGATATACCATATTTGTTTATCTATTCATCTATTGATAGACATGTGGGTTGTTTCAACTTTTGGGCTATTATGAATGATTCTGCCTTGAATATTTGTGTGCAAGTTTTATGTGGCTATATGTTTTATTGCTCTTGGATAAACACCTAAGAGTAGAATTGGTGGGTCATATAGGAACTCTATGTTTAACTTTTTTTTTTTTCTTTTTTTTGAGACATGGTGATCTGTTGCACAGGGTAGAGTGCAGTGGCATCATCATAGCTCACTGTAGCCTTGAACTCCTGGGCTCAAATAATCTTACTGTCTCAGCCTCCTGAGTAGCTGGGACTACAGGTATGTGACACCACATCCAGCTGATTTTTTATTTTTTGTAGAGACAGGATCTTGCTATGTTGCCCAGGCTTATCTCAAACTCCTGACCTCAAGCGATCCTCCCACCTCAGCCTCCCAAAATGCTAGGATTACAGGCATGAGCCATCACACTTGACCTGTGTTTAACATTTTTGAGGAACTTTCAAATTGTTTTCCAAAGTGGCCACACCATATGACATTCCTACCAGCAATGTATGAGGTTTCCAATTTCTCCATGTCCTCACCAGCACTTGTCATTGTCTCTATTTGACTAAAGCCATGTTAATAGATAGGAAGTGGCATCTCATTGTGGGTTTGATTTGCATTTCCCTAATGACTAATGGTGTTGAGCATCTTTTTACATGCTTATTGTCCATTCGTATATCATATTTGGAGAAATGTATATCAAATCCTTTGCCTGTTTAAAAATTAGGTTATTTTTCTTCTTATTGTTGAGCTATAATACTTACTTATATATTCCAGATAATAGACCTTTATCAGATATATGTGACTTGCAAATATTTTCTCCTATTCTCTGAATTATCTTTTCACTTTCTTCATAGCATTAATTTTAATGAAGTCTTTTTTTATTTTGTAGCTTGTGTTTTTGGCATCATATGTAAGAAATCATTGCACAATCCAAAGCCATGAAGATTTATAACTATGTTTTCTTCTAAGAGTATTATAGTTTTAGCTCTTAAATTTAGTTTGGTACATTCTGAGTTATTTTTTGTAAACAGTGTAAGGCAGTGATCCAGCTTCATTCTTTTGCATGGATACTCAGTTTTCCCAGCTCCACTTGTTGAGGACACTATTTGTTCTCCATTGAATGGTCTTGGCACTATTGTCAAAAATCCATTGTCTATAAATATGTGGGCTGATTTCTGGTTCAATTCTGTTCCATTGTCCATATGTCTATCCTTATGCCAATACCACACTATCTTGATTATTAGAGTTTTATAGTAAGTTTTGAAAATGTGAATCCTTCAACTTTGTTCTTCTTTCTCAATATTTCTTTGACTATTCTGGATCTCCTGAATTACCACACGAATTTTGTTATTAGCTTGTCAATTTCTGTAAAAGTCCAGTTGGGATTTTGATAGGGATTGTGTTGATACAGATCAATTTGGGTAGTACTGCCATCTTAAAATGTTAAATCTTCAAATTCATGAATATGAGATGTCTTTCCATTTAAGGCTTCTCTAATTTCTTTCAACATTATTTCATCATTTTCAGCATATAAGTGTTGTTTCTTTCATTAAATTTATCCCTAAATATTTCATTCTTTTTGATGTTGCTATAAATGGAATTGGTTTCTTAATTTCATTTTCAGATTGTTCATTGCTAGCATATAAAAATATAATCAATTTTGTATATTAACCTTACATCTTGCAACCTTGCTGAACTCATTAATAGCTCAATCAGTTTTTTGTAGATTCCTCTGGATTTTCTATATTCAAGAATATAGAAAAATAGAGATCATTTTATTTCTTCCTTTGAAGTCTGGATGACTTTAATTTCATTTTCTTGATTAAGTCCCCTTACTAGAACCTACAGTATAATGTTGAGTAGAAATGACAACAATGGACATCCTGGTTTTATTCCTGATCTTAGGAGGAAAGCTTTCAATCTTGTACCATTAAGTATGATGTTAGCTGTGGGTTTTTTGTAGATGCTTTTGAGCAGATTGAGAAAGTTCCCTTCTATTCCTAGTTTGTTGGGTATTTTGATCATCAGAGGGTATTGAATTATATCCAATGTTTTTTCTGCATCTATTGAGATAATGTGGTTTTGTCCTTTATCCTATTAATATATTACTTTTATCAATTTTGGTATGTTGATCCAATCTTATATTCCTGGAATAAGTCCCACTTAATCATAGTGTATAATATTTTTTACACATTGCTAAATTCAGTTTGCCAGTATTTTTTTTTTTTTTTTTTTTTTTTTTTTTGAGACAGAGTCTCGCTTTGTTGCCCAGGCTAGAGTGAGTGCCGTGGCGTCAGCCTAGCTCACAGCAACCTCAAACTCCTGGGCTCGAGTGATCCTTCTGCCTCAGCCTCCTGGGTAGCTGGGACTACAGGCATGTGCCACCATGCCCGGCCAATTTTCTTTATATATATATCAGTTGGCCAATTAATTTCTTTCTATTTATAGTAGAGACGGGGTCTCGCTCTTGCTCAGGCTGGTTTTGAACTCCTGACCTTGAGCAATCCGCCCGCCTCGGCCTCCCAAGAGCTAGGATTACAGGCGTGAGCCACAGCGCCCGGCCAGTTTGCCAGTATTTTGATGAGGATTTTGATAAGGGATATTGGTCTCTACTTGCAATATTGTATTCTGCCTTTGATATCAGAGTCTTATTGGTCTTATAGAATGATTTAGAAAATGTTCCCTCCTCTTATATTTTTGGAAGTATTTGTGAAGTATTGGGGTTAACTATTCCCTGAATTTTATATAGAATTCACCAGTGAGGTCATTTGTCCTCTGCTTTTCTTTGTTGCAAGTATTTTGATTACTTATTCAATATCATTACTTGTTATAGGTCTGTTCTAATTTTCTATTTCTTCTTGAGTCACTTTCAGTAGTCTGTCTTTCTAGGAATTTGTTCATTTCACCTAGATTATATAATGCAATGTCATGCAAGTGTTCATAGTATTCCCTTTATTCCTTTGTAATTTTGTAAGGTCAGTAATAACTTCCCCTCTTTCATTCCTGATTTTTAGTAATTTGATACTTCTGTCTTTTTTTTTTCTTTTGTGTAGTCAGTCAAGGTAAAGACTTGTCAATTTTTTGGTCTCTTCAAAGAACTAACTTTTGGTTTTGTTGATTTTCTATATTGTTTCTCTATTTATATTTCATTTATTTCTGCCTAATCTTTATTATTTCCTTCCTTTTTCTTGCATTCAGTTTAGTTTGCTCTTCTTTTTCTAGTTACTTAAGGTAGAAGTTTAGGTTACTGATTTGAGATCTTTCTGCTTTTTCAATGTAAGTATGTACAGCTATAAATTTCGTCTAAGCACTGCTTTGGTTGCAACCCATAAGTTTTGGTATATTATGTTTTCATTTTCATTCATCCTGAAGGATTTTCTTATTTCCTTTGTGATTTCTTCTTTCACTCATTGATTATTAAGAAGGGTTGTTTAATCTTCATAAAGTTTTGAATTTCCTTCTGTTGTTGATTTCTAATTTCATTCCATTGTGGTTAAGGAACATACTTTGTATTATTTCAAACCTTTTTAAATTTACTGAGACTTGTTTAATGACCTAATATATGTTCTATCTTGGATTTGCATTTGAGAAGAATGTATATTCTGATGTCATTGGGTGGAGGGTTCTATTGCTGTCTCTTAGGTCTAGTCTTTTTATATAATTATTCAATTCTCTACTTCCTTTTTGATCTTCTGTGTAACTGTTCTGTTTTTGGTTTTGGTTTTGGTTTTTTTTGAGACAGAGTCTCGCTTCGTTGCCCAGGCTAGAGTGAGTGCCCTGGTGTTAGCCTAGCTCACAGCAACCTCAAACTCCTGGGCTCAAGCAATCCTGCTGCCTCAGCCTCTGGAGTAGCTGGGACTACAGGCATGCACCACCATGCTCGGCTAATTTTTTCTATATATATTAGTTGGCCAATTAATTTATTTCTATTTATAGTAGAGATGGGGTCTCGCTCTTGCTCAGGCTGGTTTCAAACTCCTGGCCTGAGCAATCCGCCTGCCTTGGCCTCCCAGAGTGCTAGTATTACAGGCGTGAGCCACTGCACCCAGCCCTGTGTAACTGTTCTATCCATTATTCAAAGTGGGGTATTGAAGTCTACAACTATTATTGTAGTACTGTTTATTTATTCAATTCTGTTAGTTTTTGCTTCACATAATTTGGGGCTCTGTTGCTAGATGTGTATAACATTATAATTTTTATATCTTCTTGATGAATTGATTCTTTTATAATTATAAAAATATTCTTTGTCCCTAGTAGCAATTTTTGTCTTAAACTCTATTTTGTCTGATATTACTATAGTCACTCCAGCTTTCTTTTGGTTACTGTTTGCATGGCATATCTTTTTCCATCCTTTTACTTTGACCTGTTTCTGTCTTTGAATCTAACCTGTATCTTCTGTATACAGCATATACTTAGATCATTTTTTTATCCCTTCTGCAAGTCTCTGGCCAATTTCATTCTGATCTCATCTTTTCCTTGTTATATTTGACAAATGCAGCAATGGTAGCCAACAAATACTACTAATGTTCTGTTTTCGATCTCTTCTCCTAGAGATGCCATATATAAGGAAACATGGAGTCTGCCTCCCAAGTTAGATCAGTTGATAATGTTTTGGCACAACATAACATATGTTGACATATTTCTGGTTTTTCTCTCAGCCTGCCACAGACCATTAAGCTGTTATAGCAATGCCCTACTTCAATGTATGAATATCTGTCTTAGTATAGAATTTATATTAGTCAGAGTATAGTAAAATAGACTGTAGTAATAAAGAAGCTCAAAATTCTAAGTGGTCTAACCCAACAAAGGTTTATTTCTCACTTGTGTCACCATTCAGTGCAGGTCAAGTACCTCTCTTGTGTGGCTCTCTCCAATTGGTAACAGGCTGTTTACATCTTGCAACTTAGTCATTTCAGAGCTCTTCACTTCTGGAACCATAGAAAGGAGAGAGGAAGAGTGGCTGATGTGTGGGGGTTTATTTCCAGGATTGAAAATGTCACATATTATTCTGCTCATATCTAGTGGGCCAGATCAGTCATGTGGCTCCAACTCAACTGCAATGGAAATGGGAACTTCATAGGAACACATTGATATTTGGTGATCACTAGTAGTCTCTACCACATTCCTATTCCATAAACATATCAGAATTTCACCTTTGAAATGGGACAAGGATAGCTAGAATCCACTATTTTATGAATACAGCCACCCAGGGAACTAAGAGTCATCATGGTTAAGTGGTATTGGCTCTGGAACCAGTCTGTCTGGGGTCAAATCTTGGATCTGTGACTTATTAATGATGTCACGTCAGCCACCAGACTTAAGCCCTATAAGCTTCAGTTTCCTCATCTGTAAAGTGAGGGTTAAATATTACCTCCCTCCTAGGTATATTGTCAAGATGAAGTGAGACAATCCATGTAAAACAGTGCAGTACCTAGCACACTAAATGTATAATAGATATAACCTATTATTAGCAAAAGAGCTGGAAAATAATGCCACAGAAAATAAAACCATACACATAATATTATTGTCAATGAGATTTCCCTCTAAGTGCCTGATTGGAAGTGCTCTTTTCTGGGGGCTCCAAGCACTGGCAGGAAAGTGCATGGCCAGATAGATGAGGTGCTAATGGGCCTTTTTTTATGAGGTGAACAAGCATCTGATAACAGTATTAGCTCTCACAAGTTCATGATCCAGGCCTGAGAATGCTCCCAGAGGACTGAGAGAAGAGAGGCTTAATTGAAGTACAATTTAAATCTCCATCACATCCCACACACAGGAGAGGAGAACTGCCTGCATGGTGGCAAGAAGTTTAGACTCTACTTTGGCTGCCTCCAATATTCCAAACCACATGTATCTGCAAATCCTGGGTGGGTGGGTTGGGGGGACATGGAGGGCCTAGAGGGAAACCAGCAAATTTGAGTCTTTCAGTACCATTCTAAGGATCTGGACCAAGGGCTCTTGTTGCTGCTACACATATGAGGTTACTAGAGGACCAGTGAGATAAAGTCACTCATCTGAGGTATGTTCAGTAAATCCGATGTCTGAATTCAGGGTCTTCATCTGAGAGGTGATAGAGCATAGTGGTTAGGAGCACAGGTTCCAGAGTTAGACTGAGTTCAAATCCCAACTCTTCTCCTGAATTGACTGTGTCAATCTAAAGAAGTCACTGACTCCTCCAAACATTGAATTATTCCTCCATAAACTGGAGTTGACATTATTGTGCTGGCTGTCTTCTATCTGCCCCTCCATATGCTCTCCCCACCCTTCCCCACACTGACCTGTCCCGGCAGACTGGCCTGTGTGACCGTGTCAAGAGACTGCTTTGCCCTCTGGCTTCTGGTTGCATCCAAGAAATGGGAGGGTGGGAGGAGAGTGAAATCTCGGAAGGCTACTCTCAGGCAGGCTTCTCCTTACAGCTCTCTCCACAGGTTCCAGAAGCCACTACGTCCTCTTTCTCCCTCAGGTCTTTGATGGTAACAGCTCCCACTGTCACTAGCCCCAAGATGCTGCATATCCCTGTTTCTGTCCCTAAACTTTTCTCACTTAATCCCCTTATCAAATATTCTTCAATTACCCACATTTGAGTGTGCCAGGACCCTCACTGATACAACTAAGTGCTTATAGTGATCATCCTTTGGGTGATCAATCAGTTCACAGTGATTCTGTTTCTCTAAGAATAGCTCCAATAGAAAGGCTTCAACATAACTGGTCCACGTATAGATACCCAACCCAAGATAAAGCCAATCAGAGTCTCTCTCCAGGAGTATGCCATTTGGAACAGAGAGATAATAGAGACTAGGACCAGCTAGGACTGTACCAAGTTTACTTCCAAATCCACCTTCTAAGGAGATGAAATCAGACAAGAATGGGTTCCTGCCCATCCCAAGATTTGATACTTCAACTCCCCCTCTGAAAGTGTATTCATGAGATATTCTATTATCCTTTCAATACATTTCTTCTTTGCTTAACTACCTAGATATGGTTTCTATTGCTTAAAATCTAAAGAACTTCAATGAACTCAGCACCTCATAGAATTTTTACGAGATCTATGTAGGGTGTTTTGCAAAGTGCTTGGTGTATGCCAAGCTCACAGTAATGTTTAGCATTTATTATCTGTAAAAATGGAGCTAATAATTGTCTCATAGGTTTTGTGAAAATTAAGCGTTTCCATGCAGTGCCTACTAAATCCTGACAGGCTCCCATAGTACTCAGATCTGGGAAGTTAGGTAGAGGTTCTGAGTAAATCTCCATTGGTTCTAATGTCCTGCAAGAAAGATAATATGAACAATGCCTGAGACTGATTCAGTCCTAGACTGGTCATGTTATCTGGTCTGCTTATGTTTTCTCTCTTGGAAACTGTGCTGGCCCCATTCAAAGAAGACTTGTGGGACTGTCAGCCAAGTCATGAGCAGGAACAAGGAAAAATGATCAAGCTAGCCAGACAGAGTACCCCTCCGCTGGACACAGGGTTGCCCAAGACACACAAGCAAGGACCAACTGGAGTCCTCTGAGGAATGGGTAGGTTAACAGGAGGAGTCTCTCTTCTTCTGAGGCCATAAGCTTACGGATTCTGAAAGCTGGGAGTTTCTGGGATTCTTTCAAGATGTGGGGAAGTGTGCTAGAAAAGAAATTCAACATAGAGGAAAGCAGGCCCAAGATATAGAAGAAAAGAGAGAAACAGATTCCTGGCAAAATTTTGGGTTTCTTGAGCCAGCTACGCCTAAAGTTGAAACCTGGAGTTTTCGGTTATGAGAGCCAACAAATACATTCCTTTTTTGTCTAGGCTGATTTGAGATGGATCCCTGTTATCTGCAACTGAAATAGTCCTATCTATTATACAAGTTTTTTTCTAAAAAGTTTAGACACTGTCAGAGTTATTTCCTTTGTCTTAATAAAAGCCCTGGGAAATGAATAGGTATAAAAATTTTCTTCCCATTTTTCTGGTAGAAAAAACCAGTATGTGAAGAAACTTATCCAAATATACAGAGCAACTCAATCTGCCAAATCGACCAACAGGTTAGGGTCCTGTCATGGCCACATTATGGCTTTCACGAGCCCCAGATGCTTTTGTCTTCATGAGCTCCTTCCTCCATAAAGTAATATTTAAAATCATATCTTATGAATGTCCTCGCATTGGTGTGAGGACAAATATAATCCAGTCTGGGTTCATTCTTTTTTTTTTTGAGACAGAGTCTCACTTTGTTGCCCAGGCTAGAGTGAGTGCCATGGCGTCAGCCTAGCTCACAGCAACCTCAAACTCCTGGGCTCAAGCAATCTGCCTGCCTCAGCCTCCCAGAGCGCTAGGATTACAGGTGTGAGCCACCGCACCTAGCCTGGGTTCATTCTTACATATTATTTTTATATTCACTTTTTTCTGGTTTTAAAATCAATTAGAATTAAAACTTTTTCATAGGCCCTGGACCCTAATGTGCCTTAGGGATACGTTGGCCCTGAGTCTTGTTTGCAAAAGAAAATAGAAGAAAGTATGGAAATGAGATAATGCATGCAAACATACTTAGGTGCTCTGTTGACCTTAAGTCACTGAACAAATAAATGTAAGGACCAGTATTACTAAAGGGGTGCTCTCAGGAGGGTAATGTACATGTGTGGTCTATAGATGTCATGAAATGCTTCCAAGCCAAAACCCCAAGTGGCTACAGATCGAGGACACTTGTTGGTAGGGGACCAGAAGGATGGGGAGTCGATGACTTTTGGCAGCACGGAGCCTCTTGCAGGCCAGCATGCACCCCTGCCTACCAGCTCCGCTCCCATGACACGGCCCAGCATGTGGCACAGGCAGGGGGAAAAGCCAATCCTGGGCACAGCCGGAGGCTCGAGGCTGATGGAGACACTCAGATATGTCTGGGACCTGCTCTTCAACTGAAGCCAGCTAGAGGGATCAGAGCCAAGGTGGAGCTTTGGCAACAAAGCTGGAAAGAGAGATTTTATCCAGGTGGGATAGGTAGAATAGAGCCAGCAGCATGGACCAAATGTCAGGTGTAAAAGTAAAATGAAGCCAAACATGGAACCACGTCAGGTCAGAAACTGGAGGGATCAGGAACAAGCCAGAACACAGTGTGCAGAGTGGTCAGGTGAACTTCAGGTCCAAAGCTGTGAACCAAAGAGTATGGGGGTCAGTTTTAGTGTCCTGGCTCTGTAGCCCAAAGGGAGTCCCTGGTATCTTACAGAGCCCACGAGAGCCAGAAAAACTGGATGAAAATAAACCTCCTCAAAAACATTAACGGCTGAAGATTTTTTCCTTTGCTGTGAACTTTGAGCAGCTGATGATGGAGAAACCGAGACTTCCCCGCTATGGACATAAGCCCCATTTTAAGGAAGCAAACCGTTCCAGTGCAGACAATGTGGTTTGCAGAGCTTGAGATGCAGAAGAGGATTAAGAAACAAAACCAGGCCAAACAATGAAAGAAGAGGATGCCGACAGAATCCGGACAGAGATAATCTACTCGCCACATCTGGTCACAGTCGGCACAGTCCCCCGGAGAAGAGGGATTAGCATCGATCACTGAACAGCACCTCATCCTCTTTGCGGTGACTTGTGTATATATGTTTGTTTGAGTCCACTTGTGTAGCCCTCTTCTACTGGCAGCTCAGTCGCTCTAGCCTGACTTCCGTGTTGTCATTCTCTTTACAGAGTTCAGGAGAAAGCCCCTCTGCGTTAATAAGAGACACCTGGTTGCTATGGAAAGACACCTAGGCCAGGTAGATTCCAACGGGCAGATCTTGATGCCCAGATGAAGCCAGTAACCACTGCCCCCACCCCCTTAGAAACTGTCAAACAAGCCAGAACATTAGAGAACGTGGCCTGAACACGCAACATTGCTGTGTAGGCGTGCCACATATTACATACGCACATGGGTTAATTAAGAAGCAAGGTCTGGACTAAGGACTGGGTCAGATGTGAAGGGGCCCGAGAAACAGCAAGGACTCAAATCACGGAGAACGTTACCTGGGGACCCGACAGCCGACTGTGCTGTAAAGTCAATAGGAACGTGTTGCCGGGAGACACCAAGTCCCTGCAAGATGACTGAGCATTTTCCTCGTGCTGCCTCTTTCCTGAGGAGCTAAAGGAGTGGCCATCACAGCCCAGGATGCAGGCATGTCAGGAGGCAGGTGGGAGCCCCCCTGGAAGCCACCGCCAGGGCATGGCAGGCTCCTGCCCTCCTCAGCACAGCTTGCTCAGTTTGCTCAGAGCCTGCCCTGGGCGGTGGGCAGTGGAGGAGGATGCTGAGGTTTCAAGAGCGCAGCCCACGCCAGCCTTCCTTAGTTCTGTAAAAATCCCACAGAGTGCTTTGGTCCCCCTGGAGCCTCAGATCACTCACAAAGGAAATATTCTCAGACACCCTGCTTCCCTCTTTCCACTCTTCAAAAGGTTAAAGTTTTATCTCTCCCTCTCTTTTTTGTAAATATGTTGCTATTTTTATTTTTTCCCCCCAAACAAAAAACTTCAATAACCACAGGGAAACACAAAGGAAATGAAACTGTGATAAATAGTCATTTCCCAGACTCCAGCCCAATCTCCTGGGGAGAATTTGTGTCTTAATATCTGATCTGTGCTATAGACCATGGATTTTAGTTTTCACTTGGAGGCAAAATGGGCTTCTTTTAACCTTTCTCTTTAAAAAGAGCCGCACAGGAACATCCTGTGTGTCATACTCCAGGACTGTCCAAAGGAGAGCTGGAAGTCAGCACCAGGTGCAAATGACACACGTCCTCCGCTCTGCTGGTCTCAGCCCCTCCCAGATGTTCTGAGTCCCGCTGCTCACCACTGCACTTGATGGAGCTGGCAGAGCACATGGAAAATTACCCAGAAACTGGGGGGGGGGGGGAGTTACACAGAAAGTTACAGAACGTCACAATGGAAAAGCTGTGCTCCTTGGGGCAGAGGAATAGAGCGAAATCTTTGCAAACAGAGACATCAGCTGCACCTTCGCTGAGCCCTGCCACGCTGCCCCACCCACTGCCCCAGGCATCACCCCTACCCTTCAGTTCCTGCCCGCTGGCCCTTTAGAAATTGGCAGACTCCGTGTCACACCGTGGCCTAGACTAAAGCAAAAGTTCAAGAGACGTGTTGAGGGATGCCTGTTCTGCCCACATCCCTTTCTCTGGGGACAGTCCCTGCTCCTAATCCCTTTAGCTCAATTGCTCATTCATTCATTTATTGCACAGATATTTATTGAACACCTTCTGCATTCCAAGTACTATGGTGGGTGAAGATATGAAAAACGAGCAATACAGACAAGGGCCCTTCCCCACATAGTCCATTGTTTAACGGGGAGAGTTAGATGATATGCAAGAAAATATTAACAAATAAATGAATAAGATAATTTGGGGTAATGATACCTATTATGAGTTTTTTTTTTTAAAACACAAGCAAAACAAAGTAATGTCCTAGAGAGTGATTTGGGAGAAAGGGTGCCTGCTCTAAACAGAATAGACTAAGAAAGCCTCTCTGAAGACGAGAATGTGAGCTTACACCTGAATGATGAGTCGTTGTGCCTGCAATACACATTGTGGGCAGAAGGGCAAGTGTAAAGGCCCTGGGGTAGGAATTGGACAGCAACAGAAAGGCCGGTGTGACTGAGGCCTATAAAACAAGAGAGGGGCCGGGCGCTGTGGCTCACGCCTGTAATCCTAGCTCTTGGGAGGCCGAGGCGGGCGGATTGCTCAAGGTCAGGAGTTCAAAACCAGCCTGAGCAAGAGCGAGACCCCGTCTCTACTATAAATAGAAGGAAATTAATTGGCCAACTGATATATATATAAAAAATTAGCCGGGCATGGTGGCGCATGCCTATAGTCCCAGCTACTCGGGAGGCTGAGGCAGGAGGATCACTGAGCCCAGGAGATTGAGGTTGCTGTGAGCTAGGCTGACGCCACGGTACTCACTCTAGCCTGGACAACAAAGCGAGACTCTGTCTCAAAAAAAAAAAAAAAATAAAACAAGAGAGGGTGGTGAAAGGAGTTCACAGAGGATCAGAGGCACATGCTCTGCCAAGGGAGTTTGGATTCCATTTTAAGGGCAATCACTGGAGAATTTTAAACAAGGGAGTAGCATAACATGACAGGTATTTTTAATGGAATCATTTTGACTACCGTGTGGAAGGTAGATCATAGGCATGGAGGGTAATGGTGGAAGCAGAGACACCAGGCAGGAGGCAATTGGAATGGTCCGGGCAAGACAGGATGGTGGCTGTGACTGGAGAAGCCAGCAGTAGGGATGCAGAGAAGTGGACGCGTGGACGACACGTCACGGAGGCACTGGCAGGGCTTGCGGACATAGTAGACACATGGGGAGAAGGAAAGAGCAGAGTGAGGCATGTCCCTAGGTTTTGTCCCTTACCTACTGGGTATGTAAGCATGACATTTACTTGGATGGAGAACACTAAGAAGGAACAGATTTGGGGGTGGAAATCAGGAGTCCTGATTTACCTAAGTTAAGTTTGAGATGCCTATTAGGTCGTGGTAGGTGGTTGAACATATCAGTGCTAGAGATAAATACGTAGGAGTCGTTGACATATAGAAGGTATTTAAAGCCCTAGGACTAGATGAGATCAGCTAGGGAAAGTGGAGAGAGAGAAGGGGGGAAGAGGACCAAGGAAAGAGTCCATGGGAATTCCCAGAAGAGGAGAAGTAGCGGAAGAGAGTGAAGAGTGGCCAGCGGGTGTCGCAGACACATCAGAAGAATGTGTTTCCGTGAAGGTTGAAAGAGGCAAGTTCTCCAGGAAGAATGGGGTGGCCAAGTATGTGGAATGCTGCTGAGAGTCTGTGTATTGTAAAGACAGTGAAGTGACCATTAGATTTGGCGACATGGTGCATCTCCTTGACAAGAACAGTTTCAAAGGACTGATGGAGACGAAAGAATGTGTTGAACGTGACTGGGACCTCCAGTGAAGCATGGGGGTGGGGGTTAAACATGTGTATCCATTGCCTCCTGACACTCACTAAAGTCGAAGTAATGACATTTTTTTTTAAGAGAGTGAGCCCACAGAACAAAGAGAATGACATGATGGTAACAGAGGACAAGAGAAGTCAATGATTGTTGGAAGAGGTAAGATGCTGGATAGTGGAAACTAACTTAGCAAAACAAAGAAAGTTGAAACCAAAGCAACTGCAAAGAGAGATGCCACAAGAAGCAAGCTGGCTGCAAACACCAACCCCATGGAGGCTCAGGACTTGGAGCAAGGGTGAGAACAGGGCAGAGGTCTTTATAAAGAACCATCACTGCCCTAGAGCCCCTCCCCCACTGCACTGCCTGAAAACTATTTTGGCAGAAAATAGATGGTCTTGTCTCCAGAGAGACTCGGGGACAAGCAATACCTGGCACAGGGGATGGTGAAGGTGAGGCACTGTGACAGAAGCAGGGATAGTAAGTAAAATTTACACATGGCATGATGAGACTCCCACCTCCCCCAGCCAGCCGCCAGCCCTCTCTCTGCAGAGGACGGTGGGCGGGGAGTGGGGGGGCGGGGAGGTACTGTGGGGCACTCCCACCCCAGGCGGGTAACCGAGTCAGCTGTGCGCAGGCAGAGGAAGCCAGTTGAGACAAAAGGAGAGAGACAGCAGCAAAGATGATAGCCACTGCTTCTCCTGGGACATGGGGACAGTTGGGTGCTGGCCAAAGGGGCTGCAGACTACTCCTTCCCCAGGGACTTTAGGATGTCCAGGAAGAGCTCAACCACAGATCTGAAGGTTCTGGAAAGGCCAGCAGTGACCCTGCATCATAGAAGGCAGATACTGCTACACAAGGCAGTATTTTGCGTAGCTCCCACATGGTACAGATAGGGACGGTAAGCCCGAAGGGGTTAAACAATGTGCCTAAAGTATGAATAAAATATTCATACTCGCCTGAATATGCCTCTGAAATGTAAGACTTCTCTCCAGGCTCCCTATTCCCTTAAATATTCGTGCAAATTTCACTTTTTATTCCTATTTGTATATTTATTTTAATATAAACATATACACATCTGTGGTATTTCCCAATGTTCACATCAAGTTGATGCTATGGGTAAAGGATTCATATTTAGCCTAACTTTGCTTGTCTTTAGCATAGCCTGATGCTAGAAGGCCTCCTTTTAATGCCCTTTGCGAAGAAAAGAACAAATGTGTTAAAGATGAAAGCAGCAGTGACAGCTCGAGCCAGTGCCACAGAGGGCCACGCTGTGGAGGTTCTGCCCACCAACTTCCTAAGGCCTCACCTGTGCCTCACTCAATCCACAAAATACTGGGCCCCAGAGAGATCCCCTGCCTGCCACCTGAAGTTGCCCTTTCCCACAGCAGTTATTCTCTGGAGCTTACAGCAGAGGAAACCTGAGAGTTGCAATTCCCTCTTGAAGAAGCCTGGGGAGGTGAGAGCCTGGGTCTCCAAGGCTCCAGGAATTAGTCCCCAGGGATGCTGCAGGAGCTCTCACACGCCTGCTGTGCTCTCCCCGGGGAGACGTGGGAGGCAGCCAGCTTCTCTCCCTCCTCCCCAGGAGGGGAGGGCCCCACCGGAACCCCAGGGCCAGGCTAGGACATAAATCTCACTCCCCCTGCTCTCCACTTCCTGCTCTCTGCACCTGCCCCACATCAGTGCTCCTGCCAAAGTCCCTTTCTGTAACTCTGACCTCGTCCCTGACCTTGTGATGTTACAGGACTCCCTCCTTGGTCCCCATCCCACTCCACCCCCTGGATTCCCTGTTAGTAAACATGACAGAATGTTCTGGAGTGCAGCAATAGGCAGGCATCCTTGGTGGCAGAGGGCCCCTGAGGACATAGCAGTAAGGGCTGGCTGCAGCTCCCAATTTCCAGCCAGGCCTGGGCAGATCCCACTAGTGAGCTGCTGATTCACTTCTGGCCAGCAAACATTATCAAGGCCCACTGTGGGCCCTGTACCAGGTCCAGGAGGGCGAGCAGGAAGCACCAGCATGGCCCAGACGCTGGCTGGGGGTGGGGCACGCCTAAGAACCCACTATTACAATCTGTTGGCTGCACAGAGAAGATGGTTGGTGAATGGAGAAGGGAAGAGGGGGTTAGGGAAGGGATCAAAGAAGAAATCAGGGAGGCCAGCTACCTATGGCCACTCCCCCCCTGCCCTGTAGCTGGACTCTGGAGGCTGGCTCCCAGCAGGATGTCGTTAGGAGGCAGCCCAGCAAGTAGAGCCACCTGGGCCTGGGCAGGGGAACATTGGAAAGAACTATGGCTATTATCCAGTTTAGCTATTCCTAAGCCAAACTGCCGTTATCCCTCACTCAATTCACAGTGGGCCCAGGAGAGCCCCCCAAGTGACCAGGGTGGGAGGGCCAGGAGCTGTCCAATAGCACCACCCTGAGGTACCAATTCCTGATTTCAGCAGAAACCTCCAGGAGCAGAGCCACAAAGACTGTGTGTGTTGTAACAAGGAGGAGGAGAGAAAAAGGAAAGGAAGGATCCAGGGATGCAGAATGAGTGAGGCATGGGGCTCAGGAGGGAGAAGATGGCAAGCAAGGAGCAAAGCTGGCTGTGGACACCTGCGAGCACAGGCCACGCTGCAGGTGTGCGGTGTTAAGCATCATGCATGGCCAGAGGCAGGCCCGATCCCAGCCCTTCCCAAAGGGCATGCGCTTACCTGGCTGCCTGCTCTGGGTACCAGGGGAAGTGACCGCAACGCACCTTTGATCCACTGTCGCATTGGCTCCTGATAGTGGAGGGGCTCCACCGTGGACTTTATTCAGGTCGTCACCCCACACACAGCTTCTTGTAGACCTCAAAACCACAAAATTTGATTATTCATAACGCTTGGTTGCTAACACATTTTTATGTTAATTTATGGCCTCTTACTATTTTACTTATGTCATGCCTAATGATTTCTGTATTTGAAAGTCAAATTCAAATTACTGAAAGTCAAACAGTACATTTGTATTCTGGATAGGGGTTGTACTGAGAAAGCTAAAATATATTAGCTCTTCCAGGAGCTGAGGAAACCTCTGGGTTCCCTCCGAAACATACAGGAACTGAGAACATCCCAGAAAAGCTGGACGCCATGGCTTCTTTATGCCAAAACGCAGAATTCCAAGAACCACCCCTTTTCGGAAGCTCTCCACCCTCGGGAACCCCATGCAAACGCACATCTCTAAACCAGGGGTTGGCAAACTCTGCCCCTCTAGCCAAACGAGGCCCACCACCCATTTTGTAAGGCTTATGAACTAAGAATGGCCTTTACATTTTTTAATGGTTGAGAAAAAAATCAAAATTACATGAATTCAAATTTCAACACCCATAAATGAAGTTGCATTGGAAGAAAGCCCCCTTCATTCATTCACACATCGTCTTTGGCTGCTTTCACACCACAAAGGCAGAGTCGAGTAGTTGCAACAGAGACTAGCATGACCTCATAAGCCTAAGATCTACCTACCCTATACAGAAAAATTTGCCAGCACTTGCTAAGCTCAGACCCCTATGTCTGACCACTCTCATGCCTCTCTCCTTACTCCTCCTTCTTCCTCCCACAATCCCCCTCTCTCCTTACTCCTCCTTCTTCCTCCCACAATCCCCCTCTCTCCTTACTCCTCCTTCTTCCTCCCACAATCCCCTGGGACCAAAGGGTGGACATGTATTTACTTCCTTTATATCAGACCCTCCCCCTTTCTGATTCCAGCCTCATCAGTAAGGCTTAGGTTCGGGCACAAGAACCTTCCCTGGGCCAGAGCTTCCCGGTGGAAGTGCCTCAAATGGGCCACAGGTGTGCAGTGAAACGGTGGTGCCCTCCATGTGGCTAGTCACACCTAAGGAGAAACTCACCTGCAGCTCCTTGAAGGGCACTGAGAATGGGCCCCATTAAACAGCAAGGACAATGATCTCCCCCTAAGCTATGAGAGGGGCCACCACCACCTGGACTTGTCCCTCGGCAGGCTGCTGCATAGTGTGCCACTGCCCATGGTGGGCAAGGGGCCCAGGGGACTGCTGGAGGAGCACATGTCCCACATTCCAGGGAGCACAGAGCACAGGCCAAGATGGGTGCGGGGCAGGGACAAGGAGAGCAGGAGGAGCTCCTGGTGGCCATAGTGTCAGAAGGCAGCCTTGAATGTCTACCTTCACACATATGCACAGAAACCATATAACTCATTGTCCAAACTGGTATGCTTTCTTTTTTAAAATCAGCTTTAAGGAGGTATAATTTACATACAATAAAATGGATCCATTTTAAATACACAGTACTATGAGTTTTCACAAATGTGTATTTGAGTGATCTACGAGTGTAACCGCTCCTACAATCAAGATAGAAAACCTTGTCATCGCCTCCAAAAGTCCCCATGTGCCCATTTGCAGTCAGACTCCTTCCCCACTACCAGCACAACCCCAGACAACTAGTCATCTGCTTTCCATAACCAGAAATTAGTTTGGCCTGTTCAAGAATTTCAAATAAATGGAATGATACAGCATGTACTTTTCTGTGTCTGGCTTCTTTCATTCATAATAATGTTTTGAGATTCATCTACATTGTGTGTGTATCAACACCAAACTGTTATGCTTCATTTTTATTGGTTTTTGAGTGAAAGGAGATGCTCTGAGGAGTCGTGTCAGGTCAGAAGGCATGAATCAGAACCTTCAGGACAAATCAGGACAATCATCACTCTACGTATACAAGCTGTTTCTATCTTTTGCAGCAGCTGAGCTTCTTCAATCACATCCAAGCTGGCTGCGGGGAACTGCTCTAAAAATGAATGTGTATTCTGAAAATTAGTGCTTCACCATTATTTTAGTGCACTGGAATAGAAAAAGGTTGATGGGTGCTAAATCCAAAGCCTATCACAAGAAATTTCAACACTGTGTTTACCAACAAAGAAAAGAAAAGGTTATTATAGTCTTTAAATATAATTATAGAACAGGCATGATGGCTCATGCCTGTAATCCCAGCACTCTGAGAGGCTGAGATGGGGGGATTGCTTGAGACCAGGAGTTCGAGACCAGCCTGAGCAAGAGCAAGATCCCCCACACCATCTCTACAAAAAATTGAAAAATTAGCTGGGTGTGGTAGCACACGCCTGTAGTCCCAGCTACTCAGGAGACTGAAGCAGGAGGATTGCTTAAGACCAGGAGTTTGAGGTTGCAGTGAGCTATGATCATGCCACTCTGCATTCTAGCCTGGGCAATAGAGTGAAACCCTGTCTCAAAAATAATACTAATAAAAATAAATAAATAAATATAATTGCAACTGGCATATATTTTGACATAGTTATGAAGTTCCTTTTAACTTTCTATCACCAATTTGTACAAACGAAATTTCTTGTCAATGATGACTATCAAGAATTTGAAGAAATCATTGGAAATATTTATCAGAAATTTCATGTTGCCATTTTAAGACTAATATTAGATATAAAAAGATATGCTAATTGAAGCAAGCTTATGTTTAACAATAAAATATTCAAAATGATTTTATTTGGAATTTTATACAAATTCAATATTTAATATTTCCTTTTATTTTCTATTTTATTGTAATAACATAACATGAAGAAAATGTGAATTTGTTTCACTAACCTCCAGATAGGTGTTCCCAAATCCCCTTTTGTTTACCCCAGTGTGCCATACACCTATTCTTATTTTCCATGTGTGTTGTGAACAGGGAAAGATTAGTCAGTACTTTTCCCAGGCTGGCAGAAGCACATAGCGTGAGCTAAGAACGCTGTTGTCTTGCTAAAGAAGTCTCTTCTGCCCTCTAGTGATAATTTTTATAGCTGAGTCTCAGAGGGAAAATAGGGAGTAATTAAACATACTGGTTTTATATTTGCAAAACTATCCTCTCTGTTACAAGTATTATGCCTGCCTTGGGTCCTGGCAGGTAAAAGCCTTCAAGCCGTCCCCATTGCTCCAGGTCCCAGGCATCCAGAGGACCTGGGGGTTCCCTTGGCACATTGAGAGGAAAGGGCCAGATCTACCATAAACACTTAAAAATATTTTTCTTGGCTGGGCACCGTGGTTCACACCTATAATCCTAGCACTCTGGGAGGCCGAGGTGGGAGGATTGCTTGAGCTCAGGAGTTCAAGACCAGCCTGAGCAAAAGCGAGACCCTGTCTCTACTAAAAGTAGAAAAATTAGCAGGGCGAGTGCCTGTAGTCCCAGCTACTCAGGAAGCTGAGGCAGGAGGATTGCTTGAACCCAGGAGTTTGAGGTTGCAGTAAGCCACGATGACACCCCTGCACTCTACTCTGGGCGACAGAGCAAAACTCTACCTCAAGAAAGAATATATATATTTTTTCTTTCTTCAATAATAAATTAACCTAAATTTACTGTGACTTTTTTACTTTATAAAATTTAAATTTTTTTTAGCTTTTTGACTCTTGTAATAACATCTAGCTTAAAACAAACACATTGTACAGCATTACAAAAAATATTTTATTTCTTTATATCCTTATTCTATAAGCTTTTTTCTATTTTTAAGATTTTTTATTTTTTTGTTAAAACCTAAGACACAAACACACACATTAGCCTAGGTCTACACAGGGTCAGGGTCATCAATATCACCGTCCTCCATCCTGCCCTGCTGGAAAGTCTTCAGGGACAAAAACCTTCATGGAACTGTCATCTCTAATGCCTTCTTCTAGAATATCTCCTGAAGGACCTGCCTGAGGATATTTGACCACTAACTTTTTTTTTTATAAGTAGGAGTACACTCTAAAATAGTGCTAAAAAGTATAGCATAATAAATACATAAACCAGTAACATAGTCAGTTATCAAGTATTATGTACTGTATATAATCATGTGTGCTATACTTTTGTGTGACTGGCAGTGCAGTAGGTTTGTTTATACTGGCATCACCACAATCATGTGAGTGATGAGATGTGCTACTATGTTAAAATAGCTATGAGGTCACTAGGCGGTATGAATTTTTCAGCTCCATTATATTTTATTTTATTTTTTGAGACAGGGTCTCACTTTGTTGCCCAGGCTAGAGAGAGTGCCGTGGCATCAGCCTAGCTCACAGCAACCTCAAACTCCTGGGCTCAAGCAATCCTCCTGCCTCAGCCCCCCAAGTAGCTGGGGCTACAGGTGCATGCCACCATGCCCGGCTAATTTTTTCTATATATTTTTTATTCAGGCCCATTATAATTTTGGGGTACCCCCATCATAGATGTCGTTCATCATTGACTGAAACGTCATTATGCTGCACGTGACTGCAATCTAGAGATGGTTGCAAGTGTAAGTAAGGATGTGCATAGGTTATATGCAAATACTATGCCATTTTATATCAGGGACTTAGAGCATCCTCAGATTTGGGTAATTGCCCGTGGTCCTGAACCCATTCCCCCATGGATATGGAGGGACAACTGTAGTGTGTTCCAGTGTTCAGTCCTAGCCCATCTTCATCCTGGTCTGCCACACTTGCAACCTCTGCAGGCCAGAGGCCCTGGATTCTCTGTCTAGCCCTCTTTTTTCCAGGAAGAGATCCAAAATTCAATTTGGGAAGAGCTGTCAGAAGGTTAAGTCATAGTCAGGAGTGGCAGTTTTTATGTCTATGATGGACATCAGAGGGACACAGGATTTCTCTCCCGGCCTTTATTTCTAAGTGGGACTTTCAGAAGCAATCCCCCCCACCCCAGGGGTTGTGACAAGGCCCAGTCTAGCTAATAATCCCTTTTCCCTGGTCTATGTGAACAGACTTGCCTTGGGCTACCAAGACTGACAGTAAGTAATCCACCCAATCCACCCTAGTCACAGATATATGTGGCACAAAAAGGCAGGAACATTGGTGTCCAGGTGGACAGGCTCTGCTGATGCTTCATTTGGAGTCCCAGAGCAGCTGTCCTAAGCCCCCAGGCTACTGGTGTCTGGGTCAATGGGGCCCCCATTAGATCCCACTCAAGACAGCACCATCACCAGTTGAGTGTCCCTAAGTCACTGTGGAACTGAGGTCTGATGATCTCTTGAGGAACCTCCCCTATCCCATTGGTCTCTCTAATGTTGAATTTTATCATGCGTTCTGTATCAGGTAGGACTCTTTTGGTCACAAGTGATTAAGAAAAAAAACCCTCTAAATGGTCTAAGCAGAAAAGGTCCATGAAATTAAAAAGCCCCAGGTACATCAGGCAAGGCTTTATACAAGTCTCCAATGATAGCATCGCCCAGTAGAGCTCTGCCTCTGCTCTGCTGTCCTGCCTGTTGGTGTCAATCTCTGATTTCCCGTCTAAGGAAAAATGGCTGCAACTCCAAGCTTCATCTTTCCAGACACTACTCTGTTGGGAAAAGAACAAGTCTCTTCCCCAAGCCTCCTGCCCAAGTCCTGGAATTCATTTTGATAGAACACGCTTGGGCCATGCACCAATCCCTGATCTACTCATCATAATCATAGTGAGGGAACAGGACACATTCCCATGCATGCAGACTGTGCTCTTCCCTAAAGTCTGGCCACCAAGTCCCCATTTCAGAGTCAAAGCAACCTGCCAATGGCCACTTACAGGTCTCTCCTGGTCTCTGCTTCTATAGAATACCTTGTCCTCCCATCTTTCCTTCTCTTCCCCGGCTGTCCACCCAGAGGCCTACCTCACTGAGCCTCTCCAGGCCAGCTGGCCCTCCCTGGTTCTCATAACCTGCTTCTCAGTGTCCTCTGCTCCTCCCTCAAGTTTAGCTCTGAACTCAGGGACTGGAAGAGCTTCTTCCAAATCCCTGAGTGCTTTATCACTAGGCAGCCAGAATTTCCAGAAAAACACAGGGCTTCTCTGGGCTCAGATGCTCTAGTGTGCCCCTGCCAGCCTGCCTGGCATACAAGACCAGCTAGGGTTCCAGCCGTGGCATGTGAAGTACTGGAAAGTCAGAGGGCAGAATAACAGCAGTTCAGGACACAAACTCCTCATTCAACTCCCTCCTAGAATGGCTCGTGTTAGAGGCAAGGACCCTCAAAGACCCTCAACTCCCCTATGACTCGTCCTACGCACGGACTTCGCCCTGGAAAATTCCAGCTATAGCTCCGAGAAGAATGCATTCCATGACGTGCTGACCACGGGATGCTCCAGGGAGTGCTGACTGCAATTGTTCCCGACCACCTGCCAGGTTGGAGATGAGTAACCAGTCAAAAACAGGATACCGATAAGACGCTGATTGGGGCTGATTAACCCAGACCCAAGCCTCATCGTCACCCCACTCTATTTTTTTGTTTCTACTTCCTTGTTCCTGTATGCTTATAAAACCTACTAAGAATCTAAGTAAAGCAGACCTTGACAACCATTTGCTTGGTCTCGTTCCTTTCTCTCGCTCATCTCTTTCAGGCAAGGTCCCCCTTGACCCCCGCAAGTAACAGAAAGTCCCGCGGGTCGGGACAGGCTTGGACCATGAAGAGCCTTAAATGCTATGCCAAGGGGCTGAGACTTTATCCAGCAGGAGATGGAGAGTAGTCAAAAGGCTTGTTGGAGGGTGAATGGATGGATGAACAAACAAAGTAACATGAACCCAGAGAAGGAAAGTGGCTAACCCCACATCACACAGCAGGCAAGTAGCAGAAACAGGACTAAACTCCAGGCTTCCTTGTGCCCATTCAAGCTGCCTGGGAACCCTGGAGATTATCAGTGACAGTCCACTTCCTAGAGGTGCCAGACCTGGGCTTCTGAGCTCTGAGCAAAAGCAGAGACCTAGGGATTAGAAACGTGGACACAGTCAGAACCAGCAACTGGGAAATTTCAGGAAGTCTTGAGCTGATGCCTAGAGTTGAGGCTGAGGAATTAGAGAGAGACTGAACTCTCTGAGCGCAAGGTAGAGGAGGGGCAGAGGGCGCCAACCTGAAACTCAGCTGCGCTTTGCCCTGGGTGAGTCCAGCCAGGACCTGAGGACAGCCCACCCCTGACAAAGCCTAGGGACAGCAGCTCCCGGGGAAGATGGGGTAGAGGAGTGTTCTCCCTGGTCTTCAAAACCCTTGGCACTGTTCCTGCTGAGCCTGGCATTTGGCCCCAGGGCACAGCTGTAATTAAGAGAGGGCAGGGACTGGAGTGGGGGGAGGGGAAGAGGTCTTCTGGGTCCCAGTTTAGGGGAACCTGAATCTAGTGTAGGGCAAGGTAAATCAGAACATCAGAGGTTAAAAAGATCCAGAATTTCCACGAGAGCAAGAACATTGCTATCTAGCTCACCACTGTTTTCCCAGTGCCTAGAACAAAGCCTGACACATGCTGAGTGCTCAATAAATATTTGTTTAATTAACAATGACCCTTGCTGAGGGTGGGGGGAGCAATTTCTCACTCCCTTTTGCTGCCCACAATGTTCTCTCCTCAACATACAATAAAAAGCCTAGGTGGAGTCACGTCAACAGCATTTACAACGGTTGGTTGAGAACTCGCTGTCCCCAGAGTGGCCGCCCACCCCAAATAGAACATGTCATCCTTAGTTCCGTCAAGCATGTCTGATGGATATGAGGGGAGAAAACAGAATTTCTTTTCTTGTCCTTTTTAGGTTTTTAGTTGAGACATTCTCCTGCACACGAAAGCCGGATGAACAAAAGACAAACAGAAGTTTATTAACAACGCGCTGTACCCATCACACAGGAGAGGCCTCCGTTTGAAAGCATGTCTCTCTCAAGGCAATGGCCTTGCTTAAGTAGCATTCTATTAATAACAAAGAGCCACGAACACTATATAGGGACAAGAAAAAGGAGAGAGTAGTTCCAGTCTTTTACCTATTTATTTATTTATTTTAATTTTCTTGTTTTCTTCTTTTTTTTCCCCTATGAAAAGTTACTTATCAGCTGATGAGTCTTTCAAAAGGCAGGAAAATGTGGGAAGGTAGTAAAATTGGGTGCCCAGATTTCTCTGTGCCTGCCGGTGCCTTCGCTGGGCCAGTAAGCAAGCGCTGTGTCCCCTAAGGACGTGTGTCCAGCCATGGGGCAAATTCAAGCTGAGACGAAGTGTGCCCCTGCACTGTCAGCATCTTTAACTTAACAGTCCTTGATGTTTTGGGGAGAATTATTTTGGTTTTCTTCAGTCGCCTCTTTGAAACTTTACTTTCAGAAAGTTTTCTATAATAATATTAAAATCTAAGTTGGTAGCTTTGGAGAGATTTGGGTTAGAGGTTTTGAGATAAGAGATTGGCAAAGGGAGAGAAAACATGGAACCAGAAGAAAGAACAAATTTGGGTAGGTTGTCTCATATCTTTATTGAAACAGTCTTTTAATCCTGAGAAGAGTCAGTTCTGGTGAACAGTTGTATCTCGTTGAGGGTGGTGGTGTTGTAAGTGGGTTTTTATCTAAGTTCTCTACATGGTGTAGACAAACAGGTATTTAGAAAGAGGCATTTTTTATGGAAGCAAAAGAAAAACAAAAGTTAATGTCTGGAGCAGTCTACAAACAAGTCTCTGAGTCTGGAGAGAGTCAGCTGAGAATATTTCTAGGTTTGTGTTCAAAGTGTCTACAGTTGGGGTGAAAATGAACAGTGGTAACCTGACAGATTTTCCCAGATTTTAGTTTGCATCAGATATCCTAGTGAATTTTTTGCTCATAAATAAATTATGTGATTTCTCTGGAGTTTACATCAAATTGTTTAACTTTAGCTTACAGGAAAAGCTCCAGGAAAAGCACAGTTTAAATTTTTAGTGATTTCAAGCCAGAAAGGTGGGAGAAAATTTGGAAACATTAGGCTGGAGAGTTATAGCCAGAATATTAGAGGACATTAAACATTTATGATTCAGTGCAGCTCATGAAAAAACTCAAAAACAATGAACAGGGCTAGGATTTCATGACCAGTGTACTGTAGTTTTCTTCTGAAATATAATTTTTATCTTTATAATTACTCCTAGTTTTATTAAAGATATTTACAGTAAGACAAAGTTAATTATGAAACAAGCTTTAGCCTGATTAGACTTGGCCTGATTAATTTGCATAAAGTGCAGCAAGAAGAGTGGCCATATAGGCTCTTGTATATTTTTAATCTTCTTTGTTGGAATTTATCATAAAGATTCTCAGATTAGAACTTTAGAAGCCTCTTCAGGCTAGGAAGCCCAACCATGGACTAGCCATCGCATTTTACTTGTAGTACCTGGGTAAATTCTTCTTTTCTTGAGGTCCCCAAAATATTCTAAGGTTCTTGAGCCTGTCAGAGAGTGACATAATTTACTTCCTACGAGGCTAGAAACCCTGTAAGGGAACCATGTAGACAAGATATCAGGCCTGTTCCTCCAAGGGCTTTCATGGCTCCTTAAAGTTAACCTTAGTTTCTTAAAGCAATCTGGTAATATCTGTGAATATGACATCTCAGTCAAACACTTAGTAATATAACCTGTGTTTCCAATTGTCCAGCTAACAACGAGAGTAAATTTTTATTGAGTTTATGTAAACAACTATATTGTCATAAAATAAGAATACTCACAAATAATTTTCAAATTCTGGAGGGACCAGGTACAAAGAAAGGTAAATGTTTAATTTTGCTTACAAAAGTGTACTTTAACCAATTGCTATAAGCTACAAATAGCTTAAAAGAAGAAAAAAAAGTTTGACTCTGAAAAACAAAACATAAAAAGAATCGGCAATGGTTCAAGAAAAACGAAGTCATAAAAATATCTGCTCAGTCCTTCATCAGTTCAGTCCTATGTAATTAACTCTTGTTCTGCTTGATGTTGAGTTTGTAATTTTTATGAACCCATCAGTTTCTTTCTTTATTAGGGTTCTGAAAGTTTTTGCATAGTCTGATGATAAGTTATCAAACCTGTATTTAAGAGTACTTGTCATAGTACTTTTTCATGAATTTCCTTAAAGAAGAAGTAAATTTTGGACTGTAGCAAATTGTAAACCACTTTTTGAGAAGAGTAAAAATAAAACAATAATTACGGATGACAAAAGACAGAATGACCAAGTTTAGAAATGCAATTGACAGGAAATTTGATTATTTTTGTGGCATACAACAATTATTTAATTTATTTAATTATTATTTAATATAATAATCAGAATTATGACTGACAACATATACCAAGACCTATCAGACATTTTTAGAAATCTTATATGATTTTAAAACACGTATTAATAATACATTTATACTTATATAAATTAAAGAAGGTTAAAAATTATTCCTTACTTGATAATGTCTCCTGTATCATTTAACACACTAAATAAGTTTAATGTGTCTCTCTTGGATTTCTAAGGGCCCTTTATTTAAATGTCTAAAAGTTAGTTTGAGTTCAAAAAGACTTAATTTAGAATTTAAAATTTGATTTTGGGAAGCCTGTCAAACAGTCAAAGGTTTAAAACACTTGATCACAACAGGTTGACGGGTCACTGTGAAGTAATAGTCATTCAGCCAAAGCAATAATTAAAAGGTTTTAAAAAATATAAACCTTTCTTTACTCTTAGATAGAGAGGAAACTCAGTTTTCCAAATAAAAGATCTAATAACAACAGTATGAGGCAAACTCTTCCCTCTTTTTTTTCTTTGCAGTTTACTTAAAGGTAAACCAAAGTCTTTTATTATCTCTTATTTATACCATATGAAAATCTTGTTTAAAAGAGAAACCCAAATTTTACCTTTGCACTGGCATATTAGTAATACTAAACTTAATTTTAATAAAAACTTACAAACAAATTTATCTAATCGTAATTAGCTTTGATCTCACAAGATTTCTATAAACCTTTTATAACCTCATAAAAATTTTTTTCATTTTCTTTCTTCTCTAACTTTTTATATCTATTTAGTTCATCTATCTCATACTTTCCTTCTTTCATTCATTTTGAAACAACCTCCAAATAATCTGTAAACTAGAAAAAAATTGTTCTTTTTTAACAAAACATTTTTATATGTTATAACCTTCTTGATAAAACAAATCTTACTTTCTTTATACACTCTATACACAGAATTGTGTTTCTTTTTATCTCTAATTTTAGTTATATATTGGTCAGAATTTTAACTCTTGGTAACCTTAATTTATAGTGAAAACCTAAGAAGTAAGCAATTTTAAACTATCAGTCACATACTAACGATTTATGAATACATATTTCATAATCTTTAGAAACATAGGCTTTTCAATGGAACAATTTTTCAGTGTGGAACAGGACATATTTACTAACAGATCTAAATATCTTTTGTTTCTCTGAATTAAAAAGCCAAAAGTGTGTAAGTTTAAACTTATATTTAGTAATTAATGTCTTGGCATTATGGCTTATTTAGAAATGATCTACATATTCAATGAATACATATCATTTAATTTAGCTTAGCAAAATTTTAAGGGCATAGTTAAAGGAAAATAAAAATCTTGGGACTACCCCCCAACTCCTCATGCAAAAGGGAAAGTCAAGCCTCGAAATGAAAGTCACCCCTTCCAGATGAATAGCTGTTACTGATATTATGCATCAGCCAGATCCCCACAGAAAGGTAAAAGGCTTCAGGCATCTACAAGGACTGACCACAGATCATTCATAAGGCAATTCCTACTGGCCTCCTATTAGCAAGGACATGCAAATTGTAACTTTGCATCTGCAGGCTAAGGCTAGCTCCTAAAACTAAAGTCTATTAGATTCCACACTAATAATGTTGTTTAAAAGTTTATCTTTCCAGATGCAGAACAGAGAAAAGACAAGGTCAGTCTTCCACCTACCCAGGGACATCTATAACTGATGCTTCCTTCACTACCTTTTTCTCTTCTAACATTTGCCTTATCTTATGTAAAATATATATTTCCTGAGCCTCACAAGAAATGCCATGCTGAGAATACATAAACATATGTATAGAAATATGCATACATGTAGACACAATTTATAACATAAACATGTACGCATGTATGTATCTAAAAGCCGAAGAGATCAAGGAGGTCAATGTGAAAGAGAGGAGAGCTTTAGACCTGAGAGGAACCTGTCCACCCACAACACTTGGGGTTCCATAAGACAGAAGTTCCTCCAAAAAAGAGGAGTCTGCGTTGCCTTTTCTGCTTTCTCCAAGAGGTTCCAGGGCTATTAGAAATATGCTTTAGGTCCCCCCATGTGGTACTGAGGGTGGCAGGAGGAAACAGGGACAGATAGAATTAAATGGGAGAACACGTCTTGGAGGCAAAAATCATGCCCGCAAGAGGAGAAAGAGGCAGGGGCAGTGCACATGTAAGAGTTAGCAGGGGGTTAAGAAGACAGAAATGTAGTTGACTGAGAAGCTTTTATAGAGATAGAGAGAGCAGAGACCTTTCTTAAAAAGTAGACATATATAGCCTAAATACCAGCTTTTCATTAAGTCAACTTTTGACTATAAAACTCTAAAAAATGTTTTTATCAGGTTTTAGCTGGGCAAATAGCAAACATTTCTGTTTTTTAGCTTTTCATTTCTGAAATTTAAATCAAGAAATCTTAGAGTCCTAGCTCTCTGGGAGGCCGAGGCGGGCGGATTGCTCGAGGTCAGGAGTTCGAAACCAGCCTGAGCAAGAGCGAGACCCCGTCTCTACTATAAATAGAAAGAAATTAATTGGCCAACTAATATATATAGAAAAAATTAGCCGGGCATGGTGGTGCATACCTGTAGTCCCAGCTACTTGGGAGGCTGAGGCAGGAGGATTGCTTGAGCCAGGAGTTTGAGGTTGCTGTGAGCTAGGCTGACGCCATGGCACTCACTCTAGCCTGGGCAACAAAGTGAGACTCTGTCTCAAAAAAAAAAAAAAAAAAAAAAAAAAGAAGTCTTAGAGGTAGAGCATATTTGTTTGCTAGAGGTCTAGAGTATCACTATTTAAAGTTCTTGGGTTTTAAAATGTTTAAATAAACTGGTTTTTTTCCTGAATATATGGTTTGATTTAGCTTAAGAGAGAAGGCTAACAAACAACAAGTTCTTATCATACTCTAAATACAAGCCAAAATTGAAATCAAAGGTGTGCCTTGATTATTTAAAACAAATAAGTCATATTAAGGTTTCTCTCCTCAGCTAAAGGTATTCACTGAGGAAAGGAATTTTGTGAGGGGTTCAAAGAACTTTAACTTTGTTTTAAAACCAATCTCAGTTGGAATGCTGCTCAGCTAATTCCCTGAATTTTAACATTTCAAAGACATGACATGGTAAGATTTACACCTCTAAGAGACTGAGGGGGCTTTCTAAAAAAATAAAATATTTTTAGATATAATGTCCAAATTTCCAAAGGTATATCTACTTTGTGACTCAAAACCAGTAAGCCTTTTTATGACTTATAACCAGATGCAAGAATAACATCCCCAAAGAAGGTGTAAAATACAGTCCCCCTCAAGATCAGAAATTTCTTCTAAAGATAGCCCAGGAAAGTAAAGACCCTCATTACTAGCAAGGCAATGAAGGTTAATACAATTAAGACAAATTCTCAAGAGCTGGCACATTTGCGCATTTGGACAAACAGACCTTTCAGACCCCTGGCTGCGCTCCCAGCTGGCCTCCTGACATATGCCCTCCCAGATGGCAGAGACCAGAGAGTAAATTCCCTGGTTACAAAGCCAAGCTTTTCAAGAAATAAAATGAAAAGAAAATCTTGTTATGATTTTTGTCTTTATGAGAAACCATAGCAAGAGACAGAGACAAGGAAAACAAAGACTACCCTTGGAAAACTAAAGATCAATAATGAAATAGGTACCTAAAGCAAGTCTACAAGAGTCACACATTTAAAGAACTAGTTGGAGTTTTGTTTTGTATTGTTTTGTTTTTGAGACAGAGTCTCACTTTGTTGCCCAGGCTAGAGTGAGTGCCATGGCATCAGCCTAGCTCACAGCAACCTCAATCTCCTGGGCTCAAGCAATCCTACTGCCTCAGCCTCCCGAGTAGCTGGGACTACAAGCATGCGCCACCATGCCCAGCTAATTTTTTGTATATATATTTTTAGCTGGTCAGTTAATTTCTTTCTATTTTTAGTAGAGACGGGGTCTCTCTCAGGCTGGTTTCGAACTCCTGACCTTAAGCAATCTGCCCACCTCGGCCTCCCAGACCTAGTTGGAGTTTTTAAAAATTTTATTTATAAATGTTTTTCTCCTGCCAATCTGCACCTAAGAAGGAAGGGAGAAGAAAAAACTTACCTTTCTCTCTCGGCCAAGTACCACAGATAGAAGTCTGGGAGACGCTGACTTTGATAAGAAACCCTACCTTTTTCTCCCAGCTTCTGCCAATTCTTCCGGGATTCCATCTGTGGGTCCAGGAGCAAGTAGAGTGTGTCTGTTGATCAGATCCTATTAACATTTTACCTCCTGACTCCCCCTCTCCAATCTTACCCATCTCCCATCCATGCTCCACCCAGCTATCAGAGATAGCTTTCTGACACACAAATCTTGCCATGTCACCCATGGCATGCCCATGTCACCCTTACCCATCTCCCACCCATGCTCCACCCAGCTATCAGAGACAACTTTCTGACACACAAATCTTGCCCATGTCACCCTATGCTCCCTATCATCTGCAGAGGGAAATCCAAACTTCTCAGATGGCACTCGAAGCCCTCCATCCTCCCTCCAGACTCGTTCCGTACATATCCCTCACACACCCTAAGATCCAGCCCCTGGAGGAGCTGCAAGGGTAAGGAAAGCTAGATGCTGGTGGTGACTCAGACTGGAGGGAGAGGGATTAGGCACTGGGTTCCCCATGCACAGAACAGCAGTCCTAGTATTTTGGGAGTCATCCACGTTTTTTAGTGTCTATTGGAAGCCATAGATCCCCTTCCTAGAAAAATACATGTAATGTGCACGAACACAAATTTTATATACAATGTCAGGCAAGTTATTGGCCTTACCCTTGTAGCCCATCCATGAACCCAGATTTTAAAAGTCCTGCTCCAGAGAAAAGGCAAGAACTGTAGGAGCTGGTCTAGCCATGCCTGCAGTGTCTAACATTGACCTAATACTGAGTTGGTATCTGTAAGTGCTTATAGAACTGAGCTGAATTCAACAGGGGGCAGGAGCTGCATCAGAGAGAAGATCCAGGAGCTCTAGATACAGGAGGCTCAGGAAAAACTTCCAGCAAGTGTAGATCATGGTGTTACGATCCAGTGGTGGGCTTGCAGATAAAGGAAAGCAGGTGTATTCAAGGCGGCCACTGGGAAAAGGTTGCTTTGTCGAGGTTCCAACTCAGCTCTGCCCCTTTGGAGCTGGCACTGGAGCAGTGAACAGGCCTGACCTCACCCTTGCAGTGAGCAGGCATTACAAACTTGACTGCCCACCCTCAACCTCCACCAGCTGTTTCCTCCCCCATCTCAGTTGATGCAAACACCATCCAACCAATCACTTAGCCAAACACCAAGGAATCATCCTTCATTCCTCTTTCCCTCATCTGCCACATGGATTCCATCAAAAAGGCCTGTCATTTCTAACCTCCAAAAATGCACCCAATTTGTTTTTTCTCCATCTCCACTATTGCCACACTGGTCCAAGCCACCATCACCTCTGGCCTGGGTGACTGAGAAAGCCCCAGTGAGGCATCCTGCATCCACTCTTGCCCCATATGGTCCATTCCCTACACAGCAGCCAGAGTGAACTTTTATAAACTGTGAGTGAGATTATATCATTCAACCACATAAGACTTTCCAACAGCTTCCTTGAAATGAGAATAAAATTCCAGGATCCTAGCCATGACCTGCAAGGTCTCCACGATCTGGTGCTTACCTTTCCCTCACCTTATCCACTCTCCTTCTTTCACTATGCTCCTGGCATCATGGCCTCCCTCCTGGCCCTCACTCAGTAAGCCAAGCACGCTCAGGGCCTTTGCACTTGCTGACCCTTCTGCTGCCCCAATCTTCATATCACTGACCCCTGCCCATCACCCATCCTCACTTCTTATGACCCCTCCTCAGAAAGGCTCTTCCCAGACCCCATCACTACCAATCCCATTGTCTTGTCTTATTTTCTTCATAGGACTTATCACAGGCTGAACTATTTTTATTTATTTGTGTTCATGTTTAGTGGCTGACTTCCAGCTAGAATGTAAGCTCCACATGAATAGGGACTCTATTTCTTTTTAGCCCTAGAAATCAGAATAAATGAACTCAGGAAAGGTGGAGAGTACGCAATGACTCAGGGCCCCAGGGATGTGGGTTTGGGGTCAGGGCTGGACTAGGGAGAGCCAGAAGGAGCTCTCGCACCCGTCCTTAGCCCCCTGTTGGGGCCCCACTGCACACTGGTATGACTTCCCACCAAAGGACCACACCAAAAGCACGAGTGAGCATAAGGCACCCCAGCAGCCCTTCCCAATTCTAAGATACTGCAACTGCTGGACTATATAACGCTGCCAGGGTGAGTCCCTGTGATAGGTAATTCCTAATGGGCCAGACTATGGTGCCCAGCTGTTTGATCAAACACCAGTCTTGATGGTATTACCGGGAAGGTATTTTTTAAAATGTGTTTAACATTTAAATCAATAGACCTTGAGTAAAGCAAATTACAATCCACAGTGTAGTAGCCTCATCCGATCAGCTGAATGCCTTAAGAGCAAGGACAGAGATTTCTTGAAGCAGAAGGAAATCGGCCTCAAGACTGCACTTTAGAAACAGCCTGAGTTTCCAGCCTGCTGCTTGCCCTACAAATTTCAAACTTGCCAGCCCCACAATCGCATGAGCCAGTTCCCTAAAACAAATCCCCCTTTCATACACACACACACACACTCGCACACACATATGTACCCAATAGGAGATATATATATATATATATATATATATATATATATAGAGAGAGAGAGAGAGAGAGAGAGAGATACTATTGGTTTTGTTTCTCTGAATAACGCTGACTAATATGCCCTTTTCCTCCACTTCATCCACTTAGAGGAACAAAGTCTGAGCTTCCTTCCAGGGGAAATCAAATAAATGTGAGATAATCGTGGAAGTTCCAGGAATGTTGTGACCCTCTTCTCAAACAAAGCCCCAGGGCCCAGGGTACAACCCTGCTAGCCTGTCCTGCTCCTTGTAATCCTTTCAGAAATAGCCTGGCCTATGGCCCAACACTGAGGAGGTCCCCAGCACTGATGAGATAATACCATCAGAAAATAGATTTCATTTATAAAAAATGTTGATAAATGGGACAAACATTCACTCTGCAGATTACATATCAATGCTAAAGAGTCACCAAAACCTCTACTCTCGCCAGATTTAGTAATTCATTCGCTCACTCAACAAATGTTTACTGAATGCCTGCATGTGCTAGACATTCTTCTGGGCATTAGGAATGTGGCAGCACACAAGACAGTCGCCTTCAAGTGGGGAGAGACAGCCAGTAGACAGAGAGATACACAGCATGTGGCACAGTGATAAAGAGCTAAGAAGAAAATTAAGCATGGTAAGGGGCATGGGGGGGTGGATGAAGGAGGTGTCTAATTTATGTAGGATGTGCAGAGAAAGCTTTTTTGTTAAGGGATCCTTTCCGAAGAGGCCCGAAGGAAGTGAGGGAGTGAGCCAGGCAGCTCTGAGAGAGGAGAACATCCCAACAGAGGTGACAGCAAATGCAAAGACCCCAAGACATGGTGTGTTGCACATTCGAGGAACAGCAAGGAGGAGCAGCTAGAGTAGAGTATACAGGGGAACATAGGGGAAGGGGTAGGAGGCCAAGTCACGTAGGGTCTTAAGTGCATGATAAGAACTTTGGATTTTACTCTGAGAAACAAAGGAAACCATTGGAGTTTTTGTCCAGGGGATGTGTACTAACTCTGTAAAACTCGTAAGAAGTGGAGAAAAAAGAAAGAGGAGGCCGGGTGTGGTGGCTCACGCCTGTAATCCTAGCACTCTGGGAGGCCGAGGCGGGCGGATTGCTCGAGGTCAGGAGTTCGAAACCAGCCTGAGCAAGACCCCGTCTCTACTAAAAATAGAAAGAAATTAATTGACCAACTAAAAAATATATATACAAAAATTTAGCCGGGCATGCCTGTAGTCCCAGCTACTTGGGAGGCTGAGGCAGGAGGATCACTTGAGCCAGGAGTTTGAGGTTGCTGTGAGCTAGGCTGACGCCACGGCACTCACTCTAGCCTGGGCAACAAAAAAAAAAAAAAAAAAAAAGAAAGAGGAAAGGGTGGTTTTTCTGGCCACCACTTCTGTGCCAGCCACCCCTGGACCACACACACTCCAGAGGGGCCTCCGTGATTGAATTTCCAGCCGCTGTTGCCAACTTCCCCCACCTCACTACATTGCCTCCTCCCAGTGGGACCAGCTCAACCTCAGGGAGAAGCGCCTGGGGAAGGGAGAAGGGCAGTGGAGGGAGGATGCTGGGGGCCACACTGACCTCCGTCTCCATAAGTCTATGCTGGTGCTTTCCACGTTGCTTCCTCTAATCCTTTTTCATTATCATCTTAACAGCTGTCGTGTCAATAGACCACCCTGACAATTGTCTTCTAGCAAATGGTCCCATGGAGACAGCTGTTCCACTTCTTCTGGCCCACTGGCATGTTGCTCCCCACCCTGTCCCTCCTCCTTGATGCTGAGGACCACAGCCCTGTGGCCCTAAGAAGCACCCTCTGAGTCAGTGCACTTAGAAGCTTCTCTGCCCTTTCCTCACTAACTTTCTGTTCCTCCATCAGCATGCTGCAGCCATTGCCAACACCATCACCCGCTACTCACCACTCTGCTTCGTTCCACTGCGGGAGGGACTGGGAGGAAATAAAGTATGAAAGAGAATAAGCAGAGAGAGAGAAAAAAAAAATCAAGGAAACGAGGGGCACAGCCAGAAGGAACAGCTATGGTATTTTGTCCCTGAAGAAGTAGCTCAGGAATCTCCACGTCCAGTGAGCTAATCAGAGGGGACTCAGCCTCCCCAACTGTACCCTCTAAAACCAAGAATGATGGCAGCAGGAACCTCCATCAGTGGATGTTGTTGTCACTGTTGTTTGACATGCAGAGGGGTGCAGAGGGTACAAGGAAAAGCTGCAGCTATCAAAGGCCTACCCTTATTACAAGTGCCAGCTCAGATGCCCCAAGAATATGCCCCAGATCTCCCCATATCTCTCCCCAGATGTGGACATCTCCCTCCCTCTCTAACCAGAGGGCTCAGTCATAGAGTCCAGAGCTCTAGGCAGGAAACATTCTTCCTGCAAGCCAGAGAAACACAGCTTTTTCTCCTGCTTCTCCAAAAGACATTTTCTTCTCATTTTCCAAGTCTTCCCTTCTTGCCTTGAACACTAGACACGCTCAAGTGCCCCCCTCCCTCCACACCGCGTGAGGCTACGCGTGGATTTCCCAGGAGTGAAGAATTCCGATGGCTCCGCCCGGCCACCTGCATCCACTTTCCAGTTCTCTTGCCTGTGGCACGTCCCTGGGCACGGCCTGCACACCCCCGATCAAGATGTGTCCTCTCTGCCGTTGCTGCATCCAAATCCAAAAGAATTTTTCCGTAATTTATCACTTTCCAAGAGGGCTTACATAAAGAGTACTTGTTTCCAGGACAAAGCAGAGAATAATCAATGGAATTTTAAACAATCTTAGGAAAGGCCAGTCCCAGTGGAGAGGAGAATGTTCTCCTGCCCCAGCTGAATCACGACTTGTGCACAGTCCTGGCCCTGTGGGAACCCCGGAGCCCTCATATCAGAAGGGTATTCCAGGACCCCCTTCCCTGACCTCTCTACTCAGACTGTCTGGAAGACCTCAGTTCTCTCACAAAGCCCCGAGGGAAACAGATAAGAGGGTGTCCCTCCAGCCTTATCTATACTCATGCTGACAACTCCGCAAACCTCTTCTGAGCTCCAGTCTCATTTATTTAAGGGCCTACTTGACCTACTTGGATGTCTAACAGAGCTCTCACATTGAACGTGCCCAAATCCGAATGCCGGATTTCCTCCCTGAAACGCTGAAGCTTTTCTGCTTGCAGTCTTCACATCTCAGTCGAAGGTACCACCTATTCACTGAGTTTCTCAAGCCAGAAAAGTGGGAATAGCACATCCAGTCTCCCCAGCACATGTAATCTTCCTGTTCGATGCCCAAAATCCATCTCCGGTGCCGTCACGTCCAATTAAGCCACCATCATCTCTCAGCTGAAAGACAAATAGTTCTTGGCTTCCATGTGCCCCACACACACACACACACCAGTCTACACACACACACCAGTCTATTTTCCACACAGCAGCTAGAGCAACCTTTTAAATCAGCTCACATCCATCCTGCTTAAGCCCTTCCCCTTCCCAACTTCCTCACCAGGGTACAAAGCTGTGTATCGGGATGTCTCCTGCCGTCCTCCTCCTCACTCTCACTTCACGCCCCTTGCTCATGTGTATATCTCAGCCACACTGAGATCTTTCCTACCTCTGGAACACATTTTTCTTTCCCACAGCAGGGCCTTAAATTTTTTTGCTTCCTGAGCTCTGGGCATTTTCCCCTCATCCTACAGATCTCAGCCTAAAGGTCACTTCCTCAGAAAGCCGACTCCTAACACCCTTTCTAAGTAGATCCTCCCCTGAATTTCTTGTCGTTCTCTTTTGCAGTCCCATTTACTTTCTGTATAAACATTTAGCCAATTAGCAGTTAATAATTTATTATTAACAATTAATTATATGTCTACATGTTTAATGTCAGTCCACCCTCCACCCCCAAGTGTCTGTTATTCCCTTGGGGCGTAGCCCAGCCTGGAGGTGGGCACGTCGCTGCGTCCGCCCACTGGAGACAGCCAGGAGACAGAGGCAGGGCTCAAGGCAGACACGGGCTCTGTGGGGAAAGAAACCATGTCTGAGGTTTGCTACTGTCCCAAACTTGGCAGAAGGATTTATGGGATGACTAGATGGATGGATGATGAGGACATTTCAGCTTTGGGCAAAAGGCAATAGAAACCATGTCCAAGGAATGAGAGTTTATTAAAACAGACCCTGCACCTATAGGAATCTTATGGACCCACATTCAGAAACAATGTCATTTCATCCCCTGGATGAGAAAGAGACGAGAATAAGTCAGCCTTGAGTATGCTCAGGCAATCCCTGCCTACATCAAGAGAGGGAGAATTAAAACTAAAAGGATAAGGTATATGGTCTGATTTTCTCCTTCTTCGCTTTAGGCAAAACTGCTTGGACTCAGGTTAACTCCATGGGCTGATGAGCTGATGCAGGATGACCGATAATACTCTGGGCCATGTCTACATGACAGACTCAATTTTGCCATGCCAGCATCCCTTACTGGTACACGAGGGGATCCATTCCCTGGGAGAAGGGCTTCTGTCCATGGATTCCCAACGACCTTTGTAACTAACAGAAGGGAGACAAATGGAAAGGAGAGAAGGTTCCTAGGCATGGCTGAGTGGGACAGGAAGCATAGCCCATGCCGAGTGTCATCAGAATGGGCTCACAGATGAAGTATATAGGGCCAGGGGGAGGACCAAGAGAAAATGGAGAAAGCCTCCTTACTGGCCCTGAGCCCACTGCAAAATGGGCTTGTGGAATGTCAAGAGGTCATTTTTGGTTGGCATCAGTATTAAAGACAGTCAGCCAAATAGGCAGAGATGACAGAGACGAGAGGTGACATAGAACCAGGTGAAGCTGCCCCATGGTGCCCAGGGTTCCCTTCATCAGAGGCTGGAGGAATGGGCAGCAGGTACAAAGTTTGTAAGTAGGTGCAGAGCCCCAGGCAGGCTGGGTTTGAGGAAGAATAACCAAGCGAAGTAGGAAGCAGGGACCAAGACAGGAGCTCAGTCTTGTGGATATACTAACACAGCAAGGCAGGAAGAACCCAACCAGGAGCCCAGCCTGGTGCCACCAGTAGGAAGACCATTCCGAGCCCCATGGAATGGGGCTGGGGCTACTGTCAGGATTGGTTCAGACCCTGGGCTCAGGCCTGGAAGTGGGAACATGGGCAACTCCAGGCATGAGGGGCTGAAGGGACAGGAGCAGGGGCAGCAAGGTGCACACAAAACTGTCAGTGTCCTGGAGAATGTTAGCACCGCTTCCCACACCAAGATGGTGGAATGAGAGAAAAATGCCATTGCCCAAGAGGAGCCAAGGATGACCAGGGAGACACCAAATTTCCTTCCCCTTGGGGTCTTTCAGGAGCTAGCTCTCTGGCCTGACTTGAGAACCCTCCTCACTAGCCTCACATAAAGGTCTTTTCCCAAACACCATGTTATGACTCTCTAATTCCCCAGTTTGAGGTGGAACTCAGGAGACAGAAGCACCTCCTCCCTGCCCTGCCCTGGCCTTCCCTACATTCTATCTTAGGGAGCAGCCTCAGGGTGAAGAAGACAAGAGTAGGAAGGATCCTAACACCCCGTGAGAGGTCACCCTATGACACACGCCCTCTGATAACCTCCCCAAGGGTTGCAACTAGCCACACCACTGGCGTTTGGCTCCCTGCTCATTCCAAGGTCCGCCAACAAAATTCTGTTTAATCAACACTGCTCGTTCTGCAGCTGCTCCCGAGGGGAAACTGCATAGGCACAGCCTATTTCACAATTGTTGGCTTTGCATCAAGACCAAAGGAACAGAGTGTAGTGGAAAGAGCACTGGGCTGGGAGTCAGGCGCCTGGGTCCAGCCCGGCTCCAACACCAACAGGCTGGCCTCTGTTTCCCTCTACACACTACAAAGGTAGAGTCAGGTCAAAGGAGAGGCTGCCTGTGACATGTGTCTACCTATTAAGCACCTTCCAGAACCCCCAGGCATAGGACCTCCTCGTGAGCTCCTTTAGCCACATTTACAGGTCTAACTCTGACCCCTAGGCACAGCTGGTTTTACCAAGAGTGAGCCTGCTGCCCACCAGGGCCAACCTGCACTTTCCCCCAAGGAGTTTGGCATGGAGGAAGAAGGAGAGAGCAAGAGAGAGAGAAAAAGAGGCCTGTGTGGGCCTGGGAGCTGTGGGGCAGTTGTATTTTCTACCTTGCTGTGTGGACAGCAGAGAAACCTGTTCTGCAATGAGAGGAAAAACATGAAATGAATATGCGAGACTTGCAGACAGAGGGGCAAAGAGAAGCCTGCCCACTTGCAGTTGTGGATTCCAGGTCTCCCTGAAACCCGGCTGTATCTTTTTCTAAGCTGGCTTATAAACGGGTCTGTCTCTGACCCCACATCTCCAGACAGCTCCAAAGTGGTGAGCACTGACGGGCTCTCAGGGTCCTGCTTGCCAGCTGGCCTGTGCCACATTGCCCTGTCCAGCCTCTCTGCCCCGCTGTGCTCCTGCAGGCCAAGCTCGGGCGCTGGCCACATCCGGGCTTCGCCCTGCCCCACCACCCCTCGCAAGGCTTTAGCCCTGGTAGGTGCTCTGTCAGCTCATGTCAGGTGAGCCAGAGAAAATCCAAAGACATCATTCCTCCATGAGGCGTGTTCCTCGGACCCGGGCCGGGCAGCTCCTCCCTCCCTGGGCAAGGTTGTCCGCAATAAATCTGTGACCTGTGCAAGCCCTTCCGGCTCTACAATACGTGACCCTGCATGAGCCCAGGACTCAACCTCTGATGTAGCCAGCCCACAACTTCCCAAGTTTTATTTTCATTAACCCAACTGGAAAATTGGACTTTACTCAGGACTGTGCTGAAAACCAGATGCTGGAGCTGGGCTCTGGTTTCCTAGATAAACACATTGCAATAATATGCATCTACCCGTGAGATGCTCTGTGTGGCGACACGTGGCAGATCTCCAGAAGAAAGAAAAACAATGTCAAAGCTACATTTGAGGCTTCTCACTCCCCTTCCTGGCCAGAGGCTGGGAAAACAGCCACATTTTTTGTTGGCCCCACTGCAGGCCAGCTCCCTCTCTGCTGGCTCCCCTCACACTCTCCCCACCTCTGGCCAGGAACTTAACAGCCTCTAGAAAGAACTTCAAGCTTTTCCCAGTTCCCCTGTCTGGACCGAGGCCCTTCCTCCGAGCTCCCACCTTGCCCTGTGCCGACCTGTCCTCGCAGCGAGTGGACAGTGCCGTGGTGGTTGGGTTTGCCTGGCTCCCCTTGAGCAGCTCAGACGCTTATTGAGGTGAGGAACGGAACCTTGTCATCTGTCGTAAACCGGTGCCCAGCAAAGGCTCTGGCAGAGTCGCTGAGCGACCTGTTAACGTTGCTGAAAGAAGGAATAAAAGTGAGTCACACCAGCTGCAGTGGATGCGGAGGAGGCGTGGGCTTCAGGAATGTTGTTTCGGTCTGATTTCCTACAGCCTTGAGCATGTTCACTCGCCCGTCCAGCATTCACTGGGTCTTACCTTGCACCAGACCGTGTGCTTGGGGTGAGGACAAGAGGGACTACCACACATCCCTGCCTTCAGGGGGCCCTCCGCCTGGGAGAGGAGCCGCGGTAGCAAGATGATGTTTTCTGTTCCCCTCACCCACTTTCTTTCTGACACATGAACCCCCCATCCCTGTGGAGGAGGCTTGCCTCTGGACAGTCACCGCAGAGTGACAGAAAGCTTGTTGGCATAAATAACCCAGGCTGTGGAGGACAATCAGTATTAGAAAGAGAATGACTGGTTTTATGGATGTTCCTCTCTAATTTGAAAGACATTAAGACCTGAATACCTCAGGATGTGATGCCATCACTCTAGAATGCACCAGGGAACCTGGAGGCCAAGGAGAGCAAAAAAGAAATGGGATCCTGAGGGAGGTGGAAAGAGCAAAGGGAAATAAATCCTACTTCCCTAATCCCAGGCTACTTCTGTGTGGACCGATGAATGATTGGATGAGAAAACTAAATAAATGTTTTGCTGCATTCTCTAGACTCCACAGGTGCACATGAATCCCTGACAGGAAAGGGTGTCACAGGGGTGTAAAAGAATAAAGAATTACAGAGACAAGCTAGGCGTGGTGGTGCACACCTGTAGTCCCAGCTACTGAGGAGGCTGAGGCCAGAGGATCGCTTGAGTCCATGCTGGGCAACATAGCAAGACTCTGTCTCTAAAAAAAAAAAAAAAAAGAATTACAGAGGTACTGCCAATGGGGCATAACTGGGAATGTAGAAGGGCCTGCAGGAGCACAGAGAAAGGGAGCCACACACCCTAGTTCAGGAACGTATGCTTCTGACACTTGGGTTCAAGTCCTGTCATTGTCCACCTTGCTTATATCCTTGGCCTTTCTGGACCTCAACTGCTCAAGGGAGATAGTAAAATTCTGCCACACATGCATGGCGGAAAGGCTCCCGTCAGGGAGGTCAGGGAGGACAGGGAGGATGAGCACATGCATTCCTAGCGCTGCCAGGGAATCGCAACTACAACCTGGCTGTTGTTGCTGTCAAGGATATTTCCCTCTGACCAACTCACAACTCAGGGGCTGTGACTCTGCTCCAGAGCACGTGGCATTTCTGTGTTCTGAAGATAGTCAGATCCTAGCCTTATCATTAGGGTGTCCCGGGCAGACGTCTCCTTAGAGGAGAATGGGGAGGGCCGAGCAGATTTCTCAGTAACCTCAAAGGCTGACACAAAAAGCAAACAAATACCAAAAAAGGCTTGATGTAGACAATAAAATGTAATTCACAGAAATGCAAATTAGGTCAGTCACTTTTTAATGTGGGAAGAGAATTGTGCTTAAATTTAAAAGACTAAAGGAAATTTAAGATTTTAAGTTAAATTTAAAAGACTTAGGAAATTGACATGATTATTACAGTAGAGGCTGTGAATACCATTTTAATTATAAATGACAATGACACCATTTTCGTGCACTGCTATGTGGCTTCCCTCATAGGAATGGTAGACTTTACTTTTGTTCTGAATAAATTCAATTCCTAAAGAGAGACTCAGTCGAGAGTCATGGGTTGTTGAGACTCCCAGCATCTGGGAAGTGAGAACCCACCCTGAGAGGGGAATCAGACTTTTGCTTCACAGCACTCACCAAGCCACCTATATCTCAGAGTCTTTGCATTGCCTGTGTATATCCTTTCTCCAGTGTTTGAATAGCAATCTTGCCTTTTTTATAGATTTATAGTTGCTATATGTATTTCATAAATCTTGATATTTTGTTGTATATGTACTACGAATCTTTCCCCACACTTTCTTTTTTTTCCTCCATTCCCCAGTCTGTATATGAAACTCATTGTTTTTCCAGGACCCAACAAATTTTCTTGAGGAAACAGACTGTGAGACAAACCCTAGCAAAGGGGACAAAGACAAGGTTGGGAAGAAACCCAAAGCGGTAGGAGGAGACTCAGAGAGGAGGAGCCAAGACTCAGGGAGGAGGAGCCTAGACTCATGGGGGAGGAGGAGCTGAGACTCAGGGAGGAGGAGCCGAGACTCAGGGAGGAGGAGCCGAGACTCATGGGGGAGGAGGAGCTGAGACTCAGGGAGGAGGAGCCGAGACTCAGGGAGGAGGAGCCGAGACTCAGGGAGGAGGAGCCGAGACTCAGGGAGGGAGGAGCCAACACTCAGGGAGGGAGGAGCAGAAAGTCTAAAATGGGCAGTTTCTGGGGAGAGGAAAGACACAAAAAGACAAAAAACAGAGAGCGGAGACAAAGATCCAGAGAGAGTTTCTTTAGTGTTCTTGATGTTTTTATGGTGTTTTAACTTGCGAAAAGTTTTTCAATATTATGTAGTCAAATCTGCCAGCATCTTCCTTAGTCAGACTTCTAAATTTTAGAATCTGACTTAGGATGGTCTTTCCCTCTCTAAGATTTAAAAAATACTCTCATATATTTTGTTCTAAAACATTTTAGTTTTGTTTTTTAGTATTATGTACATAATTCACTTGAAAATTTATTTACATTTGTATATGTGTGGTATAGGAATTCTAACTTAACTCTTTTCCAAATAGGTATCTAATAATACCACCTATTAGATAATCTCCAGTATCTTTGCTCCCAATAACCTTTCATTTGTAATATCATATTCATCACTTCTCAGCCTTTTGGCTAAGATCAAGTGTTAAATACCATATTCATCATATACTGAACCACTTATAGATGAATCTGTTGCTGGACTTTCTATTCTCTTCCACTGAATTATTTTTCTATTCTTGTGCCAATCCCACAATGTTTTTGTTTGTTTGGGTTTTTTTGAGACAGAGTCTCACTTTGTTGCCCAGGCTAGAGTGAGTGCCGTGGCATCAGCCTAGCTCACAGCAACCTCAAACTCCTGGGCTCAAGCAATCCTACTGCCTCAGCCTCCCGAGTAGCTGAGACTACAGGCATGCGCCACCATGCCCACTAATTCTTTTCTATATATATTAGTTGGCCAATTAATTTCTTTCTATTTATAGTAGAGACAGGGTCTCACTCTTGCTCAGGCTGCTTTTGAACTCCTGACCTGGAGCAATCCACCCGCCTCGGCCTCCCAGAGAGCTAGGATTACAGGCATGAGCCACCACACCCGGCCCCGCAATGTTTTAATCACTATAGCTTTATAGTATATTTTTATATCTAACAGGGAAGATTCTTCACCATTGTTCTTTTTCAAAATGTTCTTGGCTAGACTTCTGCATTTTCTCTTCCAGATGAACTTAAGAATCTATGGTCAAATTTCATAAAAAGTTCAGATCCCACAAAATACTTTGTTTCTAAATGTTCCTCCTTTTCTAGTTACTCTTCTGTTTCTCCTCCTCCCCACCCTACTTCCTTTAAGCAGTACATATGGTCATTAGCAAGGCACTCCCAAAATTCTAAAACTTAAACTATTAAAACCCCCACAGTATAAATAAAACTAGAAACATGTAGAAAGTCATAAACATAGACTGTTCTTGGGGTCAGGAATAGGAAGCAGAAAACCTAATTGATTCGATTTAACAAATTTATTTAAAAAAAATAAAAAGAATGGACCTATCATAAAGGGTCAGTGATACAAAAACAGAAAAAAAGGATGAGCATGAAAGGAAGCAGAGACAGTGCTTGATTCGTGACTGGCCACAATACAGGGATGGGTGGATATGCTGTCTGTCCCCCACTTATATCCCCCCAGCACTATCCATATCAGTGCCCACCAGCCTGACTTCTAACCACTACACCTGTGTCTCTTGACCTGAGGACTCTTTCTGGCCACCAGAAGTCAGTCCGCCCACATATACAGTAGTACCACCCAGCCCACTCCCTGGCCAAGAGCATCACTTGACCAATAACTTATGAGAGTTGGTGCATAAAGACCCAGATCTCTTGCCCCTAGTGGGGGTTAACACTCAGATGCATATTGTACACAGTCTCCCAGAGTCTCCAGTGAAACTAAGCTTCAATTCCCCACAGTGCTGACTTGTTTGATAACACACCTGTATTGGCCTCCTTCTCCCAACTCCCGTTTCACTTCCCCACTCTGCTACCACTGTTTCCTGGGACCATTTCCCAAATAAAATGTTGATACTCAAATCCATGTTTCATGGTCCACTTTTGGAGGAACACAAGCAAAGAAGGTCAGTCCCCTGACCCAAGGCCTTAACCTATCCAGCTTTGGTGGCAGGTCTTCCCCTATCCCAGACATGGGGGAAGAGCTGATCAGCACTTTTGCCATCAAACCCCACCATCATAAAGTGATCACCACTAATTCTGATTCTAAGCTCACCAAGCAACCTTCTGATGATGACCTGGTTTCCTAGATAGCTTTCCTGTGGGAAAAAAAAAAAAGAGAGAGAGGATTATGACTAGAGGCAGCAAATGCTCAGTTCCCAAGCAGTTCTATTTCTCATCACCAATGAACAAAGTAGTTTATACAATAAGCATTTGGGAGATTGGAGAATGAAACCCTGTCATGAGTGAGATGGAGCCACTCTCAGTATTGACAAGCTTGTGTTTCCGATCCTGCCAAGATGATAACCAAGTTCTGGACCAAAGAAATTTCCCAAGGTAAAGGCTGCTCCATAGAAAGCCTAATGGAAGTCAGCCAGCCTCTCCTGCTAGCACCTGACCTGGCCACACACCTTACAGGCTTTGGTAGCAGTGTTCCACTTCTATTAAGGGAGGCAATGAGTGGCTTCACAGTTTTTCAAAACTTTATGCTCCCTCTTAGCGGGAATATCTCTGTGCATCCTTGAGTACTTTATCTCCCAGGGTACTCACAATGCCAGGACCTCTATTTCCTGTTAGACTTGTCTCTACTACCTGAGTCATTCTAGACTGCTGGTTATAAGCATGATAATCACCATTCTGGATTTTCTGGGACATGACAGATTTCAAATATTCTGAACTTTAGCCTTAAACCATTAAAATATCCCTGGAATTGTAAGATTTCTGTGTCCAACTAACCTCTCCCATATTGCATTAACACTGGGAAATAGCCCAAAACAATTTTTGGAAGATGATGTGTTCTTGATGTTGGTTTGGTTCTGAAAATCCTGTTATAACAGATTCCTGAGCTATGACACACACATATCCCTGAGCTGTTTCTAACTCAATCACTTGGGCGTTTATATTTAGCCAAAGGAGTCCTTTATTTGGACCAACTCAATGTTATTCCTTTAGATACATTATGTGTCTTAAAGAATAAAACCTATTGAATTGAAGCTCCATTACACCGAAGTAAAATTTTTAAGAGAGAAAGAAAGAAAAACAAGAGAAAGACAACCATTGTTCACAAAACCCCAGGGGCCCAGGGGCCCCATGGAGATGGGAGATTCTGGTGGCAGCTGTGGAGCTGTCCACCAGGGAGGTGCTGACAATTTCCTGTAGTTAGATGGGGACTGCCTTCAGGAGTTGTGAAAGTCCCCTCCTCATCCACCAGAAAAATGTAAAATACTGTAAGAGTTTAGGGAAACATAGGCCATGTCCCCCAGTTGGAGTAGGGAAGAAAGAATTGACCCCAGAATCTTCTGAATCTTCTCCACTTCACTCAAATCCCAAACCTAATATCTTCCCAGGACTCCTCTTCTCTGATTCTGAACATTCTGTGTGATGGATGCTGTAGTTACCTCCGGGGGCGGGGCGTTTTGCAGTCCTTACATATGCTATTCTGGCAGACCTAATGGGAAAACAAGACTAGCTGCTTGTTGTAGCCCCAATCCCTCTCCCACACCCTAACATTGCCTTCCTTCTCCCTTTTCCACCCCAAGAACAAGGACCTGAGTCCCTACCTCCTCTCCTTACTCATAGGATTTAGAAAAAATGCTGATTTCTTTTAATACGTGTGGCAGACTGGCTAACTCTGAGCAGGCCACTCTTCTCCTCTAGGCTTGGTCTCCTCCTTTGTGAGATGAGAAATGCCAGTAGCCTGCAGGCTTTTCCTGTCTCCCTGCCTCTGGCCATCTTCCCTCCTCACCTCTGTCATATGCCTCCCTGCCAAGCTATCCACAGCCTCTTTGCAAAGAATGTCTGCCATTCAAGTTCTCTATTACTAAGGACCCCAATGATACATGCTTATTATAAAGAATTCAAGCAATATTGTTGAGCACAAAGAAAATATTTTAAAATATTCAAAATCTGACCACTGCAAAATAACTGTGGCTAACACAAATGAACATTGTTGCAGATGTCTCTCTCCTTCTATGTACAAAGAGAGGGATATACAGGTAACATAGAAGGGAGAATGAATAGGTGTATAGATAGATGAATATAAAGAAATGGTTTAAATTGTTTATAAAGGGATCATACTTTACATACTATTTAATAAAAGGTATAAAAATTAATATACCTTGAATTTAAGAAAAGACAAAAACATTATCGTAAAGCTAATGGAATAGCTTAACTTGGTTTATTCTCCACAAGAGATAGTATTTCTCAAAGATACTATACCTCTAAGGTTAAGAAAATATGAAACATATCAAGAGACTGGAATCATCTTTTTAACATGCTTCAATTTTAAGCAATATCAATTGACTGACTGCTATAAAAGATAAGGAAATCAGCACTCTTACACTTTTCCCATTTCCCTTCCCCCACTTCCCGAATATTATGAGTAATACTGTTTTTTTTCTATTTTTGTCTCTTAATATGAGTCATTGTCAGCACATGTGATCAGGATTGAATATAATAGAGAATTGTGATGACATGAATGTCTATTACAGACACAAAGTGTAGCCAGGAAAGGAAAAAATTAAAATTTTTATTTGGCTGCCTAAATGTAATAATAATGTAATAATAATTTCGACTATTTATGTGGACTACTGACCTTATGTGCCTAATTACTATGTATCACAATAATAATTACATATGATGATCTTCAAATGTCACATCTAATTATTATTTTAAAATAATAATAAAATTAAATGAGTGGACAAACTGGATTATCTCTGAGGCTTTTGCAGTGCTATGACTTTTGAAATTCATTTTCCTAGAGATTCCCTGAAGGAATCCCTGTCTAAGCTCAGGGGAAACATGTCCTGTCCCATAGCAGGGCCATACTTGATAATAATAGCAACAATTTCTAACATTACTGAGCACTCACTGCCTACTGGGCACAGGCTTAAGTACTTTACACACATTGGCTGATTTAGTCTCCCAACACTCCAATGAGGTACATAATATGTTTTTAATTTTAAACATGAGGAAACTGAGGCAGAGTGATTAAGTAATGCTCAAGGTCCCAAAACTAGTGAGTTATAAACCTCATATATTCACAGTGAATAGCAGAACTGGAATTTGAATCCTGTTTCCCTGATCTCAATAACTCACCAGCTACATGGCCTTGGGTTAATCGCTCATCCTCTCTGGGACATGGAGTCTTCTATAAACTAGAGACTAATAAGGACTTCCTGCCCTTCACCCAGGGCTTTGCTGAGAATCCAATACACAGTGCCTGGAAAAGAGCTTTGTAAAGCAGTGCTATTATCGTCTTCCCCTCCAGAACTCACCATGGCGTACGGCCAGTAGCCGTGGTCAGGACACAGGCAGGAATCAGCCTCTGCTGAAGAGAAAAACATTACCACAAGGCCACAAAAACAAAACAGTCCTCCTGCCAGAAGATACTTAGATGGGGTGGGCAGGGAGTTCCGATGGCCGTGAACACTTTACCAAGTTCATGTTCAGGGTGAATTCCAGCGAGGCGCTATTTGTTCATAAGATCCATTGTCCAGCTCCGATTTGCCAGGAGAAGTCATGCATGGAGGGAATATCAAGAGGGACACTAGCTAGTGTCTCCACCTTGGGCCAGCTCTTGTTCAGGCCTTCAGGAGACACTTGTCCTCCCCTGGAGCAGACACTCTTGGCATGGCTGAACTACCAATCTACTCCAGGATGTGACACCTGAAAAGTGAGGACCAGGGAAAGGCCTTTTAGAACTCAAGGAGCATGAAGGAGGTGGCCATCAGGCCAGTATTTGGAGGCCTGGGAGCCCTGGGAGGCAGAAAAGCTGACTTCTGGCCCTGACTCAAAACCATAACCTTGGGCAAGTCCCTTCTCCTTCAGGAGTTTTGTTTTCCCATCCGTAATACAAGGGCTTCCTGGATGCTTTCCCAAAGCCCTTCTACCTCTGCCCTCATCTCATGCTGACTATTCTGGGGAGAGGTGCAGCAGAGATATGACTGGCTGTGATTTATCTGGTAGACTTCCAGAGAGAGAGATCAAGTAGGAATCTGCAGACCACAGACTAAGACAAACTGCAGTTTAAGAACCGTTGGCTGACAGTGCAAAGTTACAAAGCCAGTTGGTTTGTAGGGCAAAGAGGGAAAGAGAGTGCTGGCTGGAGTAGCATCTGGGGACAGGGGTTTTTAACAAATGGTTTCTGGGTCCTCTATTACATACAAGGCACGTGGAGAGACAGAGGAAAAAAGAAGCTACAGAAGCTCCCAAAATGAATAAGACATGGTGTCTGTCCTAATAGGGGATTATAATCTAGGATAAAAGACTGTTGTATACTAAGCTAAGAGAGGAATGAAGGGGGTCCAGGTACAGCTGTTTGCACTTACCATGGGATGCAACAGGAGCCACTTTTAAGTCCTGTGCTACATGTGGCGTGGTCAAAGATCAAAGAGAGGGTCCTCCCTGGTCTGGAGTTACAAGAGCTGGCTAGGCAGAAGGGAGACTCTTAAATACCACCCCAGAGCCTTAGAAAAGAGGAGCAAGCTCTAAAAGGCCTGGGAATCACTCCAGTTTCACTCTTCTAAGTCAAGGCCTATTTTTCTAAAGCAGGGGTCCCCAACCTATTGTGAGTTGTATAATTACTTCATTATATATTACAATGTAATAATAAAAGAAATAAAATACACAATAAATGTAATGTGCTTGAATCATCCCAAAACCATCCCCCCATCACCCATGGAAAAATTGTTTTCTATGAAACTGGTCCCTGGTGCCAGAAAGATTGGGGACCGCTGCTCTAAAGGCCTTTCATTTCTCAATCAGCAAAAAAAAGGGGCCAAAGCTCCCCCCGCAACAGCACCGCCCTCAGCATCCAAGGCCTCATACCTTTCAAAAGAAGCCAAGATTCTCAAACTCATTCCCAGACTCATCACTTCCCTTACTACTGGCAGAGCTTCTCTCTGAGAGCTGGTCAAGGTCCCGCCTCCCAGGGACCCTGCAGCTGCGTCTGGTCAGGAGCAGAAGGGAGGCTGGATCTTCCTACTGGATTGTCAGGATCGCGCGCTGTTTCTGCCTTGCTGTCTTTCCGTGCTCTGCTGCCAGTCTAATGAGTATCCCAAACAGACAGCAACGGGGGCAGCTCATCTGCAACTTCCACTCAGCCCTAGAACGATGACTGCAATGCCAGGGGGTCCACTCATTCAGGCCTCCCTTCTAAACAAGCCTGAAAGGTCTCTGTGATCCAGGACTTTATAAAGGTGACAAAAGGAACATTTGAAAGATCTGACCCTACTCTATGCTATTAACCATGTAACACTGTTTATTAATTATATATATATATACACACACACACACACATATACATGCACATATATACATACACACACATACATGCCCACATATAAACATACGTATATTTGCAATGACTGTGAGTAAAGTATAGTCTTAGCCACTTAGGGGGCCCAGGATTAACTGCTGATCCCTCCTCACCAGAATGGAACTGGCTACAGGTAGTTTCTGTGATGGCCTTTTCTGGTCTCCTCTGCCTGATCTGCCTGTACATCATTTCCTCCACTTTTCTATCCTGATGACCACATCTCACACAGACCCACACCAAACCTCACTCGGCCAGTCACTTCCTTCTACAGATCCCATTTACTGATGATAATCTCCATATCTCCTTTTATTAAATTTTTCTTTTTGATTTTGGTAAAAATCAACACGCAACATAAAATCTTACCACCTTAACCATTTTTAAGTACACAGTTTGATGATGTTAAGTATATTTGCATTGTTTTTCTCCATCACTCTTTTGCAATTGCCTAAAAGTCTTGAAATGACAGAGTCATTTGTTATGATTAAATTGCTTCCAGGAATTTGACTCCTCTTTGCTCCTGCACACATTTATGTAGAGCTGAAGTGCAGGAGGTTCATACTTGACCTCAAATGCCCTCTTCTAATGGCTATTATAAATTATCTGCACGTTTTGCTGACTCTGTGGAGAAAGGCAGGTCAGATTCCTGCAGCCACGAGCCTTGGGCCAGGCAGTGGCAATGGGTTCCCTTCCAGGGGACCAGTCTTGAAAACAGCCTTATCTATCTACATGTGCTCATAAGACAGAAGTAGTTGGGTTCTCCGAGTCATATGGGGTCACCAGAGGACTGCGTCTTTAACAATAGTAGGTGCCTGCCTGTGTGGCCTCGGCTTTGGCCTTTGGAGGAGGCACTTGGAAGAAGTATATTATGTAAAGTCAAGTTCCTCCAACTGAGAAATGGAAATAACCACCATCTTATAGATTATTTCAGAGCTTGAAAGATACGTTCATGATGTTACTTTAGAGTCAGATATATGGTGTTTTTTTTAATTTTAATTTTTCAAATTCATTTCTATTATGCAATATACTATGCTTCACATGCCCACTTTTTAAACTTTATTTATTTTTAAATTGACAAATGAAAATTGTATATATTTATGGTGTACAACATGTTTTATATATGTATACATTGTGGAATGGCTAAATCAAGCTAACATGACCATTACCTCACATATGAGGGACTTCAAAAAGTTCATGGAAAATGCATATTATGAAAAAACTACACATGGATTTAAAAATGCTTTTGCATCAAAAATAAGCTCATACTAACTTGATGTAAAAGATCTTAATAAGAACCTAGTTCAAGGCACTAAGAAGGATAAGACATTAGTTTGACAAGGGACCCTATAAGAGCAACATGAATTCTGCTAAAACTGAGGCAAGAACAAACATCAAATTTATAGTGAAGCTTGAGTGGAAGAAGAGTTAAATGCTTTACAAAAAGTTTATAGGGACAATACCCCAAAGAAATCAGTAGTTTACCAATGAATAACTTGTTTTAAGAAGAGAAGAGATGATGTTGGAGATGAAGCCCATAGCAGCAGAAAATCCACAGCAATTTGCAAGGAAAAAATTAATCTTGTTCATTCCCTAATTGAAGAGGACTGATGATTAACAGCATAAACAATAGCCAACACCACAGATATATCAATTGGTTCAGCCTACACGACTGAAAAATCAAAATTGAGAAAACTTTCCACTTGATGGGTGCCAAAACCATTGCACCCAGATCAGCTGCAGATAAGAGTTGAACTTTCAGTGAAAATTTTAAAGTGGGATCAAGATCCTGAAGCATTTCTTTTAAGAACTGTAACATGAAATGAAATATGGCTTCACCAGTATGATCTCAAAGACAAGGCACAATCAAAGCAATGGCTACCAAGAGGTGGATGTGGTCCAGTCAAAGCAAAAGCAAGACCGGTTAAGACCAAAGGTCATGGCAATAGTTTCTTGGGATGCTCAAGGCATTTCGCTTGTTGACTTTTTGGAGAACCAAAGAATGATAACATTTGCTTATTATGAGAGTGTTTTGAGAAAGTTAGCCAAAACTTTAGTAGAAAAATGCCCGGGAACACGTCACCAGAGTCCTTCTCTGCTCCAACAATGCTCCTACTTATTCCTTTCAACAAGGGCAATTTGGGGAGAGTTTTGACAGGAAATCATTAGGCATCCACCTTAAAGTCCTTATTTGGCTCCTTCTAACTTGTTTTTGTTTCCTAATCTTAAAAAAATCTTTTCTTCAGCTAATAATGTAAAACAGACTATATTGGTATGATTGAATTCCCAGGACATTCAATTCTTTAGGGATGGTCTAAATGGATAGTACCATTGCTTGCAAAAGTGCCTTGAACTTGATGGAGCTTATGTTGAGAAATAAAGTTTATGTTTTTATTTTTATCTTCTAATTCCATTTTTCCACAAACATCTTGAAGTCCCTCACACATATAATTTTTTTGTATAGTGAGAACACTTAAAATCTATTCTCTTAGCAATTTTCAAGTATAGAATATATTGTCATTAACTATAGTCACCATGTTGTACAACAGATTTCTTGAAATTATTCCCACCGTCTAACTGAAATCTTATATCCTTTGACCAATATCCCCCACATCTCCTGACCCCAAGGTAAATGCTTGATAAGTGGAAAAATAGTATTTGCTGTTGTTATTATTATTGGACCCCCAATTTCCCCAATCCTTGCAAGCCTACAAGCATGAGTGAAGATGCTTTAACAGTAAATAGTTCTGATTTCACCAACGAATGCCCCCCCCTTAATAACTTAGGCCTTCACTCCTGTGGAATGTGTCTCATAGGCGATCTTTGCTCACAAGTGAATTCCTTTAGGGCCTCCACTGCTCTCCAGGACCCTAGTTGCTGATGCTACTTCTCGTACCCAGCACTATCACAGGTGAACAGAACCTTCTTGGTGTCACTCAGGCTCTCTCCTTGTGTGTCACATCCAGCAAAAGTATCCTAAAGAAATGTGGATAATGCATCAATATTTTACATTCTTTGTAAAATGGCTTCATTTTTAACTTAGAACTCCCTTTTCAGCACAAGACAGGCTCTAGTGAATCTCTTAAGACTGGATCAAGAGACATTTCTAAGGGACAGGCACCAAGCTGTGTTCACACTTCCTGCCCCCTCCTTCTCTTGGTGGAGTGCTGTCCCTCCACAACCATGCACGAAGGTATCTAGGAAGCCTGGCCCTTCAGGTCACTAGCCACAGATGGCCAAAACTGTCCCAGAGCAAGGGACACAAACTTGGCTAAGTAGAGATCTATCATTGTTATTCTGCTGGGCTTTGACATCCCAACACAATCTCCCAAACACCTGTCTGTCCTGTATTAGTTATTTATTGCTGCATAATGAGTTATTCCAAACATAGTAGCTTAAAACAACAAACATTTATTAGGGGTCAGGAATTCAGGAGTGGCTTTAGCAGTGCGATTCTAGTTCAGGGTCTCTCTAGAGGTTACCATCAAGGCATCAGCCAGGACTGTGGTCATCTGAGGCTTGACTGAGTTTGGAGTATATCCACTTTGAGGATCACTCATGTGGCTGTTGACAGGGGACTTTATTTCCTTGCCACGTGGGCCTCTCCATAGCTTCTCATAATGTGACTTTCCCCAGAGTGAATTATCTGAGAGAAAGAGTGACCATGACAGAAACTGTAATATTTTATAACACAATCTTGGAAGTGACATACCATCGTTTATCTCCATTCTATTGATCACACAGACACACGCTGGTACTAGGCGGGAGGGGACTACCCAAGGCTGTGAGTACCAGGAGGTGGGAATCACCACGGGTACAGGGAAGCTGGCCATCACACACTCTTTGCCCTCTGGCTCTGGCCTCTAGAGTTTTGCCTGATAGGAGCCCACCTCTCTTCATAGGCAAAGAGGGAACTTAGGATGGGGCCTGAGGATGGAGTCCTGCTGACAAGCCACGGATATTTCCCAATCTGTGAGTGAGCAAATGGTGTCCTTAGGAATGGCCAATAACTAAGCCAACTCTAACCTAAGCATTTGTTGGACTTGAGAACACAAAACAAAAAACTTCCAGCTTCCCCTGCCACCAGAATGCCTCCCAGCCCTTTCAACACAGAAACGCTGGGGCCAATTCTGCCTCTTAGGCCTGAGGCACTCACAGACCAACTCTCAGGAGGGACTTGTCCATAGAAACCCAGGACATCTGTCACATGACCTCAGACAATAATTTCATTCTCAGGGGCCAATATCACCTGGCTCTTGACTGAAAACAGGTGCAATGGCAGTGCTCTGGGAGGAGACAGAGACGACCTCTGGGTAGAGAAACCAGGAACTCTTCATGGGGTAGTGGCATTTAACTTAGGGCCTGACAGCTGGGAAGATTCTCAGCCAAGGAATAAGAAGGACAGTCTGGGGGCAGAGGGAACAGCATGAACTAAGGCAAGGAGGTGAAAATGTGGCTAACTAATAGAGTATGTGTAATGGAGTAGTAGAGACAGGCTGGAAAGACAGCTTGCACACTAACTGTGGAGAGCCTTGAATGTCAGCGGAGTCACCCTGATTCTCAGGAAAGATACAATAACAATCATGATAAAGAATAATGTCAACTAACATCTATAGAATATTCACTAGGCTGGGCATTAGACCAAGTGCTTTATGTACATTATTATCTCACAGCAACCTAATGAGTATCATTTTTCTCTTTTAAAGGTTTTCAAAATCTTATTATTATTTTTCTATTGTAAAGTTGAGGAAACTTGGCTCACGGACACAAAGTTATTAGCCCCAAATCACACAGCTAGTAAATGGCAACCCCAGGACTCAAACCCAAATCTGCCTGATTCTAGATGCCCTGCTCTTAACCACTAGGTGATATTAAAGGGCGATGAACTCTCCATGGCATTGGCTTTACATGGCACCAGGGGAGATGGCAAGGAAAGTGTCAGCCGAAGCCAGACAATTCAGTGCGTAGCTCAGGCCTCACCATCTGGCGTCATCCACAGTTGACAGCTGCACAGAAAGGCTGGACTTACAAATTATCTCAGCAGGAAAGGACAGGAAAGCAGCATGTTGGGCAAAGGTCCAGACTGAATGTGACCCTTTCCCCACTCCGGAGTTTGCAGAGCTGCCCTTCTCAGAGTTGTCCCTTGGCAGAAATGTGATTCCAGTTCCCCACTAAGGGCAGAGAACAGGATGTGGGTCTATTTCTGGCACTCCCTTTCTTCTGAAGCAGCCAGAACAACCCATTGCAGCAGCCCCTTCAAATCAGTTGCTCTGGAGAACTCCCAAGGGCTTCAAGACATCTGTGAACAACGGACCTGTGGAACAGGGTCCCTCCCATTCTCACGTTGTCAAGGCCTCTGCCTGCGGGTAGCCATGACAAGGACAGACGTGGCGGCTAGAGGGCAGCAGCGAGCTGGAGGCAGAAGCCCAGGAAGGAGCCAGGTCGCTGCTGGCTCTTGGAAGAAGTGGGAGGGACACGTGGAGAACCAACATCTGCCAAGGAAATCCCCTCCCCTGGGTTCACGCAGCGGCCAGTTCAGGTTGAACCATGGATGCTAGGGGAACACATTGGGAAGCCGACCCGAGACGAAGCACAGGGATGCCAGAGACAACACCACCGAGAGTCAAGAAGAGAGCCGGGAACATGCAGGAGGTCACCAGAGGTCCTGGAGTAGGTCTGAACACAGGCCAGCCCTGTTCTCCCCAGGCCCAGAGAGCAGACAAGAATTTGGACAAAAAAGCAAAGAAGAAAAGCTACCCAGTTAATTTTATGAGGTTAACATAACCCTGATAACAAAACCTGTCAAGAACAGCACATACACAAACAACAGGCCAGTCTCACTTTTGAATGTGAACAGAAAAAAATTTGAAAAAAAAACTTAGCAAACTGAATTAAAGCACATTAAAAAAAATCATTCATGATAGTCCAGCAGGGTTTATTCTAGCAATGTAAAGATGGTTGGAGATTAGGAGATGTATTAAAAATTATACAGTTCATCCGTAAGAAAATAAATCACCCTAACCTATATTCTGAAATGCATTTGCTAAAATTCTACATCCATTTCTGTTGGCTTTTTAAAAAATTGAAATAGCTGTAGGTTGTTCCATTAAAATCAGTAACCAAGGCCGGGCGCTGTGGCTCACGCCTGTAATCCTAGCTCTTGGGAGGCCGAGGCGGGCGGATTGCTCAAGGTCAGGAGTTCAAAACCAGCCTGAGCAAGAGCGAGACCCTGTCTCTACTATAAATAGAAAGAAATTAATTGGCCAACTGATATATATATAAAAAATTAGCCGGGCATGGTGGCGCATGCCTGTAGTCCCAGCTACTCGGGAGGCTGAGGCAGAAGGATCACTCAAGCCCAGGAGTTTGAGGTTGCTGTGAGCTAGGCTGACGCCACGGCACTCACTCTAGCCTGGACAACAAAGCGAGACTCTGTCTCAAAAAAAAAAAAAAAAAAAAAAAATCAGTAACCAAAAAAGGATGCTCAGTCTCACCATTATTATTTAATAGTGTTCTAGGAGTTAAGGTCAATGCACTAAAGGCAGGAATGAAACAGAAACAAGACATGTCAAGAAAATAAAATTATTATTATTTATCAGTGCTATATCTTCATTATCAGTGCTATATGTTAAAATACAAGATAACTTCCAGAAATAAAATAGTAAAGAAGAGGTAAAAAAAAATCACTAATAATAAAAAGGAATGTGAATTAAAACACTAGGTAATATAAGTTGTTTACCAATGAGAATGCTAATAATTAAAAAGTTTGAAAACATAATGTTGATAGAGGTATAGGTAAACAGGCACCCTCAAATATTGCTGATGGTATTTATATAGGGGGAAAAATAAAAGTTTCTTTTCTATACTCTCACAATACTTCTGGGCACCAAATTTGTGTGGGTTTTTCCCATAATAACCAGTTCTCCAATTCTCTGTGGACACCAACTGGGTATCCCACAATTAAACTCAATTCTAACACTAACTGTCCAGAGTTAGTGCAGACCCCACAGGTTAAGGGCTCAGTCCCACAAGACTACCCCCAACTTCAGAAACCAATTACAAGTAGTCGGTCCCCAGGTTACCCACACTTCTATCCAGCTTGGCCACAAATTGGGGTTTCCACAACCCCCTCCCCAGGTTTCATAATTTGCTATGATGACTCATAGATCCCAGGGAGACACTTATGTTTACCGGTTTATTATATAATAAAGGATATGATAAAGGAGACAGATGGACAACTGGATGAAGAGGTATATAGGGTAAGGTCTGAAAGTGAGCCAAGCACAGGAGCTTCTGTCCCTGTGGAGTTGGGGTGCACCACCCTCCCAGCACGTGGATGTGCTCACTCACCCAGAAGTTCTCCAAACCATGGACTTTATGGATTTTTTATGGAGGCTTCATCAGGTAGGCATGATCGATTATTACGTCAATCTCCAGCTCCTCATCCCTCCCTGGAGGATGGGGGGGCTGAAAGTCCCAACCTCCTAATAATGGTTTGGTCTTTCTGGTGACCAGCCCTCATCCAGGAGCCTATCAAGACTCATTTCATAAGAATAAAAGATGTTCCTAGCACCCTACGCCTTAGGAAATTACAAGGGTTTTAGGAGCTCTGTTGTCAGGAACCAGGGGTAGATAGATAGATGTCTTATTAATTCACAGTATTCTATATTGGTACAGCCTCTATGGAGAACAATTTGGCAACATTTAAAAAATATAAATGCACGAGCCTTTTGGTCTAGCAGCTCCTCTCTTAAGAAAAATCATACAGATATCCTTGTGTCTATATCAAAAGCATATGTAGGCCGGGCGCTGTGGCTCACGCCTGTAATCCTAGCTCTTGGGAGGCCGAGGCGGGCGGATTGCTCAAGGTCAGGAGTTCAAAACCAGCCTGAGCAAGAGCGAGACCCCGTCTCTACTATAAATAGAAAGAAATTAATTGGCCAACTGATATATATATAAAAAATTAGCCGGGCATAGTGGCGCATGCCTGTAGTCCCAGCTACTCGGGAGGCTGAGGCAGAAGGATCACTGGAGCCCAGGAGTTTGAGGTTGCTGTGAGCTAGGCTGATGCCACGGCACTCACTCTAGCCTGGACAACAAAGCGAGACTCTGTCTCAAAAAAAAAAAAAAAAAAAAGCATATGTAAAATGTTATTCTTTATCGTCATTATGTAAGAAAATGGAAATGATCTACATAACCATGAATAGAAATTTGTTAATCAAATTGTGGTATCCAGTCAATGCTATACTATGAAGCTCTAAAAAAGAATGAGGAAGCCTTTCAAATATTAAAATGGAGTGAGCTCCTAGATATAATGTCAAGGGATATAATGTCAAGGGGAAAAAAAAACCATGAATAGAAATTTGTTAATCAAATTGTGGTATCCAGTCAATGCTATACTATGAAGCTCTAAAAAAGAATGAGGAAGCCTTTCATATATTAAAATGGAGTGAGCTCCAAGATACAATGTCAAGGGAAAAAGTATTTTTTAAATAAGAAAGAAAAATGATATTTATATATTAATTAGATTATGCATAAAATATCTATGGATGGATACACAAAAAACTAATTACACATTAAATCTGTATACCCTGTTCTATGATTTGAGTTTTAAGCCAAGTAAATACATTGTCTGTTAATAAATCCATTTAATTTTAAGAAAGAAGAGCTGGGGAAAATGTTTACAAAAGTATGGAAGAGTCTTTGCTTTGCAAAATGTAAAATGAATGTTAAAACTATTAATACCACTATTAAACATCATGCAACCATGATGCTAGCAAAAGAACTAACAAACACACAAATTACTAACTTATAACAAAGGAAATATTAATGGAGAAATGTTAAATTATTCACTTAATGAAAGATGTTGGGAAAAATAACTCTTTGGCAAAAAATTATATCTCACTTGGCACCATATACCCAAAGAAATTCAGATTATTAACAATTTTAAATATGCAAAATAAAACAATATAAAAACTAGGTGAAATATATGTAAGTAGTTAACTGATCTTCAGATACTAATGATTTTCTGTTTCAAATGTTAAGTCAACCTCTCATTCCTGGGATAAACCCCACTCGGTCATAATATATTTTCTTTTTCAGATATTTCAATTTGCCAAAATATTAAGAACTTCTTTGCCTCTGTTAATGAGATATTTGTCTTCAGTTTTCTTGTAATATCTTTGGCTGTGGTATCAGGATAATACTGACCTTCTAAAACAAGTATGCTATTGATGTTATTCTATTCTAGTGTTTGATAGAATTCACCCAGTAAGCATAAAATTGTTCATAATATTGCCTGTTTTTTTGAATATCTCTAGAAGCTTTCATTCCTAATGTTGGCAATTTATCTCTCTCTCTCTTTTTCTCTCTTTTATTAGTCTGGTAAGAGGTTTATTAATTTTATTGACCTTTTTAAAGAACAAGCTTTTAGTTTTATTGACTTTATTGTTTTTCATTGTTCTATTTCACTGATTTCCATTCTTAATTATTTACTTCCGTCTTAATTTGTGTTGAATTTGCTCTTTTTCTAGTTTTTGTTTTAAGGTAGAAGCTTAGATCATTGATTCTTAGGCATTTTTTTTCGTAATATAAACATTTAAAACTAAAATTTATTTGAAAGCACTGCTTCAACTACATACCACCAATTCTGATTTGTTGTGTTTTCATTTTCATTCAGTTCAAAATATATTATAATTTCCCTTCTTTGACCCATGGGTTATTTAGGAGAATGTAATTTAATTTCCAGATATTTGTGGATTTTCCAGTTATCCACATTACTCGGATAACTGCTGTTGATTTCTAACTTAATTCATTTTTAGTGAGAAGAATATACTCTTATGTGATTTCAATTTCTTTCAATTTATCAAGACTTATTTTATAGCCCATAGTGTGTTCTATCTTGGTGAATGTTCCACATGCACTTAAAAAGAATGTGTGTTCTGTTGTCATTGGGTATTAACAGTCTATAAACATCAATTAGTTCAGCTGGTAGATAGGATTCAGGCTTTCTTTGTTCTTACTGGTTATGTCTGTTCTAACATTCTAAGAATGGAGTATTGAACTATAATTGTAGATCTGTCCATTTCTCATTTCACTTTTGTCAGTTTTTGATTCATATATTTTGAAACTCTGTTATGTGTATATACATTTACGATCTTGATTAATTGACCTTTTCATTGTTGTAAAATATCCCTCACTGTCTTTGGTAATATTTCTTGTCCTGAAGTCTACTTGGTTTGATGTTACTATATAGCCACTCTACTTTTGATATAGCCACTCCACTTTCCTGATAATAAAGGTTATATAATAAAGGTATATCTTTTTCTGTTCTCATTTGAACCCATCTGTGTCTCTATGTTTAAAGTGGGTTTCTTATAGACAGCATAAAGTTGTTGGGTCTTGTTTTTACTGTGGGTGTCTGAACCATTTATGCTTTATGCTATGATCAATATGATTAGATTAAGTTTATCATGTCACTATGTGTTTTTTACTTGTCCCATTTTTTCTTTTTTGTTCCCTTTCTTTTCTTTTTCCTGACTTCTTTTGGATTACTTCCTTGCTTTTTCAGTATTCCATTTTATCTCCTTTTATTTTAAGTTTTTTAGATGCACTTATTTGGAGGTGTTTTGGTTTTTTTTTAAATGGGTTTTTTTCTGCTTTTTGTTTTGTTTCTAGTCATTGCTTCATGTTTTGTATATGTATATTTATCCCACTACAGTCTACCTTTAAATAATATCATACCACTTCATGTATAAGACCTTACAACAATATGCTTCTATTTATTTTTCCTATCTTTTATACTACTGTGGTCATACATTTTACTTCTATTAATACATATGTTATAAGCAAAATAAAATATTGTTATTTTTAAGCAGTGAATTATCTATTAAGAACATTCTTAAATGAAAAGAATTCTTTCATAAATACATTTATCATTTTCTCTACTTTCCTTTGTGTAACTCCAAGTTTCCATCTTGTATCATATTTCATTATTCTTAAGAATTCTTGTAGTGCAGGTAATAGCTACAAATTCTCTCAGCTTCTATTTGTCTGACAAAGTCTTTATTTTACCTTCATTTTCCAGGGATATTTTTCCTGAATAGAGAACTCTAGATTGACAGATTTTTTTTTAGTATGTGTGCATTTTAAATATCCTGTTAGAAATTATAGCTCTTTTTTAGTCATTCTTATCTTTGTGCCCCTATATGTAATGTTATCTCTTTTTCTCTGGCTGAGTTTCAGATTTTGTCATTGACTTTCAGCAATTTGATTAAGAATTAAGAATAAAGAAGGCCTGAACCCTATCTACCAAGTTGTACCTTGGTATGATTTATTTTGGTTTATTTTATCTAGCTTGGGTTTTGTTGAACTTCTTGGATCTGTGGATTTATAGTTTTTATCAAACATGAAAACCTTTTCTGCCATTATTCCTTTTGCCTCCTCTCTTTAGGACTACAATCACACACATAGGTTACAGAGGCTCTGAACTCAGTCTTCCCTCCTCCCACCTCCCCTGCCACCCCTGTACTTCAGTTTGGATAGCTTTTATTGCTCTGTTTTCAAGTTCACTGCTTTTTTCTGTAGCGTCCAATGTGTCATTAGGCCCATTCAGTGAATTTTTCATTTTATGCATTGTATTTGTCAACTTCGGAATTTCCATTTCACTTTTTTTAATATCTATCACTTCCTTTTTCATTATGCTCATGTCATTCTTTAAATACTTGAGCATATTTATAATAACTGCTCCAAAGTTAGTTCTTTCTTGCTAATTCCATTATTTCTTTAATATCTACATCTGTTTCTATTAGCTGATTCTTCTGCTTATGGATCACATTTTTTTGCTTCTCATAACTAGTAAATGCTTGGATGCTAAGCAATGTAAATGTTATATTGTCACATGGCTGTATATCGTTGTCTTTCAACACAAGTAACTTCGAATTCTGGAACAAAAAAAGGATATTAGTGAAAAACTGGTGTAATCCAGAGTCCGTAGTTTAGTTAATAGCATTGTACCAATGTTAATTTCTTAGTTTGACAAATACACCATAGTTATGACACTAGGGTAAGCTAGGTAAAGGTTATACAGCAATTCTTGTACTATCTTTGTAACTTTTCTGTAAATCTAAAATTAAAGGATTATGTTTTTCAATTCCTCATTTTCTCTTACTATTTATCTTAAGGTATTATTTGTTATGTTTCCCACTTGCATTTATATCTCATTCAGTCTTCATTTCTAAATGATTTTTTTCTGTCATTTCTAATTCTTTTGTTCTGTCATCTCATTTTCAAGTTTTCCTATTCTAATTTATGTTATTCTTTAATCTGTTTAACATATCCCTCTAGCATGCATGTTTTCATTGTCTGCAAGTATGTTATAATACTGCTAATTCATTTTCCTCACAGAATTTTTGATCTTGATACTTTTCTGTTGTTATGTTGCCTTGAGTTTTGGGGTTTTCTTTTAAATGTTGTTTAAATATTAATAGCTTTTATACTCTCACAGAGCTCCCTCTTAGGTTGTTTTCATGTAGCTCCAAAAATGGCAGTCTGCATTCTAGTATAAAAAAGTTTACATTTTAAAAGTTTTCTTTTTGAGATGTCCTAGTTCTTTTGTTCTTCTCCACTGCTATCTGAACCTCTCTTTCTTTAGTTCCTTTTGTCCCTCTCTCATTCAATTCTGACTCCTCTCCTAGAAGGAAGAAGAATTCCGTCATGGGGCCCTTGTCTTTAAACGGCACACCACAGGCTGCTCGGTTTCGAGTTCACGTTCAAAGAGGTGAGAGTACCCAGACCCTTCAGGCCTTTCCACAGCCCTTTGTTCTCGTCTGTTATTGAAGTGGACAAACGCCTTCCAGTTTTGGCTGCTGCTCTCAGATTGACCCTCCATGCTTTCCATCATGCCTGATGTTTTCTCACAATGCCTCACACTGATCAGATGTGCTATTGCTTTCTGCTGGTTTCTCCCACACTGAGGCCCATAATACGTTGTTGTCAGTGCTTGTATTTTGTCACTTAGCTTTGTTATCAAAGTTGTCCCCAGGTTTTTAGTTTTCTTAACTAGTCCTGTATTTTATATGGTGACTCAAGAAGATTCATAAACTATGCTGCCTGCTCCTATCATCTTCCCAGAATTCCAATACTATGCATCACTTTTTAAATCACAGCAGGGGGTGGGAATATTATGAAGTAACTTTATTTCCTTTTGAAATTTAACCACAGTGATGGGAAGTTGGAAGAAATTAAATGTTTGAGACAAAAAAAGAATACCCAACACATTTGCACTAGTAATGCATATAGCATTTTGGATACTTTTTTGCTAAATTAGTTATCATGTGTTTCCTGTGTTTGGCACTTAATCTTCACAGTTACCATTTAATGGTTGCAGCATATTCCATTGAATAGATGTACCAAAATTTATTCAGCCTCTTTCTTATTGTTGGATATGTGGGCGGTTTCCATTTTTCTGCTGCTTCAGATGATGCTGTCATAAATACCTTTGTGGCCTTGGCTTTTTGTTTGTGTTGAATTATTTTCTTATGATAGAATCCCAAGAGTAGAATTACTGGGTCAGGGGTAGGAACATCTCCTTGGATCTGGCAATCTATAATCTGAAAATATGTTTTGAGAATTATTTTTCTTATTATAGGGGAAAGGTTAAGGCTCAGTCATTTGTGGTAAGGATGAGATGAGGGAAATAAGCCTGTTTCCTGGGATCATCGCTAACCTATCCTTTCTTCCAGACACCAATCTTTTCTATTTGTTTCATTCAACTTTTATCTTTCATTCACGTAACCAACATTTATTAGGAGCCTACTGCTATGTGTCAAGCACTGTGCTTTCTCTCTGCCACACAGGCGTGAACCTCAGAAGAATGAGTGGTGCTCTGATCAAGGACTAATCCAACACACAAGATGTAAAGGGACCCAATCCAGATGTGTCCTGGCCTCTCTCCCTGAGGAGCATGGAGGGTGCTGTAGCCTGTGCTCACCAGGGTGTTCCCTCACCCCTCCTGCATGCCCGAGAGACTGTTCATGAACCCTAGAACTTTCCTGCATAGACCTGGTATTAGCAATCCATCCCCCTCCGTAGGCAGGTTTAGTCCTATTCAAGAGCAAGCTTGAGTACAAAAGGGAGAACCTAAGCAATCTCAACTGTACCAGCTGATCCAGTTGCCCAGAAATAATCTTGCTACCTTTGTCCCAAAAGCTGGTACGCTAGAAATAACTCCCATTCTCTCCTAGTCACGACTTGCCAGCTATAATTATTGAGTCCATGCACTTGACTTTCACCTCAATTTCCCTCAGTCTGTCTTCCCAATACCCCCCTGAAAACTGAGTCTTGTCCTTAACCCAGGTCCTTTTGGCTGGGGTCCTGGTTCCAGTTCTGAGTCCCTGCCTACCCTGGCCGGCCTCCTCCCACAGGAAGGCTGCTCCTGCCCCAAAACTCCCAGCCCCTGTTTGAGTTTGGGCATCTAGTCGCCAGAGTACCAAAAACCAAGATGCCATGCCTATCTCAACTTTATGCTCCAAAGCTGCACCCGAACATTTGATGGGGCCTTGTAATCACCCTAACATTTGATGGGGCCCTGCCCCTGCCTGGCTAAAATTCACCTCACCTTTATAGCCTCTGCCAAGACCTGTTGACTCCCGGGACCGGTCCATGTTGCTGCAGAGCCTGCACAATTTGTGTCCAAGCCTGCTGAGTTAATAATCATGATGTTTTAAAAGTGAGGGATCCAAGAGCCAGAGAGTAAATGTGAGTTTGTGAAGTCAAATAGCAAGTTTATATCTATTAAGGCTAGATCCCAACGTTCCTCCCTCCTAGGAGGAAACTAATAGATACAATATCAAAGAAGAAATCTAGGAATAGATTCCAAAGCTGAAGTCCCATTACAAGTCCAGAGATGCCAGGGTGGGGAAGGAGAGAAGGCCCCAGGATTTGAGAAAAGATAGGTTCTGCTTTTCAAGACTGGGACGTGAAGTCAGAAAAGTATCAGCAGCAGGGCTGATTTCATGTGGAGCCCTAGACCATCAGGCTGGACCTAGTCAAATGTCTCTTGCATCTCCAGAATGTCCCACAGACCTGGAGCAGGGCTGAACTCCTAGGTGCAAGTCATGGGGTCACATACATAGGCCAAGGGAAGAGAAATGGTGGAAAATTGAGGAAGGACATACAGTCCAGGAACTAGGCTAGGCCTGACACACATATATAAATGATCAGGGAGCCCATGTGTCAGTTGAAACCTCTCTGCATTGTGTGGGTTATGTAACAATTGCAGAATATACACAACACTATGGTCTATGGGAGTCTAAAGCTTTCTGCAAAATTTCTGTAAATACCCAGGACACATATTTTCTTATGTTCTGGTCTCTCAGGGATAATGTTCTTTGAGTACAGTCTTTGTTACGCACTACATCAATCCAAGCACAAAATTCAGTCCATTCATGGAAAAAAACCCAAAAAACTCTTAACATACTTTATATGAGTTTAGTAGATTTTGCTGTTGAAGGGCGATGTCACATGAATGGAGTTTCCTCCTTCACTGTACAATAAACAACCCCTAAATCCTTGTTCCTCACTGCACATTCCTGCTCTCTCCAGTCCTTGTCAGCCACCCCCTTAGGATGATTTTTCTCTGCTGGCCCCACACCACACCCACCCTCACCCCACCATCCCTGCCTTCACACCCTCCTCTGGTTCCTCTATCCTCCTTCTGGCTTCCCTCTGCTTTCTCCTGTCCCTTCAATCTTTCCAAAGTCAGACATGAATTCTTTTCCTCATTTCATGCAGAGAGGCTTTGGGAAGGAGGAGGCATTGTGTTAATACTTCTACTGCTTCTTTTTTTTTTTTTTTTTTTTTTTTTTTTGAGACAGAGTCTCACTTTGTTGCCCAGGCTAGAGTGAGTGCCGTGGCGTCAGCCTGGCTCACAGCAACCTCAATCTCCGGGGCTCAGCGATCCTACTGCCTCAGCCTCCCAAGTAGCTGGGACTACAGGCATGCGCCACCATGCCCGGCTAATTTTTTGTATATATATTTTTAGTTGGTCAATTAATTTATTTCTATTTTTGGTAGAGACGGGGTCTCGCTCAGGCTGGTTTCGAACTCCTGACCTTGAGCAATCCGCCCGCCTCGGCCTCCCAAAGTGCTAGGATTACAGGTGTGAGCCACCGCGCCCGGCCTCTACTGCTTCTTTATCAAACTCTTTTTTTCAGGCAAAGACACTTCCTTCTCATACAGGGATTCTAGCACCAGATATTAAAGTAATTCAAAAAAATTTCCACCTCAATACACACGTATAAACAAAAGTATACATAATTATTTTGATGCATAGTTCATGCTAAACCAAGCACTATGATAGTCCTATTCGAAATGGACTAATGACAAAGTTTAGAACATCCTGTCTCATTCAGGAGTGTGCCCTTTGCCATAACAGCTCAGCTGAATCCCAGAACTGAGCCTGGGGAAACTTAATTTGTCTTGTGCCCTTCAAATGTATTTTACAAGCTGCTGCTACAAGAAAGACACCAAAAGTGGGGAGCTACTTTTATTAGATAAGTTAAAAAGAGCATTGTACAAGTTTGGCAAGCAGAAAGTTTCAAGGTTTTTCAAACATTTGTGGAATCTTAAGGTATTCTCAGGTTGCAACCTTTGGGCTGAAATCTGATATCAATCCAGTTGCGAAAATTGGCATGGGCAAAAGTGCAATGGGCATTTCATGTGGTCAAACCAGGTGACCAGGTGAGCAATGAAGCTTCAAGATATGTGGCTTATTCCAGTACTACCTAATGTGTAAAACAACAACCAGTTTGTTATTCTCAGGGATTATATGGGTCAGGAATGCTGAAAGGACTTGACAAGGACATCTTGTATTTGCTCCATGATATCTAGAGCCTCAGCTGGGAAGTCTCAAGGCTGAGGGTTACTGAATGGCTGAGTCCTGGAATTATCTGAAGGCTCTTTCACTCATGTGTCTGGTATTTGATGCTGGAACATCTGCAGATGGCCTGGGCTTTTCATAGCATAGTGGTTAAGCTCTGTGGTAAGGAGCCTCTGAAATGGTCCCCAGTGATCCCTACCTGCTGGTATTCACAGCCTTGTGTAATCCCACCTCCTTGATTAACTTGCCTCTAACCAATAGAATATGGCAACATTAAAGGGATACTTCTTCCACAATTAAGTCACAAAAGATTCTCTCTCTCTCTCTCTCTCTCTCTCCCTCGCTGATGAAGCAAGCTGCTATGTAGAAGCAGCTCACATGGTAAGGAATTGAGTGTTTCCCTGACCAATAGCCAGTGAGAAACTGAGGGCTTCAGTCCAACAACCCTCAAAGAAATGAATCCTGCCAAAAAACCACATAAGCAACTTTAGAAGTAGATCCTTCTCCATTCGAACCTTCAGATGAGACTCCAGCTCTAATCAAAACCTTGATTATGGGCTTGTGAAAGATACTGAAGCAGAGGATCCAACTAAGCCATGGTTGAATTCCTGAATCAAAGACACAGCGAAATGGATAATAAATGTGTAATGTGTTTTTTTGTTGTTTGGTTTTTTTGTTGTGTTTTGTTTTTGAGACAGAGTCTGGCTCTGTTGCCCGGGCTAGAGTGCCATGGTGTCAGCCTAGCTTACAGCAACCTCAAACTTCTGGGCTCAAGCAATCCTTCTGCCTCAGCCTCCCAAATAGCTGAGACTACAGGCATGCGCCACCACACCTGGCTAATTTTTTCTATATATTTTTAGTTTGCCAATTAATTTCTTTCTATTTTTAGTAGAGATGGGGTCTCGCTCTTGCTCAGTCTGGTTTCGAACTCCTGACCTGGAGCGATCCTCCCGCTTCAGCCTCCCGGAGTGCTAGGATTACAGGCATGAGCCACTGCACCCAGCCTGTGTAATGTTTTAAACTGCTAAGCTTTGGGGCGATTTGTTACATAGCAATAGATACCCATTACAAGTTGTTCCAAGAGTGAGCATCCCACAGGAACCAGGCAGAAACTATATCATCTTTTATGACCTAAGCTCGGAAATTACAATCACATAGCATTACTTCTCCCAAATTCACAAGCCTTCCCAGATTCAAGGAGCTGGAATGTAGACTCCATCTCTCACAAGGAAGAGAGTATAAATGTCAAAGTGTCATCACAGGAAGAGCACACAGGAGGAAAGATAATTGCTGTAGCCGTCTTTGGAGAACACAATCTGCTGCATGGCTCTTTGGCCGTTTCCTAAGGCACAGCCTGATCTGCTCGTGTGTAAATTTCAAGAAAAATGTATATTGTTTTGCTATTTTGAAATTGAGGTTTTGTTTGAGCTCTTCCTGAAACATCTCCTCTGCTTTTAAGAAATTCTGAAATAATTTCTCAGCATGTCACAAGATAAATAGGAGTGTTCCCCCCCTGCAACCAGGGAGACTTCAGAACCATAATTTCCAAGAATGTGACTGACTATCTGAAGTGCAAGATCCTCTCCACTTAAGAATGACTCCTAATAAGTTACAACACTGCTCTGGCTACATGTTCTGAAACATTCCAGTATTACCCCACACTCCACACCAGTTGAGGGGAAAAAGAACACTGAGTAAGGAGAATGTGGTGAGGGGAACAGATGGACACCCAGGCCAGGCAGACCCCAATAGTGTTTTGAGCACCCCATAGACTCACAGAACTTCTGAGCAAGAAGGCATCTCAGAGACCCATCAATTCAACTTACACTAGTAATGATAATACCTACATTTAGTGATAACTGACTGGAACAGTATGCTGAGTAAAGTAAATATTAGTATCCTGATATAACTCAAATATGTTGTACTTCACCAGTTTATAAACCCATGCTTTTATTTAATGCCCTAAATGCTGTAGCTTGAGCACCACCTTACTTGACTTCAAGAAATCCAGGCTTTTATCCAGATCCCCTGAGGAGTGCTTACATGGTTCACCCATTTCCTCTGTACTTTCCACCTCGGCAGCTCCCTGGCCCCACATGGGGAACTCCTGTATCTGAACACCTGCTTCTCTTGGGTTACAACTTTCCTAAGCTCCCTGCTCTTCTTCAACATGGGCTGTACAGACCCCTCCACCATTTTCCCATTGTGATATCACAGATTAAGCTGAGACTTTTTTTTCCTTCTTGTGATAGGTCTTGCTCTGTCATCCATGGCTAGAGTACAGTGGCATCATCATAGCTCACTGCAATCTCAAATTCCTGGGCTCAAGTGATTCTCCTGCCTCAGCTTCCTGAGTAACTGGGACTATAGGCACACACCACCATGCCTGGATAATTTTTCTATTTTTATTAGTGACAGGGTCTTGCTCTTGCTCAGGCTGGTCTCGAGCTCCTGGCCTCAAGTGATCCTCCCACCTTGGCCTCCCAGAGTGCTAGAATTTATAGGCATGAGCCACCACACTGGGCCTAGGCTAAGACTTTCAATAAGATATTCTAAAGGCTTGGAGAGAAGAGATGAGATTTACAACAAAGAGAATCTTGTGCTCAGAACCCCAGCCCCCAGGTTTGACTTCTCTGTTCTTCTCTCTGCTGCCATGGAGCAAAGGCCAGTCTGCCTCCCCACAGTGGGAATATTCTTGATGCCCCAGATCCTCTAGGTTCAGATAAAGGAGGTGGTTATTTCCCCGTCCTCCAATCTAAGGCCTATGTCCTTAGTCTTTATTTCCTGCCTTAGGATTGATTTTTTTCCAGGAGGCTTGAGAATTGACGTGTCCAGATTATGGAAAACTCTAACATCTAAACCATACCAGAGCAAGCATTCTGACCACAGAAAGCCCAGTTAAGTTCTTTTCCCATTCCCTCCACTAGCATGAGTCTACAACCAGAGTTATGCAGTCTTCTAGCCATCTTCAGTGTCTCAGCTCCTAAGCTTCTGTGATTCATTAGTTGCAGAATGGCTCATCCATTAGAAAATTTCTAAGAGCAAGCAATAATAAACAGACAGATGGCAGTCTAAATATACACATGAGAAATAAACAAATTCCCCAAATAAAACTATTTGGAGAGATCAATTCTGCCTAACTTAATGCCAACATTTTGCCAAACATTTTAGGTTCTTGGAGCCAGAGTAGAAGACTCTTCCTATTCGAGAGTAAGATTTTTTTTCTCTACATTTGCACAAGGCCCATAGGAGGTCATTTCCTAGACATGTCCTCTTTTTGGAGGCACAAAACTGTGTACAAGTTTTAAATGGCAGTTCTTTTTCAGTCTCTACTTACTGAGAGATCCAAAAAAGATTTTTGGAGCCTGGGATGAGGGTCAATCTCAGCCAAGCTCACCTTGTTTTACCTACTTTCTAAACAGAGGAAACTGAGGTTCTGTGAGTGAGATCCAATAGTTTGCCTGAATTACACAATTAGAGAGTAGGAAAGCTGAATTTTAGAACACTAGCTGCCCTGAACGCTCTGGCCACACCTGATCTGAAAGGAAATGTTGTATATCACAAAAACATGCTGTGTGAAGACCAGCCAAGCACACAACAAGTCGGTCCCATACAGCTTAGGATTACAAGAGGACAAACAATAGAGCAGCCTTCAAAATGAACTTCCGTTTCCAGGATGAGAAGGAAACATAGGGATATAAGCTCTCAGGAGACACCTGCGGTGAGCAGGGAGCCATGCCAAAGGAAAGGCAAAAAGAGAGGACTCAAAGGAGGACACTGCATTCATTATTCCATTCCACAAACTTTCACCAAGTGTGTGCTTTGTACGTGGCTTTGTGCTAAGCAGCAGGCATGTGGCAATGAATAAGGCAGAGGTTCCTGCCCTCTTGGGCCCCCGCACTCTAGTAGAAGGGACAAACAAGTAAACACAGAAATTGCATTCCTCTTATTCAAGTGAAAAGGACATCCTGATTAAAATATCTATGGCAATTCTTGAGAGCATTTGTGCCCAGCAACAGTGGGGGCTCAAACTGGTTGTCATTTCCTTTGTCGTGCCAACTCTGTACACCTGGAGTAGAATCCCTGGGGCCAGCCCTGCCTGAGCACACAACAGATCTCTGGAGCAGCTCACCTCCTCAGAATCATTTTACCCTGGAATGTTTCAGCCTTTGAGGTACAATGTGTGACTATGACCATTGTCAACAGGCAGTGACACAAAGCACCTGCCATCTTTGGCAAAGACCAGCTGAGCAAATGCTTAACTCAGAAGAAGGCTCTTACAGTTTTTTTGAAAACAAATTACATCAGTGCTTAACCCAAGAGTCTCCCAACCAGGCTAAAGAGTATTTTCTTTTGTGAGTGTGTGTGTAACAGTGTGCTCCTGCCTTACATGGCCTTAAGGAACTCAGCATAGAGTGGAGTGGCACAAAAGTCTTCCTATCTCAGTGTTTCTCGATGCTATCAAGCAGAGCCCTTGGAAAGCTCGCTTGGCAGGGAGACAGACATTCTGAGAAGTCTCAGCATGCAAGGAACCCTGTGCTGTACTGAGGGACACAAAGAGATCAGCCAAGGTTATGGGCTCCCAGGGAAATAGACATTTACTGAGTGGCTTCCATGAGCCGGATGCTGGGCGAGAGATGTCACCTGCCTTATCTCATTTGATTGTAACATATATGTGCTCAGCCCCACATCATTACTCTGGACCCACTGCAAGGCCAGCACTTGACAAAGCCACCTTCATATTAGTGAATAATATATATATTTTACCACAGACTCCATGGGGACACAGAAGGGACAATTATAGACCTTTAGCAAATCTTAATCTTTAAGAGATCTATTGTACAACATAGTGACTATAGTTAATAACAATGTCTTAGATTGTTGAGCATTGCTCAGAGAGTTGATTTTAAGTGTTCACCCCACAAAAAATAGGTATATGAGATAAGGCATATGTTAATTAGCTCAACTGAGCCATTCCACAATGTATGCATATATCTAAGCATCAATATATACAATAAATATATACAATTTTTATTTGTCAAATAAATTAGAAAAACATCTTAACATCTCCATTGTCTTCTCCTTTCTCTCTTTCTCCAGTCTCTCTAACTTCCCTGTGGCAGAGTGCCTCCCCTTAACACCCTGATCTCCTTCTCTGCCTCTCCTTCTCTCTCTGGTTCCCCATGTGAACAAATTCTGTAAAATCCCCTCCACATCCCTCCCTGTCACTTGCCTACCCAAGTAGGGGCAAACAATAGCCTAATAGTCAAAAGGCAAGAACGTCCAATTACTCCTGAAACAAGACCCTTGTGAGCCTCAATTTGTCTCATTCATTCACTTAACAAATAGTTGTCAAGTGCCCAGCATTGTTTTACATGCAGGAGACTAGCAGTGAACATGATGGACAAACAATCTGCCCTCGTGTAGCTTCCATAATCCTTATAACAATCCACTTTTACGTATAAGAAAACCAAGGTTCAGGCTCAATTTTACCCAGACAGTCAGATACACGGAGCCCAGGGGCAAAATCCAGCCCAGAAAAAGCAGCTGGCTGGACCCAATCAGGGCTTCAGGGACCCAGTTAGCACCCTGGGATTTGTGGCGAGACTGGGTGCCTAGAGAACTAAGGAAAGGGACTCATGTGTCCTGTTACAAGAGCAGCCCTTGGTCACAAATAAGTCTGGATTCAAGTTCCAGCTCAGCCACTTACTTAGACTAGTTACTGAATTCTAAGTCTTTAGTTTGTTCATCTAAAAAAATTGAGATAAAAATTAAACATTCCTTAAAGATTGTGATTATATATATGTATATGTATATACACACCCTCATGAAATCCTCATAACCACCCTGTATGTGCTAAACATCATATATGTATATTGTATCTAGCATAGAGTGCTATAAATATTATTTATTTATTCATTTATATTTGCCATTATTACTAGGTAGAAAATTTGATCTACTTGGTAGTAGAACCCTATAATTTGTCAGCCCAGCACCCTTCTTCTTGTGGAAGCAGACCTTCTCACAATCACCTCCCCACCCATTCCTGACCTCCTGACCAGTCAACTCTATCCATGAGGTTTTCACAGAAGCCACATTTGAGTACAGTATGATCTCTCCCCCGTGCACTTGAACCAAGCTCAACTAATCAGAATTCTTTCCCAGGAAATTTGCAACCAGAACAGGAAAGAGGTCAATTCCCAGATAGCCAAAGCTGTAACTACTAACAGTCATGTTTTCAGTCACATGAACTGACAAACAGAGAAGATCAGTCTGTAATAAGAACAAAGAATGAAACTGGTACACAGAGAGAAGTACAGATGGGATATGGGGAGCTATGCCAGCATTTGAGAGCCGGTTCTACTTCATTCCTGAAGGCCAACTGCAGTCTTGTCTCTGAGTTCCAGGAGACAATTCTGTAAGTAAAGTCCCTGCTTTTTTCAAGCTGGTTTGATTTGGGATGCTGTCCCTTGCCATTAGTGAGTCCTAACCAACAACAGGTCTAATCCAGCATACTTGACCTTGATATACATATACCCATATATCAAGATCATACAGGCCTCTAAGGGTGCCTCTCTGAAGGTACCCTATTTCCACTTAATAGTCAGGATCAATTATCCCAAAGCCAATTTAGTAGCCTCTTCTTTTCCTGTTCATTCACTGGTATGAGGACTCCAAAGTGGCCAAGTGTTGTCTTTACCTCCAGGTTAATGATACCATTGCTGTACTCCCTGGTAGCACCATTCCTCCCTTGGTAAATAAGATGTCGAGACCAGCAAAGCCTAAAGTTGTAGAGATAGGAAGGAAAAAATTCATAGTGGATCACTAAATGTAATAGTCAGAAGAAACTGTCTCATTTCCACTCCTTGATTCCTGAATCCAGAAAAAAAAAATGCTATGTGAGAAATAGCAACATATATTGGTCACTAATTTAAAGCATCTGCTATATCCTGGAGCACATTGCCCCAGTTCTGCAAGGTGTTTCCACTCAGCTGGCACTGTAACTATGTCTGCAAAAGGTCATTCCACCATTTTATCAGGCCAGCTGCTTCAAGGCGATGGGGAATATTGCAAGACCAGTGAATTCCATGAGCATGAGCCCATTGCCACACTTCATTTGCTGTGAGTTCCCTGATCAGAAGCAATGCTCTGTGAAATACCATGTGAATAACACATTCTCTTTAAATCCCTGGATGGTGGTTTTGGTAGAAGCATTATGAATAGGGAAGGCAAATCTGTATCTAGAAGTAAGTGTCTGTCCTGATGAGAATAAAATTCTGTCCCTTCCATGGTGGAAGTGATCCTTTATAATCAATCTTCCACCGGTGGCCAGCTGGTACTCCCAGAGAATGGTGCCATAACAAATGTTCAGGGTTGGTCTCTGCTGTCAGCAGGTTGGACATTCAACAGTGGTGATTGGAAGTCCATGTTGCTGAGCCCCTGAATAGCCCTATGGACCACTTTGTTTGGATTCCATAGAGCTAAGACAGGGGTGGCTGGAGAAAGAGGTCAACAGATGTTCACAGAACATGTAATCTCATCCACCTGCTTATTAAGATCTTCTTCTGATGAGATTACTGTTTGGTGAGCATTCACATGGGATACAATATCTTCACATTCTGTTCAAATTCTGAAAGTTCCCCCCACAGACCTCTTTCTCAGACCTCCTGGTCACAAGTTTTCAAATCATGATCCTTTTAAGTTTTGACCATTCAGCCAAACCATTAGCCACTACCCCGAGTCAATATAGATTCATATTGCCCACTGGGAAGATTTTCCTTGATCCATATCTTTTAAAGCCATCCCATGATGGGACTGTAGTGCTACAACCATCCACTTTGGGGTAGTGTTAGCATATCACACAAAAGCACCTTTAAACAAGGCCTGAAATCTTTCCTACTCAGCCAGCTTGTTATAGGGAACTCCCCAAGAGGCTGCAGATGCAGGTTGAGAGGGAAGATGCAATGTTGTAGCATCATGGGTCATAGGCACCTGTGCCATTTGCTTAAGCAACATACTTGTTCCTTTAGGACTTGCTTGAGCCTGATCTCATATATGCCACTTCCATTTTGGATAAAATGCTACTGTGAGTGGCCAACTTTATGGCTTGGAGTGTCAGGCAACACCCAATTCACGAAGGGCAACTTAGGTTGCATGGTAACTCAGTGACTCATGGTCCAGCATTCACTGTCGTTCTTCAAGATGCATCTTGTCATAAGCTAGATATTATTATTATTATACATACTTAGAGATGAAAAGACAAAACCACAAAGATATTCATTCACTACTAAGGGGAAGAACCCAGCATCCATTATGCTTTATTACTATAAGCCTTTATACCATGATTGCTCAGGTTTGCATCTGGCACTCACATTTAATCTAAATGGTAAGGACATACCAACTCATCCAGAAACTACAAGACAATTGGTTATCACAAAATGCATGCCTTTTCCCAGAAGATGTGAAGGAAGTACCTGATAATCGGTATTGATTACACAAACCTTATCTTTGTTAAGCTTTATCTGTATTTCCCTATAGTAGGGAAACAGATAAATAAGCATGTAATTATAATACTGCGTGATTCAAAGTACAAAGATAAGAATCAAGTCCTGTAACAGCACATAAGAGGTATGGGAATCAAGAGAATTTTTCTAAGAGGAAATGATATTTGAACTGAGATGTGAAGGATCAAGAGGAGTTAGGCAGACAAAATTAGGGAGAGGGTGAAGGCAAGGGAAGAACCTACAAGTGGGAATAGCAAGTGCCAAGCTCTGCTGTGGAGACAACACAGTGGGTTTGTTCAGTAAGTCTGAACCTATAGTACAAAGAAGGGTAGGGCAGGAGATGAGGCTGGATGGCCAAGCATGGACCAGATCGTGATTCATAAACTTATAAACTTTGTTAAGGGATTTGTATTTTATCCCAAGGATAATACAGTCATTGAAGAGTTTTAAGCAGGGACATAACATGGCAGTTTTACATTTTAGAAGTAGTACTACAGCTCCAGAGAGAAAGCTGGAGAATGGGAGGCTACTGCAATAGTTGAGAGGGAAGACAGTGGCTAAACCAGCATTGTAGCAAAGTGGCCAGAGAGAAGTGGATAGATTGGAGGCACAATGGATAAGACTGTTTGGCATCTGTAAAAGGGAGAAATTGAAGGATTACACTCAGAAATTGAGCAATTATCTGTGCATTATGGTGTCACTTTCTGCAAATAGGCAGCACAGGTTTAGGGAATAAAATGTCATGAGACACACAAGTGGCAATGTCTAAAAGGCCACGGGAGCGTATGAGAAAAAATTTAGACTGAGCTTCAGATATCGAAGCCATTCAGCATATGGTGATAATTACAGCTCAGGAAGAATGTGTGGAGTGAGAAGAGGAAAATGAGCTGTGAATGGTGAGATTCCAACAAGAAATTCTACAGAAATTGAGGGAGAGAGGGAGAAAAATCCATATCAGGCCTGGCGCAGTGGTTCACACCTGTAATCCTAGCTCTCTGGGAGGCCCAGGCGGGTGGATCGTTTGAGCTCAGGAGTTCGAAATCAACCTGAGCAAGAGCGAGACCCTGTCTCTACTATAAATAGAAAGAAATTAATTGGCCAACCAATATATATAGAAAAAATTAGCCGGGCATGGTGGCACATGCCTGTAGTCCCAGCTACTCGGGAGGCTGAGGCAGCAGGATCGCTTGAGTCCAGGAGTTTGAGGTTGCTGTGAGCTAGGCTGACGCCACGGCACTCACTCTAGCCTGGGCAACAAAGCAACACTCTGTCTCAAAAAAAAAAAAAATCCATATCAGCTGAAGGTCTGGGGGGGGGGGAATCCCACAAAATGGGAATTCACTTTTGAGCATAAGTATGTAGGATTATGTATCTAAATTAATACAGGTAATCATAATAGCTAATATTTATATGATATTTAATGTGTACCAGACACAGTCCTAAATGCTTTACATGTATTATCTCCTTGATTCTCACAATAATATCCTCATTTTATAGATGAGAAAAGCAAGCCTCAGAGATTTAGTAACCTGCCCCAAGTCATAGAGTCATTAGGTGGCAGAGTTGGGATTTGAACTCATTCCTCTTCATTCTAGAACCTGTTAGGCAATTCTGCCTCCCATGAGAAACAAATTAGCATATGTTTTATAAGTTCCATTGTAAACTCACAAAATTAATACTTTGTTGCTGTAGAAATCCTAACCCTGGAGCTGAGTCTTTTCAACAGAGGATTATTTTTACATACATTTTTAGATATGCTACCAAGAATGATGAGGCTGCTGAAAATGTTATCCTGCTCCAGTTTCAACTTCTCCTGGATTTCAAAGTGATTTGCAACTTAAAATGAAACCAAAAAAATGAACCAAATAATGTGATACTTCTAATTTTAAAATAATGTCTTCAACAGAACCTATTTTCAAACAACTGAAAGTTAAGTCAGGAACTCAAAAAAGGAAACTTTATTACAAAAACTGAGGGCTTCTGTATGCTGAAGCCCAGAAACATCATTTTCAACATCTTTTGTGTCTCATAGTTAAATAATTAATCATAGGCAAAAAGTTGTGTTCAGTTTCTAAAATTTTGAAGTAGAAGATTAAACTGTATCAATGAAATATTATATTTCTGATATTTCATAGTACAAAAGGCAAGCTGTAGGATGTAGCTTGGATGCTAAAATATTGACATTTTCCAGGTGTTCTAGTGGTTTATGGAGATTGAAAACTTGAAGTCAGTATTGTCCTGGTTTTTCTAAGCTACATGGCAACGTCACTTCTCTGGCCTCATGGGAACAGCCCCTGGAAGGATTTCTGTAATGGACAACTAATATATATTTGTATGTGCAGAAAGGAAATATTGAAGAAAGAAGCGTAGCGCTCTGAGGACTGTGATTCTGCCAGGGATGGGAGTAGAGATGGAGCTGGTTGTTTGAATACAGTTTCGAGACATGTATCAATGATAATTGTGTCCCACTGGGAATAACAAAAAACAATAACAACAACAAACAGTGGTTTAAACCACTGGTTCACCATCTGGACTACACATTGGAATCAGCTGGGGAGTTTCAAAAATTATTGAGGTTTATGTCCCACCACCAGAAATTCCTATTCAATTGGTGGCATACAGGGTGATCTAAACCCTGGGAACTTTAAAACTCCACAAGTGATTCCAAAGGAGCAGCTAAGTTTGAAAGCTAGTTTACTAGTTTAAAGATGTAAAGGCTGGGGTTTTTTATTTGTTTGTTTTTGTTTTGTTTTGTTGACATAACACAAAAATCCAGAAGTGGGTGGGCCAGAACCAGCATAGTTGCTAAAGGATGTCATCGAGGAAGCAGGATCTTTCCATCCTTCCGCTCCACAGTTCTTAGCTTTCAGCTTCCCTTCTCTTGGTCACAAGATGGCTGCTGCTACCGGATCGCATCTATGCTCCAGGAAGCAGGAAGGCGGAAGAGCAAAAGGGCTTCTCACAAATCTTTGCCTTTTTCTTCAGAAATGGAAGCCCACCTCAGAGATGTCTGCTAACTTCCCAAACTATTTTCCATGGTCATCTCAGGTTGTAATGAAATCTGGGAGTTTGTGTAAATGTTCGCAGCCTCTAATAGTAGAAAAGGTCAAGGGAGAAGGCAGTGGGGATGGTTATCGAGTGAGCCAGTCTGCAGTATCTGCCAAGAGTGAATGTTCTACTTTTGTAATTTTTTAAAAAAATGTGAATATAGTGACGTAAAGACTATAAGGAAACAATATACCTGGGAGCAGTTTCATGATAACCCAGCCTTTCTACCACTCTACTTCCTGCTTATATTCCCATGCCCAAGCCCCAGATTTCTCTGCTACCTTTTCTGATGCTATATTAATTGGTTAATACAGCAGCCTTTTCAAGTCCCAGAGTTTCATCCCCGTAGAAAAGAAGCAGCCATTAGCTAAAGTCTGGAGAGTAGAATGGCCACGAAATCCTCCCCAAAGTTCTGGCCTCATTTTGCCTGATAGTCTCCAAAATAAATTTAATTTTTCTGCTGACCTGAAGTTCACATTAAACTATTTACTGCCAAGGGTTTGAATTACTGCAAATATGTCCCTTGGGTTTATCCCAGTTGAATTAATAATAGAAGCCCCACCACAATCTCTTGTTTGGCAATTACTCTAATTTCAAACTCCCTCCTGAACTTAAGACTCATGGTTTCCAACATCCTGCTGGACGAGGACACCTCGTTGTCCCATGGCAGATCAAACTCAGTGTGTCATGGCAATCTCCAAATCATGGAGTTCCCCCTCCAAACTCTTGTATTCCCCATCTCAGTGAATGGTGCAACCGTAGATCAAGCCATTTGAACTAGAAATCTCCGAACTGTGTTCAAATTCTCTTTTTCTTTAATTTCATAGATACAATGAGCAAAATCCTGTCAATTCTACCACATAGATGTTCTCTAATCTGTCCTCCTCTAATTCAAGCCCAACTCATCTTCTACCTGATTAGCAAGAATGACTACGATGTCCCTGACAGTAGCCAACCTTGCACCTTGCACCTTCAAGAAATAGAAATAGAAGCCTCTGGGCTTGGAGTATAAAGAACAAAGAAGGGAGTGTCAGGAGTTGAGGTCAGAGAGGCAGACGGGATCCACATCCTGGAGGGCAGTGTGAGCCATTCTAAGGAGTGAGTTGTTTCGTTGTGGTGTTGTTTTAATAATGGTGATGGTAAGCCATTGCATGGCTCATAAATGATGCAATAAATTCAAACTAGTTCACCTTCCACACTGGCCTCATATGACTTTTATAAAACACAGATCAAATTGTACTTATAAACACATAATACCCACTGTCCTCATCTCATCATGTGAAAAATATCAGAAAAATTTCAATAAAAGGAATCCTATAATATACCAACCAGTATTCCTCAAAATTGTCCACAGTTATAAAAAAAGAAGTCTGAGAAACTGTCACAGCCAAGAGAAGCTAAAGGAGACATGACAATCAAATGTAATATGGTATTTCAGACAGGATCCTGGAAAAGAAAAACAACATTAGGCAAAAACTAGGGAAATCTGAATAAACTATGGACTTCAGTTAATAATAGTGTGTTAACATAGATTCATTAATTATAACAAATGTACCATGCTAATGTAAGATGTTAATAATAGGAGAAACTGTGAGTGCTATGTGGGAACTCTCTATACTATCTGCTCAGTTTTTGTGCATACCCAAAACTGCTCCAAATATAAAGTATATTAATTTTAAGGGCCGGGCGTGGTGGCTCACACCTGTAATCCTAGCACTCTGGGAGGCCGAGGCGGGCGGATTGCTCTAGGTCAGGAGTTTGAAACCAGCCTGAGCAAGAGCGAGACCTCGTCTCTACTATAAATAGAAAGAATTAATTGGCCAACTAATATATATATATATATATATATATATATATATATATATATATATATAAAATTAGCCGGGCATGGTGGCGCATGCCTATAGTCCCAGCTACTTGGGAGGCTGAGGCAGGAGGATTGCTTGAGCCCAGGAGTTTGAGGTTGCTATGAGCTAGGCTGACGCCATGGCACTCACTCTAGCCTGGGCAACAAAGTGAGACTCTGTCTCAAAAAAAAAAAAACAACAACAACAACAAAAATATATATATATAAAGTATATTAATTTTAAAAATAAACTCTACAGTAATTCTCCAGTTCCTAAAGGATAAAGGATAGGCAGCATGTGCTTAGTGCATTTTCCCAAGCCAATTTCTTATTCTCCCTGTAGCCCCAAATTTTACCCAAGCCACACTGGACATTCACTTTTCCCTGGACATTCTAGGCTTTTGTGTGTGTGGCTGAGCCTTTGCATATGCTGTTCCCTCTGCCTGGAATGTCACACTCTGCCCTTCTCAGCTTAGCTAGTGCTTCAATTATTCAGCTCAGGTACTTCCCCAACTCCCCCAATTGACTGCTCCTGTGAAAAACCCATAGCTCCTGAAACACACATTCTCCAGCCACAACAAACTCTAGAAGAGCAAGCTTCCCAGATCAACCACTTCTCCTTCACTCCCAAGGTTCAAGCAGCTTACCAAACCATCTCCATCTTTTAAATTTGTCAGACAGAAGTCAGACAGAAGTCCAGTATGAACCCACACACTCCCACGATTGCAAGGAATATAGATCAAGTTCTCAGGGTTGTCCTGTTCAATCCCTTGTCTTTGGCCTGACATGATAGGAGAAGCACTCAGCCCTATTTCTTGGGCCAGGTGGAGATAAAATTCGCTACAAAACTTCTCCAAAGAATTCCTGTTTACAGATCCTCTTTTCCATACATTTTACATCATTGATATAGGAGAGAAGTTTAATGAATGTGCTATCAGTTTCAGGTGTCTGCTTTGAATACCTGCACACTGATGTGTCTTGGCACTTGCTTTGATCTGATATCCAGCATATTGCGTTAGACACGTCTTCACGCTTTAGTGTCCCTTCCCACTCTCTTCTTTGTGCCTTCCTGTGCTACAGAGGCTGGGGAGTTTAAAACTATTGTTCCCTTGCAATCTAGGATACTAGATTCAATTAAGTCCCTTGCATGAGATTTGGAAGGTATCAGTGGGATGGAGCCCATCTCTGTGTTGCTCTATTCTCCTGGAAATCAAGGTCATGGGCACCTGAGATGGGCAGCAGCTGACCTGAGCTTTTCAGTGACTGCCCACCAGATTCCTGGATGTTAAGAGGCAACTGTGGAGGTCATGGCAGAGTCAACAGAAGAGTCTTCAGCTTCCAGAAGAAGCCAGGGCAGGGAGATTCATGAAGATCACCTTAAAAGTCTGCTTGCTTCTGCTTGGCTTCTTGCTTTCTTGGCTATTTCCTCTTCCTCCCTCTGTCAGTGTCTCTGTGGTTGGACCTTGTGGCTACCTGATAACTGTAGAAATAGGGACGGGGGATGGGACCCTCATCCGGAGCAAATGCCTCTTCTGGTACACACTGCCTGAGTGGGAGCTGTCTGAAGGCAGAGCCCACCAATTTTACTGTGTTAGGTCCAAGAGTGGCAGAAGAACTCAGGCTGTGATGAGAGCCGCAGCTGCCTGAACATCTCTTGGCTGCTGCTCCAAGCTCCAAGGAGCTCCCCAGAGAGAGAGAATTTCCGTCTTTTGAATGTAACCAAGGACCCAGGGCACATGGCATGCTCTCCTGCACTATCACCTAAAACCCAGAGCCTATGAGTGCTTATTTTGTGAACCTTTTCAAATTCCAAGCCTCTGAAGGGCCAGGGACTTGCCCAATTTTTCTTTGTAATTCCTCGCTATGTTGATCCTAGATCTGACATATAATAGGTGTTCAATATACATTAGGAAGAATGGATTAACTCCATAATTTGAAAACAAATGACTGTGATGTCAGAACCTAAGGAATTTAAACAGACAATTTGTTAGAGAGAATTAAATCCATATAACCAAGTTGTAATCAGTCATAGAAAGGTAGCAAAAGTAGGTTAAATGAAAAATGAAGATGTACCTGATTATGTTTTTTGTAAAAAAGTTATCAAGATGAGTATTAATAATGATAATATTTGGTATAACGTATATTGTCAGTCATAGTTTACATTTTATTTTCCTGTAATGGGTGACAATTTTACATTTTAGTTAAAAAAAAATCAGAAAGGAATAGAAAGAACACTGAGAACTCACGTGGCTCATCAGTGAATCATGCCTCATTTCCTTCTTTTAAATATATGGTTATTATGTTGATGATTCACAGAATTCAATTTAATTCAACAAACATTTATTGGGAGCCGATCACGTGCAAGGTATTGGACCAGTGCCAGACTGCTACAGGTGGAAATGCCAGAGGCAGAGTAACTTAATTTCAATAAGGCAATAGACAAAGCATTTCATGATCCATTGATGGATGGTGGGGGAGGGGGAGTGGTATAAAAGTGTGGTGAGATGGTTTTGCTGCTAATAGAACAGCCATACAGAGGGTTGACAAAAACAAACTGAGTGTCCACTGGCAGGAAGCTCCCCATGAGAGTCACAGGCACACCTCTCATACCATGTCCTGGTCAATATTTTAATATGTGACTCGAATGAATAAGAAGGTAGGCGCAAGGTTTAGAGTAATAGCTAATAAAGAAGATGCATGAAATTCAAGAAGGATCATTGTAAAGTTCTCTGTTTAGTTTAAAAAAAAATCAACAGCACAAATTTGTAGGGATTCCTGGCTTAGCAGCAGTTCATGTAAAAAAAACAACTGGGTTTTTAATTGACCACAGATTCATCGTGAGGCATTAGTGGAATGTGACTGATAAAAACATAGGCTAAGGCAATTCTTAACCACAGCCATAAATTTGGTGTCCAGATAAGAGGGTGGCAGTTCAATCCTGTTCTAGTCGGACCACACTGGCGTTCTATTTTCACTTGTAGGCATCTATTTCACTGTTGGAACATGGTATCCTTGACAGGTTTTTGTGAAGTAATGTTTTCTCATACTCCTTTTCCATACTGTGTTCTAGCATACTCTAAAAAGCAGTATGCTAAAAAGGGACAAATGAGCTCTACCCTTCTTAGATAGCATGATTACAAAGCAGTAATGTCATGTGAACCAAATTCCTTAAGATTTTAATCATGCCTGGGTTTTGTCAACTTATTCTTTTATTGCAGTCTCCTCTCCTTGGGAACTTGGGCTTAAATATGGGGGTAAAGAAATCTGACCTACAGCCACTGTGTGTACGCCAAAGGATTTCTCCCTCCTACTACTCATAACACAACCGTTTGTCCTTGAACCAGGCTGCTCTGCCTAGATTCCTATGCTGCATGCAAAAACTCCAAGAGACCAGCCTTGCCAACCTTTTAGAAAGGTTTGTCTGAAAACTGGGATCCCTTAAATGCAAAGAAGTCATCAGAGTTAACTTGTACACATTCCCCTTTACCCCTACTTTGCCAAGGATCCATACTAACTTGATTTCCCCTTCTCCCCCAGCCCTAGTGAGAATTGGGAATGAGAAAAAGTATAAGAAACAGGAGGGAAAGAAGAAAGAAAGAGGAGGGGAAGAGATTAATCCTGATCTCAAAGACAGGTCCTTTTGTATTGCTCCAGCAAATCATGGCTCTCTCCTTTCTTCCCTCTTTGTCCTCCAACCCTCTTCAATGCATATACCTGCCCAGGATCTAGGAAAACCCCAGGCTTACAAGGCCACTCCCTCCAAAGGGGCTGACCCTAAAACTAGAGCCAGTCTGGAGAGGTCACCTCCCAGCCTAGACAAGATACCCAAGACCCAAATGAGGATAAGGTCTAGTTGGGGTCTGTATCCACCCTTTTCTTCCCTGCCTAATAAAGTCCTGGGGAACTGTGGTCACTAATGATGTTGGACTGGAAGGATGGGGGCAATGTCTCTAAGTCAACCTCTGTGCTAAATACTTTGAATGCTTTATCTCATTTAATATCCACAGTAAATACCGTGCTGTGGTGTATCCATTAAGATGTCTTCTACTACAAGGAGCAGAAAGCTCAACTCAAAATGGCATAAAAGGCAAAGGAGATTATTGGTTCACACACTTGAAACTAAAGAAGTAGAACAAGCTTCAGGAGTTCAATAACTTTATGAAGAAGCTCCTGTTTTCCATCTCTCCACTCTGCCATCCACAGTGAGTGCTACCAGCGAGGGCTTTCTCCTGTTTTAGTCTCGGTAGCTTTCCCTTGCTACTGGGACCTCATATATCTCCCATTCGTATCTAGCAGAAGAGAAGAAATTTGTTTTTCTGTAAGCAACCAGTGAACTTATGCAAACTCATTGGCCTGAATTAGGCCAGCATCCACCACTGGGTCTACAATAATGGCCTAGAAATTGAATTCATTAGGCCTGAGCCTTCAGGAGTAGAGTGGTCTGTTGGGGAGAGACATGGAGATCCTTGCAAAAGTCACAGTGGTTACCAAGAGAAGAACAGGTGCTGCTGCCACCCCCAGGGTTCTCTTAGGTACATATTATCCCAATTTTGCGGAGCGAAACCAAAGCTCAGAGAAGCTATACTATATAATGGTGGAGCCAGAATTCTCATTCTCCTCTACACCAGGAACTAAACTAAAGAAAAGCCCAACTAAAGTCATCCCTTCACCTTCAGCCTAAAGCATGTAGGGAGGAAAAGGTAGCAGGGGTTTCATGAGGCTGGGAAATGAAGTGGGAGACCCTGAGCAGGAAGGAAAATGCAGGAGAACTGGGTTGAAATAGTGGCTTCAGCTTTCTTTTCCCTCCTGGAGATTCTCTTGACAGCTCTCAGGCCTTGAAGGTTCAGTTACTCAGCTGCTGTGTTAGCACCCAGGAGCCACTGAATCAACCCACCCCACAAAGCTGAAGGTAGGTTTGCATCCCCGCATCACCTGGTACCATGCTTAGCTCAGCAAATATTTGTAAACGGAAGAGAAGAGACTACAAATATATTACCTATGACGTTGAGTTCTAGAGCATTGCATTCCAAGTCCATTCTGGGTTAAATCAGTGGTGTGGGCTAGCCTGGGAACCTTGCCACAACACATAACATTGCTTCTCCTGGGGAATGTCTTCCAAATTCCAAAGGACAGATTTGCAAATAGACTTCTGGAGTACAGCCCCATCCACTGCTGGGAACTGCCTTTGTTTGACTTGTTTATTCAGGAGAACTGCTCTGGACTTTCACCCAGGCAGCTGCCTGGCAGGAGGTGACCTGGCTTTAGCCAACAGAGGGTGGGGCTAGCAGGAGAAAAAGCTGATAGCTCTGATCAGGGCTAACTGGGCACCAAGCTATACCACACCAAGGGGGAAGCAAGGCATTACGGAGGCCATAGTACAGCTGGTCTCTGACTAAGAACTTCATTTGAGGAGCATGAATCTCTCCGTCCCACTTCCACTTGGTAGAAGGAGAGACAAGATTGATTCACTTGACTTTTGCAATTTTTGAGGGCCATTGAATATAAATTTCTGTATAAGTAGCTGCTGTTTTGTTTTGTTTTATTTTCCTACTGGGGTCTCTCATAAGGCAGCATCGGGTTTGAGTGTCATGGCCTGCCATGGCCACAATGACCTTGAAGATTTCTGCGGTTTATTTTAAGTGATTTTACTGTTCATGAACCTGGCAAACTTATCCATTTTCTGACAATATTTATAGTCTGATGTAAGTGTGAACTAGATAATGACCTTTCAAGTCATGGCACAATGTTCTGTTTAAAGCTTTAATTTCTTCCTCAGAGCATCTGCAAGGTCCTTTCAGCCTTCTGCATGGCCCCTGGGAGGTTTCCCAAGTTTCTTACCACTTGTGTGTATGCGTGGGGGTGGGGAGGTAGTTTGTGAATGATGGGCAGAACCTTCACACGTCTTGGGTCATGCAAGAGTCTAAGCCTACAGAGACCACTCCTTTTGCTCTTGAAGCTCTTACAGCCCCTGAGATACAAAATGCTGACCAACTCATTGGAGGCATTTCTTTCTCTCTGGACATGTTGGGATCGTCCTCAAATGTGAACACATCACCAGCTTCCCCCAGTGAGCAGTTACTAGGACTTGGCTAACATTTCAAGCTTGACATAGCTAAAACAATACCATATCTGCAGCTTAAATTTAGGTGACTCACCAGAAGAGCTATTTTAAACAGAATTTGTAGTGACTAAGATTACATTTGTTCTAGGAAAAACAGATTGAAGGGACAAAAGGCTAATGTAATATTTTTGAAACGCTCTTTTTAAGCTCATAGAAGTCCTGCTGCATTTTCTTGACAGCATCCTAGTTACCAGGCACAACAGGAGGGGCAAGAACTGGTATCTAAAACACTCAAGAAACAACCATGTCTTGACACCAACTAGCAGGAGTGTATGTTCACCAGAAGACGGTTTTGCGGAAGTAGTGATGGTATTTTTCATCTAGTCATCAGGGAGCCCAATTAATACCCTTGCAAAATATCATGTGTCAGGCTGGAGCTCTAGTAGCCTTGTGAAGGTGAAGGGCAGAGTTTATCAGTCACCTGTTCTACATTATGGTCATCTTCAGTTCTCTTGGCATTTATTATACTCTCTTCCCTACCCTAAAATACAGAAACATACTGGGATTTCTAGCTCTGACTTTTGGACTGAGACATAGTTTCTAGGGGGAGTAACAGATCAACAGATACAGGGCACAAGGGGCTCCCATGCTACTCAAACAAGCACACAGGTAAGCACCAACCTCATTATTCTTCTGAGAAGTTGCTTTCCTTCCTGGGGCAGGGGGTTGGGGGAAAACTGAAATTTCAAGGCCTGAGAGCTGTCAAGAGAATCTCCAGGAGGGGAAAGAAAGCTGAAACCACTATCTCAACCCAGTTCTCTTGCATTTTCCTTCCCTTCCTCCCACTTCATTTCCCATTGCCGTCATCATGTTAACCCCCCAACCCCCACCCCGGGAGATACTGATATTTCTTTAATGTTACACAAACTCCTTCCCTGAACTCTTCTTCACATAGCTGACACAGAACGAAACTTTTCCAAAGCCTTTACAAAATTCTAAGGGAGAACAACAAGACCATAAACAAGAAAATACATGAAGCATAAACATGGTCAAACTTATGCAATATATTAATAATGGTAATATTTAGGGAATGAGACATGAAGGGAGGAATTTCCTACATCATAGCCTTATTTGATCATTTTCAAGAATTGTATTTACTTTATAAGTAATGCACGTATTTCTTGACAGTATTAGTTACGCAGCATTTGGGCCCTGCCATGGCATTGTTGCTCTCCCATGGTTCACTCCATCCACAGACTTTCCACCTCCTTAACTCTGACTTTCTTTCTGCTCCTTTATATCCCCATCCCTCCCCAGCAGGTCTCACAGACCTACTGGGGAGAACAATGGGTGATAAGTTTGATCGTTCATCCAACAGATATGCTACCATGTGACAGCTATAATGCCAGACACTGAGTACTAAGCCATCTCTTACCTTCAATGTTTCTCAGTACCACTCAAATGCCTTTTCTCTTTCATAGGAGAAAAGATCAAGGGCCATTTCTCTAATAGGTCATCCCACATCCATCTAAAAAGTCCTAGACTTTACTTTTTTTTTAAAAAAAAGGCACTTAGAATTATACAAAACCCCACTTAATAGGTTCATTAATTTTTGTCAACAAAAAGACCTTGGTTGAAAGAATTTTCAAACCCAACAATGGAAAGGAACTCATTTACATACAAATAGATCTTCCCAAAGACTGCAAAGAGGAAAATCCTTCTTTCTGACTTGGAGCACCAACAAGCTACTAATAAGGTCAAGGCAAGGCGGTCTGTGTCCAGTAAGATGACTAAGGGCCCTTATCAAGCCTATCTAAGCTTGTGACTATTAGCTCCCAGTGCTCTTTACCTGTTCCTCAAGGAGCCAGGTAAAAGAGCCTCCTCCCTCTCACCATCCAAACTGAGCTCAAGTCTTCTCACCTGGGAGGGATTCAAATTGAGCTAACCTTCACTTTCCTTGGGGACCCCTCCTTCTTGCCCCTCCTAATCTTGCCTCAGTTTTCTCAAGGAAGACAGAACATTTGAAGATGCCACAAATGAACCTCATCCCAAGGTTTCCAGCCACCTCTACTGAGAAGAGCACTTCTGAGGGACACTTCCAAGGAACACTACCTAGTGACACACCCATGGGACAAGAGTCTGTGCTGGGTGAATTTGCTTGCCATTGTGGCTTTTGTGGCATCATCAGCCTAGGAGGAAAAAAATGTCAAAACTTTTAAGCCTCCTGGGCTTTTCTCTGGAGTCTCATTAGCCAGAACCCTGTGTGTACTCCCTTGCAAGGGTGTCTGGAATCACAGCATCTGCCCTTCACTCCCAAGTCCCAAGCAAGCTTATATTGAGGGATGGGGCAGGCAGAACTTACTGGCCTGAAAGACATAAGCTAGCCATGTGGCCCATTTATCCTAGGAAATGACAGGCCAGCTGGTCCACAACTATATAAACAGATATGCTAAAACCCCCAAATTCTTCAAGACACTTGGCTACAATAAACCAATATGTAACCATCCTAGAAATCATTTCAAGAATTTGTTCCTAAGAAAACAGCAGGTGGCAGCAAAGTTTTACATTTTTTACACTTCGGACTGGAATGAAAACAAAGTGTCACGGAATAATCTCCTCATCTCTGAGTCAGCCAGCTGGCCCAGAAATGGGCACACTGCCATCTTGTCATTTGGAAAGTATAGAGTCTTCTCTAGTGGGCTCTACGCGTTTTGACAAAAGGACCCAGGATAAAAGGCTCCCCGCTCCCCACCCCCAAGCCAGAGACCTGCTTGGTTCTGCAGGCAGGCAAGTGACCACCACAGAGTGACCAGATCACAAAGGCTGTGGCCATGAGTCTCTTATCATTTTCCCAATATCAAGGTATTTTTCATTCACAACGAGGAGGCCCTCAAAGAAACCTGAGCATGATTAAGTGGAAGTATGTCTAAGAATTGAGTATACACCTAACATCATTTTCACCATTGTGATGGAATCACACAGCAGAAATGTGGGGCAGAGAAAGATGGAGGGCAGGGAAGAGAAGTTAATACAATTTGGTTTCCGGTGCATCTAGGGAGTTAGACACCTCTGAAAGCTACATCACCACCCACAGCTGCTGTAACTCTGGACCCATGAGCAGGCAGTGCCAAGACCACTGTCTGGTTTGGCCTCACATATCTTCCTTGACTTAGTATTGTGCTTGGCTCCCAACTTCCAAGTTGTGGCTGGAAATTTTCCATTGCCACAGTGCGGCACTGGAGTTTAGAACCAAGCTTTTGCTGAATCATTTTGCAGAGCAAATCCAGTTTTGTCTTTAAGAAGTGACTGGTCAGTTTAGTTTATCCTAAAATGGTGCTTCAGAACTTTCTCAGACACACTTTAGATCAAACTGCTTAATTTCCATCCAGGAGGAGACTCTCTTATTGTTTAAAGTTGGAGGGATGGAGGAAGGTGGAGGGAGGGATGGAGGATTTTGTGTTGTTATTATTTTAAAAGGTACAAAGCTTGTTAAGGAAAAAGACAAAACTGAAGTCCTCATTTCCAAGATCCTAAATAGACCATACAAACATATGTATTTGTGGGTTTTCTTTCTGCAAGTAGAGTTGATAGAAAAGTGAGTAGTTTTGGCCTTGGCCTTTTATAACTTATGTAACTAAATCCACAGCAATACAACTGGTAATCAAAAAAACATTCCTGAAAGGTGCAGTGGAAGTGGGAGTTCATTTATTTACATGACATGGGACTTCAGCCCAAACATGTATTTTTTTCTTTTCTGCAGAAAATATGATTTTGTTCTGACAACTTAAGAACAAACTTCCCAGCTCTCTACATGGAAAGGGTCCTTTAAAATTATCTACTAATGAAAACATTCTATAATTCCTTTGAATGTAATAAACAATATCTTTTGGGGCAACTTGCAGCAAATGTTCCAGAATTCATATCAGCATTTAATTCCTCCTCTGTGTGTATGTTCTACACTCCCCAATATGATGTTAAATCATTTAATGCAGAGAATTGACAGCACCAGGAAAATATTTGGATTGACTGTCTGGAGTTGCCATTATTGGCTTTAATTATGACCTACTGGCTCTTGGGTCCTGAAGCAGCCAGAAAATAAAACATTTGTGCCAAAATATTCATTAGAATTCCCTTTTCAGTCATTGTTCAGAAAGAACAAGTTTCCTTCTGGCTCCCATCTACATTGTTTTAAGTGGAGTCATTAATAGGCCAGATTTTTTTTTTAAGGATTAGTCAGTAAACAAGATTATGTGCATACCTTATATTTTGCATATAAAAACATCTCGAAAAGTTCAAATGTCCCTTTGCTGTCATTCTATTACCCCCAAAGAACAAATTATTTTTGCAGCCACAGAGTTAACTGGTACTCTCCACCCAGCCTTCCTCATCCAAGCCCCTGCTGTCTTGAACCAACTTGATCCTATAAGGTTTGGAACTGGAAGTACTGATGAAGCACAGCTTGAGTCTCCAGAGGAACCAATCAGAAAAGATGGTTTAATTTCTTCTGTTCTTCAATGTTCATTTCTCTCTGAATACAAGATCTTAGAATATTGGAGGTGGAGAGGAGGAATCTTAGAGATCGTTGATCCCATGTCCTCATTTTAAAGATTATTAATCTAAGGCATAATGGTACATCCAGTGCTTCAGCTTTGTGTTCTGGCATGGGGAAAAGCAAGTGCCTTTTTTTTTTTTTTTTAATCAAGGCATTCATAGTTGTTACTGTTAAAAAGAGTTGCCATTTAATGAGCATTATACTACAATGCCAGGCAAAGGTTGATACTTTTGAACACATTGTATCACTCATCCTCACAACAAGCCTGTAAGGTAAATATTATCCCCATTTTATAGCTAATGAAACTGAGACTCAGGTTAAGTGATTTGCCCATAATTACAGGGCTAGGAAGAAGGAAAGTCTGTGTGCAAACTCCAGGTTGTCTAACTTCAAAGCCCATGTCCTTTACCATTCCCCACATGCTGCCTGCCAAATGAACCAAGGCCAGAGTGTAAATCAGTCGGAATCTCTTAGGCTCTCACATCTCCTTAATTTTTCAAATAACTGAGTGAAGAAAGAGTCCTCCACAGTGATAAAGTGGAGAGAGATGCCTTTGTCCAAGCAGTTCCCACTTACCAGAATTCACCAAGGGATCAACAGGGGACCCTGTGGATGCAACTATTTCCCATTATCTACTTGTCATGTTAAACATGACAGTTTACTCTGAAAGCTTTTGAAAGACTTCCCAGTTTTTAATAAAAGTTGGCTGATTCGGTGTTGACAATTTGTCTTTCATTTAATAGAAAATTGGGGCAATTTGAGTCAGATGCTTATTTTGGGAAAAATAATTTAGAGGGTTTTTCTTAATCTTCAAGGTCATACAGGGCTGGGAGAGCAGATGTGGTATGAATTAAGGAAGTTTATCTGATAGTTTGTCTACAGTGGCACAGATGGAGTTATTGCCTGGAAATGCTTGGGTTTTCCATTGAAACATGGTTTGGGAAAGAAATTTTGACCTTTTAGAAAAACTAATGAAGTTAAGATAAAGGTGGAATGTTATGTGTTAAATGAATGACCATGAGGTGGAGACATTCAGGGGAAACATCTAAGTTTGTTAATCTAGATGCCAGTGATAACTGTAAACTGGAAATTTACCTTCTCTCAAAGAGAAACATCATACCTGGGTTAGTTATAAATAGCCTGCCTTGTTCCTGCTCCCATAGTTCCTCTCTGAAACTGAAGTTGTTCAAACTCATCTGCAAGTAGGTTCATGCTTGGTCAGGGAGACTTAAGGAACATCGTGTCCATGCTGGGTTGTTTCAGCGTGAGATCACCTCGTCCACTGATACTCCTCTTATCTACGCAAATGTTATCTCTCATCTGGACCACTGCAACAGCAGCATATCCAGCATCTGGAACAGGGCCCAGTGCTGAGTAGATTGTTTGACCTTAATTATTGTTATTGAATGAATAAATGAAATCCTGTTTGCTCTGAATCAGTGACCCTGTCCCACGACCCTGTCCCACGACCCAGCCACGATCCATTGTCTCCAGGACTGAAGCTCTACCCTGTTTTCACCAATTCCTTTGACAAAGGTGTATTAGCTTGTGAGGACCACCATAACCAAATACCTCAGACTAGGTGGCTTAAACAACAGAAATTTATTTTCTCACAGTTCTGGAGGCTGGAAGTCCCAGATCAAGGCGTCAGCAGGTTTGGTTTCTTCCAAGGCCTCTCTCCTGGGCTTGCAGATGGCTGCATTTTCTCTGTGTCCTCACATGTCTCCTTAGAAAGACACCAGCCATATTAGATCAGGGCTCATACGTATGACTTTATTTTACCTTAATTTCCTTTTTAAAGGCCCTGTCTCCAGAAACAGTCTCATTCTGAAGTACCGGGGGTTAGGAGTCTAACACATGACTTTGGTGGGGGTAGAGGGACAATGCAGCCCATAATAAGGAGTAACTCCAGCTCTCACTCTCTGCTGCCTATAGCTCACTTGTCTTCTTTTGCATATAGTTTGTTCCTAGAATGCTCACTGTCATCTTCCCTGCCATTCTTGGTGCCCTGTTGCTTCCTGCTGTTCCTCCTTGACACCGACAGCCTACAGCACAACCACCTGTTGTCTGTTACCTCACCGGGGCTGGCCTTCTTCCCATCACCTCCGCCTGTCTTCTCTCCAAACACCTGCCCCGCCGGCTGCAGTTAACCCTTCTATTTCTGGCTGTTTTACTGGATAGAAGCCTACATCTAAAACAAACAAATAAATAAATTTTTGTTCTTAGTCTGTCATGGCCTCAGGGGTGCATTTTTGAAATAGCTGTAGAGTGACAGGCAATGTGTGGGCTGAACAAAGTTAAGTGGCCTCACAAAGAAAAATTTTACTCACAATCATACGACATTATGCCCCACCCACAGAGAATCTGGTTTAATTGATTTGGGATAAGGCTTGATATCAGTGTTTTTTTTAAACCTTCCCCACGTGATTTTAATAGGCATAAGAGTTTAAGGATCACTGCTCTCTAACTGGTGGAATAAACCCATTAAATTGAGACAATAGGTTACCAATTAGGCTAGACATGGGAGGAAGACAATGTTGGGAGATCCTGTCCCATATGTGACTTGTGCATGGAGTGGAATGTGCCTCTCCAGGGTTCAATTCCACTCAAACACAGAGGTGGGTGACTCTCCCTTCAGTCCTACCACTCCTTTGGTGATAAGTGCCCTGCCCTTTGTCTAAGAAGTTGGAGGTGGCTCATTAGTGTCCTATATCATGTGGGGCAGTCAGCAATGACTCTGGGCACAAGCAAGTATCACTTCTGTTGGGCCATCTGAGCATGACCTGCAGGATGCTATTGGTGAAAGACAACCCCACACCCCCAGCAGTGGTAAAAAGAACAGCTAACATAGCTCTTTGGCTCAGGCTACAGAGAGACTCACTTAGATGGCAGGAGATGAGCTCCAGACATTTGACCGGCCTTACACATTTGCTGGGATTGATCTGCAGTCTCTTCATGCAGAAGTCCTCCTCTCTGTGGGCCTCTTCCCCAAGGCCTTCCTCCAACCTCCCAGGTTCCTGCTGTCACCCAGCCCAGGGAACTAGGGTACAAGGGGCTTAGTCCAGCTCTCCCTCTAGCCTCTTTCCAGTGTTGAGTAAAGCCCAATCCCTAGAGCTTCCGGGCCTTCCCTTTTGATTCTCAAGAGCCTTTTCTTTTCTCAACAAAACCTGCTTCTCTGCAAATAAAAGGCTTTGGCTTTCAGAGCTATTGTTTTTGATGTGGGCTTCGAGAGGCTATTTTAAAAGTCAGAAAACTGAACATTGACTGTTTTATTCTGTTTCTTTCTCTGTGCATTCCAGCTGTACCAGTCCTAATTCTCCTCAAGGCAATGCCTTTGACTTACTAGGGAAAAGGTCAAGTGGGAAAAGTGTAGCAAAGCACAAAGAATAATATTTCAAGATACTCTTTCTCCATGTAAGAAATACTGTACCATTGACCACTCCACTCCCCCACCCACCGTGCCTTGACAAGTGAGCCAGCCATGATGTTCTGGCTGAGTCTACACAGGCAGAGTGAAGCGGAGAATCAAGATTTATCTTGATAATAAAAGTTATAAATCCCCATTATTAAAACATTGTTTCTTCAACAAGTCAATGACATGAAAACCAGTGGAGGGGAGGTTGCTCTAGATTAAAGAAAGGGAGGTAGAATTATTTTGTTTGGAGTCTGTTTTGAACAAACCACCATCAAAATACATTTTTTAGACAATCAGGCAAATCTGATTATGGACTGGGTATGACATGATACCACAGAATGATTGTTAATGTTAAGTGTGACAATAGCATTTTGGTTATGTAAGAAAACATTTTTTTCATTTTTTTTAAAACCAGATGCATACTAAAGTATGTGTGAGTGAAATGATAGGATGTCTGGGCAAAAGACAGAAAGAAGAAAAGAGGGAGGAAAAAAATAGAAAAGAATGAAAAGAAAAAAACCAGATACTGTGACAAAAAATAAAAACAAAAAAGAAAAAGGGGTAGGTAAATGAAGTGACGCAAAATCATGATAATTGTTGGATTTTAATGATGGGCATATAGGGATTCATTATGTTTATTATATTTTTTGTGTAAGTTTAAAAGTTTTATAATTTTTTAAATTGTTAAAGTGGTACAAAAAAAGACAGACTGAGCAATGGAAGAGAATAAAATAACCAAAAACACATTCAAATATTTACTGTTTAAGAATTTATTATATTACTGATTTGCAGGCAGATAAATTCCCCAACATATAAACAAAAAAAACAGTAGAGATGTTCCACTAGAAGCTGGAGTTCCCCTTGTCTCCCCAGGAAACCTCAGAAATAAGCTGGGAGAACTCTGCGCCTCTGCAGAACACAGCTTGAAAACCTCTGGAGCAAGGCCAGCACCAGTGGCTCACACCTGTAATCCTAGCACTCTGGGAGACGAGAGAAGCCCTTGAACTCAGGAGTTTCACACCAGCCTGAGCAAGAGTGAGACCCTGTCTCTACAAAAAATAGAAAAATTAGCCAGGCATGGTGGTGCATGCCTGTAGTCCCAGCTACTCAGGAGGCTGAGGCAAGAGGATCACTTGAGCCCAGGAATTTGAAGTTGCAGTGAGTTGTGATGATGCCACCGCACTCTAGCTGGGGTGACAGAGTGAGACCCTGTCTCAAAAAAAAAAAAAAAAACCTCAAATTCCTACCTCACATCATATATAAAAATAAATTCTATTTGTTTTAAAATGTTTATTTATTTATTTAGAGACAGTCTCAGTCCATCACCCACTCACTGCAACTTTGGACTCCTGGGCTCAAGCGATCCTCCCACCTTAGTCTCCCAAGCAGCTAGGACTACAGACTGACACCACCACAACTGACTAATTTTTTTAATTTCTTGTAGAGATAGGGGTCTCACTATATTGCCCAGGGTGATCTTGAACTCCTGGTCTCAGGTAATCTTCCCACTGAGGACTGAACTCTGATCTTTTCTTTGCCCCCCACCAAAAAAGAAAATTTTTCCTTTCTAAGGGGGCCTGGTATGTCATGCCTACAAATGATAAAATCTTAGTAAACAGGTTTTTATGATATTGTTTACTTCCCAACCTAATTCCAAGATAGCAGGTGTCCCCAAACTATGGGCCACGGGCCACATGCTGGTGTTTTTGTCCGTTTGTTTTTTACTTCAAAATAAGATATGTGCAGTGTGCATAGGAATTTGTTCATAGTTTTTATAAACTATAGTCCTGTCCTCCAATGGTCTAAGGGACAGTGAACTGGCCCCCTGTTTAAAAAGTTTGAGGACGCCTGCAATATAGCATCACACGAAAGATAGAAGACCCTTAAACATTACTCTCAGCTGATTCTGGTCTTTTGGACAAAACCTAACTCTTTCAGCCAAGTGTTAATGAAAGAATCCCTAAACCCACCCAAGACCTGTAATCCCCCACTTTCAGATGTCCCACCTTTTGGGGCCAAACCAATGTACAACTTCCATGTATTGATTTATGACTCTACCTATAATTTCTGTCTCCCTGAAAATGTATAAAAATCAAACTGTAACTCAACCACAGTAAGTCCACTTGCTCAAGGCTTCTTGGGCATGGCTCCAAGCCATAGTCCTCAAATTTGGCTCAGAATAAACCTCCTTAAATTATTTTACAGAATTTGTCTTCTTTTGCATTGACACCACCTTAGCCTCCCAAAGTGCTGGGATTTGCAGGCATAAGCCACTATGTCTGACCTGCATTAAAAAGTTTAAGGTACAAAACAAAATTATAAAAGTATTAGAAAAAAGTAGGTGAATATTCTAAAATATTGAGGCAGAGAGGACTTTGTAAGCAAGCTAATAGAAACAGAAATTATAAAGGAAAATATTGATTATCTAAATATTTAAGTTTTACGTGGCAAAAAACAAGCCACACTCCTCACAAAAAGCAAAGAAGGAATGTGTGTCTGTATGTGACAACACTTTAACATTCTCAGTAAGGACTATTCCAAATCAATAGGAAAAAGATAAATACTCCAGAAAAATAAATAAATCAAGAACTCAAAAAACCAGTGTATATAGAAGGAAATATGAAGACATGTAAAGTACTTAATTTCACTAATGATCAAAGGAATATTATCAGTTAAAGTAATAATGAGAAAAGTTGATGTGTTAAATTAAGTTTAGCCTAAAGCTACCTCCTTATATATTTTAAGTTTAGCCTAAAGGTTTCTCCATAAATAGAAAACTGTAACCTAACTGGATGTGGAAACAGACTGTAACCTACCTGGTAACAAGTAGCCAAATCTCAGCCAAACACAGCAGCCATACTTCAACCACTCACAGGTGGCCAACTCTTCAAACAAGGCAAACCAGCTGTAACCAATCTGGCTGTTTCTGTACCTCACTGTTCTCTTTCTGTTTATAAAGCTCCAACCTCAACCATGTGGCAGCGCCAGAGTCACCCTGAACCTGTTTTCGTTTGGGGGCTGCCAGATTCAAAAATCATTCTTTATTCAATTAAACTCTATTAAAGTTAATTTGTTTAATGTTTTTCTTTTGACAACGCTGACTCCTCTTTCTGGTGATATGGCAGACTAGATAAGCTGAAAATCCTGCTAGCATAAAACATGTAGAAATGCTAAGTAAAATATACTTAACATCTTTTTAAATGTATAGCTAAACTCCCATGAAAATTCAAAAATACAAAAAGTTTAATGAATCATTAAATATGTTTTAAATTATTAAAGATATAAAATATGGTGGGTTTTTTTGCATTTTTGTGCTTTTTTGAATTCTTTATTTTATTGAAGTATTTATCTTTTTCCTATTGATTTGAAATACTCCTTACTAAGAATATTGAAGTGTTGTCACTTTAAGAGACTAAACCAAGGTAACTAAAAATCAGAGTAGAAAGCTCCAGCTGAAAAGCAATTGCCTGGGCTTTGGTTAGGAGTTTTCTCTTCTTGGTAACAGAGACGTGTTTAGGGACAGAAGAAAAGGAATAGAGATACTCAAGTAAATCCAAGACCCTCAAAAAGTTACACCCCACATCTCCAGCACAGATGCACTCGTGCATGGTTCATGAACATCAAATCGAGAAATTAATATTAACAAAGGCCCCAGGCTGGTAATAACCCTGGGGCAACTGGAAGAAGCAATGGAGAAGTCTGGAGGGACTCACCTCAACCCACTCCATGCAGAATCAGTATAGATTAGGCTTTAATAAGATGAGCTCAGGTCCCCAAATTACAGGAAATAGGAGGAAACAACTCGTGATGAACAAGAGTCAGCTTATAAAGGTAATAGAATTATTAGGATGAAACATTAAATATGTTTTAAATTACTATAGATATACAGTCTTAAAAACATGAGAAATGAATAAAACTTTTTAAAAAGTCATAAGTAATACCATTTTTATCTATCAGATGACAAAATACTAGAAAAGGAGGATAATGCTCAGTGTTGCTATGGATATAGGAAATTGACATTTTTATACTGTTAGTAGAAGTGAAAGTTGATCCTTCCGGAGGGCAATTTGACAATGTGTATCAATTTCTTTAACAAAAGAAGGATATGTCCATTGACCCAATAATTTTACTTCTAAGAATTTATCCTAAAAATCAGTCATAAAATTACTCAAAGGCGAATACACAAAGATGTTTATGGGAGCATTTTTAATGGTAAAAGCCTAGGGAGGGAAATCTTCATGTCCAACAGCAGAGAAATAGTTAAATTATATTCTCATAGGATAAAATACTGTACAGGAAATGAAAATTATGTTGATAGATATATTTATTGACATTAAAAGATGCCCAAAATATACAGATGAGTGGGGGGAAAAAAAAAAGCAAGTCATAGGCAACATGATCTCACTTCTTTTTTAATTGTGTGGCCTATTAGGTAAAGTTCAAATGACCAATAAATGATACATGCCAAAATTCAAAAGTAATCAGTAATAGAAATTAAAACAATATTACTTTTATACCTGTCAGGATGGAAAACATCAGAAAAGAGAATCCATGCCATATTTGTCAGGATTCTCCAAAGAAATAGAGTGGACAAGACATGTATAGGTTTATTTATTTATTTATTTATTTTATTATGAGAGTTAGCTCATGCAATCATGGATGCTGAGAAGTCCCAAGATATGCTGTCCAGAAGCTGGAGAAACAAGAAAGCCTGAGAACAAGGTGAGCTGATGGTGTAACTTCCAGTCTGGGGCAAGAGGCGCTGGTGTAAGTCTGAAGGCTCAAGAACCAGGAGGTCTGATGTCCAAAGGCAGGAGAAGATGAAAGTCCCAGCTCAAGAAGAGAGAGAGAGAAATCACCCTTCCTCGGCCTTTTTGCTCTGCTCTCAACAGACTAGATGATGTCTGCACACATTGGTGAGGGTGGATCTTTGTTACTCAATCTAGTGATTCAAATGCTAATCTCTTCTGGAAACACCTTCACAGACGCACCCAGAAATAATGTTCTATCAGCTATCTGGGCATCCCTTAGCCCAATCAAGTTGACACATAAAATTAACCATCACACATGCCAATATTGGCAAAGACATAAGGAGGTGAGAACACTCATTCACTGCTGGTGGGAATAAACACTGGCACAGGCATTCTGTGATGCAATGTCACACAATTAAGCATAATCTGTATGTAGGAGCCTTTTGACTAAATTATGCCATTTCTGGATATATATCCCCAAGAAATTCTCATAAGAAAGCTCACATCTATAATCCCAGCACTTTGGGAAGCTGAGGCAGGAGGATTACTTGTGGCCAGGAGTTTGAGACAAGCCTGGGCAACATAGCAAGATCTCCATCTTTACTAAATAAATAAATAAATAGAAGAAACAATCCACTTGTATAATTTTTTAAGCATTGAGTAAGAAAATTAGGAAACAACAAAAATTATAACACAATATAAAAACATGTTAAAAACATGTAGTTATGAAACAATACAACAGATCTTACAAAAGTATATATACATAGTAAGTACAGATATCAAACATATTAAGGAAGGTTCCTAAAAAGGAGGTGTGAAGGGGTATGGAAATTAAAAGAGAATAAAATAGTTAAAATGAGAGAACCCTTGCACAGAATGGTAATGACAATGCACCTTAAACTGAGGAGTGTGTTTAATTGAGCTCTCTGCACTTGAGTTTAATTTTTAAAACTGTGTGTATGTGTACATTAATATTAATAAAATATTAATAGTAGTTAACTCTGGAAGTAGTTTGGTGAATCTTCTTTTTTTCTATGTTGAATAAATATTGTACAATAAGTAAAATGCATTTTTTTTCTTTTTTCTTCCCTAGAAGACACAAGTAGTACAGGATAAAATGCATTATTTTTTATGTTTCAAAAATGTTTCTTAATACTCAGAACTACTTTTCTGATGTTGGATAAATGTATAATAACTTACTAAATTCATCTGCCTGTGTGGCCACAGTCATTTTATTGTTTTTCCAGAATGTTCCAAAATAGCTCTGGAACAAGACCAGTGGGACCACCAGATAGCTATCTAGCCTCACCCTTCTTCCCATGCAAATGAAGACCAAGCCTCCCACCGGCTTTGGCAGAAACCTCTGTGGGACGCAGGATAACAAGGCCCTCAACTTTGGGGCTGGGGAAAGGAGGGGCAGCATTTATAACTCTGTCTCACTGAGTCAGCTTAGAACATCCTCTGAAAAGCTGCCTTGAGTAAGCAGTTGCCAAGACAAAAGGTCCCACCTCAAGGGTGGAAACTCTATTTGCAGTTTTGTAGACACAGGTGTTCTTCCAGGCAACTTAAGACCTACAGTGTGGGACTGTTGGCCAGAAATAGTTCAGAAAGCCTTCTCCCTCAGAAGCTGGCTCTTGAGGCCTTCAGTGTACGTTCTAACTATATTTGGCAATTCAAACCAAAGAGGTCAGTGGCTGAGCTGGGGGAGGGGGGAGGCTGATTTATAATCCCTGCTTCAAACCAGGACCAAGAATTTCAAACTCACTTCATTTATTTACTTTTCACTCGTTGAGCTTACTGCTAAAGCAGCTCTCCTTCCTAGTCCTACAAGCCCACATGTAAGTCTTTCAGAACCACAGGTGTAAATCACCTATGCATGCCATCCCTGTTTTAGAGGACATTTGGGGACATCTGGCTTGAGAACCAAAATGTTAAAATTATACCACTTGACTTCTCATGTCTTCATAGCATCAAAATAGCCTGTGTAGCACTTGAGGCAAATCCAGGTTCCATCGCTTATTACTTACTGTGTGACCTTAGCTAAGTTACTTTATGTCTCTGAAAGGTTCCGTTTCCTTATCTACAAACAGAGATAGTAACACCTACTTCACAAGCCTGTTGTAAGAATTAAATGAGATAAGGCATATTAAGTGGCTAGGAGAGTATCTGACACCAAGCAAATGCTAAAAAAAGAATCAGTTTCCATTTCTCCCCATCGCTACCCTTCACCCTTAGCTGTTTAGCCAAGGTGTTGGGTTTTCAAGAAATTGCCTGATACCCTGTCTTTGATTACAAATAGGTGGTACCATTCCCACAGCCAGCAACAGTAGCTAAAGATAAAAGCTGTGAGTATTCCGCAGCTGTGGACAGGTCGAATCGGCTCACAAATGACTCATCGCTGTGATAAATGATGTGTTCTTGGCATCAAGAGGCCCTATCCTGATAAGCTTCAGCACCTTACAGAGAAGGGGTTTGATGGTGACCTTCAGTTAATCCTCAACTTGTAAGCAGTCTGGTTTTAGGAGGGTCTCTGTCTCCTCACACATGTCTCCAGTCACAAGACTATCCAGCAGGAAGGACTCCAACTGAGCAGCTGCGTCTTTCTTCTCAGAGCTGAACCATCTCCTTCTCTTGCCTTGGATTCCCTGAAGTCATAAGACTCCCTCAGCACAAGGCGAGATGCTGCTCGCTGCTTACAACAGCCCTAAGCTAGTGCCCAACCTGCCTTTGGCAGCTTTGTTTGCTGGCTGAAGCTCTGCCAGGGTGGTTTGGCTGGAGGGCTCTGTGGCTATGGGACAAACCTTGGCTCACGGAATAGGGGGAATGTTTAATCTTGAGCCACTGTCTGCGAGTCTGCAGTATTTGCTACTCTCTGAGTTTCTGTAGCCCCTTCAGACCACCCAGAACCCACTCACTGGTACAGAAATTCCATGACTAGAATTTTTAATCACTCTTTCATTCATGCATGCCCTGTACCTTTTCAGTGTCTGGTACAGAATTCTCTCTAAGGGAACGTTTATTAAAAGGTCCTTGAGGAGAAGATAGTCTGTTGCTTCATTTGTAACCTTTCCAATTCTGGTGAACCTCACGAACTTGTTAAGATCAAATAGAATAATGACCTGTATGAGGATTGACACTGTTAACAGCCAGGGGCCCAAAATTGAAGCTTTGTATGATTTTAAGGAAATTCCGTGTGCTAGAGACTACTTCCTTCTAAATTAAAACGACTTCAGAATTAGGTTCTCTCTGGACCCCAAACTGAGGGCCTATCTCTTTCAGTGTATACACAGGCTTCTGCCCTCTGAGGGGGGGCCTGTGATATGCAATTGAGGCAAAAACCTCAGGAGGAGGTAGGGCACACATCCCCCCCCCATCAAACAATTCTTTTTTCCAAACTCACCCTCAGGTTTTCTTTACCAGGAAGGTTTCTGAGCTCACCCAGAAGCACCGCATTTCAGCCATGCTTTTAAGCAGAAAGGCCTGGGAAACTTTCTGGAAAGGACAAGCAGTTGGTCTCCATCTTAAGTCTTTAGGATATTGGATGAAACAAATGGAGTAGGAAAATCAAAATCAGGGGTGCCTCCTGCATAGGCAGGTATAGTCCCCTCGCCTCCCCATCTGTTCCAATTATTTCCATGTCCCCTGCCCTTCTAGTCACTCAATCAATAGGGGCTTAATGTCAGCATCTATCACCGGAACTGGGGTCAACCTTCTAAGATGGTAAGGCATACAAAGAAAGCAAGGAGGAGAAAGGAAGGAGGGAGAGAAAGGAAGGCTGGAGAGAAGTGGAGAAAAAAAAAAAGGAAAAAGGCTCGGGAAGGAGGAAGGAAGAGGTGAGTGGCAAGGGGAGGCGGAACAATGAAGGTCTCAGGCCGTCGGAGGCGCACGGTTCCGGCGGCACGTCCTTCCCGCCCGCCTCCGGCCAGCAGCTGCACGCTGCGCAGCGTGTGGGCGCTGAGTCACTGTCCCAGAACTGGGAGCCGCGGTGCAGGTCTGGGGGGGAGGGGACCGTCCTGGTTGGCATCTGCAAACTGTTTTTTTTTCTTTCCTCTTTCATTAAGGCTATGTGCTGACTCCCACGTAGGAGAACTTATTAAACCGCACGTACTGCCTGACGGCTCTCGGGCCCATCCGCGGCGGCAGGCAGGGGGCGCCGCAGCCTCGCCTCTGAGCCCGCCGGCTGGCTGAGCGCTCGGGCCGGCGACGACTGGGCTTGTTGGCTGCCGGTTTCCCGCAGATGTCCGAACATTTTGCTTGGGCAGCTTCTAGCTTTCACACCCGCGGTAGGCAGGGAAAACGCCTCACTTAAAAGGCCTCGGAGACCACCCCAACTCTCCGAGGCGCGCTTCCGCGCACAGTTCCATGAGCAACTCTGTAAATCTGGGACTCGGTTGCGCAACCGGCAGCGTCCAGGCTCGCTTCCCCACCAGGGCTCACCCTACTCCGCCCCGCCTGGCCGCCACGCGAGGCGGTGACCTCGGGCGTCTCCGCGAAGGCCTGATTCGCACCCAGGACACGCGCTGTGAGCGCCCCACACGGAGAGCAAAGCTCGTGACAGCTCAGCCCGAGCGGACAGGCGCCAGCACGCGACAGCGCCTACGACCCACTTTCCCAAGCCGGGTGGCAGGACCCTAAGGCTCCCGGGCGGGACAGGACCGGGGGTACCCTCCCTCCCTGGACGCGAGAACCGAGAATGAATCAGCATTGAGGCGGTTTATTGGTTTGCTGTTCGCATATCATCACCCATTTTATGTAAATAGATTATACAGAGACACGGTGTTTCCTTCTTCCCCAGGAGATAATCAGTCTCTCTATCCCGCGCGGGGCGCGCGCTCACACACATAAGCACACACGCACACACACTCACTCCACGCAACAAGCGACGTTACACCTCGCTGAGACATTCACGTCTTAAAATAGGGGGAGGACAATACAATTGCTTTTAAATGCCCTTAATACAATATATAACGTACAAAAATATCTCTATATTTGAAGTTACAAAAAAAATCTTGACAGCAACAAACTTAAATATTGATAGTTACCTCTCTGTATGTACAACACACATTGCACTTTTCCTCTCTAGGTTTCGGAAAGTTCAAGTAATAGTTAGGCTTGCGCCCTGGTGGGGTGACACCCCGTGAGAAATCAGTTTGTAGGCGGGCACGGTAGTGGCTCAGACCCCTGCCCCTGAGGTCTCAGCATTTAATCCTCAGTTTCTCCTCTCTGTAAGCCTGGCAAACACTCTCTCGGATTCTTCTGTCCTCCTGGGGCACCCGGGCTTAATGAGGGCCAAGGGAGCACCGCCTCGAGGAGGGGCCCCTGCAAAGCCAGAGCTAGCCGCCGGACGGTGCCTCCCACACTCGGGTCCCTGCAGGACTGTCACTGCCCGGTCCCCATAAGGCTCGGGAAGCCCTCCGTCGTGGCAGGCGCCAGCGGGATGCTTTTGAGACTATTTGCTGTTGCCACAGGCGCCTATATCCTACGGAGAGTGGTGAGGTGCACCCCAAAGGCTGGAGCCCCGCGTGCCTGTGGCTCGGAAGACGGAGTCCGATCTCGGCTGGCCTCTGGCAGGGAGCGTCTGCGCCGGCGGCCGTAGCCCTGGGGGCTGATTTTGCTCCTGGGGGCGACGCCGTCCTTGTCCTTGTCTGTGAACTGGTAGATCTGGTGTGCCAGCTTCTGCACTGTGCACGTTCCGAAGCGGCAGCCAAAGCTTCGGAGGGCCTGGAAGTTGTTCATGCTCTGGCGGTAGCGCTTGACTCGGATGCGGGCTGCGTCAGGACTGCTGCGGAGGAGAAGGAAGGCAACTTGAGACCCGGTCAAGCAGGGCTTTGGCCCCAGCCATGAGGAACCAGAGCCATTCCAGGGCCAGACGGAGCTGGAAACTGCTCGCGGCATCCTAGCTGCCAGCCAGTCCTAACGATCCCCAGGACCAGGACAGTGGAGAAGAGTTCCTCCGGCACACCTTTCCCCCACCCCGGGCCGTACGGAGCATAATTACCTGTCCTGGGGGCTTCGAGAGGCACCCTTCATGTCCTGGGGCCGAATGAGAGTCTGGGCAGGCCCGGCCTTCACGTCAGCAAGCCCGGTGGGGTAGCTGCTGGACACCCGCAGTTCCCTCTTTCCACGACTTAGAGCCCATTTATTCCACCTGGAAAACACAAGCAGAGCCGATTCGCTTGCATCCCGGTCTCCATGCCAGCCCGCTGCTGCTCCCATTCACTCCTAACCCCTCGGGACCAACGGTCAGTTCCCCTTGCCTGCGAGGTACTCACTTCTTTCGGAACTCCGACGCCACATCTAGCCTCGCGGTGTCCGCGCCTAGGAAGGCGAGTGAGCCCAGGTACATCAGGGCGACGGAAACCAGCTTCATCCCAGCGGCGATGCACAGATCCTGGAAAAGGAGAGACAGCAGCCGAGCGTGAGCACCCGGGCCAGCTGCACCGCGGGCGGGGCAGGGAAGGCGGGCTGGGGCCTCGGTGCGGGCGGGCTTAGCCCGCGCTCTGCCTGTCTCAGACGCTTATCTCGCCAGGGCGCAGAGAGGCGCCAGAGGCGTTTGCACCCGCCAGGCGGGTGACAGGCCCCGAGGGGAGGCAGCTGCACAGCGCCAGGCTCCCAGAGGTTCCCTGCTCAACTTCTTGGAACTTGGCTGACGGAGCAGAGGGGACTGGGTCTCTGGAGCTCCATCTGCGTACGGGAGCTGGGCCTGGGATGTGCCCCTCAGAGGATCCCCCAAAGTGAGTTGTTCCCCTAACCCAGCGCTCCCAATTTCCGGCCTTGGCAACCCACCTCCCACCCCCTTCAACTTGCGGAGCCTGTAGCACCTACCTGCTGAGACAGTGATCTGCTGAGTACTTGAAGGAGAAAGTCCGAGACGTCCCTCTGGCAGTGGCAAAACCCCAAAGTCCAAGTCCCGCTGCGGTGAAAAGCCAGAAGAGGCAAGGCTACAGCTGCTCCGTCTAGTATCACCAAGAAACCACTGAGGGGCTAGTGCTGGTTCCTGCTCTTTATAAGAGCTCCGGGAGGCGGGGGCGGGGCCTGGGCTGCCCCGCCGCCCTCCCTTTCTGGGGCGCGCGCGCTTCTGCACTTGGGCGCGCGCATTGCTTGCCAGTGCGGGTGGAGAAGGGGGTAGGGATGGGGGTGGGAGTGGAGGTGAAGGTGGGGGGGTCCCTCGTGCCTAGAGGTCTCAGAGATGGGCTCCAGGACGTTGTGCAAGAACTGCCACAGCCCTAACTCTCTGGGCACAGGGTTCAGACAGTAAGCCGGGGCGAAGGAGGGCCAGTACAACCTCTTGGGGTCCTTACCCAGGACCTGTGCAGCCCAGAGTGCGGGGCCTCCTGGCAAAGAATAGCAAGAGCTCGCAGGGGGGACCGCGCGGACTGCCGGAGCCCCGGACCCGGGGAGCTGTGGCTTCAAGGGGACCGCGCCCCCTGCCGGCTTGGCGTCTGACCTGGCCGCGACCCCAGACTCCCGCGGAGCCGCAGGGGCAGGGTACTGGGTAGAGCCCGAGGAGCCGGGCTCGCCAGCTCTTTGAGAGCAGCCGAGACCCCGGGGTTTCAGGATGGGCTAGTAAGATTTCACAATAGGGGCCAGGCCCAGAAAGGCTGAATTGAGAATTGGGATTTGGTAGGGGGAATTACCTTATTGTCAGAATTTACGTGCCTATTTAGAAATACAGGAATAACCAAAATTAGGAAGAAATTTTTTCATTTTCCCCCCCTTGCAATCCAATTATGCCTTATAAGGTTATAACCTGAGAGTTTGCCTGGCTGCCTTCGTTCATCCATTGTAAACGTGAGGACTGATTGCCAGGGAGTACACTAATGCTTCACGTATGTTAATCACCTTACAGTTTACGAAGCACAACCATATCCCAGTCTCCTTTGATCTTCCCTCCAACCCTTGAGTTAGGTGAGGAAGGTAACATAACTTTGCTCGATTCACCAAGTAGAAAACTGAAGTTCAGAGAGGGGAAGGATCTTGCCCAAAGTCACACTACAGGGAGGAAGCAGTAGAGTCCCGACTCGGCCAGACAAGCAGGCACAGCAGATTGGGGTGCGGCGTGGATTCTTCTAAGCTGGGGTCACCATCTCCTGAAGGGGGAGAGGAGAGTCCCAGCCCCCGCCCAAGGATTTGCGCCTGTTCACGATGAATCACTCCAAACATGTTTGTCACCTATTTGTGCTCTTCCATCACCGCTTCTCAACTTCACTTTCTTACTTCTCTTCGGGGGCCAAACTGGGGAGGAAAGGCTCAGCGCCGCGGGGCTGCCTACGTCTTCTTGCAAGAGGCTTTCTGGTGTCCTATCGCCTACTTCCCACACGAATGTCCCGAAGCCCAGCGACTAGACTGAGAGGCCACGGGTGCGAGACCACTGATTAGACCGGCTTCTAGTTCTCACCCCCTGGCAATTCTCTGTGTGGACGTGCAGACGTCACGTTCCTTCCCTAGTGTGCCCGTCTAGAACTTGTCCCCGGCAGACCTCTCAGCTTTCGACCCGCTCTGCCTGCCATAACGATTCTGAGATCCAGTGCAAAGACGGCCGGGCGCTGGGGCGCGCGGACCTTGCCCACAGCTCGGTCTGGGCCGCACACTGCTGGCTCAGCCGCCCGTTCCCTCTCAGGACTGAATAGTGGACATTGCACCTGGGGAAGGAATGGCCACGCCGAGGTTATTTATTCTGACGACTCTTCCCGGAGGGAGTCACCGGAGCGGACCTGAGTTCCAGCTGAGCGCAGGGGACAGATTCCTGGCTCTGGCTCTGGTAAGGGCTTGGGACGCTGAGGGTCAGAGGGGTGCAGCGTGGCGAACTGGCCTGGCTCGGGCCGCCCGGCTGGCCGCAGGGCAGTCACCGCAGTATCCTGGGTCAGGTGGCTAGTCCGTCTGCTCTGCAGACAGCATGTATTACTGTGCGCCTGCTGTTTCCAGAAGCCTCCCTAGCCTATTGTTTTTCATGATCGACTCGCGTTTCCCATCTCTTCCGTTCACTTCATCCCTACAGGTCAAGCTCCTCCAACCCACCCATTACAGGACCGGTTGTCTGCAAGTCTCTCTGAGGATGCGACCAACTTGTCGCCAGCTTCCAGCTGGGTCCACGCCAGGACAGGTTTTACTTTCATTTCCTCGGCGGTGCGCGCCTCAGACTGCCGGGGAGGTCAAGGACAGCTGGGCGTCGGCACGCAGCCAGGGAAGATCTCGTGGTCTGAACTCGTTCCTTCCAGTCTCCGCCAGGCCTGAGGGGTTCAGTCTGCAGAGAATTCTGCGGCTGTACCTCGTTGCCTCCTCGCTGTATCTTTCAGCAAAGTCCAGGATTCCTGGGGGAAACAGTTCTCGCTTCGGGAACAGGATCGCGAGGCGTGCTCTTGGCTCAAACTTCTTTCTGAGCTGCAGGCAGCTTCAACAAGGAAAGCAAACCAAGGAGTGGAGGGAGACTCAGTGGCTCGGCTCTGCCAGCCTCCAGTGCCCACGCCAGCTGTGTCGCGGCTGTGCCAGGATCACACCTGAGAGCCTTAGCACGCGCCTTATCAGTCTGGGTGCACTTTCTCCCTCTGGCACTTAGAGGTCTGTCGCTTTAGAATTAAGCTAATTCTTTCTTAAAGTTAAGTCCTGCCTGGATTGGCAGCGCTGAGGATTTTGCTAGAAAACCCGTATCTTGGAAAGTGTGTATGTGTGTGTGTGTGTGTGTGGGTGGGTGGGTGTGGGCGCGCGCGCGCGCGCGCGGTTGAGCAGCAGGAGCCAGAGTGCTCCCCAACGCTTTGTGAAGTTTAAGTTGAAAAAAGATAAAGAATTTGCCCAATTTAGGCATCTATTTTTTTCTCATGAAATCTCGAGTTTGCTTACTTAATCATTGTTAAAGACAAAAAAAAAATCACTAGAATGCATTTTCGGTTCAATGGTCCTATCTAGAAGGAAACACCACAGCGGGAGTTCTGATCCTGGTGATTTGTTAACATGCGCTTCATCCATTCAAGTCGCAGTGATTGTAGATTCACATTGAACACGGATAGTACAAGGAAGGAAGGAAGGAAGTGAAGGAAAAAACATCTTTAAAATCTCCCTGGCAAGAAAAGAGAAAGAAAAAGAAAAAAGGAAAAGAAATCTGGTTAATAAAGATCTACCTTTTTTGTACCCAGGAATTTAAGAAGTCAGATTATACATAAACCCCCAGTGTAATATATGTGTATATTCTCATATCATATATACAGATATAAATACACATATGCTAAAGGCTTGTTGCGTAACAGTGTCTCAACTTCTTCACATTCCAGCTGAATGATTTTTAGGCCCTAAATCCAAGCCTTACTCTTAGTAATGTTTGGAGTTTTAAAAAATGTGTGCTGGTGGTTTTTCAGCTAATGCTACAGACACAGTTCCTAAGGCCAGGGCAACCACATTCAGATCTTTCAGAAAAGTAATGAGAAATAATAAATAATATTAATTATATTAATGATATAAGAATAACTAAAATGCAAGTAGTATAAGTGCATTGCATAATTATCTCAGATGCCTCTTTTTTCAAACAGGAAATTTTATGATGCATTTATTATTTATATCATTCAACATGCCTGTTAAGCTGAGGGCTTGTTTACAAAGTTCACTTGAAAACAACGTTCAAGATGCATCCTGGACTCAACACAAAGTGGTTTAGAGAAAGGATACAATCAACCTTGAAGATTTGGTCACTCACAGGGAGAAGTAAAACAGGATACAAAGCCCAGGATACTTTTTTGGGATCTCTGACTTCTCTAAGGAGCTAATAAAAATATAGATACTTTCCAGAAAAATGAACATTTAAATAAACCAATTGAAGCATAAAATAGGCATCCAGTTTCAGGAGGTTCACCAAGTTAAGAACTCTGGTACAGAATAAAAAGTACTGTTTCTGTATTTTTAATTTCTGTCTGGTTTGGAGTAGTGGGGGCAGGAAGGACACTTAACCTCTCTATTTAGGGCATAATATTTTCCAGAGTGTCAGCATAAAGAAAAGTAATACTTTGCTGCTTCATTTTTGTTCTCCAACACAAAATAGACAGAAATAGTCCTTATACATGATAAAGCCAGAAGGCAAACCTTCCTGAAGCTTAAAGAAGGTAAATTGCTGTAGGACAAATGCAAGATAAGACACAGAAAGTGGTAAACATAAAAGAAGCTTGTTATATTAACAGCTAATACAGAACAGGATGAAATGACTTCAAGAGAAATTTACAACTGATGGCATAATGCATGAGATTAATGAATGGGTGATTAAAGGGATGATTAGATCTTTTGGAGTCATCCCTAGCCAAAGAGAATAATGATAATGAGAACAACCTTCATGCCACCTGCCTCCAGGTGGGGATTCTGTACTATTTGATTAGAAGAACGACTGAAATGAAGCAATTCCTATATATGGGATTACATGATTTGAAAGTTTACTCGTTCCTTCAACAACTATTTACTGATCATGTATTATGTCCTCAGCACTAAGTTCTAAACATACAATAATCATCAATGAAATCATTCTTCTTGCCCTCAGCAAGCTTATAGCCTAGTGGGGTGGCTAGATGTAAACAAATCCTCATGAGAATAAATACATGATTATAAACTGTGGTAAGTGTTGTGAAGGAAAAGCAAGATTAGGGGGAATCTAATGTTCCAAATGGAGGAAACAACATATGCAAAGCCTTAGAGATTCGGAAGAACTTGGCACATTAGATAAAATGAAGAGGCCAGTTTGGTTGGAATATATTGAGTGAAAGAGAAGAGTGGCATGAAATGAGATTAAAGAGGTCATCAAGGTCAGAGTAAATAGACACTTTGAGACATGTTGAAGATTTTGCACTTTATTCCTGGTGACATGGGAAGCTATTGGTTTGAAGACAAGAGAGACATGATTTGATATATTTATACATTTATTTAAGGGATCATTTTGGCTATTACATGTGGTTTTGATGGATAAGAGAGAAGCAAGAAGGGAAGCAGTGCAGCGGTGGAAATCTGGAGATATTGGAGAGGGTCTAGTCCTCCCATAGTTTCTCTTACACTTCCCCCCACCACACACATACACACAATCCCTTCACTCTAAATTGCACCAACAGAGCCAGGTTCACTGACATGTACCAGTGAACCTGGGTCAGTTACAAAGGGCCTGCACTCAGAAGGGTCCACTGGTTTGATGATCTACTGAAGCTGTCTTGGAATTCTTAATAATTTTTGAACAGGAGGTACTACATTTTCATTTTGCACTGGACTCCAAATTATGTAGCCAGTCCTGCTCACCAAACATACAATCTAAGTAAAAACAGCCTTACAAACTCTCACAGTACCTGTTTATACTGTAGCTGCTAGTGTCAGAGATACTTTGAATGAGTTAAGATTCAACCATAAGATTTCATCACACATGTGAAAGCAGGACACTTTCCACCAGCAATCTCTGAAGCCTCTTCCCTGTACCCCAAACACACACTCAAGGTAGAAATAGTATGTTTGCTATACAAGTTTAATTTTAAGACAGGTTCAGTAGCTTGCTTACTGTCCTTAAGTTTTACCTATATAGAAAGCCTGGAACTACCAATGTAGCTGGGATACCAGTTAGGAATGTATCGCAATAATCAAAGTAGGAGGTGATAATGGCTCAGACTTGTGGGGTGGCAGTGAGGGTGAGAGAAGTGGACATATTTGAGAGGTAGGAACAACAGGACTGAGTGATGAATGCTGGGCTAAGAGGCAACTGTCAAGGATAACAATCATTAAGTTCCTTGCTTAGGCAACTGAGTGGTTGAAGATGTAGCAATGAATCAGGGAATTTTCCACCACAGCTGCTTTGTCTTCTTTGATATGGGCTGGTAGAGGCAATATGAGGAGGCTCTTGCCCTGCCTGTGGATGTTTGGTCAAATCTAACTTTCATACTGCCTCCTTGAACTATAGTGGCTAACCACAGCAAGCACTCGAAATGACTGTACACATCAACCACTTACCCCACAATAGCCCACTAGGGGCAACCGCTGATAAGCCTTGCTCACTGGTAATAGGCTTCATTTTGTCTTCCAAAGCAAAAAAGATAGGCATCTGTTAGGTGCCTAGGTACACATCATTACTGTGTTACATACCCTTCCTCGCTTCCTGCTCCTGCCAGGCTTCAGAAAAACAAATCTGGCCTTGCTCTACTCCCTCTCTCTTTGATGAAAGGTGAAGGTGGTTATCTTAGAACATGGTCTGGCCTTCAGCCAACCTTAGTATCAAGTTGCCTCATCAGGGCTTATCAGTTTCAGCAGCCTGGCAGCTGTTGGCTGAGAAGCAAAGCACAGCTTCAGTGTATGCAAAATATGTTCTTGTATATATACAAACATGTAGTGCCTTTCTACATATACCTGGGATATGTCAAAATCATTATATGACAATATGCCCCTTTGTAAATGAACTGGCAGTCGATTTATGACCTTAACAGATGGAATATGTCTAAAAGAAAATATTTGATTCCAGGCTTAAAAACAACTAAACTTTGATTTAAAAAAAGTTAAAATAATTTAAACCAACACTTGCAAGTGAAATAAAAATCAACACATTTAAAAAGTTTCATAAAATGGGACCCCTACCACTATAAAATAAACTCAAAATGGATCAAAGGCCTAAATATTAATAGAAGAGCTAAAACTATACAACTCTTACAAGAAAACATGAGTGAATCTTCATGACCTTGAATTTGGCAATGGATTCTTAGATATGACATTAAAAGCATGGGAAACAAACTAAAAAATTAGATTTCATCAAAATTAAAAAACTTTTGTGAGGCCAAGGACATTATCAAGAAAATGAAAAGACAACCTATTGAGTGAGAAAATATCTGCAAATCACAGATCTGAAAGGACTAGTATCTAGAATAAATAATTCTTACATCTCACCAACAAAAAGGCAAATAATTCAAAGATGGGCAAAGAACAAAAAACAATGGCGATATACTACTTCTTATATTGTCCTAAATAGAGCTTGAGCCCATCCTTTGAAGTGAGGCATCACAAGAATGGAAAAATAAGTACCACATGTACTCACCATCAAATTGGTACTTACTAATCAACACTAAGGTGCTCACGTGTAGTAATATTCATTGGGTGTCAGTCAGGTGGGGGAGTGGGGGTGAGTAAACTCACAACTAATGGATGCGGTGCACACTGTATGGGGGAAGGGCACATCTCTAGCTCTGGCTTGGGTGAGGAAAAGTCATTACTTGCAACCAAAATGTTTGTACCCCATACTATCCTGAAATAAAAATAAAAAATAAAAATGGGCAAAGGACTTAAAAAGACATTTCTCCAAAGAAGATTTAGAAGTGGCCAATAAACACATGAAAAGATGTTCAATATCATTAATCATTAGGGAAATACAAATTAGGACTGCAATGAAATACCACTAAAGTATCTATTTGTTTTGTTAAATAAACACAACAGGAAAACAAGTGTTGACCAAGATGTAGAGAAATTCAAACTCTTGCACATTTCAAGATTGCAAAATCATGAGGCCACTGTAGAAAACAATTTGGTGGCTACTCAAAAAGTTAAACATAGAATTACCATATGATCCACTTATTCTACTCCTAGGAATATACCCCCAAAGAATTGAAAACTGATACTTGTCCATCAATAGCTAAACAAAATATAGCATACACATACAATGGAATATTATTCAGCCATAAAAAGAATGAAGTACTGATACTTCAACATGATGCTACAAATTGTACTGAGGCTACAACATGTATGAAAGTTGAAAACAATATTCTAAATGAAAAAACCCAGACACAGGCCGGGCACGGTGGCTCACGCCTGTAATCCTAGCACTCTGGGAGGCCGAGGCGGGAGGATCACTGAAGGTCAAGAGTTTGAAACCAGCCTGAGCAAGAGCGAGACCCCGTCTCTACTAAAAATAGAAACAAATTAATTGGACAACTAAAAAAAATATATAGAAAAAATTAGCTGGGCATAGTGGCGGATGACTTTAGTCCCAGCTACTCGGGAGGCTGAGGCAGAAGGATCACTTGCAGAGGATATCGCACTCTAGTCCAGGCAACAGAGTGAGACTCTGTCTAAAAAAAAAACAACAAAACACAAAACCTCAGACACAAAAAGTCACATACCGTATGATTCCATTTTTCTGAGAGATCCATAACAGGCAAATTGAAATCAAATTGGTGGTTGCCAGGGGCTGGGGAAGGGAGGAAAGGGAATGACTGCTTAATGGTTATTGGGTTCTTTTTGGGTGATGAAAATGTTTTGTAACTAAATAAACGAGATAGTTGTACAACATTGTGAATGTACTTAATGCCATTTAAAATACATTCTAAAATGGTTAATTTTATGATATGTAAATTCTATCCCAATTTTTGAAAAAAGTAAATCAGGAAAGAATATGACAGCTGCCTTCAAAATCCAAAAGGCTGTGTCATACAAAAGTGGATTTTATTTTTTCTGGATAGTTCCAGAGAGCAGAATCAGGGGAATTTACAGTAGGACAACTCTGGCATAATAAGGAAGAACTTTCTAACAATAGGGCTGTTTAATCCAGCCTCCCAAGGAAGTAAGATTACTCTTTACCGAAAGTGATCAAGTTGGATGATGAGTTCTCAGGGAAGTTACAGACAGATTTCTACATGGGGTATGGTTGAGGTGAGTTCTTTTGGTTTAATTATTTTAGAGATCAATCTATCTTCCCTCCACCCCTGCAATTTTTAAGCTGTTTCAGTTTGATCATTATCAATTTACAGAGGTCCTAAAGTTAAAATATTCCTTCAGTTTCAGTTCTTCCAGTGCAGCCCAACCTGTAGAATTTGTAGATGAAAAGTGTGGCACAGAAAGGGGAAATAGTCAATTTCTGCATAATAAAACTTCAGTAGCTGAGATGGCAACTCTCTGGACTCTCAGTTCAGAGTTAGAGCCATTGTAGCTTCTTGGTGGTAGTTGGGGGAAAATCGCTAACTTACTGATTAAAAATATTGGTTAAGCACCTACTACATTCTAGACACTTTGCTAAGAGCTCTTATAATGTGAAGGATCAAACCCTCAATTAATGGTGAGCAGTGATAAGCAACCACAAAGATAACTTCCTAACCATGGAGATTTCCAAATCTCTGCTTTACCACGTGTACATATTCTACTATTAAAACTTCATTTTTGTTAACGAATGGTACAGTAAGCTCATCTGAATGTCGCACCAGCCAAATTCGAAACGATCAACAGGAGGTTCAACAGAAAAGCAAGCGACTTAGATAATCCTGAGACTGGATGATGAGATCCACTAATTCATTTTATTTCGAGTCTGAGCAGGGAAGTTGGAAGCTACCACCTGCTCCGGCTGCACCGCAGCAAGGGAAGCAAGGCGAGGCGGGCGGGGCCCCCCAGGGAGAGACCAGCCCAGTTCAGGAGGATCCCGGGGATGCCGCGTTCCTCGGTGGAATCTGGCTCCCCCAGGCTCCGGGGGAAGCCCAGGCCGACCGCCCCCGGCCCACCCGGCACTGAAACCCGAGGCGCCTTTGAGGATTGCGCAAAAGCCTCTCCCTCCCCCGCCTGCTTGGTGGCATGTTTCTAAAATTCCCATCTGCACAACATAAACAGGAAACGTGCAGCAAAAGCCCTGGCGGTGCAAATTCCTTGCTTCCAGCCGAGAGCGGGAGAATCTCATCTTTGGTGGTGGTGGTGAGCAGCCGAAGCAGCAAACTTTCTAAGTGACCCCTCAACTCTCCCTGTCCATTCTCTTAAACCCCAAAGGAAAGAATAGAGAAGGCGGAAACAAGGACTCCTGCTTTAGGAAAAATAGGGAGAGGGAGAGAGGCCGTGAAGGGGCAGCCAGGCCTCAAAGCGAACCACCTCCAGCGGCTGCGGTGGTGGCGCACGGCGGGAACCCGCCCGGCCGCTCGCCCCACAAGCCCCGCAAGTCCTGCCTCCCGCCCAGAGTGGGGGTGGGCTCGCCGCCGGGCTCCGGGCCACTGAACCAGCGCGGGTGGGGGTGGGGAGGAGCGGGCTCGAGACGCCGCGCAGGCGCAGAGCGCGCCTCGGTTGTCAAACATGGCTGAAGTGCCGCCGCTGCCGCTACTGCTGCTGCACGGAAAATGCTGAGCCCTCCCGGGCCGAGTGGGCGGCGGCGGCGAGGGCGGCGACGGGGACCCGCTTCCCGGGCGCGGCGGTGGCGGTCATGGCCCGGCTGGCCGACTACTTCATCGTGGTAGGCTACGACCACGAGAAGCCAGGTAAGGGTGTGGGGCGGGCGCCGCCCCCGCCTCCCCGCCCCCCGGCCACTGTCCAGTGGGCTCTGCGGGGCCGGGCGTCGAGGCCGGGAGGCGGGGAGGGCCGAGCCGGGCCGGGCCGCCGAGGAGCCGGCGGTCGGTGCCGGGCCTTCTTGGCGGGGCTGAGCCTCGTGGTGGGCGTGAGGGACCAGCCCGGCGGGCGGTGGAGAGAAAAGGCCGCGTCTGCCCAGGCCCTGGCGGACCAGCTGGGCCAGCCGAGGGCGAGTCTGGGTGCCGCGACCCAGTCTCTGGAGTCGGCCGGGTACCAGGGGCAGTGCCCCGCGTTTGGGCCCAGGACCGCAGGGCTGGGAGGGCGGGAGCCAACTGTGCTAAGTTCCTCGGGGATAAACTTCTGCCCTGCATCCTGAGTGAGTAACCAGTGACGCAGGGGGCTGTCCTCTCCGAAAGGAAGTGCTGAGAGTCCAGTGCTACCTCACCCTGGCGCTGTTGGGGGCCTAGTGACCGCCCCAGTGAATGCGCTGTACCGGGGAAGGGGAAAGGATTCTTTGTACTTTTAAACATGTCTAGGAAATGCTCCCTGTTCTTTTAGGACAAATGTGACAGACATTTCAGAAAGACGAATGTCTTTTAAGTAAGGACAGCCAGCTGACCGCTGAAGATGATCTTGTTTCACTTTAATGTGTGTTTTAACTGTTTTTTTCATTCGTTACAAAATTTTCTCCGTGAGGAACATTTTGGCAAACGGATTGCATTTTACACTCTAACCGGTGGACTTACACAGCTTAAGAATTCTGGCTTTAGACACATTTATTTTTGGGTTTGTATTCTTCTGTATTACTATATAGCTAAGCATAATGTAGCAAATTGATCTGGGGAAACACTTTTTAAAAAATTTAGCAGTAAGAATTCTCAGAGAACAAGAGGAAACACTTCTATTTCAGGGTAATTCTAGTCTCACATTTGCAAGGAATTTTAGATATCAGCTGTACAGCCCACTTCATTTTTCAGAGAAGATGCTGAGATTGTGTTTTGTTGATGGTAATACCCATTGGTAGCATCAGAATACCATTGTTCTACCCACTCTTGGTCCATTGCCTTTCATTATTCCTCTCCTCAGAACTTTCTCTCCTTTAGTGGTAACCTTTCATATTCTTTTATCCCTCACCACTTATGACCTGATTGAGGTCAGTTAAGAGAAGGGGTGGGGCTATATTTGAAGTATCTTCTGGCAGCAGGATTTTATATTATTTCCTAGTAATTTTGCATAGTCTGATGTCTCTTTCCTACCACGACGAAGTGTGGTGAATCACAGTTTTGTTTTTTTTTAACTTTGTTTTTTTGAGACAGGGTCTCTTTCTGTCACCTTGGCTAGAGTGGAGTGGCATTATCATAGCTCACTGCACCCTCAAACTCCTGAGCTCCAGAGATTCTCCTTCGTCAGCCTCCAGAGTAGCTGGGACTACAGGCATGTACCACCTAATTTTTCTTTTTTTTCTTTCTTTTTCTTTTTTTTTTTTTGGTAGAAACGAGGTCTTTTACTCTGGTTCAGGCTGGTCTCAAATTCCTGGCCTCAAGCACTCCTCCCACCTCAGCTCCCAAAGTGTTAGGATTACAGACATGAGCTGCTGGGCCCTGCCTCTTGTTTAGTTTTTAAGGACTGCTGTCCCTCTTCCCACACTTCTAAACAATTTTAAAATAGCAACAAACTTGCAGAAAAGTTGCAAGTATGGTACAAAGAATTCCTCCCCTCCAACAATAATTTGAGAGGAAGCTGCTGACCTGATGCCCTATCACCCCAGAATGTTTTAGTGTGCATTTTTTACAAACAAGAATATTCCTCTACATATTCACAGTACAATCATCAAAATAGGAAATTAACACTGATACAGTATTCCATCTAGTTCTCAGACTGGTTCAAGTTTTGTTGATTGTGCTATTCATCTCTTTACTCTTAAAAGGATCTAGTTCAGAAGTATGTGTTGCATTCATTTGTTGTGTCTCTTTTAGACTCCTTCAGTTTGGAATAGTTCCTTCATCTTCTTTCATGACCTTGACACTTTTGACAATTATAGGTCAGTTATTTTGCAGAATGCCCCATAACTTGGGATTTGTCTATTTCCTCATGATTAGATACATACAGGTTATGCACTTGGACAGAGAATATCACAGAACTGATGATCATTGCATCCTGTCAGGTGGTGTACAAGTTTACTTTGTCTCACTATTGGTGATTTTCACTTTGATTATTTGATATAAGCAATGTCTGCTAGGCATCTCTACTATAAAGTTAATACTTAATTGTTTTTGTGAGGAGTACTTTGAAACTATGTTAACATCTTGTTCCTCACCAAACTTTTAATGTAGTCATTTATTTGTTGTCTACATAGATTCGTGGTTTTCTGTTTTTTTTTTAGTGGATTATATTCTGTTACTATTTGTCTCAAATCTGTTCCAGCTGCTATAACAAAAGTTCCTCAGACTGGGTGGGTTATAAACAATAGAAATTTATTTCTCACAGTTCTAGATGCTGGAAGTCCAAGATTAAGGCTGGGACAGATTGGGTGTCTAGTGAGGGCCTGCTTCCTCACAACTATGTTCTCACTTTAACCTCACATGGCCTGAGGGGCAAATGAGCTCTCTTGGGTCTCTTTACTAAGGGAACTAATCCCATTAATGAGGCTTCCATCCCCATGATCTAATCACCTCCCAAAGGCCACACCTCCTAATATCATTACCTTGGGCGTTAGGATTTTAATGAATTTTGAGGGGGGACACAAGCATTCAGACCGTAGCACTATTTATTTTGATATTCAAATTGCTCCTCATTTGGCTAATGAGAGCTATTCAAGCTGGCTTCTGTGTTCTTATGACATGTCTCTATTATTCTTTGAGAATGTCTTTTTCCCTTTTGGCACTAGAAGCATGAGAAGGTGTTCCCGGCTTGTCTTGTACTTTTCCTGTATTGGCCCTGGAATCAGCCCTTTCGCTAGGGATCCCTGGTTCCTTTTTGTGGAGAATAACCTTTAGAAGCTAAGATGTCAGTGCTTATGTATTTATTGCTGGTGGGTTGTTACTACTCCCAGGCCCTCTTAATGGTTGGAGCTGGGGGAATATATGTATGTATATACATACACATTGACGTCTATATTTCTTATCTATATGTATTGAAAACTATGAATTCACACACTGATACCTCCTATTTAAGTCAAATAATCCAGGGTCCATTCTCATTTTCTCCCTTTTCATATTGTCGTGTTCTCTGACAGTGAGAAATCTGGTTTCCATTATCCTTAATGTATTTACTTATTTGTTCAGTCTCCCACTTTCACTACTACTCACTTCTCTCCCTCCTGGGGCTTAGCTTCTTCATTCCATCTCTCCTATCCCTCTACCCCTGTCAAGGATCTAAGAGTCCATACCAGGATGCCTCAGTACTGGGAAACTCTCCCTAACTTGCTCTGGCTCCCCATACTAATCTCCCCACTGTCTACAGACACATTTCTCAACACCCTCAGGCTCTGATAGCCCGTGGTGGGCTGCTTTCATTGGAAGACATCCTCCTCTGTTTGCACCCCAGTACCCTCTGCCAGTTTACCTCCTGCCTTGACTCTCAGGTTATGACTAAATACATTTTGGCCATTTCCCTACCACATGAATTCCCTCCTTAGCTCACTAGGGCTTCCATAAGCCTCACCTCTGCTCCAGGGCTACTGTGAGAACTGCCCTTCCAACAGCAAGGAAAGGGAAGACTATTTTTTTTAAGTAAGAAAATCCAAAAGCTTGTATAAATTGTAGAATATCAGTAGTGAAATATATAATTTTTTTAACTTGGGATAATTTTTGTTTAGTCATGTTTATTGAAGTATAATTTACATGCTGTAAAATTTACTCTTTTAGGTGAACCTTTAAATGAGTTTTGACAAATGTATGCATTACGATAGCGACTATGGCAGGTGCTGTGGCTAATACCTGCAGTCCTAGCACGCTGGGAGGCGAAGGTGGGAGGATTGCTTGAGGTCAGGAGTTTGTGACCAGCCTAAGCAAGACCTCATTTCTACAAAAAATAGAAAAATTAACTGGGTGTGGTGGTGTGTGTCTGTCATTCCCGCCTCTAAGGAGGCTGAGGCAGGAGGATTGCTTGAGCCCAGGAGTTTGAGGCTCTAGCAATCCTTAAACCTCAAACTTGTTCTATATATATATATAAATAAAAATATGTAACATTTCCTCCAAAAAGTTCTGTCATGTCCCTTTACATTCAGTTCCCTCTGGAGCCTCTGGCAATCACTGATCTGTTTTCTGTCTTTGTCTTTTCTAGAATGTCATATAAATAGAATTGTACAGTTTTTAATGTCTGGCTTTTTTCATGTAGAATCATACACTTGAGATTTATCCATGTTGTATTATTGGTAGTTGTTCCTTTTTATTGCTGAGTGTAATACAATTTGTTTATCCATTCACCAGTTGGAGGACGTTTGAGTTTCTAGTTTTTGTCTATTATGAACAAAGTTGTTCTGAACATTTGCATACAGATCTTTGAATGTTCGTATGGTCATATGTTTTCATTTTTCTTGGGTAAATACTTAAGAGAAGAATTGCTGGGTCATGATAAATGTTTGTTTATATGAAACTGCCAAACTGTTTCCAAATTGACTGTGCCATTTTACATTCTCAGCAGCAATGTATGACAGTTTCAGTTAATCTTTTATTTATTTTTAGAAATCTTGTTCCCCTCAGCATTATTGAAGTATAATTGACAAATAAAAATTGCACATATTTATGGTGTATAGCATGATGTTTTGATATATGTGTCCATTGTGGAATAATTACCACAATCAAGCTAATTAACATATACATCACTTAACATGGTTACCTTTTTTGTGTGTGTGTGGTGAGGACATTTTAGATCTCTCTTAGAAGATTTCAAGTATACAATACAATATTTGTTTTTATCTAAAAATTAAAAATTAAGCTATTCCAGTAGATATGTAGTAGTATCTCATTGTGGTTTCAATTTTCATTTTCCTGGTGACTATTGATGTTAAACACCTTTTCATGTTCATATTATCATTCGTATATATTTTGTAAAGTGATCAAACTTTTGTCTTTCTAAAATTGAGTTATTTGACTTATTATTGAGTTGTTTTTTTCTAATTCTACATACAAGTCTTTATCAGGTGTTGTGCAGGTATTCTAGTCTGTAGCGTATCTTTTCATTTTCTTAACAGTGTCTTTTGAAGAGCAGATATTTTAATTTGGACCACTTTTTAGGTGTTTGTTCACTTAGTTGTCTGAATGCTCACATCTTTTTTTTTTTTTTTTGAGACAGAGTCTCACTTTATTGCCCAGGCTAGAGTGAGTGCCGTGGCATCAGCCTAGCTCACAGCAACCTCAAACTGCTGGGCTCAAGCGATCCTCCTGCCTCAGCCTCCCGAGTAGCTGAGATTACAGGCATGCACCACCATGCCCGGCTAATTTTTTTATATATATATATATATATATTAGTTGGCCAATTAATTTCTTTATATTTTTATAGTAGAGACGGGATCTTGCTCTTGCTCAGGCTGGTTTTGAACTCCTGACCTTGAGCAATCCACCCGCCTCAGCCTCCCAGAGTGTTAGGATTACAGGCGTGAGCCACCACGCCCGGCTTAATGCTCACATCTTGATTTGTATCATTTCAGTAGTCCTGTTTATGTAAAACCCCCTGTAAAAACTTATTGGAAAGGCCGGGTGTGGTGGCTCACGCCTGTAATCCTAGCACTCTGGGAGGCCGGGGCGGGCGGATTGCTCGAGGTTGGGAGTTCGAAACCAGCCTGAGCAAGACCCCGTCTCTACTAAAAATAGAAAGAAATTAATTGACCAACTAAAAAAAAAAATATATATATATATATATATATATATATATATATATATATATATACAAAAAATTAGCCGGGCATGGTGGTGCATTGAATAATTACAAAACACTCTGGTATTACACAGACATTTCAGGAGGATCGCTTGAGCCCAGGAGTTTGCGGTTGCTGTGAGCTAGGCTGACGCCACGGCACTCACTCTAGCCTGGGCAACAAAGTGAGACCCTGTCTCAAAAAAAAAAAAAAACAAAAAAAACTTATTGGAAAAAAATTCACTAAATCTATGTTCTTGTTAAATTACAAATGAAGAATAAATCTAATTGATTCTGCAAACCTTTGTTACATATTATATTGCTTTTTTTCAGGAGTTAATATGGTTTTATTACCTAAATCTCTGTAAAAGCTAGTCACATTATGATAAAATGTTACTGAAATGTCTGTGTAATACCAGAGTGTTCTGGAATTATTCAACCAATACACTATTTTTGTTCCAAAAGTGTTTTTGCAATTAACAGTACTTTCAGTTGAGTCTTTAAATATTTCTATTTTAAAATTGGATTAAAAGAAAAAAAAGGCCTTGTCTTTTATAAAATTGTTTTTACAAACTGGAAAAAAGAGTTAATACATATTGTTTGAATAGTATAGAAAGAAGGGTTCTTGGCACATAGTGAGTGTTTAATAAAGATATAGTGAATGAACACACAGTTGTTTAAAATGTGGGGAGAAAAGCTATAAAGAGAAGGGTTGAATGTGGATGTGGTTATGAAAGGATAATGGGGGGATTTTTGTGGTGATAGAAATGTTTTATATTTTGACTGGGTGGTAGATATATGAATCTACATATGTGATAAAATTGCACAGAACTAATAGACACACAACCACAAGTAAGTACAAGTAAAACTGGGGAAATCTAAGTAAGATTGGTCGATTGTTTAATATCCTGGTGGTCATATTGTAATATAATTTTTTAAGACGTCACCATTGGGGGAAACTGGGTAAAGGGTATATGGTTCCGCCATTAATTCTTACAGCTGTGTATAAATCTACAACTATCTCAAAAAGTTTAACTTAAAAAAGCTGTAAGGAAGATAGAAGATACCCTTAGTATTAAAAAACATTAATGATATGGGGAAAGCTTATTCTATAAAATTTCAGAAAAATATAATCTTTAATGGCTGAATTATTACATCTTGTGGGTGTATTCACTTCATCATTCACTTTATCATTGGACATTCGGCTTATTTCCAGTTTTGTGTTCTCATAATGCTGCAATCATGCTAAGGAGAACATAGATTGAAAATCACTGATTTTTGTGACAGCTTGATTTTGATAATTTGAAATTAAGACTTTATTTTCTTGACTTTTCCTATGTATTATGGCAGAATAGTTAGGAAATTTTATTAGTTTCTGATAGATGAAATTATTTAGCCAACTCTATTTTTCTTGTTTTTACTTTTTTTAACTGAGATTGGTCCAAGAAAAATTGATAATGACCACCTGTGTTAATTTCCTTCTATGCCTTTATTTTTTTCCTTTTTGTTTACTTCTATCCATTAATACATTTAGAATTAATCCATTTTATCTTGATGATAGTTGATCTGGAGTCAAGTATGATAATCATTTGAAGTTCTTGTATTTTTTCATGTTAATCTGCATAAGTATATTAGGGAAAGCATTGAAATGTTTCTTAGATATCTAATCAGTTTTACTTAAGCAGTATAAGTGAGGTAAGCTAAAATGTAAATTTATGTATGCTATCTGAAATATCACATTTGGAGACATTTTAAAAATTGATAATTGATTATTATAAAACCATTGTAATTAATACATAGCCTGAGTTTTCTCTCCTACTCCTGTTCTATATTGAAGTAGTTGGAATTTCCCAGTTGCTGTTTGTTGCCAACTTTCAAGAACCATTTGGGATTCATTGATTTGACAAATATTTATTGCCTTCCAGACGTTGTGCTAAGTTAGAATAAATGAGTAAAGAGTAAAACTCTAGATCAGGTGCCGTGGATCATGCCTGTAATCCTAGCACTCTGAGAGGTTGAGGCAGGCGGATTGTTGTAGCTCAGGGGTTCGAGACCAGCCTGAGCAAGAGTGAGACGACCCCCCCCCCCCCCCGTGGTCTCTACTAAAAATAGAAACAAATTAGCTGGATAACTAAAAAAAATCTTTATATAAAGAATTAGCTGGGCATGGTGGCGCATGCCTGTAGTCCCAGCTACTAGGGAGGCTGAGGCAGTAGGATCAATGGAGCCCAGGACATTGAGGTTGCTGTGAGCTAGGCTGATGTCACGGTACTCTAGCCTGGGCAACAGAGCCAGACTCTGTCTCAAAAAAAAAAAAACAACAAAAAGTAAAACTCTATTCCTAGCTTAGTCATTAATGGAGACAATCTTGAAATAAGTAATGATAAGTGAATAGGGTGGACCCACTTTATTAAGGGAAAGAGGCGGCTTCTTATGAGAGGTGATGTTTAACCAAGTTGTATGGGATGCATACATCCTATAGCAGGCGTCCTCAAACTATGGCCCGAGGGCCACATGCAGGTGTTTTTGCCCATTTGTTTGTTTTTTTTTTTTTGAGACAGAGTCTCGCTTTGTTGCCCAGGCTAGAGTGAGTGCTGTGGCGTCAGCCTAGCTCACAGCAACCTCAATCTCCTGGGCTCAAGCAATCCTGCTGCCTCAGCCTCCCGAGTAGCTGGGACTACAGGCATGCGCCACCATGCCCGTCTAATTTTTTCTATATATTTTTAGTTGGCCAATTAATTTCTTTCTATTTATAGTAGAGACGGTTTCTCGCTCTTGCTCAGGCTGGTTTTGAACTCCTGACCTCGAGCAGTCCACCCGCCTTGCCCTCCCAGAGTGCTAGGTGTGAGCCACCATGCCCGGCCCCATTTGTTTTTTTTTTACCTCAAAATAAGATATGTGCAGTGTGCATAGGAATTTGTTTTTTTTCATTTTTTCATTCATTTTTCATTTCAATTTGTTCATAGTTTTTTTTAAACTATAGTCTGGCCCTCCAATGGTCTGAGGGACAGTGAACTGGCCACCTGTTTAAAAAGTTTGAGGATCCCTGTCCTGTAGGATAGAGGAGATTACAGGCAGAGAGAAAAATGTGTGTGTGTGTGTTTGTGTGTGTATGTGTGAATGTCTTGTACAGGAATGGAGAGAAGTGTAAATATGAATTGACGTAGGCTTTGATGCTAGAGTGGGTTGGGGTCAGATTGTGAAAAGCTCCGTATATCAGGCTATAGAATTTAGCCTTGACTCTGAGATAGTGGGTCTGTTGAAAAATCAAGGTTCTTGAAAAGCAACAAACAATATAGAAATGTGACTCAAATGGCAGTGAACTGAAGGGAGAAAGACTAATATGAGAAAACTCAAGAGCTTTTACTGTGGAAATGGAAAGTATGAATCCTAGAGAAATTTGGAAGCTCAAATTAGTGAAATTTAATAATGAATGTAAGTGGTAAAGTAGAAAGAATAGACTGGGTAATTGGGTGAGTGATGATGATGCTATGAATGCAAATAGGAAATTCAGGAGAAGGAATGAATTTTGATGAGAGAAGGAAAATGCTGAGGGTAGTTTTAGACATGTTAAATTAAAGGTGATGATAATCAAGGTAGAGATTCCATTTAGGTGTTTTAGATATATGGGTTAGAAGGTAAGGAGAGAAGTGAAGATTAGAGATTTAACTTGGCAATTATGAATAGCCAGCTGATTGTCAAATATGTAAAGAATGAGATTGCTCAGGAAATGAGTGTAGAGTGAAAAGAAGAGTGGCCTCAGAATTGTACTCAGAGAAAAAGTATTCAAAATGTAGATAAAGTAGCAGTAGCAGCAGCAAGGATATGGACTAGGAGTAGTCAGAGGTCTAGCAAGGAGAACCAAGATAGTATGATATGATATCAAGGAAACTCTGGGTGTAGAGAATTTTGAGGAGGAGGAAGAAATGATGAATAAATGACATGCTCTGAAGAAGTCATGTATAATGAGGACTAAAAATAGACTCATGGATTTGATAATTAGGATAATGACTTTAGAATATTAGAGTTGTGGGGGGCCAAAGCCAGTCAGTTTGATGAATGTATATCCCAAGTCGTATGCTGTATAAACCTCATGTAGTACAGTTTATTTCATTTCTTTTTAGAAGCTCAATATGACCTGTGATTTGTGGCTTGTGGGAAATGGAAAGTGGAGTCAGAGGCAACCTCAAAATTGCAAACCTGAAGGTTTGGGGTACTTGTGATGCTGTGACTTAAGTAGGAAGATTGAAAATGATTGTCTTTTAAAATTACTTATTTGTCTTTGTGGACTTGGAAGAGAATGGGGTTTATTTTGGAAGTCTTCATCCAAGTGGAGACTTCGAAACATGGGATAGGTAGGGAGGCAGTACAAAGACTTAAGAGTCATTAGAGTAGCTAGAGCTATGACATTGCATATGTGCCTTCAGGAAGTAGGCATAAAGGGAAAAAAAGAGGACCAAGGACCAGTCTTTGGGAAACACCATTGCTAAGAGGATGGAAAAGATAAGCAACCACAGAAGAAGGGTTTGGAGATTTTGCATTAGACACTATTTTCTCCCCAATAGCAATTTTTCTCCTCGATGGTGATAGAAGCCCTAATTTTGGCTAGTTATATGGATATGCCAAAGAGAGACTGTTTTCAGGTTTCTAAAAGGTGTAAATATATGAATGTGTTCTAGCCATTTGGATGAATGTGGAAATGATGACTGCAGTATTCCGAAAGTATTCTTAAAGGATGAGGGTATGCCTTCCTAGCTTTTCTTTTTCCTGAGACTGGCATTCTATTATTAATATAAAGGCTGGTGCTTCAGCAGCCATCTTGGACCAAGTAGATAAGGGCCCAAACCCTAGGGATATCAGCAAAAATCCAGAAAGAACCTGAGTCCCTAATGACTTACAGTGGGATTGTTAAAGTGGACATAGATAGCTGCCCTCTGAATTTATTTATTTTTAACATGAGAAACTATAATCCTGTATGTTTAAACTGCTAGAAATCTGAGTTTTTGTTTTATATAGCTAATCTAAATCCAGATAACACGGAGAGGAGATCAGAATTGAGAGTCATAGAAAGGGAATAGTTCTGTCAGGTGTGGCAGATAGAGATCAGTGAGATGAGGAGTTAATGAAGAGCTTTGTATTTTACAAAATGTTAGACTTGAAAGGTAACTCTATAGGTCATCTGTTTCTATCCAATTTATGGATAAGGAGGAACCAGTGAACCCTCCAACACCCAATCCCCAGTTGTTACTTGTGAATAATTACACAGCTATTGAGTGGCAAGCCATAGTCTAGATGTTTTCTCACACCTGTACTCTAGTATATCATGCTATCTTTTGAGAATTGCTATCAAGGATAGCTTTACCTTGAATTGTTTCAGCTGGAATGTTGTGTTTGAACCAAATTGAAGAACTTTAGCAGAATAAAAGCTAGGAAGTGGAGGCAGCAGATTAAGACTATTTGTTTGAGTAATCTGATTTGAAAGATAAGAATATCTGGAAAAATTTGGAAGTTTTTTTTTAGAGTAAAATGCCTATATTTTGTATCCTAGAGTTGTCTGGCTTATTGGGGCTCAGTAAGCCATATTTGTTGTATTGCAGAAATAGTAAGGTCCACAGAGAGTTTTAAAAAGTGTATAGAATAGATGTGAGCATAAATGAAGGCAGAATAATGGAAATTAATGGAATGAGAGCAATTGATGCTGAAGTGGGTGGGGACAGATCTAGGAATAAAGTTTCTTAGGGCTGGGGGGTCTCAAGCACATGTATTCAGAATGCAAATACATCAGTCCAGCCCTGATTCTTCCCCTCTAACGAGTGTGTACTTTGGAAAATAAAATTGCCATTCCATTAGTCTTGGAGATATAGATTGATTATCTGTAAATCTGAAGTCCATAATGCTCTGAAATCTGAAACTTTTTGAGCACTGACATGACACTCAAAGGAAATGCTCATTGAAGCATTTTGGATGTAGGATTTTTGGATTAGGATGCTCAGTCAGTTAAGTATAATGCAAATATTCCAAAATCTAAAAAAAATCTGAAATGTGAAGCCCTTCTGGTCTCAAGCATTTCAGATAAGGGATGCTAAACCTATAGTCTATAATGATATACATTAAATGTCACTAATCAGCTATGAAGACATTGTGAGAGGTGACAAGTCATGTAGTCATATAACAGAACTGGAAATCTACATATGAATTTAGCACTGATGGACAGGGTGGTATTAGGAAAAGACAGTGGTGATGTGTGTTAAGAAATTTCAGGGTAAGGTTTTAAATTTTAGGGACTACTATCTAAATAGTGAATTCTAAGAAACTTAACCTCTTGAAATAACTTTTTGAGCAGCAATTTTTTCCCAGTTATAGATTAATTTATATATTATAGACCCCAATATGATGAAGATCATTTTTATTAAAAGCTATTATAAAAGTGAAATCATTGATCAAAATCATTGTGTTGCTGAAATAGTATTTCTTAATATAAAAACATTTGTCATGGTCAAAACTGAGATCATTAAATATTGTAAGATTTAATGCCTTGTTATTGCTGAGTTCTAGCAATGTTTTGGGTTATAAAATTATTTATGAAGGGCTATTCATTTAAAATTCTTAAATATAATTTACAGTGTGAAGGAAAATTAACTTTTATAAGTTCATAATTACTTTGTTTTTTCCTGTTATCAATGTCTTCATCATAGAATTTTTCAGAAACATTTTTTTCTGTTATATCTAAGTTTCCATTGTTTTTCTTTTTCTTTTTTTTTTTGAGACAGAGTTTTGCTTTGTTGCCCAGGCTAGAGTGAGTGCCATGGCATCAGCCTAGCTCACAGCAACCTCAAACTCCTGGGCTCAAGTGATCCTTCTGCCTCAGCCTCCCGAGTAGCTGGGACTACAGGCATGTGCCACCACACCTGGATAATTTTTTCTATATATATTAGTTGGTCAATTAATTTCTTTCTATTGATAGTAAAGACGGGGTCTCACTCTTGGTCAGGTTGGTTTCGAACTCCTGAGCTCGAGCAGTCCGCCCGCCTCAGTCTCCCAGAGTGCTAGGATTACAGGCGTGAGTGAGCCACCACTCCCGGCTTCCATTGTTTTTCTGAAAAAGTAATTTTGCACAGGCAACTAGTTCATGTAACTGCTTAAATTTAAATAAATTTCAGACAGGTTAGATTTTTTATTGTGTACATTTCTGCAGATACTGATTGTTCTGGAGTGTAGAAACAAAAAGATTGTTAACTAAGAAGAGAAAAGGAAAAAAGTTGTGTTTTAAGGGAAAGTTAATACTGTTATAGGGAAGTATGAGAGAAGTAACCTTACTTTTTCTTTTTCTTTCATCGACAGAGTCTTGCTCTGTTGTCTAGACTGGAGTGCAGTGGTGTGATCGTAGTTCACTGCAGCCCCAAACTTAAACTTCTGGGCCTGAGTGATCCTACCACCTTGCCCTCCTGAGTAGCTAGAACCACAAGAGCACACCACCATACCTGGCTAGTTTTTTAATTTTTTTTTTTGTGGAAATGGGGTATTGCTATGTTGCCCAGGCTGGTTTTGAACTTCTTGCCTCAGTTGATCCTCCAGCCTTGGCCTCCCAAAGTGCTGGGATTATCAGAGTGAGCCATCTCGCCTGGCCAATTCTCATTTTTTAAAATGTCTTAACAACAGTACTTAATGATGTATTGTGTAACAGCTACAGGTTAGCTCTCTAATTCTTTATATTTCTTGGGGCTGCCATAACAAATTATTACAAAGTTGGTGATTAAAACAAAAGACATGGCCAGGCGTGGTGGTTCACACCTATAATCCTAGCACTTTGGGAGGCTGAGGTAGAAGGATTGCTTGAGGCTAGTAGTTCAAGATCAGCCTGGGCAACATAGCAAGATACATCTCTACAAAAAAGAAAAACCAAAAAAACTAGCCAGCATGGTTGAGCAATCGTGTAGTCCTAGCTACTTGGGAGGCTGAAGCGGCAGGAGGATTGCTTGAACCCAGGAGTTTGAGGTTGCAGTGAGCTATGATGACACCATTGCACTTTAGCACTCTAGCCTGGATGATAGAGTGAGACTGGGACCCTGTCTCAAACAAACAAACAAACAAAACAAATGAAAAATAAATAAATAAAACTCAGACACTATTCTTTCACAATTCTGGAGGCTAGAAGTCTGAAATTAAGGTCCCAGCAGGGCCACACTCCCTCTGAAAGCTCTAGGAAAGAATCCTTCCTTGCCTTCTTCCAGCTTCTGGTGACCCCAGGTGTTCTTTGATTTGTGACAACATAACTCTCATCTCTTCCTCTCTCTTCACCTGGCCTCCTTCTCTGTTATTCTTTGTCCAAATCTCCCTCTCCTTTCTCCTCTAGACACTGGTCATTGGATTTAGGGCCCTCCTAAATCCAGGGCAATTTATCTCAAGATCCTTAACTAATTATATCTGCAAAAACGTTATTTCCAGATAAGGTCACAGATTCTCGTGGGTGGATACGAATTTTTGGAGGATACTGTTCAACCCACTACAAACACAATGGTTCATGCAGTTTTTATTATAATAGCTGTTTTGTAAATAATAGGAAATTTAGATAGAGCAGTCTAAATAGACTTAATTTTTAAAAAATAATTTTGTAATAGTTGTATAAATTCCAAAGCCAAATATATTTTTAAGAAAATCATTCCCACAACATTACAAACTAAAACAATATCCACTCTTAAATACTTGGGTGAATAACATGCTGTAAAAGTTAAGAATTTCTTGTAAGACAGATATACATATAGCTTTGTACGTAGTTTTTCTTTTTCTTTTTTGTTTAAGAGATGGGGTTTTTCTCTGTTGCCCAGGCTGGAGAAGTGCAGTGGTGTGATGATAGCTCACTGCAGCCTTAAACTCTAGGGCTCCAGTGATCCCACTGCCTCAGCCTACTGAATACCCAGGACTACAGGTGTGTGCCACCACACCTGGCTAATTTAAAAAAATTTTTTTTGGAGACAGGGTCTGTATGTTGCCCAGGTTGATCTCTAACTTTTAGGCTGTAGCGATCCTCCTGCCTTGACCTCTCCAACTGCTGGTATAGGTGTGAACCACTGTGCCCAGCCTTGCACATGGTTTTCAGAAAGGTTTATATTTGTATATGTTCTTTGTTTTAACTTTAACTTTCTAGTGCCACCCTTTCTCTCCATATTATTATGCTGGTATAGGGATCTAGTGTTAGAGCCTACATTTATTTCTTTAGGCCCTTGCTTTACAGGCAGAGACTATAAGATCGAATCTTCATTCATTTAAAAAAAAATTGAGTGTTTTCACAGTAACTCATTCACTCTTCATAGTAACACAGTGACTTATCCTTGAAGGTGAATAAAGGCTTAATAATTTGCCCATGTTCATACGGATCATAAATGGAATTAAATGGGATTAAATGGGACTTGAACCCAATGTTCTGACTTAAAATCAAAACTTTTTTCTATAAATACATTATAGGGACTGAGGGGTGGAAAAGAGTGAGGGAAAGGAATATGGAAGGGATTTTCAGGTGAGGGAACAGTAAGTAGTGGCACAGGCACTAAAGTGGTAAACAATGAGTAGATCTTCAATTTGATTAGAAAATATTGGGACCAGAAGAGTGGAACTGATAAGGAATAAATGAAAATTATATTAGAGCAGCTAAAATAGATTTTTTTCAACTATTTTCAAAGGCCAGTCACTCTTCATTGTGTTTTTCTTGTCCTTCTGCTCTTTCTCTCTGTATTTGAAATTCTTGATATTTTGGTAGCTAGCCATGAAAAAAATCAGTACAAATAAAACAAAACGTGTTACACAGGATGAAGCTTCAAAAGTGTTTCTACAGACCTTTGGTAGTCAGGAACATGAACCTACTTTTGAAAATGCTTTTGAAAATATTTTTCTATTGTAAAGCACAGATGCTGTTTTTTGGTATAACAGTAAGTTCGGATTCCTAATTATGGTAAGAAACATTTTTTTCGCCTTATCAGTAAGGTCCTTTGTAGAAGGTAAAAGAGTATACAAATTGACCACTGTTAAAAGATTATCAGTTATAATCTCAGAAAAAAGTGCTTCTTTTCAAGCCAGGCGCTGTGGCTCACGCCTGTAATCCTAGCACTCTGGGAGGTTGAGGCGGGTGGATTGCTCGAGGTCAGGAGTTCGAAACCAACCTGAGCAAGAGCAAGACCCGTCTCTACTATAAATAGAAAGAAATTAATTGGCCAACTAATATATATAGAAAATTAGCTGAGCATGGTGGCGCATGCCTGTAGTCCCAGCTACTCAGGAGGCTGAGGCAGAAGGATTGCTTGAGCCCGGGAGTTTGAGGTTGCTGTGACTTAGGCTGACGCCACGGCACTCACTCTAGCCTGGTCAACAAGCGAGACTCTGTCTCAAAAAAAAAAAAAAAAAAGTGCTTCTTTTCAATCTTCTTGAATTTAATGCTTTGATTCTTATTATGATCAAAACTTGAGAGAAGTTTCAAGTCAAAGAGAATTTTCAAGTTTTGAAACCTTAAGTACATTGTAATCTCTACTATTATGAATACCATGTAAATTCACAGATAGCAATGAGACATCACATTGTTTTCCACACTCTGAAATGTTGACTTAAGAAGTTACTTTGTGGATCTTCACTGGTACATATAATAAAAAATGGATAGAGCCTATAGAATATTATTTTGTGTTAGAATGTTATTTTGAAAGAGTAAATTGTTAAGGTATTAACCCCAAGAAACAATTTTTGTTTTACCCTTTCTAGTGTATTGATTTTTTTGTTTTGTTTTGAGATTCTCTTGCAGCCTTGGAACTGAAGAAGATTGGAAGCCTTTTTTTTTTTTAATGAAAGCATATTAAACTATAGAATAAAAGTTAATGAAAAGTCACATAGTAAAAAGTAATTTTAATTTTGTAAGGTATATATTTTATCTTATAAATGAAGAACATGGAAATTAATGTTCAGTACACCCAACAAATAAATTAAAATATTTTAGTTTTAAATTGTATAAGTATGAAATAATGGGGAGATAGACATCCTAGCCATCAAGATGCCTCAGCAGAGAATAAAATATCTTTTTTGGTTTTGGAATCGAAGGTATTACCACTAAAGATTTTAAAAGCCTTGTTGTGCTTTTATAACTACAAGCACAAATGGAGCAGCACCTTGGGAAAAGTGCTTTCATAGGAAGTAGGTTAATTGCCTTACATTTTAGACTGATGGTCTGGGGCAGGGGTCCTCAAACTTTTTAAACAGGGGGCAAGTTCACTGTCCTTCAGACTGTTGGAGGGCCAGACTGTAGTTTTTAAAAAACTATGAACAAATTCCTATGCACACTGCACATATCTTAATTTGAAGTAAAAAACCAAACGGGCAAAAACCACCTGCATGTGGCCTACGGGCTGTACTTGGAGAACTCCTGGTCTGGGGTGTCTGTCTGTCTCTCCCCACAACCCCTTCTCTGCAAACTGTGTTTTGTTTTACTCACATCTTGACTTTACCTCCTCTTAGACTTGGTTTCTGACTGATCCTTTCTGCATGGTTCTTGAATTCTGTGTCAGTGTGATTTAGAAATTATGCTCATCTATTTTTCTACCCAGTTTTGACTCATAACTGCAATGGTTCTGTCGCACATTCCTGGCATATGTTCCTGCACATTCATCTGCATGTTGCTTCGACTGACCTGTCTGTTAGAAACTGTTTTACTTACTATAGTAATACGTACTTGTTATAAACATTTTAAACATCACAGAAACTTGCTGACTCTTGACCATAATACCTATATCTTCAGACCTTTTCACAGTGAATTTGGTTCTAGGTACCTGTACAGAAATTTCCTAGTTCTCTTGATAAAATGAAACCCCAGTCTCCAAGATTGTCAATGAAAAGAAACTTCTACATGGGAAGGATTGGCTTGAATTCAAAGCTCGAGTTTTTCTAATTCTCCAGTGATCTCATGGAGTGCCACTTTCTTTACATCCTGGCTCAACTGACTCCTGCCGCCAAATCATTTATCCCTTCATTTGGTGAGGCACAGTTGCAACATTGAAGTGAAACTTTTCTAAAGGCTAAAAACAAAAAGGCAGTGAAACCAGAGCGTAAGTTTAAAGTTAGTTGTCTGGTTTGCAAGGTAAAGTTTATTCATTTTCTGTCTGTGGTCTCCTAAGGGGTACTATCCTGCCTAGTTTCTGGTCCACCATCATATGATGAAGGTCATGTTTCCTATCAACATGTCTCCTTAAGTCTAGGCCTTTAATGGGGGCCACACAGACAGTCCCTTCCTGTCAAGTCTATCTAAGGTCCACTTTCTTGGTTCTAGTTTTCTGCCCAAAGATCTGTCTCTTTTATGGATGATTGATACCAGGACTGTGCTTCAGGAGATATTCCATTTCTTACCCAGGGCCTTAAACTATAGCACCAGTTGGTCTGCCATATTGGAATTCAGCATGAGAAGAAGAGATACACACATACACAGTATGGAAAAGGACATCTTTGTTTTTGTACCTGTTTGTCATCCATGGTCCCGGCATTGACAAAACTTTGATGTTACCTAGAAAGATGGTCATAACATTCATGTACAAATCAAAGCACAGCTAAATAAGCATCAGATTTTTCTGTTTCTTTTAAAAGAAAAATAAATTCTGTAGAAGTATGTACTTATTTATTTTTAATTGATATATTTCCTGTTTGATTTTCATCTGGACAAATATTGATACCATTTTTCTTACTCAATAAGCATGAATGTTGAAGCAGTTTTTAAAAAACAGTAGTTTCAGTCCAAAAACATCTATCCTAAACTGATTTAATTTGTACAATTAAGTTGAAGTAATGATTTCTGAAAGCTGCCCTATCCCTTTCATTTTATTCCCTTATATATAATGGGTCTGTTTTTTTCTGCTAATAATTAAACAGAATAATTAGTTATCAAAGCATCAAATTCAAAAACCAAACCAAAACAGTCTTTTCTTCTACTTACATATAACATAGAAGCTCGCTGTAGGGATTGTTTATTTTTAATGAATAATTTTAAAGAAATGGTATGATGAAATCACTATGTTTGCCACAGGTTGTTTGTGCTTGTGGGTCATGAGATTTGAAGTTATTGAAGACATTGTTGTAAGACTCGAGAAAGTTGTGTGAGTAGCTGATAATTGGCAAATGAGTGAACTACTTCTCATTCTCCTAAGAAATCAAGATTGCTCTTGTTGATTTTGCAATTGCTACTCCCTTGTTACTCTCTGTTTTTTTGATCATAGTCACTCCAATGGATATGAAGTTATATCCTGCTGACATTTTAACATCTCTTTCCAGAGATTTTTGTGTTTATCCATATATGTATATATGTATCATTAGTACTATTTTACCTGTTAAAAAAACAAGTTCATATCTTCTCTTTATATAATTTTTTAAAAACTTAACTGTATATTATTGGTGGTTTTCATATTCTGTGTACAGTTGACCCTTGAACAACATGGGTTTGAACTGCATGGGTCCACTTACATGTGAATTTTCTTCTGTTTCTGCCACCCCTGAGACAGTAAGACCAACTTGTCCTCTTCCTACTTCTCAGACTACTCAACATGAAGATGATAAGTGTGAAGATCTTTATATGCTGATCTACTTCCACTTAATGAATAGTAAATATATTTTCTCTTTCTTATGATTTTCTTAACATTTTTTTTCTCTTGCTTTACTATAAGAATACGGCATATAATGCTTATAACACAAAATATGTGTTAATCTGTTACTGGTAAGGCTTCTGGTCAACTGTAGGCTATTAGGGAGTCAAAAGTTACATATGGATTATGGATTTTTGACTGGGGGGGTCTGTGCTCGTAACCCCCACACTGTTAAAGGTTAACTTTGTATATATAAAATATAATATCTTTATTAGCTAAAAAATGTAATCATTTTAATATACAATCTAATGTAATAATAACTTTATCAATGAATCTCTTATGATTAGACAATTTGGTTGTTTCCAAATTTTTGCAGTTATAAATAGTGCTGTGAGAATTGTTCTAGCTAAATTTTTGCATTTATCTTTAATTTCTTGGGATAAGTAGATAAAAGGAGAGGCAGTAAAGTTTAGTAGTTAGTAGTGAGGTTAAAAGTGTGGGATGGAGCCAGATAGTCTGGGTTTGATTCCTGGTTTTGCTTCTTTGTAGTTCTGGCTTTAGAAAAGTTACTTAATTTTTCTTTCTCAGTTTCTGCATCTATAAAATGGAATAATAGTAAATAGTAGTATCTATTAATAGCTCATAGAGTTAATGAAAATTAAATGAGTTATTTTATGTAAGGTGCTTAAAACTGTATCTGGCACACAGTTATAGTATAAGTTTTAATCCCTATAAGTGGAGCTGCTAGGTGAAAGGATGTGTATGTTTATATGGACATTTGTTATTTTCTGACCAGTGTCCCTTCCTTTGAGAACCATGTTTTCTATTCACTGTGGTCCCAGGGAAAGTTTCAGTCCTAGTTACCTTACCTTCTACTGTAATCTGGGCCAATTAGAGCCTGGGTTTTTTCTTTTGGAACAAACAAGAAAGCCTTTTTCTGTTAGGATGACTAAGGTAAGATACCGTGACTAAGTTGAGGCTGCCAATGTGTGTTTTCCTTGCTTTGTTTAGAGACTGTGAATATTGAACATAAACTGAGGCAAGGATAGCTAAAAAATGAGGAGAGACTTGGAAATATCATCTAAACTTCTGGTTTCAGCTGTTTCTTTTTATTTATTTTTTAATTATTATGGGTACATAATCGTATACTTTTATAGGGTACATGTGATGTTTTGCTATAGGCATATAGTGTGAATTCATTAAATCATGGTAATTGGGGTATCTGTCACCTCAGGCATTTAACAGTTCTTTGTGGTAGGAATGTTCCAATTCCACTCTTTTATTAATAGTTATTTTAAAGTATACCCTAACTTATTGTTGATTATAGTGTTCCAGCTGTTTCTGAAAGCCAAAAGAACATTTTTAATAGTTTTGAGGTGTATTGCTAAAATGTTTTTCAGAAATGTATGTTGATTTATACTCTCATTAGCAACATAGAAGTATATACCCCTTTCCTTCAGGGGGATTTTAGTTAGAAAAATAATCACTTAACAAGAGTTATTACTTAAGCAACAACAAAGGAAACTGCATAGCTCCATAAAGATGAAGATTCTGAGGTGCTGGTTTAGAGAGAATCAGACCTTATACCTAATTCAAACTATGTCTCTGAAACATTACAAATTGCTGCTTGTCTTTGGTCTTTGTTGTGTCCGGAGAATGTTTGATACCAGAAATCTGAATTCTGAAAATTCCAAGGTCTTTCTCTTTGTATTTGTCTAATTTGTCCAGACTGAAAGAGTTCCTTGAGGGCATGCTCCAAATGTATCCCAGTATTCTGGGAGAAATCCTTGAAACTGAAAAAAAGTCTTTTCAGCAGAGATACAACTACTGTCTTAGCAAAATACATAATGGGAGTAAGCAATTATTTAATGATTATTTTTTGAGTGGACAGTTGAAGGGATTTCTTTTCAACGATGTCCATAGCAGACTGAGTTAGGAGAAAGAATTTGTATCTTCCCTGGAAAGGCCTATTTTCCACTGATGAGATCATTGTGTAAATCTCATTTTTTCCCCTTGATCCATTGTAACTTTTTGGATACTTTATTAATTTATAAGGTTAACTAGTACCATGATGTGAAGAAAACAAGTTGTTTGGGAAATTGGCATCTCAATTTATTTTCTTCTTCAAGTAAATATTTTATAGTTAGTTTAAAATGGATATTTAAGAACTTGAAATGGAACATACTTGTTTAAAGAAATAACTAGTTTTGGGGCAAGTTTTTATGTGAAAAAAATCTATTTATAGTTAATGACATATGGTTATAAGTACAAATATGTCTTTCATTTTTCCCAGCTTAAGCTAACTCTAGTAACATTCAGAGAGAGAAAGCAAGTGTCAGAACATCTTGGAAAATAATAGTATGAAAATAAATTTGCAATGGAAAGTAGCAGTTGTGACTGGAGTGAATTTCACAAATGCTTTATATAATTGTCCCACGCGATCTTCTGGGGAATTTGAAAAGAATGTCACTTGTTTTCTTTTTGAGACAAATGTTTTACCAAATAATTTTAGCCTGAATAAACCAAAATCCATATCAGATTAGAGTTAATAAAACTCACTTTTTTAAAAGAGAGAAAGAAATGAGAGGAAACAACAGAATAAAAATTCATTTAGAACAATGAAAAACTGAAGATTTTTGAAAGTACAAATTCACTGTATTATCAAAAACTGCATTACTACTCATCTTCCTCTTCACCTCAAATTCCCTTTCATTGCTACTATTCAGAATGCGTGTTGGAGTAGTTTGGTTCTAGAAGAATGAAGAAAGTTCAAAGAGAGTATAGCACTTGCTAAAGTTATCACAATATGAATAAGGAGATTTTATGATAATGGTCTCCAGCCTTTTTAAAATTATGCTAAAAATGGAACACATAATTCCTATTAATAATGGCTACTAGAAGACAGAATAATGTCCAACAAACATGTGAAAAAATGTTCAACATCTCTAATCATCAGGGAAATGCAAATCAAAACCACAATGAGATATCACTTAACTCCAGTGAGAATGGCCTTTATTAAAAAGTCCCCAAACAATAAATGCTGGCGTGGATGCGGAGAGAGAGGAACAATTCTACACTGCTGGTGGGACTGCAAACTAGTTCAACCTCTGTGGAAAGCAATATGGAGACACCTCAAAGCAATCCAAGTAGATCTACCATTTGATCCAGCAATTCCACTACTGGGCATTTACCCAAAAGATCAAAAGTCACTTTATGAAAAAGACACCTGCACTTGAATGTTTATAGCAGCACAATTCACAATTGCAAAGCTGTGGCAACAACCCAAGTGCCCATCAATTCATGAGTGGATTAAAAAGATGTGGTATATGTATACCATGGAGTACTACTCAGCTTTAAGAAACAGTGGTGATATAGCACCTCTTGTATATTCCTGGATAGAGCTGGAACCCATTTTACTAAGTGAAGTATCTCAAGAATGGAAAAACCAGCACCACATGTACTCACCAGCAAATTGGTATTAATGGATTAATACCTAAGTGGACGTATAGGAGTAATATTTATCGGGTGTCGGGAGGGTGGGAGGGGGGAGGAGGGCATGGGTATATACAACCAAACGAGTAAGATGTGCAACATTTGGGGGATGGACATGCTTGAAGCTCTTACTCGAGGGGGGAGGGAGCACGGGCAATATAAGCAACCTTAACACTTGTACCCCCATAATATGATAAAATAAAAAAAAAATAATGACTACTATATGCCAGACTTTGTCTAATTTAATTAATTTCCCACAACAACCTGATAAGGTATGTGAAATTACTGAGACTTGGAGACATTAAGTAATTTGCTCAAGGTTATCAGCTGGTACTGGGGATATCAGTAACGAAATCAATTTTTTTTTTAAGTTAGAGGCTCATGCTCTTATACTGTGCACAAAGCCTCTGTTAAAATTGGAGAATCCCCAGATCAGTATATTATTTAGTTAGTTGTTTATTTGAGAAATTTTATTGACTATTATTTGCCAGGCATGATGCAAGTCAGATACTGAATGTGCCCTCTCATCAGTTAGATTAAATAGAAGTAGAGCAGTAGGAAAAAGCTGGGCTCTTCTTTAAAGCAGAGTTAGCAGCCTTTTTATAAGTGGAGTGCCAAATCACTTTCTTTTAGCCATTCAATCAAATATCTTTTGAATATGGGGGGATGGTATTGGCTTTGTTCTTAAGGAATTTAATTTTGCTAGGCATAATCACCTTCATTAGCAGAGAAATGAAAAATTCTTTTAAAAGGCTTATATCCATATTAATATTAAATCTGCTAAATTTGTAACAATTGTGGTTTTGGACAGCTGTAAGACACTAGCAAGGATATGTAGGTAGGGGCTAAGAGGTGGATCTGCCTATAGAAAAAAAAAATCACCTACATATCTCGTAAGAATTGAAAATTCAACATGTTCAAGCATACATGCTCTTTCAAACCTCTTCTACTTGGCCATTCACTCACATCAGAAGTTTGCCACACTCTTACCTTTCTTTCTCACTTTTACTTTAAAATGTTTTACTTTTCTTTTTAAATTTTTCTCACATTTCTTTTTTTCTGTTTTCATAGTCACTACCATAGTTCAGGCCCTTATGAGTTCTTTCTTGGATTACTGTAAAGAGCACTATTGAGATAGAGGTTTGACTGCCAGTGATAGAGACCTAATGTAAGCATCTTAAACAATGAAGATATTTATTTCTCTCCTACGTTAAAGTCTGGATATAGACAGTTTGGGATTTGTATAGACATCTGGACCCAGGCTGCTTCTAGCTTTATACTTAGCATCTTAGCTCTATCATATCTATATAGGAGAATGAAGGAAGTAGGGAAGAAGGGATTACCCATTTCCTTTTAAAGGCCCACAGCATTTCTGTGTCTCCTAGTCCTTTTCAAATTCAGTGCTCTATACTTGGCTGAAAGGTCTCTAATGGTACAAGTAGTGTCCTCTCCTGCTCTGTACCTCTGCATTGAGGGTCTATAAGAGGTAGTATAGCTGATTGGTTGGTCATAAGTAGCATAAATTCTTGTGTCAGACAACCTGAGTTTGAGTTTTTGCTTAACTACTCACTGCAGTGTGACTGGACAAATCGCTGAACTACTAAGCTTAGTTTATCCTCCATAAGCCTGGGATAATAGTAACAGTAGTACCTGCTTCGTGAGATTGTTATGAGGATTAAATGAACTCTTAAGCAAGGTCTTCTGCCTAGCAGAAAAAGCACTCAAAAAATGGCAGCTATTATTTTTACATATGTGCATGTATGTTCTTCATATACACATATAATATTTAGGCATGCTTCACAAAATTTCAGCTGGGTGTGATTTTCATTGACTTCTCTAGATGTTTTCATATTAATTGGGTATATGTTTGTATATTAATTGACATATTTAAAAAATAGATAACCTGTGGAGTTTTTTTCCTTCTGGCTGACTTTTGTACTTGAATGTGAGCTTTTAAAGACAGGAACTGCATCCTGCTCACTTTTATATTGCTGGAGCCTAGTAAAATACCAGATACATAAAAGATAATAAATATGTGTTGAATGAATATTGAATGATTACTAAAGTGGGATGGCAGCCTAGATACCATCCTTCTCCTACTGCCATTTTCTTTTCAAGCATGTATCTTCCTATATCATCTTCCCTAAAAAAGAGAAGTTTTAGTATAAATAGCTGGCATCTTTATTATGACCACTATATCAATTATTCTCAACTTTTTTTCCCTGATGAGAAACTGAGTTTAATTTCCCTGAAGTATTTTGATTATTAAGAAGAAGGAGGGCCGGGTGTGATGGCTCATGCCTGTAATGCTAGCATTCTGGGAGGCTGAGGCAAAAGGATCACTCAAGGTCAGGAGTTCAAGACAAACCTGAGCAAGAGCAAGACCCCGTGTCTATTAAAAAATAGAAAGAAATTATCTGGACAACTAAAAATATATAGAAACAATTAGCTGGGCATGATGGCACATGCCTGTAGTCCCAGCTACTCAGGCTGAGGCATAAGGATTGCTTAAGCCCAGGACTGTGAGGTTGCTGTGAGCTAGGCTGATGCCACCACTCTAACCTGGGCAACAGAACGAGACTCTGTGTCCAAAAAAATAAAATAAAAAAATAAAAAAAATTAGAGAAGAAGGTGACTAAGTGTCCCTGTACAAGTTACCAGTGGGAGTGGGAGGAAGATTATGATGCTGACCATTCTTCCTCCATTATAAGGAATACTCAGGAGATATAAAGAGGGCAGTTTGGCAGTGGAACTATCTTGGACTTTGACTATGTAAAACTTTGAGATCTCCAAGCTGCCTGCTGTTGACAAATGTCGCTTAGTAGGCCTTGCTTAAGATGCAAGCACATTCATGTAAGCACCTTTAATCATCTTGTAGTTCTTATTTTTTTACATTAACTTTCTAAATAATACATTTGTAGTTATCAGATTGTTTTAAGACCTGTTTGAATATTTTTCTCAAATAATGCATGAATTATGTGATTTTTGGATATTATATACTTTTTTGCTTTTTAAGAGTATAACTTAGACTGTTCAAGAATTCCCTCACTTTTCCTATCAGGATTTTGAAATATGTTTAATGTTTTCCAGAGGTTTTTATTTCAGCCAGGATAAATTTTCCATCTGATATGCTATATTCTTCTATGTAAATGTAGTTGAATATTCTATAATATGATCAATGGTTTATATTCTTAAATATACCATAGAGGTTTTGTATAAACCCTTCACTTTATAAATGAGGAGTCTAACATTTAATTAGGTACTTATTCAGCTTTACATAAGAAATTACTAGTAAGGGTCTTCTGCTTATTTAAAGGTCATAGTTTATTCTAGTAGAAGTTACTGCATTTCTCTTGATACTAGTAATTAATATTGCTGTAGTTTGAATTAATCATAGTTATTATTGTTTTAAGAATATCATAATTGGCCAGGCGCGGTGGTTCACACCTGTAATCCTAGCACTCTGGGAGGCCGAGGTGGGCAGATCACTCGAGGTCAGGAGTTCGAAACCAGCCTAAGCAAGAGCGAGACCCCGTCTCTACTATAAGTAGAAAAGAAATTGATTGGCCAACTAATATATAGAGAAAAAATTAGCAGATTGGCAGGAGAAAAACATTTATAAATAAAATTTTTAAAAACTCCAACTAGGTCTGGGAGGCCGAGGTGTGCGGATTGCTTAAGGTCAGGAGTTCGAAACCAGCCTGAGAGAGACCCCGTCTCTACTAAAAATAGAAAGAAATTAACTGACCAACTAAAAATATATATACAAAAAATTAGCTGGGGATGGTGGCGCATGCCTGTAGTCCCAGCTACTTGGGAGGCTGAGGCAGCAGGATTGCTTGAGCACAGGAGTTTGAGGTTGCTGTAAGCCAAGCTGACGCCATGGCATTCACTCTAGCCTGGGCAACAAAGTGAGACTCTATCTCAAAAAAAAAGAATATCATAATTCATTCTCTTGGCCATTCATACATGGAATTGAGGGCAACCCTTCTAAACAGAAAGTAAAGTGTAGTTTCTTTCAGGATTGTGTTAGGATAATTCATGTAAATTAAAAAAAAAACTTGTGTATTTGCTATATGTGATACTTCTAGCTTCATGATTTTTCTTTTGGTGATAAAAATGAACAATTATTTTATTAAAGCCATTATAAAATGTGAATGATAATGCGCTTCTTTTCCTTTGTTCTTAAATGTTGATTTATTATGCTGATATTTTTAATTTAAAGGATAATAGAAGATTCTTTTTTTTTTTTTCTTTTTTTCTTTTTTTTTGAGACAGAGTCTCGCTTTGTTGTCCAGGCTAGAGTGAGTGCCGTGGCGTCAGCCTAGCTCACAGCAACCTCAAACTCCTGGGCTCAAGCGATCCTTCTGTCTCAGCCTCCCAAGTAGCTGGGACTACAGGCATGAGCCACCATGCCCGGCTAATTTTTTCTATATATATTAGTTGGCCAATTAGTTTCTTTCTATTTATAGTAGAGACGGGGTCTCGCTCTTGCTCAGGCTGGTTTCGAACTCCTGACCTCGAGCAATCCGCCCGCCTCGGCCTCCCAGAGAGCTAGGATTACAGGCGTGAGCCACCGCGCCCGGCCGAAGATTCTTAAATGACTTATTAATTGGCCTTCAACAGTTGAAGAAAGAAAGAAGGTATCTATAAAGAGACAGGACATTTTAATTTTTAAAAAAATTTTTTTTATTTCAGCATATTATGGGGGTACAAATGTTAAGGTTACGTATATTGCCCATGTTCCCCCTCCCCCATGATATTTTAAGATTGTTAATGTATATTGTATATAATTTTTGAAACAGGAAAATAGTAAAACTTCTTAGGGTTAAGTTTTATGTCTAAAAATGAGAAAGTGTTGATCAATTTTAAGGAATGTCATTACTTTTTACATAAATTTTTCCATCTTATATGGTAGTAAAATTATAGACTCCTTAAGGATCCCTTTATCCTCATGTAAAGAATCTGAGACCTCTAGCATCATAACTCTTCACAGAATATTGGTTGAGCAACCATCAACCAATTCTATTTGCACAGGTGTGAATTTAGCAGTTGAAGTCAGTAGGTATAGGGTATTTCATTAATCAAGGACTTAAAAAAAAGTCAAGGGTACTTGGTTAAAAGTTTTCAGTATATGTGTGTGTGTATATACACATACATGTACATACATGTATACACATATATGTATATACATGTATGTAGTTATATTTTAGTTGACTGACCGTTTGTCTTTTAGAAATTATGACTCATAAAAGAATTTATAACTAAAAGGAAAGCATAATCAACAGGTCACTAAACTCTTTTCTACCCCCTGCATCAGGGAGCAGCTCCCAAGAGCCTTATACTCTATTTTATAAATATAAGATGTATTTGGAAAGATAATTATTATAAAATTGCCATATGAATGCTATAGAAAGTAAGACTAGAGTTCAGAAAGCTGAGGGTGACAGGAAGGGGCTCGTGGAAATAGTTGATTTTGAGTTGAACCTTGAAGGATAGGGTGAATTTTTTTTTCCTACTTTTGATTATGAAAATTTTCAAACCTGCAGCAAAGTTCTTGATGTTGAGTGAGAGAAAAGAAATTCATGCAAATTAGTAGTAATAACAGCTAACATTTTTTCAATGCTTTCCGTGTACAAAATATTTTATTTTATTTTATTTTTTTTGAGACAGAGTCTCACTTTGTTGCCCAGGCTAGAGTGAGTGCCGTGGCATCAGCCTAGCTCACAGCAACCTCAAACTCCTGGGCTCAAGCAATCCTTCTGCCTCAGCCTCCCCTGTAGCTGGGACTACAGGCATGTGCCACCATGCTCAGCTAATTTTTTCTGTATATATTAGTTGGCCAATTAATTTTCTTTCTATTTATAGTAGAGACGGGGTCTTGCTCTTGCTCAGGCTGGTTTCGAACTCCTGACCTCGAGCAATCTGCCTGCCTCAGCCTCCCAAGTGCTAGGATTATAGGCGTGAGCCACCGTGCCCAGCCTACAAAATACTTTATAAACATCTCAATCCTTGTAGCTTTACTGAGGTGGGGATACTTTCATTATTCCCATTTTACACGTGGGAGTTGGAGGCTTTGGGTAACTTGCTCAGAATTTTGCATCTTACGATAAAGAATCTGCGATTTACTTGCAAGAGTTCTAACTCTACAATCTATACTCTTTAACACCTGACCTGTATGGTTTCATATCAGTGAAATCAAACTTTCCTTGTTTGAATTTAAATAGAGTTGGTTGCAAGAAAAAAAGAGCTTCTCAAGTTCAAAAAGGGTACATAATATGAGTACAACAAAGATGTTGTAAAAATCCAAGGACTAGGTTCACAGGAGCTAGAACTAGCCCCATATGTGGGCACATAGTCTTTGTCTTGCTTATTTCTATATGCCTTCTCTGGTCCCTGTCCCCCTTTTTTTCTGCTGGTCTTTGTTCTGTTCCTTTGCTCATCAGTAACTTCCAATTCCTTTGTGATTTTACTTGCTGTCCTACTGTCACAGTGTGGCTCTTCTAGCCTCTGTGCTTCATTGTTTACCATTTTTTGAGATAAATCTTCTTGGCCCAGCTAATCTTTTTGAAGCAGACTACTAAGTGACTGGGCTTTCCCTATGGTGCCTATTCTGTCTAGTCATCTCTGAACAGGGGCGAAGATATGTGATACAAAACATGCCCACTGACCCTTCGCATGGCTGTGACATTTTCATCTAGAAGTCATGTATGAGTGGGCAGATTTCATAAGATTTACTGATAACTAACTGACCTAGTTTAGGTGAAATTATAAAAGAAAAAGATGGTCATATTGAATTTTTTACCAGATAAGCATTTTCTAAGGTGCATTCCACAGAACAGTTCTAGGCAATATCCTGTGAACAGTGGTAACTTTGGCTAAATAAGAGAAATTGCTTAATATATTTATTTCTTGAAGATTCACAGTGTGGACTGACATTTTAAAAATTCTGAGTTGTCCTGTAATATGGAAGTTTGATGAGCTGTTTTTAATGTAACATTTCCTACACTTACTTGGTCCTAGGACTTTTTTTTTTTTTTTTTTTTTTTTTTTTTTTTTTTTTGAGACAGAGTCTCGCTTTGTTGCCCAGGCTAGAATGAGTGCCATGGCATCAGCCTAGCTCACAGCAACCTCAAACTCCTGGGCTCAAGCGATCCTTCTGCCTCAGCCTCCCAAGTGGCTGGGACTACAGGCATGCGCCACCATGCCCGGCTAATTTTTTCTATATATATTATTTGGCCAATTAATTTCTTTCTATTTATAGTAGAGACGGGGTCTCACTCTTGCTCAGGCTGGTTTCGAACTCCTGACCTCGAGCAATCCGCCCGCCTCGGCCTCCCAGAGAGCTAGGATTACAGGCGTGAGCCACCGCGCCCGGCCTTAGGACTTTTTTTACTGTATGATATCTCACTGAACAGTGTTTGGGAAGCATTACATTAGAGTATGGAGGAGGATTTTTTGGGGGGCAGGGAGGTAGGACTAGTGTTGTAAAATCCTACTGGTGCTTCTGCTTGGTCATCATTTACAGTATGGGATGATTGTTAAAAACATGGGCTTTGGCATCACATAGATAGGGTTTGAATTTTAGCTGTGTTATTTAGATGTGATCTTGTTGGACTAAGGCTTTTTCTGGGCCTTAGTTTGCTAATTTGTAATATTTCCTATCAGGTGCTTAGCTCAGTGCCTGACATGATAAATAATTAATAAATGGTGATCATTAAAATTACCTGTGTTTTTCTACTAGAAACTATTTGGGTGTTCCAGTTAGGGCAATTATTCTTCTATAATAGGAAACTATTATCTTGTATCTGAATAGTTTTGTCTGGTTTAATTCATGTGTCAGACTTCATTTTAGGATAAATATGGGGTTAAAGGAGAATCTCAATTCAGAGAAAAGATTTTGATGGGAGAGAGGCTACCAAATTTTCTGTACCAAAGAAAGAGTAGAAATTATGGGTGGTAATTTGAGATGATATTACTGTTTGAAATCTGCTGTGTAGGATAGTATGTGTAGGGGGTAACAGTGTGTGACTGACTATGCTCTGGAGAGGGTAGGCCACATTTTAAAGTCTGAATTTGCCTAAGAATATTTTGGTTTATAATCCAAATGTGTATGGGCATGCATAATTCTCTGAACATGAGCTATAACCATAGCCCATTTCTGAAAAATGCAGCTAGGGCTTGTATCAGTTGTTAGGCTTCTTGCCATGAGTCCACAAGGTCAGCTCCCCCTGTCAGATCCCGGCCATCCTGTGCGTGCTGCAAGCTGAGGCTTTGAGGGAAAATAACACATCCCCTGAAAATAAGCCCTAGGGTGTCTTCTGGAGGAAAAGTAAATATAAGACCCTGTCTTATTTTCGGGGAAACACAGTTGCTGCAATGGATTGAGCAGGCTAGTCCCCAGTTCCACAGATGCCTGTAACAGGGTGGGTAGTGTCATGAATGTCCTTAGGAGAGCTTGGTCTCCCCTGTCCCTAACCAGTCATGTGGTAGCTGCAGTCACATCACCTTGAACTTGACCCAAGGATGGGGTTGTGTCCCAGTGGTAAACTTTCAATATAGCACCATGTGTGGGATTGCAGTGACAGAGGGCAGGATACCTTTCAGGCAAGTGGCATGGGCAAGAAACTGTAGGGAATGCTGTCTGCTTTAATCTCAGTCTCATAGGAGCCAGTAGCAGGGTGGTGGGAATTGTCCTAGGGGTGTATAGGAGACCTTGGGCTCCCCTGTCCCTCCTCAGCTGGGTGGGGCTGTGGCTGTGTCAGCCTGTATTCAGCCCAAGGATGGGACACTGCCTAGCTTCAGACTCCCAAAATGGTGCCATGGACCTGTGGCCAGAGAGGGTGGGGCCACTTTCAGGCTGGCTGCACTGCAAACTGGGGAGTGTAGTTTGTTCGAGACTCAGTCCTACAGCAACTAGCTGAAGGATGGTAGACACTGTCCTAGATGCATGCTGGAAATCCTGGTTTCCCTGAGCCTTCCTATCCAGGCAGGTGCTGCAGCTGCCTTAGCCTAAACTCAGCCTGAGGCAGGAAGCAGCACAACCCAGTTTCAAACTCTCAAAATGGTGCCTTGGACCTGGGACTGGAAAGGTTGGGATCCCACTCAGGTAGGTAGTGTAGGTAAGAATCTGTGGAAAATGCTGTCAGCTTATGTCTCCGTCTCAACAGCAGCACAAAACAGGGCAGTGGGGACCTTTCTAGGGGTGAGTGCAAAGCGCTTGTGTTCCTCTATCACCTCCTTAGAGCCCTGCAGTGGCTTCAGGCATCCCCACGGTTTCCTGTTATGTAGGCTGTCAGAATGGCAACTGGCTCAAGCTGCTTTAGGCTCAGATGCCTGTGGGATTCCGCAGCAGTTGCGTTTCAGGAACAGGGTCTCTGTGTAATCACCAAGCAGCTCCCTATGTTAGAACCAAGACCTATGTGAGTTGGGGGCTTCTCTTTTAGCCAAGATCATAAAAGCTTCTTAATGGAGGAGCTCTGGGGGCTTCTGTCTTACTGTTTCCCTACAGTCTAGCAGCTTCTCCTGTTAGCCAGTCCTTAGCCAGGCAAGTTATCGAACCCTCTTGTTACCTACTTTTGGCACTTCCTGTCACTTCTCTGGTGAAATACTAGCCTTCTCTCCTAGATGGTCTGTTCAAAATGTGAGCTGGGAGATGCTTTAAAGAGAAAGGGACACAGCTTTCATTACCTTTCTTTCCTGCTGGGTAGAAAGTGGATATGATAGCTGGAACTTAAACAGCCTTCTTGGACTAGGAAGTAAAAGCTACATGTTGAAGATTGTAGAATGAGAAGATGATTATGAATCCTCCATCCCACCCCTGTATTGCTTCATTTATGTGGAAGAGACAAAACTTATATTTTATTTAGATTACTGTTCCAGTTACTTGCAACCCAACCTAAACCTAAATGGTATACCACTGTGTCTCTAAAGAAATTTTATGTTACTATTTTTTGATTAAAAAATTTAATCCCATCATGGGCACTGACTTTCACCTAATCTGTTAAACCTGCCTGTATAAGCACACTTTTCCATGTACTTGGCATCTTTCCAACATGTTACATTAAAATTTTGGCTAGGTCAATATTCATTTCTTACATTTTGACTATGTAAAGGAGCTTAATTATCTATTTTTGTTCTTTGCTTTGTTTTTTCTTGATTGGCATTGTCATCTAATTCTGCCAGTTATCTAAATCTATCAGCTTTATTTTAATGAAGATCTCTTCTTAGCTTGGGTTTACCAAAATGCTTTAATCTATACTGATTGTTGTATATGATGCACCACTGATAATCTTAGAATTTCTGTTCCCCATCATTTTAAGGATTCCTTTTTGTCTCTTCCTTCTGTTAGGTCTCCTGATTCCTGAACCTATTCTTGTTTTATCCATTTATTTTGTTGGAGCTTATCCTCTAGTAGCATCTTGAGAAAGAGTGCAAAGGAAGTAATATACTTGAAGCCTTGCATGTCTTGCATGTTTTTATTCTTGATCGATAGTTTGGGTTGTTGGGGATAGTTAAGGGAAATTATTTTCCCTTAAACGTTTGAAGCTATTGATTTATTTTCTTTTAGTTTTCAAGAATGCTGAAAGTTCAATGTTACTCTGATTCCCAGTCTTTTGTATGGTGCTTAGTTTTCCCTCCCTGAAAACTTTTGAGATCTTTTATTTATTCCTGATTTTCTGAAATTTTATGCCTCGAAGTAGGTCTTTTTGTATTAATTATTTTGGGCATTCAGTAGGCTTTTCCAAACTGTTAACCAATGAATTTATGTTCTTCCATTCTCCATTGTGACTATTGTTTCTTCTTGAAACTCCTGTTATTGAATATTGGACTTTCTGGACTGATTATCTGGTTTTTTTTTTGTTTTTTTTTTGAGACAGAGTCTCACTTTGTTGCCCAGGCTATAGTGAGTGCCATGGCGTCAGCCTAGCTCACAGCAACCTCAAACTCCTGTGCTCAAGCAATCCTCCTGCCTCAGCCTCCTGAGTAGCTGGGATTACAGGCATGCGCCACCATGCCTGGCTAATTTTTTTCTATATATATATATTAGTTGGCCAATTAATTTCTTTCTATTTATAGTAGAGACGGGGTCTCGCTCTTGCTCAGGCTGGTTTCGAACTCCTGACCTTGAGCGATCCACCCACCTCAGCCTCCCAGAGTGCTAGGATTACAGGCGTGAGCCACCGCGCCCGGCCTGATTATCTGTTTTTATTGTTAATCAATTTTTTCATATTTTTTTTTTTTGCGACAGAGTCTCACTTTGTTGTCCAGGCTAGAGTGAGTGCCGTGGCGTCAGCCTAGCTCACAGCAACCTCAAACTCCTGGGCTCGAGCGATCCTTCTGCCTCAGCCTCCCGAGTAGCTGGGACTACAGGCATGCGCCACCATGCCCGGCTAATTTTTTATATATATATCAGTTGGCCAATTAATTTCTTTCTATTTATAGTAGAGACGGGGTCTCGCTCTTGCTCAGGCTGGTTTTGAACTCCTGACCTTGAGCAATCCGCCCGCCTCCGCCTCCCAAGAGCTAGGATTACAGGCGTGAGCCACAGCGCCCGGCCTTCATATTTTAATATCTCTGAAATTAGGATGCATTTTACAGTTGTAACATCTGTTAATCTGTTTTTATCTCTTTGTTTTGTTTTTGTTCTATTTATTACTCCCTTTTTTCCTTCATCTCTTTTGTTGTTTTCATTTCTATTGTCATTTTATTTCATCAATGCTTTTTGTCTCTCAATATTCCCTTTTATAACATTTTGTTGTTTTTCTGTGGATGTAATATCTTGTCACTATGAAGATATTATAGATTTTAAGAAATTTATTTTCCCCCTGCATAACTTTTTTTTGTTTGTTTGTTTCTTTCCTCTATTTGTTTTGGTTTTGATCTTCCATGTTAGAGGCTTTTCTTAGCTGTCTCATAATCTTGTACCCATTGTGAGTTTTTGGACTAAGGGCTTCACATTTGGTGATCCTGCTCAGATATTTCATTTGATAACCTTCCTTGGTCTTTTACTTTGGGTTGATCCAGATTCCCCAAAGAAGAATCTTCCCATCTCCTGCCTGGAAGGTGTAGATCTGGTTGCCAGCATTTTGGGAGCCAAGTAGGGGAAGATTGCTTGGGGTTGCAGCGTTAGTATGTAAACTGTCCCACAGTTCCTCCTATATTCAGTATAATATCTCTACTCTCAATTGCCAAGTATTCCTCTAGGCCATTTAGTCTTTCTTTTATTTTTTCCTGATGGTAAGCCTCAAATCTGGAATGGAGCAAGGACATTTACCCAGCTGCTTAGAGTAGGCCGGGTATCTGAGGATCTAACTGCTTCTTAACTAGGCTTTCAAACAGTTTCCAGTCACCCTTTATTGCCAGATTGTTGAGGATTATGAAATATAAATCTGTATAGTAGCTTATTGTCATTCCTCCTGTAGGGTTTAGAGTTCTGAGGTGAGCCAATTCATCTAAACTTGTCTATCTCTATCTCTGTATATCCTTATAACAATTGCCCTAAAGATTCAGCATTTTTAACAAGTTTCAGGTAATGCAGATGCTTCTGTACCATACTTTAAGAAGCAAGGCTCTTAATCATCAATTCAGACTCTTAATCCCCCAAACTGAGATAAGTTAATATTAGTGGAAACTTTCAGTTTGAATTTTACTTTAAAAGTGGTAGAGATCATATATGTCCATTTTAAAATTATTTATTTTGAATGAATGAAAAAGCTTCATGAATTCAAAAGATACCAAAGTTAAATATTGGAAACCCGTCCTTCTGCTCCTGCCTTTCAGCTACCCAGTTTCCCTTTAGAGAGCATTTCTTGTGTACCCTTCACGGATATTCTATACATAGAGAAGTAATTATGTTTATATATTCTCCATTTACCTCCTCCTTTTTATGTACATGGCTGTAATTCTAGAGCCCTGCTTTTTCCTTGATGATTTTTATTTTTTAATTAGATTTTTGTCTTGTATTTTGTAATTCTTTTTAAAAATTAAAGGAAAATTTACATAGAGTAAAATGCACAGATCCTAAGTGTACAATTTGAGTTTTAACAAATGAACACACCTTGAAATGTATGTCCCAGTCAAGACCTTGAATACTTTATTTCAATAAGCTCTGGCATGCTAATTTTATGCTTGTAATTCAATGATGAAGCTAGGATTTAATGAAGCATTAATGAATTGCTGTTCTATTTTATATGGGACTCTGGGTACTTTTGAAATATCATCAACTCACTTTTTAAAAAATAGACTTTATTTTTTTAGAGGAGTTTTAAATTCATAGGAAAATTGGGTAGAAAGTACAGAGAGTTGCCATGTGTGTCCTGTCTTCATACATCATAGCCTCCTCGACTATTAATATCCTGCTTCACAGTGGTACATTTATTGGCCAGTCACTGTACTACATTGACACATCATTGCCACCCAAGGTCCATAGTTTACATTAGAGTTCATTTTTGGTGGTGTATATTCTGTGGGTTTGAACTAATATGTACTGATGTGTATCCACTCTTATAGTGTCATGCAGAATAATTTCAGTGCTCTAAAAATCCTGTGTGCTTTATTGATCCTTTCCTCCTTGCCCTCAACCACTGATCTTTTTACTGTCTTCATAGTTTTGTCTTTTCCAGAATATAATATAGTTGGAATATGTAGCCTTTTCAGATTGGCTTTTTTAGCTTACTAATATGCATTTAAGGTTCCTCCATCTCTTTTCATGGCTTGATAGCTCATTTCTTTTTAGTGCTGAAGAATATTCCATTGTCTGAATATTCCAGTTTATTTATCCACTCACCTATTGAAGGACATCTTAATTGCTTCCAAGTTTTGATAATTATGAATAAAACTGCTATAAACATCTGTGTGCAGGTTTTTGTGTGGGTGCAAGTTTTCAAATCATTTGGTTGATGCTAAGGAATATGATGGCTAGGTAATATGGTAACATTAGGTTTAGTTTTGTAAGAAATTGCCCAACTGTCTTCCAAAGTGGCTGTACCATTTTGCGTTCCCAACAGCAATGAAGGAGAGTTCTTATTGCTTCACGTCTTTGCCAGCATTTTCTCTACTTATGGGTATGTAGTAGAATCTCATTGTTATTTTAATTTGCAATTACCTAATGATGTATAATGCTGAGCATCTTTTCATATGCTTATTTGTCCTTTAGGTATCCTCTGTAGTGAGGTGTCTGCTTGAATTTTTTACAGTTTTTATTTGGTGGTTTGTTTTTTTTTCCTTTTCTTTTTTCTCTTTTAGAGACAGGGTCTCACTCTTTTGCCAGGGCTGGAGTGCAGTGATGTAATCACAGCTCACTGCAGCCTCAAACTCCTGGGCTTAAGCAGTCCTACCTCACCCTCCCAGTGGCTGGGACTATAGGTGCGTGCCACCATGCGTGACTAATTTATTTTTTATTTTTTGTAGAGACATGATCTCTCTGCATTGCCCAGGCTGGTCTTGAACTCCTGGCTTCAAGTGATCCTCTTGCCTTGGCCTCCCAAAGTGCTGGGATTATAGGCATAAGCCTCTGTACCTAGCCTCTGGGCTGTTCATTTTCTTATTGTTGAATTTTAAGAGTTCTTTGCATATTTTGGATATGCAAAGATAATAGTTCTTTATCAGATGAGATAATAGTCCTTTATCAGATATATCTTTTGCAAATGTTTTCTCCCGGTCTGTGGTTTGTCTCCTCCTCTTGAATCATCTCACTTTTTACAAGGGGTACCTGACTGAAACTTAATGAAAGTTCTTATGTATAGAATGGCTTATAATTTTGACTTAAGTAGGTCTCTGGATAAAAAATGTTACAAACACTACTCATGTCTTCAGAGCCGCTTAAGATTTTTATTAATTTTAAGAATATAGTTATATTAACATGTGGCTTACTTAGTAGAACACTTTATTGGCCCTCCATGGTCTACTTAATAAAGTTTCTCTATTACCTTGCTTCAGCTCCTCGTTCCAATTTCTATTTCTTACTGTTTCTCTTTATAAATACAGTAGTCTCTCTTTATGTGTGGGGGATACATTCCAGTGCTCCAGTGGATGCCTGAAACCAAGGATAGTACTGAACCTGATTGCTGTCAGTTGGAATACATTTCTGTTGATATCTTCTACAAATTTAATACCTTTTCCATTTTAACTAAGCACTTATGCACTGAGGCCATAATTTTTGCAATTTGAGTTGTGACAGCAGAACTAACACAAATTTCTTTTTCCTTTTTCACAATTTTAAAGATGGAAGATTCATTCTTACTGTAGATCTTAGCAACCTCAGCATACATTTTTTATTTCCTTTCCTTAAATAGAGAATTTTCACCTTTTCACTTAAAGGAAAAAGTGCTTCACTCAGGTATATCCAAATTGCCAGCATCATACTCTTGCAGTTTAGGGCCATTATGAAGTCTAATAAAGGTTACTTGAACTCCAGCATTGTATTACCATGACAGTCAATCTGAGAACCTAGATGGCTACTAAGTGACTAAAAGTTGGTAGTGTACACAGTGTGGATACGCTGGATAAAGCGATGATTCATATCCCAGGCAGAATGGGGTGGGAAGATGAGATTTGTCACACTACACAGAATGGCACACAATTTAAAATTTAGGAATTGTTTATTTCTGGAATTTTCTGTTTAATATTCTCAGACTATGGTTGACCACAGGTAACTAATCAAACTGCAGAAAGCAAAACTGTGGATGGGGGAAACTACTCTATATAATGCCAGACTGAACCACTGTGCTCCCCACAGAAGCCCAGTGCTTATGTTGTGTCCCTCCTGCTTTCTATTCAGAATCTTTTGTATCTTTTAATTCAAGTACCATCTTTTTCATGGTGCCTTAGGGAAGTCTATGGCTCCAACCTGAGAGTGTAATACAAAATATGAAACTTTAATATATGAAGGTGTTTATTACAGCATTTTTTTTTTTTTTTTTTTTTGAGACAGAGTCTCGCTTTGTTGCCCAGGCTAGAGTGAGTGCCGTGGTGTCAGCCTAGCTCACAGCAACCTCAAACTCCTGGGCTCGAGTGATCCTTCTGCCTCAGCCTCCCGGGTAGCTGGGACTACAGGCATGCGCCACCATGCCTGGCTAATTTTTTTATATATATATCAGTTGGCCAATTAATTTCTTTCTATTTATAGTAGAGACGGGGTCTCGATCTTGCTCAGGCTGGTTTTGAACTCCTGACCTTGAGCAATCCGCCCGCCTCGGCCTCCCAAGAGCTAGGATTACAGGCGTGATACAGCATTTTTTAATAGTAGCTAAATACTGGAGGCAACCATAGTGTTCAGCAAGAATGGAATGATTATAATTAAAAATGATATTCGAGCATATTGAAAACATGGAAAGATGCTTATGTTATAGTCAGAAAAAAGTTAGGATGCAAAATTGTACATGCAGAATAATTACAGGTCTGAAACAAAACACAAAAATAGATAAAAGGAGGGACACCAAAATCAGTTGTTGTGTTATGGTGCTAGAATCACATATGGTTTTTTTTCCTCTTATTTTACAAATTTTAAGAAGTATAAGTAAAATTAAATAATTATAAATTTTTATGGGAAATATTCGTGCATTTTCTTTTGCTTTTTAAAGGGTTAGTCAAAACATGAAGCACATGAAGTTTTGAATATGGTAACTGTATTGGAAGAATTTGTGATATCATATAGTGAGCTTTAAAAGAGCTATGTACTTTTAGAGACAAAGTGAGATGAGAAACATGAATTTGATACTTGGTAGGGTGTAATTGGTGAAATTTAAATTTTCTAGTGTTTGTTTTAATAGCTATTTGAAGAAAATAAGACCTTTTAAAAAATGATGGAATATTTTCTATGAGAAGAATAGAAGGTAAAATAAGATGGGAGCACTGGTGAGTGCAGACATTGAAAGGACATAAATGGGTAAGGACAGCCCTAAACACAATGATGAATGTAAAAGAGAGGCGCTAGAATATAAATACAGTGAGGAGAAGGCCAGAGCTTGGAATGAAGCTTGTGAAAAATGCTTAAGTCAATAAAAAAGTTTTTCATGTTGTTTTAGTAGAGTTAACTAACAAAGAAGGAATGACCCTGCTGTTTGGAACTGAGGTGTTACATTAGCAGATGTCAGAGAGAAAGCAGAGCTTTTCTTTTTCTTTTCTTTTTTTCTTTTTGTTTGAGACAGAGTCTTGATCTGTTGCCCAGGCTAGAGTGCAGTGGCATCAGCCTAGCTCACAGCAACCTTAAACTCCTGGGCTCAAGCAATCCTCCTGCCTCAGCCTCCCGAGTAGCTGGGACTATAGGCACGTGCCACCATGCCTAGCTAATTTTTTCTGTTTTTAGTTGCCTGGCTAATTTCTTTCTATTTTTAGTAGACATGGGGTCTCGCTCTTGCTGAGGCTGGTCTCGAACTCCTGCCCTCAAGCATATATTATCTTGGCCTCCCAGAGTGCTAGGATTATAGGCATGAGCCACCATGCCTGGCTAAGTAGAGCTTTTCTATTCCTATTTGGTTTGATCTCCTCTTTTGTGGGGAATTATCTTTAGATTAAAGAGGGTAAAAAGACTGTTGTTCTTTTATAATTAATTATTGAATGTATTTATGATATGATTGCCATGTTGTAGATAAATTTAAAAATAAAGGCTAACAAAAAAAGATGAAACTCCTATTCAGTATTTTTTTCTTTTTCTTAGAGCTTCTTTCTCCTAGAAGTATGCCCTAGTTTTCTATATCAGTATAGACTATACTATATCTTTAACAAAATTTAATTGAATTATAGCATGCATACAGAAAAGTACATAAAATACACAGATCAGTAAATAATCTCAAAATGAACACCTGTGGAACCATCACTTAGTTCAAGAAATCGACCATTGGAAACCCTCATAATGCTCCATGCTAGTCATTAACCCTTCCTTCTCTAAAGTTATAAACTGTTCAGACTTATAATACTATACATTACTTTACCTATGTTTATAGTTCATATGAATAGAAGAAAGAAAGCATTTTTGTGTGTCTTCTATTGCTCAACATTATGTTTTGAGATTCATCCATGTTGTGTGTAGTTCTGGCTTGTTTTTACTGTTGTATAGTATCCCATTTTATGAATAAAACACAATATATTTATCCATTGATAGGCTTTGAGTTGTTTCTAGTTCATTTTTTTCACCACCATATATACTTGGTGCCTAGTTTTATGCCTGTAATGTAACAGGCATTCAATAAATATTTGTTGAATTTAAGATTGAAATATCTCACATTTTACAGTTACTACTGAATTTTCTCTTACTCATCTTCCTGGAGCCCATTTTTCTTTTTGTGGATGTGGTATCATTTAAAAAAGGTTTTCTGGGAGGCCGAGGCGGGCGGATTGCTCAAGGTCAGGAGTTCAAAACCAGCCTGAGCGAGACCCCGTCTCTACCATAAAAATAGAAAGAAATTAATTGGCCAACTAATATATATAATATAAAAATCAGCCGGGCATGGTGGCTCGTGCCTGTAGTCCCAGCTACTCGGGAGGCTGAGGCAGGAGGATCGCTTGAGCCCAGGAGTTTGAGGTTGCTGTGAGCTAGGCTGACACCACGGCACTCATTCTAGCCTGGGCAAGAAAGCGAGACTCTGTCTCAAAAAAAAAATAAAAATAAAAATAAAAAAAAAATAAAAAAGGTTTTTATTGGAGTATAACATACATATTGAAAAGTGCACAAAGTGTATATAGTTCAGTGGATACTGTTGTAAACATTTTTGTACATGATTTTCTTAAAAATGTGTATGTATTTCTTTTGGGCATGTATCTAGGAGTGCAATTGCTGTACTATAAAGAATATGTGTAATTCAATTTGAATATATAATTCCAGTTTAGCAAAGTGGTTATACATTTCCACCATCAGTGTTTGACAGTTCTTATTATGCTGTGTCCATAGCAACACTTCATATTGTCTGTCTTCTTAATTTTAGGCATTTTTATGGATATGTATTGATATCCCACTATGGTTTTAATTATCTTTTTTTTTTTGTTTTTATTACTGATTAGGCTAAGCACATCTTTCTATATCTTTTTTGAAGCATTTACTTAAGTCTCTTGCCAATTTTTCTGTTGGGTGTCTGTCTTTTTAAAATTGATTTTTAAGAGTTTTCTGTGTTCTAGGTAGGCCTTTTGTTAACTATTTCTGTTATAGGTATCTTAGGTATCTTCTCTGTTTATTGCCCTTAGACCTCTTAATGGTGAAGGATAGAAGTTATTCATTTTAATGAAATATTGCTTATTTCCCTTTTCCAATATAAGGTAGCTTTCTCTATCTCAAAGTCATGAAAATATTCTCCAATATTGTGTTCTAGAAGGTTCATTTTTTGCCTTTTATATTTAGACATAGGGTCCACTTGTATTTGATTTCTGTAAGTGACGTGAGGTAGGGATCAAGTTTCTTATTTTTCCATATGGATATTTAAATCACCCATCACCACTATATTTAAGACTGTCCCTTCTCACTGTATAATGCAATAGTTGTCATAAACCAAGAGTCTATGTATGGGTCAATTTCTAGACTCTGTTCTATTATATTCATATATTTATGTGCTAGGAGTATACTGTTTTTTTTTTTTTTTTTTGAGACAGAGTCTCGCTTTCTTGCCTAGGCTAGAGTGAGTGCCGTGGCATCAGCCTAGCTCACAGCAACCTCAAACTCCTGGGCTCAAGCGATCCTCCTACCTCAGCCTCCCGAGTAGCTGGGACTACAGGCACGAGCCACCATGCCCGGCTGATTTTTATATTATATATATTAGTTGGCCAATTAATTTCTTTCTATTTTTATGGTAGAGACGGGGTCTCGCTCAGGCTGGTTTTGAACTCCTGACCTTGAGCAATCCACCCGCCTCGGCCTCCCAGAGTGCTAGGATTACAGGCGTGAGCCACCGCGCCCGGCCAGGAGTATACTGTTTTGATTACTGTAGCTGTATAATAAAGCTTGATATCTTGGTGTTCAGTAGAACAAATTTTGTTGTACTTCAGAATTGCCTTGGGTATTCTTAGCCCTTTGGATTTCCATGTATACATAAAATCAGCTTGTCAAGTTCCATAAGCAAACAGACAAAAAACACTACTACCAAAAAAAGAAAATTGTCAGAATTTTGACAGTAATTACATTGAATTAATAGATTAATTTGGGAGAGAATAGACATCTTTACAATATATATATATATATATATATATTTTTTTTTTTTTTTTGAGACAGAATCTAGCTCTGTTGCCAGGGCTAGAGTGCCATGGCGTCAGCCTAGCTCACAGCAACCTCAAACTCCTAGGCTAAAGCGATTCTTCAGCCTTAGCCTTCTAAGTAGCTGGGACTACAGGCATGCGCCACCATGCCTGGCTAATTTTGTTTCTGTATATTTTTTAGTTGGCCAATTAATTTCTTTCTATTTATAGCAGAGACAGGGTGTCGCTCTTGCTAAGGCTGATTTCAAACTCCTGACCTTGAGCGATCCTCCTGCCTCGGCCTTCCAGAGTGCTAGGATTACAGGCGTGAGCCACTGCGCCCGGCCTTTACAATATTGAATATTTCAATTTATGAATGTATGTATCCGTTTATTTAGGTCTTCTGTTATTTGTCTAGGTAATATATTATAGATTTCTGTTTAAAGGTTCTGAATGTCTTTTGTTAATTCTAGGTATTTAACATTTTTGATGCTATTTTAATTATTAATCAATTTTTGAATTTCATTTTATTAAGTGTTTCTTACTGGTATATAGTTGATTTTTGTGTATCAACTTTTCTAAACTCATTTATTGTAATAATTAACTTATAAATTGTATCATTTGAGAATAATGACAATTTTATTTATTCATTTCCTATCCTTATTCTTTTCTAGCTGTATTGTACTGGGTAGGACCTCCAATAGAGTGTTGAATACATGTGATCGCAGTGGACATCCCACATGCCTCCTAATCTTAGAAATCTTTCAATGTTTTATCATCCCATGTGATAATTGCTATTTTTTTGGTAGATACTTTAAATTAGGTTAAAGATGTTCGTTTATTTGTAGTTTACCGAGAATCATTATATTATCATGCATTCATGTTGAATTTTTTGAAAAGCTTTTTCTCTATCAATTGAAATGATTCTAATTTTTTTTCTTAAATAGTGAATAACACAGACTGATTTTCAAATATTAAGCTGACTTTACATTTTGGAAGTAAACTCAGGTTATGATGTATTCTCCTTTGTGTATTTTGCTTGATTTGGTTTGCTAATGTTTTATTTAGGATTTTTGCATCTGTGTTCATAAGTCAGATTGGCATGTAACTTGTATCTTGTGTTGTCCATGTCATTTTTTAGTAATAATGTTATGCTGGCTAGAAAAGTGTTACACCACACCATCTTTTCTTTCATTGAAAGAGTTTGTATAAGATTGGTGCTATTTCTTTCTTAAATGCCATCTGGTTTTGGGGTTTTCCTTGTGGAGAGATTTTAGATTATAGATTCAATGTCTTTTTTTTTTTTTTTTTTTTTTGAGACAGAGTTTCACTTTGTTGTCCAGGCTAGAGTGAGTGCCATGGTGTCAGCCTGGCTCACAGCAACCTCAAACTCCTGTGCTCAAGCGATCCTCCTGCCTCAGCCTCCCGAGTAGCTGGGAGTACAGGCATGCGCCACCATGCCTGGCTAATTTTTTTCTATATATATTAGTTGGCCAATTAATTTCTTTCTATTTTTATAGTAGAGACGGGGTCTCGCTCTTGCTTAGGCTGGTTTCAAACTCCTGACCTCGGGCAATCTGCCCGCCTCGGCCTCCCAGAGTGCTAGGATTATAGGCGTGAGCCACTGCGCCCGGCCAGATTCAGTGTCTTTAATGGCTATAGTATTTTTCAGATTTTTTATTTCTTTTTTAAAAACAACTTTATTGATGTATGATTCACATATAGAAAGCTGTACATATTTAATATATACAACTTTATGAGTTTGGAGGTAAGTGTATGCCTGTGAAATCAGCACCACAATCTATGACATAAACATATCAAAGACCTTCAAAAGTTTCCTCCCTCAGTCTTAATTTTTTTTTGTGATATGAACACAACATAAGGTGTATTGTCTTAGCAAATTAAGTATATAATAAAGTATTGTTAAGTATAGGCACTATGCTGCATAGCAGATCTCTATGACTTATTCAAGTATATAAGGTACACTGAAATTGAAACTTTATACCCTTTGACTAGTACTTCCCCAGTTCCCCATCCCCCCTCAACCTATGGTAATCACCATTCTACTGTTTTCTTTTATGAGTTTGACTATTTTTGATTCCTCATATAATTGGCATCATGTAGTCTTAATATTTCTTCTGTGTCTGGCTTATTTCTCTTAGCATGTTTTGCAGATTCATCCATATTCTCACAAATGGCACGATATATTTCTTTTTGAAGGCTGAATAACATTCCATTGGATGTATATATCACATTTTCTTTAACTGATTTTTATGTGTTGATTTTGTGCCCTGCAGCTTTACTGAATTCATTTATTAGTTCTAACAGAGCTTTGGTGGAGTCTTTATTAGGGTTTTCTATACATAAAATCTTGTCATCTGTAAACAGACAATTTTACTTCTTCCTTTATAATTTGGATTCCTTTTATGTTTTTTTCTTGTCTAATTGTTCTGGATAGGATTTCCAGTGTTATTAGAATTGGTGACAGTAGGCATCCTTGCCTTACTGGATCTTAGAGGAAGAGCATTCACGTTTTCACCATTGAGTATAATGTTAGCTGTGTGTGGGCTTTTCATATGTGGCCTTTATGGTATTGAGGTAAGTTCTTTCTTTATCTAATTTGTTGAGAGTTTTTATCAGGCAGGGTTTTGAATTTTGTCAAATGCTTTTTGTGCGTCTATGGAGATGATCATGTGAATTTTAAGTTTCATTTTGTTAATGTGGTTGCTGTGGTTGGAATGTTTATGTCCTCTTGAAATTCATATGTTGAAATCCTAAACCCTAAGGTGATGGTGTTGCAGGTAGAGATTTTGGAGAAGTGATTATGTCATATGGGCAGAACCCTCATGAGTAGGATTAGTGTCTGTATAAAGGAGACCCTAGAGAGCTGCCTTGCTGCTGCTTTCATGTGGGGAAACAGCTAGAAGGCATCATCCGTAAGGAAGTAGGCCCCCATTGGCACAATCATAGCTTACTGCAGGCTTAAACACCCTGGCTCAAGTGATCATTTCACCTCTGTCTCCCAAGGAGCTAGGAGTACAGGCGCATGCCACCATGCCTGGCTAATTAAAATTTTTTTTTGTTGCTGCTGTGATTGTCTTTGGGGACCTCTTCATAAACTCTTTGCCCAGGCCAATGTCTAGGAGAGTGTTTCCAACTTTTTCCTCTAGAGTTCTAATAGTTTCCTACCTTAGGTTTAAGTCTGTTATCCAGCGTGAGTTGGTTTTTGTGAGAGGTGAAAGGTGTGGGTCCTGTTTTAGCCTTCTACAGGTGGCTATCCAGTTTTCCCAGCACCATTTATTGAAGAGGGATTCTTTTCCCCAGCGTATGTTTTTGTCTGCTTTGTCAAAGATTAGATGGCTATATGAGGATGGTTTTATATCAGGATTCTCACATCTGTTCCACTGGTCAATATTCCTATTTTTGTGCCAATACCATATTGATTTAATTACTACAGCTTTGTAGTATAGTTTGATATCTGGCATATTAATGCCTCCCATTTTGTTTTTGTTGCCTAGAATTGCTCTTGATATTCGGGGTCTTCTTTGGTTCCATACGAAGTGTAAAATTATTTTTTCTATATCTGTGAAGAATGCTGATTGCACAGCCAAAGAAATAGTCATGAAAGTAAACAGACAACCTACAGAATGGGAGAAAATTTTTGCATCCTATGCATCCGATAAGGGACTGATAACTAGAATATACTTAGAACTCACGAAAATCAGGAAGAAAAAATCAAATAACCCCATTAAAAAGTGGGCAAAGGACTTGAACAGAAACTTTTCTAAAGAAGACAGAAGAATGGCCAACAAACATATGAAAAAATGCTCAACATCTTAATCAGGGAAATGCAAATCAAAACCACAATGAGATATCACTTAACCCCAGTGAGAATGGCCTTTATCAAAAAATCTCCAAACAATAAATGCTGGCGTGGTTGTGGAGAGAGAGGAACACTCCTACACTGCTGGTGGGACTGCAAACTAGTTCAACCTCTGTGGAAAGCAATATGGAGATACCTTAAAGCGATACAAGTGAATCTACCATTTGATCCAGCAATCCCATTGCTGGGCATCTACCCAAATGATCCAGTGACACTCTACAAAAAAGACACCTGCACTCGAATGTTTATAGCAGCACAATTCATAATTGCAAGGCTGTGGAAACAGCCCAAGTGCCCATCAATCCAAGAATGGATTAATAAAATGTGGTATATGTATACCATGGAGTACTATTCAGCTCTAAGAAACAATGGTGATATAGCACATCTTATATTTTCCTGGTTAGAGCTGGAACCCATACTACTAAGTGAAGTATCCCACGAATGGAAAAACAAGCACCAGATATATTCTCCAGCAAACTGGTATTAACTGAACAGCACCTAAGTGGACACATAGGTACTACAGTAATAGGGTATTGGGCAGGTGGGAGGGGGGAGGGGGGCGGGTATATACATATATAATGAGTGAGATGTGCACCATCTGGGGGATGGTCATGCTGGAGACTCAGACTTTTGGGGGGAGGGGGGGAAATGGGCATTTATTGAAACCTTAAAATCTGTACCCCCATAATATGCTGAAAAAAAAAAAATTTTTTTTTGTAGAGACAGGTTCTTGCTGTGTTTCCAGGCCGGGCTTGAACTCCTAGCCTCAAGTAATTCTCCTTCCTCTATCTCTTAAAGTGCTGGGATTATAGGTGTGAGCCACTGTGCCCCATCCTATGGTGTATTTTAACTTTTCTATTTGAGCATTGAGCATTATTATGAAGTCATGGTCTTTTCTAAAATAAAATTTTTTAATTATTATTTAGTAATTTTTCAAAATGTATCTAGTATAATCTCCTATTTACCTTTTTTCCTATTTAGTACTATTATATTCTTGAAAGTAAAATTGTTTTTTGTTTACAATATGATATTACAGACCCATTCTGACTTTTTTTCCTACTCTGTGATATTGTTCCTTTGCTGGTAAAGAGTATTAGGCACCATACGTGAATGCTAAGGGAGCATCTACAAGTTTGATATTGTGTTTTAATAATTTGGTTCAAAATATTTGAAGTTTCTATTGGGATTTCTTTTTTAACCCATTAATTATTTATAGGCATATTTTTAAATTTCCAAGTAGATGGCAATTTTTTGTTTATCTTAATGTTATTGATATCCAGGTTAATTGCAGTTGGTCAGAGAACAAACTTTCTTGATTTTAGTCCTTTTAAATCTGTTAAAACTTGCTTTATGATATAAACAGATTCAGTTTTGGTAATAGTTGTAAGCTTGAAAAGAATTTTATTCTGTAGTTTGTACAGTGTTTTATATGTATACATATACATGCACACATATATACATAAACATGTACCTATGTACATTCATATACATATATACATATATATGTTTGTGTGTATATATAATTTAGGTTGGCTTTGTTTCTTGTATATTCCTGCTTTGTCTTTTTGTATGTTCTCATTAATTGCTGTGAGAGTTATTTTAAAATCTTTTGTTGTTTTGGTTTTGTCTTTTTGTCAGTTTTGCTTTATATCTTTTAAGGCTGTGTCGTTAAGTGCATAAGGTATTTTTATATCTTCTTGGGAATTCAGACTTTCATTGATATGAAGTCCTCCCAAAAGCCTACTTTGAAGTTAGTAGAGCTACATCAGTCTTCTTTTGGTTTGTGTTTGCATATTTTTTTATCCTTTTACTTTGAATCTTTCTGTGTTCTTATATAATACTTTAGATACTGATCAGAGTGTTATCAGAAACAGACTCAGAATACTCATACTTTTTATGACATGGGTAGACTTATATAAGATTGTTCTAGTAGCTTTATTTGTAATAGCCAAAACAACCCAAAAGTCCTTCAGTAGATGAACGAATAAACAGCTTAAAGTATATTTATATAATAGAAGCTGCCTTACCACAAAAAAATATATACTGTTTATTTATTTTAAAAATTACATACTAATTATACAAACTAATCTATGGTGACAGAGAAGAGATCAGTGGTTGCTTAGGAATGGGGTAGGAACAAGTAGGAGTTAAGGATTACAAAGGTACATAAAGAAATTTTTGATATATGCACATCAAACCCCATCTAATTTTACATTTTAAATATGTACAGTTTATTTTATATCAGTTATACCACAATAAATATGAAAAAAAATAACCCTGCTTAATATGTTCAAAGAAATAAAAAACAAGATATGGTCACTGGTGATTCTGTATCACCTTAATCCAGATTTAAGTACTGAGATGATGTGAGGCTGGGCTGTATTTCCTTCAGGGTATGGACTCCAAGCATGGAGTAACACTCTCTTACTTGGTGAACTCTAGATTCCAATTTTTGTTCCATATACCTTTCTGACTATTAAAAGCCCTGCTTATCTTCTAAAACTTCAGCTGACTTTATAGAATTGGTAGATGCCCTGAGGGAAAGGTAGCCCCAAATGCTTACTTTACCTCCGGGTTTTCTTCTTTTCTTCCCAGATCTGTGCCCTGTAATTTTTTTTCTGTCTTGTTGACTCTCTAATGCCTTTATTTTATTTTTATTTTTTGAAACAGAGTCTCATTCTGTTGCCCAAGCTAGAGTGTCATGGTGTCAGCCTAGCTTTCAGCAGCCTCAAACTCCTGGGCTTAAGCAATCCTTCTGCCTCAGCCTCCCGTGTAGCTGGAATTACAGGCATGCGCCACCATGCCTGGCTAATTTTTTCTATATATTTTTAGTTGTGCAGCTAATTTTTTTAAATTTTAGTTTTTTAGTAGAGATGAGGTCTCACTCTTGCTCAGGCTGGTCTCAAACTCCTGAGCTCAAATGATCTTCCTGCCTTGGCCTCCTGAAGTGTTAGGATTACAGGTGTGAGCCACCACGCCTGGCCTCTTTAATCAGAGGATTTTAATTTTTTGTTCAGTTTTCTGATTGTTTCCATCAGAAAAGTTAGTCCAAATTACTGAATACACATTACTAGAAATGAAAGCACACCGTTTAAGTTGCACATTTTTCAAATGTATTCTGTTCGTTTTTATTTTTTCTTTTGTACCTTTCTGGTTATATGAGGACCACATTTCTTAAAAGGAAATTTGATATCAATCTTGGATGATGAATATCTAGATGCAGCAAAGATTCATGTTTCCTGTGATGGATTAATAAAGTTCTAGATTGTTGTCCGTGATGGTTCTAGGATCTGATAGTGATAGTTACTGAGGTTGTATGAAGAACTATATAAATATCAGAAGGATTGTTTATGTGAAAGTATCTTTTCAATTTTCAAAAAAGGGAAGAAGTTCACTTAAATAGGCTTGTTATTAGTGTTGGTCAAAGTCTCAATTGGCTTTTAAAAAATATTTCATGTTTCCTTGAAAAATGAAGTATAATTAATTTGTATTCTTGAGAAACAATAAAATATAAATTGTCAATTATTGAAAACTCACAAATGTTGGCAAGGAGCTAAGAACTTAGTATTATCTCAGTTTAACCTTTATAAGTACTAATAAGGAAGGTATTTGTGGTTGAGGCTACCAGTGCTCCCTCATGTCTGTTTCTCCTTCCTTAGCTCACAGAAATACTACCTTTTTAGCCATTCTTGTACATAAGAAGGGCCATGTAACTAATTTTAGGCAATGAAATATGAGCAAACTGATGTCACATCAGGGCTGAGGCATGTAAGAGATACTGTACCACCCATATTCCTTTTTTTTGTTTTTTTTTTAACCAAGCTGTAGCCAATCCAATTTTCTTTTTGTCCAGCCAACACACTAGGCTTGTTTCTGTTATTCCTTATATTTTGGATGCACATGTCCTTTTCATCATGGAGATGGAGGATGATTCTTTTGAGAAGATGACATTTAAGTTGTGACTTGAATGTAAGAAATAATTTCAAATTAGGGAGTTTGAATCCAAAGAATTTTTGATCCCACCATTTAATAGGGTAGAAGTTGGCCAGGTGCGTTGGCTCACACCTGTAATCCTAGCCACTCTGGGAGGCCGAGGTGGGTGGATCGTTTGAGCTCAGGAGTTCGAGACCAGCCTGAGCAAGAGCAAGACCCTGTCTCTACTAAAAATAGAAAGAAATTAGCTGGACAACTAAAATACATAGAAAAAATTAGCCGGGCATGGTGGCGCACGCCTGTAGTCCTGGCTACTCAGGAGGCTGAGGCAGAAGGATCACTTGAGCCCAGAATTTTGAGGTTGCTGTGAGCTGGGCTGATGCCATGACACTCTAACCTGGGCAACAGAGTGAGACTCTATCTCAAAAAAAAATAAAAAAAAAAATAGGGTAGAGGTAACACAAATAAAACCTAACAGTTATAACTGCACATGGAAAATTTTTTTCTTTTTTTTATATTTATTTCATTTTGTATAATTTTCTTTTTATTTCCCACAGATCATAACATCAGAGGAAAATTTTTTTGTTGATTAAAATCTGGTAGGAACAATATCCTCTTGACAAAATTTAGATCTGTAAAATTCGACGTCGGGAAAGTAGACTCGGTTAGGAAAAGGAAACTCAATATGGCAGAAATTGAGACTCCCCCCTATATTTTACTACAATGAAAGCTAACATTTAAAACATTTGATATGGATAGAAAGCAAAATTAAATTATTATAGAAGGTACATGGTGAGAAATTGTTCTAGCAGTTCAACAAAATGAACATTTTTTTTTTTTTTAAAAGTGAGGTAATGCATGCAGAAAATCAAGTTAGGATATTGACTTAATGGAATAGGCTCAGATAAAAAACTCATCTTTGGTGTCAGGGTAAAACATTTACAGGATCAAAATGAGGGATAAAAGCAACTACCTCAACCAACATCTTAAATAAAAGAGTGAAAATCGTCTGCATACCTGCTTTTAATAGTTTAATATCAGTGTTTTCTAAATCTCATCTCATGATTACCTATGGGAGAATCTAAGGGATATATAAATGAGAAAAATAGATGTTTGTATTGAGGTACTAGACTTGTAATTTTAAATCTGGATTTTTGATGAGTAATATTGATGTATCAGTATTAAATCATTGTTTGTTGGGTCCTTTGGGAAGAAGATGCTGAGGTGGATTAGGAGTGCAAGAGATTATTGAGGATTGCCTGTGAAAGACTAATGAAAACTGGATGGGGCCAGGAGAGTCTCCCTACTATCATGCAGAGCTGACAAAGTTTCAGCCAACCCAAGGGGGAGTTTTAGAGTGAAGATTGTTGAAGGAGTCCCATGTTAGAAATGGCCAGGCCCTAGTACCCCAGGTATGCTTAGTCACTGGTTGGGGGCTACTTGGGAAGACTTTGGTTTTGACTGGAAAGCTGGCACAGAACCTGAAGCCTCTAACAGCTAATTACTTTCTCTTCAGCAGAATCTGAAATTCTTTCTTTTTTTTTTTCTTTTTTCTTTTTTTTTTTTTAGACAGAGTCTCGCTTTGTTGCCCAGGCTAGAGTGAGTGCCGTGGCGTCAGCCTAGCTCACAGCAACCTCAAACTCCTGGGCTCGAGTGATCCTTCTGCCTCAGCCTCCCGGGTAGCTGGGACTACAGGCATGTGCCACCATGCCCGGCTAATTTTTTATATATATATCAGTTGGCCCATTAATTTCTTTCTATTTATAGTAGAGACGGGGTCTCGCTCTTGCTCAGGCTGGTTTTGAACTCCTGACCTTGAGCAATCCGCCCGCCTCGGCCTCCCAAGAGCTAGGATTGAAATTCTTTCTTGAAAGGAGATCTGAGTGGCTCATCTCTTTGGCTGACGTACTTATCAATACTTTCTTTTTGGAGAATTATCATAGATTGTTCAAAATTATCATAGGTTGTTCAGAGTTTTTGTAAAATTTTTGGTTAGGGGATATACCAAGCAGTTAAGAAAAAATGAATTAAATGGATACTTTTGAGATTAGAGATCTTAAAAATCAGTGGTATAAAATAAGATTAAGATATATGGATTACTCACAATAAGAGAACCTGGCAGTAGAAAGATTTTGGAGGAGGGGGAGTTGGCTACATAATTCTCATGCTTTAAGACAGGGATAGAATTCTTCCTATACAATTGTGATGATGATTAGTAATGCTTTTATATGTAAAGAAATCTTGAAAATATGGTTAAAAACTGAGATTTGATAGAAATGACAGGGTAACTACTTTCTAAGGAAAAATTAAAGAGCTCAATTTATATATCTGTATGAAACTTTGAAGAGAAGACATGGTAGAATAAATTGAAAGATATGAAAATCAGTACTAAAAATAGGTTTTCATGTGTGGCCAAGTAACTAACTTCTTTGGCTGAAAATATTTCAGTATTTTATATCATAGACTACACTCCTGATTCCAGGCTCCCTAGATGGTGAATTTGTACTGTTGGTCCCCCTGGGGCTGGAGAGAGAGTGAATAAGATAGCATAAGTTCATAACTGGGTACCAGAGAAAACAGCTTTTACTTCCAAGTACAAAGGATATGCCTTGTCTGAAGGACTTAATATTATTATAGAAGTAACAGAATTTAGTTTGCGGAAACTTAAAAGTAGGCTTGATATATAGGAAATAAACTTCAAACTAAATGAAAGCATCTTTTCCCCCATAATAAAAGTAGTAGATGCTCACTTTACAAGTTCTAAAAATTTCAGAAAAAAACAAAAATATGAACAACATGGCTGAGTGCCATGGCTCACGTCTGTAATCCCAGCACTTTGGGAGGCTGAGGCAGAAGGATTGCTTGCAGCCAGGGGTTTGAGACCAGCCTGGGCATCATAGTGAGACCCTGTCTATACAAAAACTAAAAAGATTATCTGGGTATGGTGGTGTGTGCCTGTAGTCCTAGCTACTTGGGAGGCTGAGCCAGAAGGATTGCTTGAGTCTGGGAATTGTAGGTTGCAGTGAGCTATGATTATACTGCTGCACTCCAGCGTGGGTGAAAAAGTGAGACCATGTCTCAAAAAACAAACAAAAAAAGATATATATATGAACAAGAAATCCTACCACTTAGATATAATTCTGTTAACATTTTGGTATGTGTACTTCCTGACTTCTTAAAAATACATGTGTACCACATGCAAAAAACATACTTTGTTGCTTAAATATTGGCTCATACTATAATGGTCTTTTGTGACACCCCCCCCCCATTTACTATGTTTTGGACATCTTTCCATGCTAATAAATAAAGATATATCCTATTTTAATAGCTGTATACTATCATTTAAAAAATGAATAATCATTATTATGACTGGACTATGATTGATACATGAATATACCACAATTTATTTAACCAATTGCCAATGTCAAATGTCCAAATGACATGGAAGTCATTTAAATTTTTTTAATATTATCAAAAGTGTTATGGCAAACAGGCTTATATCTCTCTCTTGACTGCTTAGTTCTGTTGGGTAAAATTTTAGTAATAAAAATCCTGGATTAAAAGGCATGAGCATTTTTAAAACTTCTGGAACATATTACTAATTGATCCCTATAAATTTTGCCAATGTTACTTCTAACAGCAGGGTACATGAGCCATTCCTTCCTTATCCCCTCCCTCCCTCCCTCCCTCCCTCCCTCCCTCCCTCCCTCCCTCCCTCCCTCCCGTCCTCCCTTCCTCTCTCTCCCCCTGCATCAGCTCTGAGCATTACCGGTTTAACTTTTGCCAACCTAATAGATAATAACTGGCATCGTTTTAATTTTCTACAAATTACAAATGTTTGAGTCTAGAGCGATGAAATGTTCTTGGGAAGAAGTAGAAATAATTTCCCTTGGGATAGTTAGAAGTAAACTGCACATAATGTTATTTTAAGAACTTTCATGGTAGAATGGATGAATTGAAGTCTGCTTTTGATCGACTTAAATGAAAACACAAAACAATTCTTTTTCTCTTTTTAAAAATGATAGTGTCTTCTAGAACTCCTGTAGAGATAATAAAAGAAATAAAAATAGAACACTTATTAGGAAATAAATTTCTATTTATAATAGCACAAATACAACCTCTATGACTAGTTTTTAGGGACAGAGAGTACTCCTTGTCTAGGATTTAGATGTTTACTATTTTCTTAAGAACATTCTTATACCACTTAGACAACTGCTTTTTTGATAGGAAATTGGTCTTTCGAAATGCTGTATCTAGTAGAAAGATATTTTTCATTTATTTGGCATAATTTCATGTTCCATTTGGGCCTTTTTAAATAGAAGTAGAAAAGCTTTTATCTTTGTTAATTCAAACTGTTGAGTATTATCAATAATATTCTCAAATTGGTATGTTTTAAGATATGCTCCTGATTTGGGTTCATTTGGAAGATTGCCAGTGATTTGTTTTATATATAGTGGGAAGCCATTGACATGTTTTAAATGTGGGTGTGACATAATCAAATTTGTATGTTAGAATGATTATTTTGGTAGCAGTGTACAGGGGGATACATGGGAAATAGGGATACCAAGTCAGGTAAGAAATTATTGACTCAGTGTAAGGAAAAACAAAGTTTTTAAATGATTTAGGTCTTTCAACAATAGAATGAAATAACCTGTCAGCTTTTTCTTAGCATCATTTTTTCTTTTATGTTTTAGAGTTAAGTCCTGCTGGAGAAGATTACATAATTACTTGCGTTTTCCTGCTTAAAGATTTTCAGTAAGATATTATGGAAGGATGGGAAAGGACCACCCTTTGTCTTAGGGCACAGGGTGTTGGGAAACATTCCTAAAAGTAGATAACACTTGAGCTATCTTGTGAAATGTATAAGAATTAATCTGGTGAAGGGAGAAATGGGAGTGAGATTATCCACAGAAGAGTGTCCACAAAGGGACAGTATATTCATAGGCAGATAGATGAATTTGAATGAACCTGACTTATTTGGGGAGCTGTAAACAAGTTGTTGAAACTTGAGTGCTCATAAGGATGTGGATGAGGATCAGAGAAGGTCAGATTATTAGAAATTCCACCATCATCCTGAATGTGATGAGAAGTTAGTTAACTGGAGAAACATACTGTGCAAATTCTGGTACACTGGGGAAAAGATTTGAAGTTGACAGCAGTGAAGTCAGAGAAGTTATGAAGGTATTATAGTAATCCATGTAAGAAATGATGAGGATTCATTGTAGTAGGGGTGGGAGAATGTTGCAGTTAAAATCATAAGAAGTACATGTTTGTTACTGATTTAGAGATTTTCCTTTATAGAAGTCCAGATGAGCTGATAAATAGGGTCCTGCAAGGTGACATTTACCTTAGTCTGAAGTCTAGATTCCAATAATTCAGGCTCAGGAAACTGCATTATTGATAGGTTAAAACTCAGTATGTCTCTTCGAGAATACCGGTTTTTAAAATGACAATGAGAAACATAAATTTCAGAATGAGAGTGCCTAATAGTCTTCCTGACTAGTGTATTCTTTTCCTACAGCCTACGTTGTTTTCTGGACATGATTTAAATTCTGCTTTTTGGATGTACTTTAATTTGGAGCTGAACCACCTGGAGAGAGAGAGTAGGTGTAGACTTGAATTTTGCTGGTATGGATTGTGGGAGAGGTGGAATGGTTCTGAGCTAGCAGTTTGTGTGGCAGCTTCTTAATTTAGTAGTGGCTTTCTAATTCTGCAGCTTCTATAGCAACTTCTTGTTTGCCTGCTTCCTTCCATGATGGTGCCAACTGAGGCAGAGTGATTCTGTAGGCTAGGAGTTGATTTTAGGAGCTCAATCACTCTAGACCCTGCCTCTGCACTTTTTTCAGTGATTTTTGTAAGTATCTGATCCTTGTGTTAGTCCCCCCCCCCCCTTTTTTCTGAACACATTAACTGCCATGTAAGTTGCATTTAAACTCACTAGTTTTGAGCCTGGGGCCTCATGAAGCTTATGTAACTCACACGTATCTTTATTACTTTGGGAGCCATGTGAACTATTCTTCAAGTTGCATATAGCTCATGCACAGAAAACAATGAAAAAAAAAACCCCAGATTTTTCATTAAATTAGAAAGAATCATTTTGATTTCAAAGTTTTTATTCTATTTTTGTAATAAAACACTGTGGCCCTAAGGCAAAAACATTTTTTTGTAGAGTGCCAATCAATGTGTTAAACCACTTGAAGTGGATTCTGATCCTGGACCAATATAATAATTGGTGTCAAAACTGTTAAGGGCAACAGATGCTCAAGGAATATATAAAGGTCACTGGTAACCAGTCTGTGGCACCTAGTGGTTTATCATCTTTGGTCACCTGGAATGAATACCTGCAGGAGAAAAAGCATAAGGATTATGAGAGGATTGACTGTTTATAACTCCACTGCAGAGTTTAAAGCAGTGGTTCTTAACCTGGGGTGATTTTGTTCTCTGAGGGATATTTAGAAATGTCTGGTGATATTTTTGGTTATTGTAATTAGAGGAGGAGGGTGCTACTGGCATCTAGTGAGTAGAGACCAGGAATGCTGCTACAGGATTACCCCCTCCCTACTACCACAACAAAGTGTTATCTGGCCCAAAATGTCAATAGTGCTGAATTTGAAGTGGGAGGATCGCTTGAGCTCAGGAGTTTGAGACGAATCTGAGCAAGAGCAAGACCCTTTCTCTACAAAAAATAGAAAAATTAGCCAGGTGTGGTGTTGTGTGCCTGTAGTCCCAGTCTGAGGAGGCTGATGCAGGAGGATTGCTTGACCCCAGGAGTTTGAGGTTGCAGTGAGCTATGATGATGCCACTGCATTCTAGCCGGGGTGGCAGAGTGAGACTCTGTCTCAAAAAAAAAACAAAAACAAAAACAAACAATCCAGCATTGTAGTACTCTGTCACCATGTTGTCTCCATGGCTAGGTCACATTTTTAGCTCTGTGCCATAATTTAGTCTATAGGGATTTTGTTCATTTCACCATCCCACAGTGTAGTGCCCTGCTCCCCTGCAGTGATAACATCATGCTGAATGACAGGACTTTGTCATAGAGAAATAGCAGGCACCTTAGATCCTTTGTAAAGCTATAACTGATGGTAGGACATGGATCCCATAAAAAAATTTAAGGACTTGATGCCCTAGTGAAGTTTCTGAGGTTATAGTATTTTAGGATATATTGGGACGTCCTTTCTGAAGTAGAAGATAAGCTACTGCATCTTATATTCCTACCATCAAAAAGAAGTAGCATAACTGGTGGGCCTCTTTGTGTTTGAAGTCAACATATACTACATTTAAGTGGACTGTTCCAACCTCTTAACTGAATAATACATAAAGCTGCCATTAGGTTGCTATATGGAATTTGTGGCAGGCCTTGACAGGAGAATCACAGTGAGGGCCCCTTCACTTTGGAGCTAACCATATCTTCTTTGAAAAAACTACTTACTTGCTCTTAATCTGATAGAGAACAAGTGCCTAAATACTGGATACAAGTGACATGAGCTACCTCTGCAGGGCTTGTGTAGCAGCATTACATCAGGTATACCTGGGTTTGGGCAAAATGCAAGTATTGAAAACACATGTACATTAAACAAGCAAGAGGGTCTTTTTGTATCGCTATTCCTGTCACAACTCACACCCATAGCTTCATTCCTGGGGAGTTTGCTGCGTTCCTTGTTAACAAATGGTTTTGCAAAATATGTTGGCACTTGTCAAACTAAGGGCAGACGCTGGTAGAAATTGATAGTTGCCTCCTAATATCTGTTCTTTTATCCTTATTTAGAAATAAAACTTCTTTTTTTTGAATCAATGCAATTTCATTTAACTAAGAGACTCCCTTGTGGTTGGATGTGGTCATGTGATTAGGTTTTGGCCAATGATATACAAGTGAAATTTTTCTTCCAGAAATTCTCCTTAAATAATCTGTACTCTTCTTGATTTATGCCTGAAACCTGGATGTGATGTTTGGATCTCTAGCAGACATATTAAATCATGAGAATGAGGGCCAAAAACTAAATAGTGGAGTGATGAACCTGCAGAAGCTGGCTCCCTGAGACTGTAGATCTGCTGTAAGTCCTGCACACTCACTTCTAGACTTGTTTTATATGAAAGGAAATATACTTTAATCTTGTTTAAGCTATAATACTAATATTAATATTTTAGGGTTTGTTTTGTCATATACAGCTAAATATAATTTTAACTGAGACACTAAATGCCTGGGTGGATAAAATGCCACTCTCTGAAATAGCAAATGGAGAAGGAGAAGGTATAGGTTTTTTAGAAATGTTGGGGCATCCCTATTTGGTTGTGATTAATTTGCTGTTTATGGAAATGCTTGATAGGAGTATACATTGCATTGGGAGCTTGAGAAATGCTCTGTTGTATCTGTTAGGAAAAGGCAGTGCTTGCTTTCAGGAGAGTGAAACATCAAGGAAAACAGCTGGTAATAAAGTACATTATAACCAGGCTCATAACTTGCTTAGCCACACAAACAATCTGTAATTGTTTTTGCAGGATAGGAAGTTTGATTTTTGAGAAGAGTTGAGCAGAAAACGTAAGGATTGTATTATCTGTGCTGTAGATGTTCTGAGGTGAACTTTTGAATTGGAGATAGGAAGTTAGGGATGGGAAAAAATAGGAATTTGTGAAGGAGAGAGCATTATAGGCAGAGGATGTGTTTAAATTCTATTTGAGAAGAAGAAATTCGTAATCTATGTTTCTTTAAAGCAAAAGTCCTAATTGATTTGCAATACAAAGGTTGCTGGAGATCCTTTACAACAGGGATTTTTTTTTTTTTTTTTTTTTTTTTTTTTGGCCTCTGCTTTATTGATTTAGGATTAGGGAGTCCATTGACAGGGAAATTTTGAATGAGTTTTTTTTTTTTTTTTTTTTTTTTGAGACAGAGTCTCACTTTGTTGTCCAGGCTAGAGTGAGTGCCGTGGCGTCAGCCTAGCTCACAGCAACCTCAAACTCCTGGGCTTGAGTGATCCTTCTGCCTCAGCCTCCCGAGTAGCTGGGACTACAGGCATGCGCCACCATGCCCGGCTAATTTTTTTTTATATATATATCAGTTGGCCAATTAATTTCTTTCTATTTATAGTAGAGACGGGGTCTCGCTCTTGCTCAGGCTGGTTTTGAACTCCTGACCTTGAGCAATCCGCCCGCCTCGGCCTCCCAAGAGCTAGGATTACAGGCGTGAGCCACAGCGCCCGGCCTTGAATGAGTTTTAATGAGAAATTCATGTGTATGATGTCTGTTGCATTATGCAATAGATATGCATCTCTTGTTTAAGGAAGATAAACAAGATGGCCTTTGCTGTTGTTCAATCAGTAATTTTTCTCCCTAGTTTATAAATGTTCTATTTTAAAATTCTTATGCTAAAACTAAGTGCTTGTCTATAATACTCTTATCTTCAATTAAAGGAAAACTTAAATATAATTTAAATCTAGTGAAAGTGATACAGCAAGTCATACAGCAAGTCATAGAGAATTGTTTTAAATTTTCAATTCCCTTTGTATTCTTAAAAAATATATATATATATATATATATATAGATATATACACACACTACCAATATATTAATGTTTTTAAAGCTGTTTCTGAGAGAATTTTCTGGACATTTTATTGTGGGAATATTTTTTTCTGCTGAATTATCAACAGGGGCTAAATATTCTGTGGTATAATGGTGTAATACATTTCTGTAATACCTTGATAGGCAAAGATCTATTATGATACTCAGACATTCCCCCAAAACAGCTGCTGCTTTTTTCCCCTCCTTCCTCCTGTCCCTCTACCTATGTTCTTTCTGCTCTACTATTTTTTTCATCCTCTGTCATTGTAAAGTTGTCGATTTCTCAATATTATACAATAAGCATGTCTTTGTAATGTTCAATTTGGTTTAAGGTAACTGTAACCAGTCAAGAAAGAGGTCTCTTACTCTACATCATACAAAATAACAATGTTTAGAAAGTAGTCTGGGGTTCTTTGCCAGTGGACAAGTTATTGAGGCTTATTTTAAATTGGTATAGTTTAAACTGGTATAGTTTTCTTGGCAGGGTAATCTAGAGATTTTAGTGTTTTTCAGGTTGGCGATCATCGTTTTATGCCATCTAGTGGTAGATGTATGTATTTCACATTTTCTGGTGGTTTAACATGCATAGAATTTTAGAGCTAGAAGAGGATCTAAAATCACTTAGTCTCCCACTTATAAAGTGGGTTAGAGAAGTTAGGAGATTTGCTTAAGGTCACGACCCGGTAGTTAGAGACAGAGCTAAAACAAGCCTCAGATTTCCTGATTACCAATGTAGTGTTTCAAAACATGGCACAGTGTTGTGTATGTGTATCTTTGAGGACTTTCTTAGATTGGTTTGAAGGTATTAATTGTGGGAAGGTATTTATATTTTGAGTTATGTCTATTTATTCATAATTACTGTTAATATCCTTAATTAGTAGCATTTTGATAAATAGACCCTTTCACTCAAAAGATAAGGGAAATGGATATATATACCTTTGAGAAGACACAGTACTTGCCTTTAAGTAGTTAAAGGGCTGCTTGTGAGAGAGTGTTGACCTTATTTTCAACTTGTTAAAGTGAGAACAACAAATATTTATTTGTCTTTGGGCTTGCCTTTGTGTGGTCTAGTTTCATTAAGTAGAATAGATATGGGAGAGAAGGCCCTAGAGCTAGACTTATCTGTTAGGATCATACCTACATTAAGTTCTGTGTTGAAAAAGAGAGTTAATTTTGGCAGTTCCTCCCCTCCCCCCCACCAACCACACATACACACTATAGTATATCAACTAAAGCTTGCAAAATCAGGTAAGCAGTAAGCTTCAGGGATGGACAGGTTTTAAGTGATCTCAAAAGTTGTTGGAATAAGAATAGACAATGCTGCCCTGGGAAGAGGATTAGAGCCATGTGGCTTTAGAACACCAGCTATTAGGCTGGAGTAGCATTTGAGTACTAGATTTGGACTTGGATTTGCACTTGTGGTCTCTCACTTATTTATACTGTGTGACTTTGGAAACATTACCTGATATATGTTTATTTCTTTATGTATAAAATGGAGATTAATGTTTTTATTTCATAGGTTGTTAGGATTAAATGCCTAATACATAGTAACTGCACAGTACATGTTGGTTGGATCTGGATCTGAGGGTGACTGACCTGAGCAAAAATGAAACTCCAGTCCTAGAGAGACTTGGATTCTGAACAAATATTTCAACATACAAAAGAACTTTCTAATAATTTGGGAAGTAGTGATTCATTTTCACTTGGAGGTATTAAAACAGAGGATGAACACAACTGTTTGGGGATATTGTAGAAGGATTTCAAACATTGAAATTATACAGACATTGAATTGTTATAATTTTTTAAATCATCAGATATAATTTATAAAACTCATAAGGACAGTGGTAGTTTATTTTGTTAGTGTGTACCCACATTTTCACTCTGTTCATTTTTCTTCCTTCCTGATGCTCCAGTATTGCTTCTTTTATAATTTCCTTTCTGTTTGAACACTTTCATTCAGCCAGTCTTTAAGGTTAGTTTTTCTTTGAGAATGTCTGGGTTTTACCTTCATTCTGGGAGGATAGTTTTGCTGGAAATAGTATTCATAGTTGACAGTTCTTTCTTTCAGCTTTTAAAAAATGTGTCTCTTGGCCGGGCGCTGTGGCTCACGCCTGTAATCCTAGCTCTTGGGAGGCCGAGGCGGGCGGATTGCTCAAGGTCAGGAGTTCAAAACCAGCCTGAGCGAGACCCCGTCTCTACTATAAATAGAAAGAAATTAATTGGCCAACTGATATATATATAAAAAATTAGCCGGGCATGGTGGCGCATGCCTGTAGTCCCAGCTACTTGGGAGGCTGAGGCAGAAGGATCACTCGAGCCCAGGAGTTTGAGGTTGCTGTGAGCTAGGCTGACGCCACGGCACTCACTCTAGCCTGGGCAACAAAGCGAGACTCTGTCTCAAAAAAAAAAAAAAAAAAAAAAAAAAAATGTGTCTCTTGGCCGGGCGCTGTGGCTCACGCCTGTAATCCTAGCTCTTGGGAGGCCGAGGCGGGCGGATTGCTCAAGGTCAGGAGTTCAAAACCAGCCTGAGCAAGAGCGAGACCCCGTCTCTACTATAAATAGAAAGAAATTAATTGGCCAACTGATATATATATAAAAAAAAAAAAAAAATTAGCCGGGCATGGTGGCGCATGCCTGTAGTCCCAGCTACCCGGGAGGCTGAGGCAGAAGGATCACTCGAGCCCAGGAGTTTGAGGTTGCTGTGAGCTAGGCTGACGCCACGGCACTCACTCTAGCCTGGGCAACAAAGCGAGACTCTGTCTCAAAAAAAAAAAAAAAAAAAAAAAAAAAAGTGTCTCTTTCTTCTGGCCTCCATAGTTTCTGATGAGAAATTTGCTGTCATTTGAATTGGCATTATCTTATAGGTAAATCTTTCTCTCCGGCTTCTTTCAAGATTTTTTTTCTTTGTTTTTAGTTTTCAGGTGTTTAATAATGATGTGTCTTGGTGTAGATTTCTTTGAGCTTATCCTATGAGATTCACTCAACTTTTTGAATAGATAGTTTTGTGCTCTGCCAAATTTGAGAATGTTGCAGTGATTATTTCTTTCAATACTCTTTCAGTTCCACTCTCTTCTCTTTTCTGGAATTTCAGTGATATGAATAGTGGATCTTTTGTTATGGTCCTAGGGGTCCTCATGGGTCTCCAAGGTTCAGTTCTTTAAATTTTAGTTTATTTTCTCTCTGTTGTTCAGATTGGATACATTTTACTGATGTCACTTAATGTTTACCAATTCTGTCTTTATGCCATTTTTACTCTACTATTGAAGCCATCCAGTGAGATTTTAATGTTTTTTAGTTTTATAATTTCTATTTGATTTATAACTTATTTTTCTTTTTTCTTTTTTTTTTTTTATTAGTGACTGCAATCATCTGGCAATATAACTTATTTTTCTTTGCTAATATTTTCTACTTTCCACTTATTTCAAGAGAACTTGCAGTTGATTGTTAATGCATTTTTTTTTTTTTTTTTTTGGGACAGAGTCTCGCTTTGTTGCACAGGCTAGAGTGAGTGCTGTGGCGTCAGCCTAGCTCACAGCAACCTCAAACTCCTGGGCTCAAGCAATCCTGCTGCCTCAGCCTCCCGAGTAGCTGGGACTACAGGCATGCGCCACCACGCCCGGCTAATTTTATATATATATATTAGTTGGCCAATTAATTTCTTTCTATTTATAGTAGAGACGGGGTCTTGCTCTTGCTCAGGCTGGTTTCGAACTCCTGACCTCGAACAATCCGCCCGCCTCGGCCTCCCAGAGTGCTAGGATTACAGGCTTGAGCCACCGCGCCCGGCCTGTTAATGCATTTTTATGACAGCTGCTTTAAAATCCTTGCAGATAATTTCTACATCTTATTTATGTCTGTGTTGGCATCAGTTGATTGTCTTTTTTTATTTAAATGGTGATTTTCTTGGCTCTTGGTATGATGGGTGCTTTTGTATTATATCCTGGACAGTTTGGCTGTTATGTTAGTCTGTGTTTAGATTTAGTATGTAGACCATAGTCTAATTTTGTGGACTGCCAGTCCAATGGCAGTTTAATTTTCAGAACCTTTGCAGTATTGTTTTGGTTTTCTTGGTTTATCTGATGCCCCCAGAGCACCCACTAATCCGTGCTGGTGCTGCCTCAGATGGCAGAAGGCATCTCCCAGGCTGGGCCATCTCATGTCTCTTGATGAGGAAGGAGAATCTCAGGCCTATAGGGACAAAGAAGTTTTGCTGGACCAGACTACCTTTTGTGGCATGATTTTCATTTTTGGTGCTATTTCACTGCGCTGATGTCTCTAGAGAATACAAGGGAGAGTCTCACCTATGGAGACAAAGAGGCTCCCTGGGCCAGGCTGCTTGTTACAATGGATTCCTTCTTGCTGGTGCCCTCTGGCTACCCCAGTCATTTCTGTGTTGGAGAGGGAATTTTCAAACCCATAGGAACAGAATGTCTGGCTGGATCACATGGTACATTGAGGTACCTTTTGCTGGTGCTGGCCAGACACCTTGGTATTTCTTGGTTGGGGAGGAGAGTCTTGGACCTATGGGAACAGAGGCTTCCCAGACCATGTTGCTTGTTGTGATGGGGTCTCTTTTGATGGAGCTGCCTTGGCACATTGATATCTTTCTTTGAGGGAAGGGAGTATCAAGCCAGCAATGAAGGGGAAAGTGCTTCCCCAGACCGCTTATTATCAGTGTGGCTCTCCATCTACCCCTGTTCATGGTTCTGGGCTTGCCTTGTGTTGTTGGTGGAACTTTTGTTTGATTTTGGGGTGGAGTGAGCCTACCTGGGCTGCCTATTGTTTCAAGTTTAGGGGTTGGGACATTCCACACCTGGGTTGTTTTCTTCTGTGGTAGAGACACATAAGATGTCCTGCCATTGTGTTCTTTGATTTCTGGGGTTCCAAACCAGTTCACTTTCTTCTTACTACCTATCAGAGTTTTTCTTTGGTTGCTTCTCATGTTATTTATAGGTTTATACTTACAGTTAGTGGGGAAGAGCAAGATGAAATGAGTCTATACCATCTTGTCTGGCCTAGAGACTCATTTTTTAAAAATACCTTTATTGAGGCCGGGCGCTGTGGCTCACGCCTGTAATCCTAGCTCTTGGGAGGCCGAGGCGGGCGGATTGCTCAAGGTCAGGAGTTCAAAACCAGCCTGAGCAAGAGCAAGACCCCGTCTCTACTATAAATAGAAAGAAATTAATTGGCCAACTGATATATATATAAAAAATTAGCCGGGCATGGTGGCGCATGCCTGTAGTCCCAGCTACCCGGGAGGCTGAGGCAGAAGGATCACTGGAGCCCAGGAGTTTGAGGTTGCTGTGAGCTAGGCTGACGCCATGGCACTCACTCTAGCCTGGACAACAAAGTGAGACTGTCTCCAAAAAAAAAAAAAAAAAAAAATACCTTTATTGAGATATAATTCACATATCATAAAATTCATCCTTTTAAAATATAAAATGCTGTGGTTTTAGTATATTCAAATAGTTGTGCAACCATCACCACTATTTATTTAAACATTTCATCACCCCAAAAGAAACCCTGTACCCATTAATAGTCACTCCCCATTTCCCCTTCTCCTAAGCCCTTGCAACCACTTATCTACCTGCTGTCTCTTTGAATTTGCATTTTTATGGGCATTTCATATTAATAGACTCATACAATATGTGGCCTTTTGTGTATGGCTACTTTCACTTAGCATAAAGTTTTCAAGGATCATCCATGAAGTGTAGCATATATTGATACTTCCTTTTTATTTCTGAATAATATTTCATTGTACAGATTTACTCAGCTTTGTTTTTGAAAGATACTTTCTCTGGATATAAATGTTGAGTTGACATTTTTTTTCTTTCAGTATTTTAAAGATGTGGCTCCACCATCTTCTGGCTTACATTGTTTATAATGAGAAGTCTGCTGTTATTCTTATTTTTGTTACTCTGCATATAATGCATCTTTTTTCTCCAGCTGTTTTTAAGGTTTTTCTCTTTATATCTAAGTAATTTGATTTTGTTGCACCGTTGTGGATTTTCTCTGTATTCTTTGTGTTTGGGATTTGATGAGCTTCTTTGATCCGTAGTTTTATAGTTTTCATCAAATTTGGCCATTATTACTTCAGATATCTCCATACTCCCTTCCACCCGCAGATTCCTGTTATATGCATATTAGGCCACTAGAAGTTGTTACACATCTCTGTTCATTTTTTTTCAGTCTGTTTGTCTCTCTTTTATTTTAGAGAGTTTCTATTGCTGTAATTTCACTAACCATTTTTTCCTGTAGCGTATTTTTCATGTCTCTATTCCTGAAAATATACACCATAGTTATGATAATTTTAAATATTTATTATCACTCTTGTGATAGAATAACCACACTACTTCCTTCTGTGGTATATAATTGTATTTTTTTTTTTTTTTTTGAGACAGAGTCTTACTTTTGTTGCCTGGGCTAGAGTGCCATGGCGTCAGCTTAGCTCACAGCAACCTCAAACTATTTTTAGTATAGACGGAGTCTCACTCTTGCTCAGGCTGGTCTCGAACTCTTGACCTTGAGCGATCCCTCTGCCTCGGCCTTCTAGAGTGCTAGTATTACAGGCGTGAGCCACCATGCCTGGCCATGATAAGACTTTTTAAAAGTAATTTTTATAGCCACCCAAATAGTTTTTATAGTATATTAGACTGCCAACCATTCTTTCTTCATTGCTATTAAAGAAGGCATTTTAATTCAGTGATACAATCTGAAGAACTTCATCAAAATGCTAGATCATATATTTAATTTCAATTTGTACTCTTTTTCTTTTTCCTTTCTTCCTTTCCTTTCTTTCCTTCCTTCCTTCCTTTCCTTTCTTTCTTTCCTTTCTTCCTTCCTTTTTTTTTTTGTTTTTTGTTTTTTTGAGAAAGAGTCTTGCTCTGTTGCCCCAGGTAGAGTGCAGTGGCATCATCATAGCTCACTGCCACATCAAACTCCTGGGCTCAAGCGATCTTCCTGCCTCAGCCTCCTGAGTAGCTGGGACTACAGGCATGTGCCATGACAACCTGGCTAATTTTTCTATCTTTTAGTATAGGTGGGGTCTTTTTCTTGCTCAGGCTGGTCTTGAACTCCTGAGCTTAATCAATCTTCCTGCCTTGGCCTCCCAGAGTGCTAGGATTATAGACATGAACCACTGTGCCTAGCCTCTTAGTTTGTCTTAATTTTGACATTTATTCCCTAAATTGCTGGATTTATATATTATCAATGAGTTGTGAGTTTATAGGGACTACAGTTGTATAGCTGCTGTTGACTTATTTTTAGTGGCATATTTTGTTCTTTATGTGTTCTGGTCAACACATTCTTTTTTACTTCTGTAAAAGCCCGGGGGCTCTTTGCTAAGTTTAAGTCTGGAAAAAAATAGTTTGTGTGTTCCAAACAAACCTTTTGAATAGTAAGATATTGTACTGGAAAATCAGAAAATCACATTACATTCCTACCTAAATTTTTGAATAACCACAAAAGGGCTTGTTTCAGTTGAAGTAAACAGACTTCTCTCATTAAATGCTAAATGGATCAAATATGAAAGCGTTTTGTAAAATGATTTCCTGCATACTTTCTATTCATTGAATGAAGAGTTTTTATTATCCTTATCCTTTCAAAGCTGGTCTATACTGGCACAATTAGATCTGCTTATTTTGGTAAGATTTGGTGTTCTTGATATATTGACATCATAACTTAACAAGACTTCTAGTGAACAAGATAATAATACTTAAAAAATTGTCATTTACTCAAAAGCAGATTTTCTAAGTCAAGGATGGGAAACTTGGGACTTGCATTGAATATAGCCCTCATCCTAATTTTGTCTTCAAACAGGTAAAATTACATTTCTTTTGATCAGCTTCTACCCTATTAAAATGAATAAGTCAATTATATGTACTTGAAAACCCAGAAGTCTGAGTTCTTAGCATTGTTCTTTTACTTTAGCCATTTCCTCTGAGGTGATATTCCCACGGAAGGAGAGAAGAACAGTTGCTAAGCACAATGCTGAAGTTCCAAGCATATTATTTTGGGATAGAATGGAATAGAAAGACTGATGCCAATGTCAGTAATGTGTATATGGCATGTTTTGACCAAGACTTTTGTTACCTGAGGAGATTTTTTTTTTCTTAAGACAGAGTCTTCCTCTGCCACCCTGGCTGGAGTGCAGTGGTATAATCATAGCTCACTGTAGCTTCAAACTCCTTGACTGAATTGGTCCTCCTGCCTCCCTCTCAAGTAGCTAGGACTTCAGGTGCATGCTCAGCTAATTTTTAAAAATTTTTTTGTAAAGACAGGGTCTTGCTAAGTTGATCAGGCTGGTCCTGAACTCCTGGCCTCAAGCAATCCTCCCACTTTCACTTCCCAAAATGTTGGGATTATAGGTGTAAGGCACCACGCCTGGTCTTCCTGAGGAAATTTTGACTTCAGTTGGAAAAACAAAAAGTTGTAATCAGAATTATGCTAGTATTGGTGACTTTTTTGGGAAAATATTTTCTAGAGGACCTCCTTGAGCAATATTGTAGTATAACACAAATAATTTCCATTTTTTTCTATTAATATTTTGTTTTTATTTTACTGGAGTCATTTTTTTTTTTTTTTTTTTGAGACAGTGTCTCACTTTGTTGCCCAGGCTAGAGTGAGTGCCGTGGCGTCAGCCTGGCTCACAGCAACCTCAATCTCCGGGGCTTAGCGATCCTACTGCCTCAGCCTCCCGAGTAGCTGGGACTACAGGCATGCGCCACCATGCCCGGCTAATTTTTTGTATATATATTTTTAGTTGGTCAATTAATTTATTTCTATTTTTGGTAGAGACGGGGTCTCGCTCAGGCTGGTTTCGAACTCCTGACCTTGAGCAATCCGCCCGCCTCGGCCTCCCAAAGTGCTAGGATTACAGGCGTGAGCCACCACGCCCGGCCTACTGGAGTCATTTTTACTGAGAGTTTGTCAGTACCCATCAGACTGTTAATTTAAAATGGTTGCATTTTATGGCATATGTACTGTCACTAAAAGAAGTAAATTAATGAGAAACCGAGTAATATAAATACACTGGGTAACAGACATAGGAGCTGAAAAGTGTGCTGAGCTGATGAAAGAAATTTAGCAGGTCTATAACTTGAGTCTGAAACAACTTTGTACAGTTACAGGACAGCATTAAACATGTTTTTAAAAAGGGATTTTCATGTTTCATTCAAAATGAACTACAGTAGCTGAGCACAGTGGCTCATGCCTGTAATCACACCACTTTGGGAAGTAGAGATAGGAGGATTGCTAGAATCTAGGAGTTCAAGACCAGCCTGGGTAACAAGTGAGACTCTGTCTCTATTTAAAAAAAAAAAAAAATTAGCCGGGCATGGTGGTATGTGCCTGTATTTCCAGCTACTTGGAAGGCTGAGCCAGGAGGATTGCGTGAGCTCAGGAGTTCAAGGTTATAGTGAGGTATGATCATGCCACTGTACTGCAGCACTCCAATCTGGGCTACATTGTGATACCCTATCTCTAAAAAAAAAATTAACTTCAGTAAATCCGAAGAATCCTGTGGTCACCAAAAGACCTAATGTGACACCTTACTTCATTGTTAGTAACATGGTTATCTAGAGCAATAATAGTTCTCTTCTGTAATTAGACCAGCTCAGTTATCTCAAGTGTTCATCTCTGAGAACTACTCTGACAAACTGGCACACACTTATACTAGTTTATATTTTATATGCATATTAACTTATATTTTTCCTCACAGGAACTCTAAGAGGTAGGTAATAGTATCTCCATTTTATATATGGGGAAAAATGAAACACAGAGAAGTAATATAATTTTCCCAGGATTATATGTCAAGTAAATGGTAGAGCTGGATTAGAATATAGGTAGCCTGGATCCTGAGTCCATGTTCTTAACCCTGTAGAATAAAAAAACAACCTATTAGGATTTGTGGCACAAATTGAAATGTTTAGAGTTGAAAAAGAAAAGATTGAGGGTTGGGAAAGGCATGGAGGAGGAGACAGGCAATAAGGTGTTAGTTAGCTGTATTTTGATATCTCAAGGACTATCATGGAGAAATGGAACTAAGTTTACCCTGTATAGTTCCAAGAAGGAGGACTGTGACCAACAAGTGGGTAGTATAACAAAATAGCTTTTCTAGGCCGGGCGCAGTGGCTCACGCCTGTAATCCTAGCTCTTGGGAGGCCGAGGCGGGCGGATTGCTCAAGGTCAGGAGTTCAAAACCAGCCTGAGCGAGAGTGAGACCCCGTCTCTACTATAAATAGAAAGAAATTAATTGGCCAACTGATATATATATATAAAAAAAAAATTAGCCGGGCATGGTGGCACATGCCTGTAGTCCCAGCTACTCGGGAGGCTGAGGCAGAAGGATCGCTCCAGCCCAGGAGTTTGAGGTTGCTGTGAGCTAGGCTGACGCCACGGCACTCACTCTAGCCTGGGCAACAAAGTGAGACTCTGTCTCAAAAAAAAAAAAAAAAATAGCTTTTCTTTCTCAAGGTTTTCTTTTATGTCAATGCCATCAAATGTCTAATTAATATAATATATTTATTACCAAATGTTTTAGTCATCTAGAGCTACTGTAACAAAGTACAGGTTAAGCATCTCTAATCCAAAAATCTGAAATCCAAAATGTTCCCAAATCTGAAACTTTTTGAGTGCTGACATGATGCCACAGTGGAAAATTCCACACCTGACCTCATGTAACAGGTCACAGTCACAATACAGGTGCACAATACACAATGTCTCCAAGGGAAAAAGACCCTCCCAGCCCCCTTCAGCTGCAGTATGTCTTTCCCACACATGCCCAGATTTCCCCACACAAGCATATCCACAAAGGGTAATGAAATGGCACATATGCAGGCCAAATGTGCCAATGGCAGGATCCCCGCGATCCCCCACATAGGGCAAGACCTGTATGCATTATTCACTGTGTTTTTTTGCTTATTCTTTGTTCTTTGGTATAAAGATATTGTTGATAATGTTGGGCCTGCAGATGTCCCTATGGGTGGAAGCGATAAGAAAAAGAGGAAACATGTATGTTTATCTATAGCACAGAAAGTCAAGCTGTTGGAGACACTGGGCAGCGTGCAAGGGTAAAACATCTTATAGAAGAGTGTGATATTAGAATGAACACCATATATAACCTGAAGAAACAGAAAGATAAACTGTTGAAATTCTGTGCTGAAAGTAACAAACAGAAATTAATGAAAAATAGAAACACTGTATAAAGCTAAAAATGAAGATCTTGATCACATACTGAAAGATAGATCAGCATTACAGTGAACACATTCCATTAATGGTATACTGATAATGAAATAAGCAGAAATCTATCATGATAAACTGAAAATTGAAGGGAACTGTGAATATTCAACAGACTGGTTGCAGAAATTTAAGAAAGGATATTGTTACAGCCTTACCAGGTTCATTGCCCGCTGCTCAAGAGGAAGCCAGTACACTAAACAGCAGGGGTTACAGAAAGAGTTTAATATCGGAGGCACCATGTAAGGAGATAGGAGGAAGTTCTCAAATCCATCTCCCCAAGGATTTGGAAGAAAGGGTTTTTTTTTTTTTCCTTTTTCTTTTTTGAGACAGAGTCTCACTCTGTTGCCTGGGCTAGAGTGCCATGGCATCACCCTAACTCACAGCAACCTCAAACTCCTGGGCTCAAGCGATCCTTCTGCCGCAGCTTCCCAACTAGCTGAGACTACAGGCATCTACCACCATGCCCGGCTATTTTTTTCTATATATTTTTAGTTGGCCAATTAATTTCTTTCTATTTTTAGTAGAGACGAGGTCTTGCTCTTGCTCAGGCTAATCTCAAACTCCTGACCTTGAGCGATCCTCCAACCTGGCGGCCTCCCAGAGTGCTAGGATTGTAGGCACAAGCCACCACGCTGGCCAAGAAAGGGTTTTTAAAGAGAGTTTGGCAGCAAAGGGCTAGGCAGTTGGATCTGCTGATTAGCTGAGTTCAAGGTGGAATCATAGGGGTGTAGAAATTGTCTTCTTGTGCTGAGTCAGTTTCTGGGTGGGGGTTGCAAAACCAGTTGAGTCAGTTCCTTGGTTTGGGCCACTGAGTGGCTCAGCCAGTCTACTGGAATGCAGGGCCTGAAAGATATCCAAAAAACTAGCCTTAGGTTTCACAAAGGTGATGCTATCTATGGTGCAATGAAGAAAGCTAAGAATCTTTATGACCATCATCTATATGACTCCTGAGTAGTAAGCAATTATAGGAAAGCAAGCTAGGGAACAATAGTTTTATTTTTTATATATATATGTGTGTGTGTCTATGCCTATACCTTTGCAGAGTTCAGGTCCCTACTGCAGTTCCCACTGTGTGGCCCTTTATTAATTTTATAAAGGGCAGTTTCAATATAGCATTAAATTTTTAAAGATTTGTCGTGATAAAGCATCTGCTGATCATGAAGCTGTGGAGAAATTCATTGACAAGTTTGCCAAGGTCATCAGTGATGAAAATCTGCCACCAGAACAAGTCTATAATGCTGGCAAAACATTACTGTTTTGCTATTGCCCCAGAAAGACACGGACTACAGCTGATGAGATAGCCCCTACAATAATTAAGAATGCCAAGGACAGAATAACTGTGCTGGGATGTGCTAACATAGCAGGCATGCATTAAGTGTAAACTTGTTGTGATAGGCAAAAGCTTGCATCCTCATTGTTTTCAAGGAATTAATTTCTTAGCTGTCCATCATTATGCTAACAAAAAAGGCATAGATCACCAGGGATATCTTTTCTGATTGGTTTCACTAACATTTTGTACCAGCAGCTTGTGCTCACTGCAGGGAAGCTGGACTGGATGATGACTGCAAGATTTTGTTATTCCTTGATGACTGTTCTGCTCATCCTGTAGCTGAAATTCTCATCAACAATAATGCTTATGCCACGTATTTTCCCCCAAATGTAACTTCATTAATTCAGCCATGTGACTAGGATATCCTTAGATTAATGAAGAGTAAATATAAAAACATTTTATTGAATGACATGTTGGCAGCAGGAACAGATGTGTGGGTAGAAGCTTTTCAGAAGGAGTTTAGCATGAAGGATATCATATGTACTGTTGCCAATGCTTGGAACACGGTGACTAAAGAAACTGTTGTGCATGTCTAGTACAACCTGTGGCCTGCAACTGTGTTGAGTGATGATGTTGAACAAGGTGGTGACTTTGAAGGATTCTGTATATAAAGTAAGAAAAAAATGATGTCTGACCTCCTTACATATGCAAAGAATATGCCTTCAAAGTCTGTCAGTAAGCTGGAAGAAGTGGATATTGAGGAAGTTTTTAACATTGATATTGAGCATCCAGTTGTTTATTCATTGAGCGATGGTAAAATAGCCTGAATGGTTCTAAATCAAAGTTATCATGGTAATAGCGACAGTGAAGATGATGATGTTAATGCTGCAGAACAAGTGTCTATACTGCTTAGTTACCCTGAACACATTATCTTTTTAATATCTTAGTAGTATGTCATATTTGTTTTACTGTTAGGTACTTATCTATCAATAAATGTAAGAAAGTGATTGCTTATTGGTAGCATATAAATTCAGAATCAGGAATAATCGTGATGCTGAATAGCAACAAATTGTTCACTGAGTGGCTGAGAGATTTTGCTTTCTTATGGTTCAATATACACAATCTTTGTTTTATGCACAAAATTATTTAAAATGTTGCATAAAATTGCCTTCAGGCTATGTGTATAAGATATATATGGAACATAGATGAATTTCAAGTTTAGACTTGGGTCTTATCCCCATGATGTCTTCTTATGTATATGCAAATACTCCTAAATCTGAAGAAATCTGAAATTTGAAATACTTTTGGTCCCAAGCATTTCAGATAAGGAATACTCAGCTGGAACTACAAATTGGGTGGCTTAACACAACAGAAATTTATTCTTTCAGAATTATAGAGGATAGAAGACCAAAATTAAGGTGTCAACAAGGTTGGTTCCTTCTGGAGGGCTCTGAGGGAATCTGTTCCATGCCTGTCTCCTAGCCTTTGGTTGTAGCTGGTAATCCTTGTCATTTCTTGACTTACAGTTGCATCACTCTGATTTTTACTTTTGTCTTCACATGGCTTTCCCCCTGTGTGTTTGTCTGTCTTTTAGGTATGTGCCTTGTGGTGGTATAGCCATGTCATATGATGTTTGTATGATAAATGTTTTTAAAAAGTAAATTCCTGGCCGGCGCAGTGGTTCGTGCCTAGCACTCTGGGAGGGCGGGGTGGGAGTTAAAGACCAGCCTGAGCAACATAGTGAGACTCTGTCTCTACAAAAAATAGAAAAATTAGGCAGGCATGCTGATGCACACCTATAGTCCCGTTACTTGGGCAGCTGAGGCAGGAGAATTACCTGATCCCACGAGTTTGAGGTTACAGTGAGCTGTGGTGACTCCATTGCACTCTATCTAGGTGATGGAACAAGACTCTCTCTCCAAAAAAAAGTAAATTCTTTATAGTTTAAAACATTATAAAGAATGTATAACATACATACTGAAAAGGTACTGTATCATAAACATTCAATTTGATGAATTTTCGCTAAATGAGCATACCTCTGTAACCAGTATACAGATCTAGAAACAGAACATTAACCAGCATCTTAGAAGCTTCCTCGTGACCCTTCCCAGTTACTAGCCTCCACTGAGAGATTGCTCGGCCTTTAGTGGAGTATTTTCTCCAGTGGAGACCTTTAATTTTTCTTCACCTAACATGGAATGGGGTTAGTCACAACCTCTACTGTCTTTCTCTTGTGTAAGGTTTTAGGATGTCATCATCTGAATTTGTTGTACAGAAGGCAAGAAACTCTTTTCTGCTCAACCAGCTTCAAGAAATGATCCCATAGTTAAGAGAGAGTTTTATTTTTCTCAAATTCCTGCCTCAAGTGATTCTCCTGTCTTGGCCTTCCAGAATCCTGGGATTATAGGTGTGAACCACCATGCCTGGTCTGGTTTTATTTTTTTACCTAATTGAAGTATTAATTAGTTTATTCAACTATAATTTATTGAGCCTTTACCATGTACAAAACACTATTTCAGGTCTTTGAAGATTTGGTCTGTTCCTAAGAACAAAAATCATTCTGAGTTTTGCTTGGATAATATATTTTTAAAATAAACTTTCTATTTTTAATTAATTTTGGATATAGAGAAAAAGGTGCAAATACAGTACAGAAGGTTCTTGTATACCTTTCACCCAGTTTCCCCTAATGTTAACATCTTTTTTTTTTTTCAAATTTAGAACTTCTCTTGAACCTTCTTAGTAGTTGATCTGAGTCCAGTAGTTGAAGTTTTTTTGTTTATTCTTATCTATTAGAATTTATTCTTTGAGTTTAAAGTAGGATTGACACATGTGACACTGGGGACCCTGCAGCACTGGATCCCTTACTCCCTCCTGGCAAGGCAAACATCTCAGTAAGCCCTAGGCTTAAAATCACAAGGAGAAGAGCAGTTTATTCCTTATCTCCTATTACGATGTCATTTCTATTTCTATTATCAGAAATACGTCTTTTCTCCCATCCCAGAGGTGTCAAGTAATACATGTCCTACCTTCTGATTCTATTTCTCTTCCTTTTCCTTAGAGCTGCTTTTAAGATAATACGCTTTCTAATGTTCTATAGTTTCTTATGATTTACCTAGATTTTTTTTTTTAAGTCCTGTTTGGGATTATGTGGGCTCCTCCATCTTTGTAACTGCTTCAGATCTGCTTGCTATTCATTCTCCCTTTAGGGAGAACTCTAATTTGCTACTTAACCATAACATTTCTAACTTCACATGGTATATTTTTCATTTTTAGAAGTTTTACCTTTTAATCACACCAGTTTAGTACCTTTTGATATTCTATTCATTAGTCATACTTTTTCTTTAAACATGAATAAAACATTTTATATATTGTATTTTATACCTCTAACATCTCAGTCTTTGCCATTCTGATTCTGTTGCCATTGTTCCTAATGACTTTTGCTCATAGTGGTTTCTTTCCTTGTGTTCTTCATGTTACAGTTGTAAGCTCATGTTCCTTGACATTTTATGTGCAAGAAGTTTTTGAGGCCTGGGTTTAAAGAATAATGCCTAAGAGAGGACTGCATTTTCTTTTGCCAGGTGCCTAGAGACACTACCAGTCTGAGACTACCTTAAACTAAATTATCAGCTTGAAGATTTTTCAAATCACATGGGTGGGTAGTATGAATTCTAGTTCCAAATAGTATTGAGAGCCAGTTGTGCTTATATATTATTAAGGAAGCTCTATGTCCCCACCTTCTACCTTCCCTTGCATCCAAAACCAAAGTTGTGGGATTGGTTCACCAGTGAAATGACTGTGAAGGGCCCAGATTTAAGTAGGAGGGGTCTCTGATCTGATTTCCCACTTTCTAAAAGCTTTGACTTTGTTGCCTACTCCCATATGTAGCCCACTAAAGCAGTAGTTGTAGGCCACACACAAATCCCACATAAAAGCAGAATAATAAAAAGATGAGTAACAAGAATGTCTATGAAGTGGCTCCTACACAGAGTCCTAGCTGTGGGAGCCATGAACAGACCCCATGGCCTTTACTGGCCTCAAAGTCATTCACTGGCCCCTTCTCTTTTGTACCAGAATCATTGGTTTAAAGCAAGGATGGGAGAAGGTCATGAGGACATGTTCAACTGGATCTAAGCAGAGGCAGTATGGCATGGCAGAAGCCTGAGCTGCTCTTCTTTTTTTCCTTTTTTTTTTTTTATTTCGGCATATTATGGGGGTACAGATTTTAAGGTTTCAATAAATGCCCATTTCCCCCCTCCCTCCACAAGTCTGAGTCTCCAGCATGACCATCCCCCAGATGGTGCACATCTCACTCATTATATATGTATATACCCGCCCCCTCCCCCCTGCCCAATACCCTATTACTGTAGTACTTAGGTGACCACTTAGGTGCTGTTCAGTTAATACCAATTTGCTGGTGAGTATATGTGGTGCTTGTTTTTCCATTCTTGGGAAACTTCACTTAATAGTATGGGTTCCAGCTCTAACCAGGAAAATATAAGATGTGCTATATCACCGTTGTTTCTTAGAGCTGAATAGTACTCCATGGTATACATATACCACACTTATTAATCCATTCTTGGATTGATGGGCACTTGGGCTGTTTCCACAGCCTTGCAATTATGAATTGTGCTGCTATAAACATTCGAGTGCAGGTGTCTTTTTTGTAGAGTGTCACTGGATCATTTGGGTAGATGCCCAGCAATGGGATTTCTGGATCAAATGGTAGATTCACTTGTATCGCTTTAAGATATCTCCATATTGCTTTCCACAGAGGTTGAACTAATTTGCAGTCCCACCAGCAGTGTAGGATTATAGAATTTTTTTATTTCCATCGTGATATCTTCATTTATGAAGTAATCATTTAGTAGGAGGTTGTTTAATTTCCACATTTTTGTGTAGAAATGTGAGTTTCTATTAGGGTTGATTTCTACTTTTATTCCACTGTGATCTGAGAAGGTACATGGTATAATTTCTATTTTTTTAAATTTCTTGAGATTTACTTTGTGTCCTAGGATATGGTCAATCTTAGAGAATGTCCCGTGAGCTGATGAGAAGAACGTATATTCAGTGGATTTTGGGTAGAATGTCCTGTAGATGTCAGTCAGACACAGTTGTTCCAAGGTTTTGTTTAAGTCCATTATTTCTTTATTAATTTTCTGTTTGGAGGATCTGTCTTGTGCCGTCAGTGGGGTGTTGAAATCTCCGGTGATTATGGAGTTGCTATTAATCCATTTGCTTAGATCCAGTAAGGTTTGCTTTATGAAACTGGGTGCACCTAAGTTGGGTGCATATATATTTACAATTGTTATCTCTTCTTGTTGAAGTGTGCCCTTCACCATTATATAATGACCCTCTTTGTCTTTCACTACTTTTGTCGGTTTAAAAACTAAATGGTCTGAAATTAGACCTGCCACACCAGCCTTCTTTTGGCTTCCACTTGCCTGGAATACTGATCTCCACCCTTTTACTTTTAGTCTATATGCATCCTTGCAGGTTAGATATGTTTCCTGAAGACAGCATATACTTGGCCTGCATTTTCTTATCCATTCAGCCAGCCTATGTCTCTTGAGTGGAGAGTTTAAGCCATTCACATTTATTGAGAGAACTGATAGGTAAGGTAGATTACTGATCATTCTGTTGGGTTGGATGTTGTTGCTATGATTTCTGTCTTGAGCCATTGTAATATCTGGCCTTTAATATCTTTGGGTTTTGGTTGTTTTTATATTTGTGGGTTATTATTATGATGTTCCGTGCTAACACTGTTTTGAGTACTTCTTGTAGGGCTGGTCTTGTCTTGGTGAATTCTCTGAGACTTTGCTTGTCTGAGAATGTCTTTATTTCTTCTTCATATATGAAGCTTAGTTTTGCAGGGAAAAAGATTCTAGGGTGGGCATTGTTTTGTTTCAGAAGAATGAGAATGGGGCCCCAGTCTCTCCTTGCTTGTAAAGTCTCATTAGAGAAGTCTGGTGTTATTCGAATTGGCTTTCCCTTGTATGCCACTTGCTTCTTTCATCTTACAGCTCTTAGAAGGGCCTCTTTAGTTGATATTTTGGTCAGTCTGATGACTGCATGTCGTGACGTCTTCCTGTTTGCATTGAATCTCCCAGGGGTCCTCTGAGCTTCTTGAACTTGTATATCAAGATTTTGAGCAAGGCCTGGGAAATTTTCCTCTATTATATCTTCAAATAGCTTGTCCAACCCTTGGGTGTTGTCCTCTTCCCCTTCTGGTAACCCTATGACCCTCACATTAGGTTTCTTCACATAATCCCACAGCTCTTGTAGGCTTTGCTCTTTTCTCTTGTTTTTCTGCTCTATCTCTGTGATGGTTTTATCTAGTTGGAGGGTGTTATCTTCAATCTCTGAGATTGTTTCTTCTGTTTGATCTACCCTGTTCTTGAGACTTTCCACTGTATTTTGTAGTTCCCTGAATTGATTCTTCATTTCCAGGAGTTCAGTTAAACTTTTCTTCATTGTGTCTATTTCTTTAGTGAACTTTTCTTCTAGGTCCTGGAGGCTTTTTGTGGTTTCTTTGTGTTGGTTATTGAGTTGTTGTTGTAGTTTGGTGAGTGTTCTTATGATCCACATACGAAATTCCTCTTCTGTCATTTTGGTTGCCTGATTTTGGTTGGTGTCCGTTTCTAGGGGGCTGGTGCTCCTCTTTGGGGGTGTGTTTTCCATTTGATTCTTCGTATTTCCTGAGTTCCTTTGCTGATTTCTTCCCATGTCGATCAGTTGTTGTTTCTTTCCTTTAGGTTTTTGTTTGGGTATTCACACACCTTGTTTAGTTTCTGAGCCGTTAGGTGGTGTCTGTGGGTGAGATTCGACCACTCCCTGTATAATGAGTCAGTGGGTGCCGTGAAGAGGCTGTGCAGGATGCCGGCCCTGTCAGTAGGTGGTGCTTGCTTGGAGGAACAGGCTATGCTGTTGTTTTTGTGTCCTGTTATCAGCTCTTGTTCTGGGCGGAGCTGGGTTGGGTAAGCCTGCCCTCAGGCACCACCAATGCCGTTAGCAGGGGTCAAAGTTCTGTTCTCTGCTTCCAGGAAAAGCTGTCAGGGCGGGGCTGGAATGGTCCCACTCAGCCAGAAAGTCTGCTTGTGGGGGTGGGGCTGTCTGAGACCCGCAGTCTGGAGCAGGCCTCGCTTCTTTCCACCCTCCCCAACTCTGCAGCTACTCCTGGGCCTCTGCCAGCAGGCCAGAACACATGCCACCAGGCCTCCCTGGATTGTGATGCCAGCAGGGAGGTTCCCTGCGCAGAAACGCTGCCTGGGCTGGGCGCACGGCCTCCCTTTGGTGGGAGGGTTGCCCTCTAGGACACTGATCTGCCCCTGGAGGCACACATACCTCAGCAGGCTGTTCACAAATATCCCTTCTGTGCCCCGGGCAATGCTAGACCTCGGTGCTCGGGATCTGGTCTGCAGGTCCGACCTCTGGGTCCCAGAGTTCAAACTGTATCCCCACCAGGGAGAGGATTTCCGGTGCCAATTCACCCACAGGGATCCCAAGCTGTGTCTGTGTCTCTCAGCCTCTGAGTCAGCACCGTTCTCCTGGGAACACCGTGCCAGCAGCACCTGGGAGGGCTGGCGGGTAGGGAGCTCACAGTCTGAGCTCCCCTGAGTCAGCTGTAGGGTCCCAAAAGGGAAGTCCCATTCCCTGGAGGTGCCTCTGGCTGGTGGCTGTATTGTCTCTCTGGGCAGCCGCAGGTAGGGTCGGCGGAGGGGAGAAGGAGGCAATATGGCGCCTGCCGCGCAGCTCGGGTCTGTGCACACGGAGGTGCCGCGTCCGCTACAGGCTCACCGTCTCCGGGCTGGTGTCTGCAGGTCTCTCCACCCTCTGGGGAGCCCACCAGCAGTCCCAAATGCAGGGGAGGGTAAACGTGATTTATCCACCTACCCTTCCCGCTGGGCTCCAGGCTGCCCCGGCGGTCTCAGCTTCCAGTTCTCCTCCGCAGCCTCCTCCCATAGAGTCTCCCGGGGTCTCAGGTACCCCTCCTTCCGGCCCTCGTCTGCTGTATGCTCGCCTTCTTGCTTCTTTTTTCTAATTTCTGCTAGAATCTGTCTTTTCTGCAGAGACACTCTTTCTGGTGGTGTTTCTCGTCGGCCATCTTGATCCTCCCCCCTGAGCTGCTCTTCTTGTCAAGCCCTATGGGCAGTCTAAGAGCTCTCTAGCCTTCTCCGAGCCAGCCTAGCTCAAGGGCAGCTGTGATCCTTGCCCTTGAACAGGAAAGAACCAGGAAAACAGGCAAAACCCATGACTGTCCCCATAGATCCATGTATTCCTGGGGTAGTGGCAGAGCAGAGAACAGCTTCTTATTACTCTTTGCTCAAAGGAGATGTCTCTTGTCCTTGCCTGCATTTCGGCACCTCTTTGGACTCAAGAAGCTCTCCAGCTTCATTCTGCATCAGCTCCTTGAACTTCTCAGCTAGGGCCAACTGGTGCTGCTCAGATTTCTTCCCAAAGTATGGCTGATGACCCTACTGGGCCTGAGCCTGCTGCTCCTATTTCAGGGCCAGGTCCAGCTCCTGCTGCCACTTTTGTGCCTGTTGTGCCATTTCTTGCTGCTCCATTCACTGAAGCAGCTGTTGCAGTTTCTCATGCTCTTCCCTTGAGTGCTTATTCAACTGCTTTTTCACAAGCTCTTTCTCTTTGGCTCGGATGTCATCCAAGGATTGATATGTTTTGTCAGATACCTCAGGATTATATTCCTCTGAAAGATCATAAAAGTGGGGATCCCAGGCCACCTTTTCATAGGTGGGAACAACCTGACATAAAAATGGTACTGGGATCTTGGCTGACATTTTGAGAGGCCTGTGCTTACCTGCAACACAGGTACTTTGGACAGATGGTATAGAACCTTATTTCTTAGTGTTGTTTCCAGCTACCAGTTGTTTGTATGTCTTAGTGCCCACTTGGCTCTGCAATTCCAACAGCTACTCAAATGACATGTTAGATGTGCCCCTCTGCAGGTTGTGGGCCGCTGCCCCCAGGGCTCTAGGTCCTGCTGTCCTGAGCCCCATGGGTACATCAGGCCACAGCCCTGGCTGGGATACTCGCTCCTGGCATCACCTCTCGTAGTGTTTGTGGGATGAATCCTAATGTTAACATCTTATATAACCATGATACCTTTGTCAAAACTGAGAAATTAATATTAGTATGTTATTAAATGGACTAATCAACTAAACTACAGACTTTATTTGGATTTCACCAGTTTTCTTTTAAAGCCCTTTTGTAGTCTGGGATCCAATTCAAGGTTGGATTATATATAGTCTTCGTGTCTTCTCAGTCTCCTTGATTTGTGACAATCTAAGTCTTTCCTTTTTTGATGACTTTGATAGTTTTGAAGGATACTGGTCAGGCATTTTTTAGAATATCCCCAGTTTGTGTTTGTCTGATACTTTCTCATTATTAGACTGGGTTTATTATTTTTAGGGATGATTACCATAGGTGATAGGCCCTTTTTATTGTATCATGTTAGAGGGTACATGATAGATGTTAGATATGATGATCTTAATTTTGATCACTTGGTTAAGGTGGTGTCCGGTGGGTTTTTTTAATGTGATGCTACTATTTTTCCCTTTCTATGGTTTTTTATTTGGAAGCCCAAACTCAGTGCCTGGCCTCAGAGTTTCAAAGAGCAGGCTCTCTTATAAGCAGCTAATGCAGCTGGTGACTTTAAGTTGAAGTCATTGCTCATTTACCATTTTGTAAATCCCAGGACCCTTAAAGATTATGCTAAATCTGCTCTGTCTGTGCTCTATAAATGGAACAACAAAGCCTAGATGACAGCACATCTCTTTGTAGCCTGGTTTACTGAATATTTTAAGCCCATTTTTGAGAACTACTGCTTAGAAAAGATTCCTTTCACAATATTACTGCTCATATACAATGCACCTGGCCTCCTAAGAACTTGAGGGAGGAGGTGTACAAGGAAATTAATGTTGTTTTCATCCTGCTAACACAGCATCCATTCTGTAGCTCATGTATCAAGGAGTAATTTTGACTTTCAAATCTTATTATTGAAGAAATACATTTCAGAATCCTATATCTGCCATTTACAGCAATTCCTCTGATGGATCTGGGCAGAGTAAATTGAAAACCATCTGAAAGGATTTACTATTCTAAATGCTATTATGAACATTTGTAGTTCAGTGGAGGAGGTCAAAATGAGAAGAAGCTGATACCAATTTTTGTGGATGACTTTGCAGTTTGTGTGTGTGTGTATATATATTTTCTTTTTCTTTTCTTTTCTTCTTTTTTTAAGAGACAAGATCTCACTCTGTTGCCCAGGCTGGCTGGTGGTGGCAGGATAACTCTCTGTAACCTTGAACTCCTTCTAGGTTCAAGTAATCCTCCCATCTCAGCCTCCTGAGTAGCTGGGACTACAGGTGTGTGCCACCACACCTAACTAAGTTTTTAATTTTTTGTAGAGATGGGGTCTTGCTATGTTGCTCAGGCTGGTCTCAAACTTCTACTCTCAAGTGATCCTCCTGCCCCAGCCTCCCAAAGTGCTGGGATTACAGGTGTGAGCCACTCAATGGAGTAAGTAACTGAAGATGTGGTGGATATAGAACTAGGGAAGTAGAATTAGAAGTGGAGCCTTAAAATATGATTGAATTGCTTCAGTCTCATAATAAAACCTTTAATGGATGAGGAGTTGTTTCTTATGCATGAGCAAAGAAAGTGGTTTCTTGAAATGGAATCTACTCCTGGTAAAGATGGTGTGAACATTGTTGAAATGACAGCAAAGGATTTACAATATTACATCAACTTAGTTGATAAAACAGCAGTAGGATTTGAGAGGATTGACTTCAATTTTGAAAGAAGTTTTGCTGTGAGTGGAATGCTATCCAAAGGCATTGCATGCCACAGAGATTTTTTTTCTGTGAAAGAAGAGTCAGTCGTTGTGGCAAACTTCAGTGTTATCTTATTTTCAGAAATTTCCATAGCCACCCCAGCCATCAGCAGCCACTACCCTGATCAGTCAGCAGCCATCAGTACCAAGGCAAGTCTGTTCATCAGCAAAAAGATTACCAGTTGCTGAAGGCTCAGATTATCGTTAGCATTTTTTAGCAAGAAAGTATTTTTAAATTAAGGCATGTACATTTTTGTAGATATTAATTAACACTAATTACTTTTAAAATAGGTAAAAATTAATATGATATTTCCAGAGCCTAAAATACATTGAGTATGGCTTTCAGAACTGAATAAACAATGTAGGGACACCTGGTTGAATGTGGTGGGATAATAACATGAATTTATCTCTGTTTAAAAAGAAGGTAAGTATAAACTTAAAACAATTTTTATCAACATTAATGAATTTATTAAACATTTTACTCCATATGGACTATATGCCAGGAATTCAGTATGCTAGGTGCTTGAGGATGCAGAGATAGTTACTGAAAGAAAGAAAGCTTGCTGTCATTTCTTTCAGAAAATTTTCTGTGGTCTTGGTTCTCTTCTATCATTGAATTTATCATTACATGCTGAAATTATCAGTTCATTTGTTTGTTTCCCCAAATAGATTATGAGTTCCTTTAGGTTAAGGGCTATGTCTTTTTCATTTATATATCTTCAATACCTAGCAATTTCTTGAATTAGTTCTGCTTGGTATGTCAGAAGTGGTGGTTTTAGAGAATGAGAGCCTATGTTAAAAAAAAAAATTAGTTAAATTTACTCTTAAAGAAATTCTTCATTCCCTTATAATGAGAGATAGATAAGGAACTATTGTACTGTAGCAATTATTAATTTCAATGGAGCATATTTTATTCATCTTTTTCAAATGGATTTTGATCTGGCCTAAGTTTTAGAACATAGTTTTGAGTTGGTCAGTAAAGTGAATTTAACTTTCCACTTACCTTTTAAAGGTAAAAATTTGGCCATAAAGTGATTGCACTATAGGTGAGGGGCAAGGGAGAAATTGAATTCATGGGATGAGGTTGAGAGATCATAGTGAATGATTTTTTAAAAAAGTATATTAATAAATTGAATCTGTTGTTAAGGCTTCCATGAATTAAATATATAATACAAATAATCAGAATGTTGTTGCCTTCATTTCAAATGAGCTGGAATAACATGTAGAATATACAAGACATGAAGCTGTTTAAAAAGTATAGCAAAAAGTAGTTTAGATCCAACATATATTTTCCATCCCCAAATCTATTCACAGATTATATCCCCAAAGTTCAATTATGAATTGATCATTCTTTGGTGTCACAAGATAATTTTATAACAAAAGTAATGTAGGCCTGTGGTTTTCAACCCAGGGGACATTTGGCAACATCTGGAGACATTTTTGGTTGTAATAACTTGATGGTGGTAGGGGGAATGGTAGGGAGTTATTACTGGCATCTACTGGATTGAAGCTAGGGATGCTGCTAAATATCTTACAATACAGAGGACAACCCACATTCCCCCAAAGAATTATCCAGCCCCAAATGTCGGTATTGCTGATGTTGGGAATCCCTGCCTAAACAATGATCAGGTTTCCAAGCCAGCCTAAAAAAAACTTTATTTAACCCATAACAGTATATATAACCCATAACTGAGGCTTAGTGCTAACAGTGCCATTTCATTTGTCACTTAAAATTACTTTGTCTCCACAGAAAGAAAAGCTCTTCTTAAATTTCAATGTGGGAGACTGAGATTATTTTCCAATAAGAAAAAGCAGTTACTCCCATGACGTGGTAGAGATTTGAATGCCCCTATTTAGTTTTCTTCCTTTCCTTTCCTTTCCTTTCCTTTCCTTTCCTTTCCTTTCCTTTCCCTTTCCCTTTCCCTTTCCCTTTCCCTTTCCCTTTCCCTTCCCCTTCCCCTTCCCCTTCCCCTTCCCCTTCCCCTTCCCCTTCCCCTTCCCCTTCCCCTTCCCCTTCCCCTTCCCCTTCCCCTTCCCCTTCCCCTTCCCCTTCCCCTTCCCCTTCCCCTTCCCCTTCCCCTTTCCTTCTTTTCTTTTCTTTTCTTTTCTTTTCTTTTCTTTTCTTTTCTTTTCTTTTCTTTTCTTTTCTTTTCTTTTCTTTTCTTTTCTTTTCCTTTCTCCCCCCCTTCCTCTCTTTTCTTTCTTTCTTTCTTTCTTTCTTTCTTTCTTTCTTTCTTTCTTTCTTTCTTTCTTTCTTTCTTTCTTTCTTTCTTTCTTTTCTTTCTTTTCTTTCTTTTCTTTCTTTCTTTTCTTTCTTTCTTTTCTTTCTTTCTTTTCTTTCTTTCTTGACAGAGTCTCACTCTGTTGCCTGGGCTACAGTGCCATAGCGTCAGCCTAGCTCACAGAACCTCAAACTCCTGGGCTCAAGCAATCCTTCTACCTCAGCCTCCCGAGTAGCTGGGACTACAGGCATGTGCCACCATGCCTGGCTAACTTTTTCTATATATATTTTTGGTTGTCCAGCTAATTTCTTTCTATTTTTAGTAGAGATGGGGTCTTGCTCTTACTCAGGCTGGTCTTGAACTCCTGAGCTCAAACAATCCACCTGCCTTGGCCTCCCAGAGTGCTAGGATTACAGGCGTGAGCCACCATGCCCAGCCCCCTCTGTTTAGTTTTCTTAGCTTTTCATAGTTATCAGTCAATCTTGTAAGTCTGTATAATAGAGATTGCCTGTTATTTCAGTGTAGTCATCCTATAATATCTTCAGGGAATTGGTTCCAGGATGCTTGTAGATACCAAAATCTGGGGCTGATCACTTCCTTATATGAAGTGATATTAGTATTTGCATATAACCCATGCACATCCTCCTGTATACTTGAAGTGACCTTCTGGTTACTTATAACGCCTAATACAATGTAAATGTAATGTAAATAGTTGTTATACTATATTTTTAAATTTTTTATTGTTATAGTTATTTTTAATTTTTTTCCTGAATAATTTCAACCCATGGTTGGTTGAATCCATGGATACAGAACACATGGATGCAGAGGTCTGATTGTATGTATTATGTTTGAATGATGAATACTTTTTGTTTTTTTAAACTTAAACTGTGTGCAGTTGCTCACACCTGTAATCCCAGCACTTTAGTGGGCTGAAGTGGGAGGATCACTTGAAGCCAGGAGTTCGAGACCAGCCTGGTCAACACAGCAAGACCTTGTCTCTACAAAAAATAAAAAAATTAGTCAGGCATGGTGGTTGGTACACACCTATAGTCTCAGCTATTTGGGAGGCTAAGGAGGGAGAATCGCTTGCATTAATACTTGGGAGTTCAAGGCTATGGTAAGCTATGATCCCACCACTGCAGTCCAGCCTGGGCAACAGAGCAAGACCCTGTCTCTAAAAACAAAATAAAACAAAACACAAAACAACAACAACAAAAAATCAACTTGAAAATGTTTAATCAATATACAGTTTATTCAATAAATATTCATTTAGAAATAAGTGATAGTATAAGTATTTATATTTTTCAGTATCTTATAACTGATTCACTTTGGTTTTATTAACAGGGTCAGGAGAAGGCCTGGGGAAGATAATCCAGAGATTTCCACAGAAGGACTGGGATGATACACCTTTTCCACAAGGAATTGAGTTGGTAAGTGGATATTGTGTTATTGCGCTTTAATAGTGATATTTTTTGTCTTTGTTATATTTATGTTTATATTTATGTTACATTTACTGTTAAATAATTTGGTGATATAATTGTTAGATATTACAGTACCAGAAATAATTTTCTTCCTTCCTAGACTCCCTACATATAATAACCTTTGAACATACTGATTCTGGAATGCCTATTTTGCTGTTTTCTTTTTTTTTCCATTTAAACTTCTTCCTAATAATAAAAATGAAATTAATGGTTTTTATGTACTTAGAAGCTGAAAAAATTCTCTGATTCTTTAGTAAAACTCTTAGCCTAGTAGCTTCACTGATACACATGTTTGTTTTATTTTTTTGTGAAATTTTTCAGGTTATTGTTTTAGTAAAAACAAAACAAACACAGACAAAAAAACTAAAGGTTTGTTTAATGTTGTCATGGTTTGAATTTGGTCTTGAAACCACCAATGTGAATTATTTTCTTTTTAGCTAAAAGGTCTGAAGGTTACCTTATACAATAATAGTGCAGTTCAACTGCTGTTTTTTTTTTTTTGTTGTTGTTGTTATACAGCCATTTTAAAGGAATTTTATGGTTGGACATAATTTATGCTGTCCAGGATATTCTATCTTGTGGCAGATCCATGGTGATAAAATAAAGAACTGGGAAGATGATCATTGAAGTATTTTGTAATATAGTTATAAAAGCTGTAAAGTTTGGTTCTCCAAATATACTGGAATGTGTGTCTATGTCTATTTATACCATGTTTATGATTATGCACACACATACACACATATAAAGCAATGTTCTTCAAAGCAGTTCTTGAAGAGAGAACATTTGGTATAATATGATAGTTAAGAGTACAGACTTTGGAGCAGAATGCTTAGGTTGAAATTTCAGATGCACATTAACACATTACTCAATTTCTTTGAGCAGCAGAGCCCTCATCTATAAAATGAGGGTATTGGTGATAGTAATCTCAGAGAGTTGTGTGGTAAAGGTAAAAAGGAAAAAAAATACACATAAAATACTTAGAACAATGTCTTCCATAAATTCGGTAGAGCTGGTTGTTTATTAGTATTGTTGTTGCTGTTTATTTGATATGTCTCACCACCCCCTCCCCCATAGGAACAATTATTCATTCTCTTGTTAGCATAGATTAGAAATATCTATTAGGAATAAAACTGACATTGAAAATTGTAAATTTTCTCATCTTTGCTAATACTGTCCAATTGTGTTTCACTGAAGATAAAAGATAACATTGCTGAGTGCTTCGTTTTGATGGTTATAACTCAGCTGTGTAAAGAAAGCTGTGGGTTCAGTAGGCCTGCAGAGAGGTAAATCTTGAATTTTGGCATTAAAAATGGGGAAGGAATGTGAGTATCCAAGGAAAGTGGCCTGTTGGAGAGCCCCTTGCATTCCTTTCTCTTCTTTCCCACATGCCTGCAAATATTGGTAATTGGCCTTACAACGTGAATGACCAGACATTTGTGCTATAAAAGCTTTTAAACCCTGTTTCAGTGTCCTTTTTAGTGATGACAGAGGGGAAAGTTTTGGTGTTGGGGACTTATTAGAACTTTTTGTGGATTCCTACCTCCCTTCACATCAAATGGTGGAGGGATATAAATTGCAGCAATTTGATAATATGAACAGGGGGAGAGAGAGAGAGAGAGATTGGCATAGCTATTTGGCTAGGACTGAGAAAGGATAATTTTTCTGTTTTGAAAGCCAAGGAAAGAAATACTCTGATACCTCTCTTATTTTTCCAGTAGTGAGGGAGAGACACATTGATTTTACTACTTAGTAAATGGATATTTTTTTCTTTATATGACAGACACTGCCATGTTCAAGTGTTGTTAATGTCTCTCTAATAACAAGTGGAGTCATGTGCTGCTGGATTAGTGAAATGGAAGTGCTAAGAGGTAGATAGAACTTTTTCTCTCTAAGATTTTCCTAGATGACTTAGTGGCTGATTGGGGTGGGGAACCTATGGCCTAAAGGCCACATGTGGTCCTCCAGATCCCGAAATACGGCCCCTCGGCCAAATCCAAACTTCACAGAACAAATCCCTTTATTAAAAGGTTTTGTTCTGGCTGGGTACCATGGCTCTGGGTAACACCTTGGGAGGCTGAGGCACGGGCATTGCTTGAGCTTAGGAGTTTGAGAACAGCCTGAGCAGGGGTGAGACCCCATCTCTACTAAAATTAGAAAAGTTACCTGGGTGTGGTGGCACTTGCCTGTAGAGGCTGAGGCAGGAGGATCACTTGAGCCCAGGAGTTTGAGGCTGCGGTGAGCTATGATGATGCCACTGCACTCTAGCCTGGGTGACAGAGAGAGAGAGAGAAAAAAAGGATTTGTTCTGTAAAATTTGGATTCAGTCAAAAGGCCACATTCAAGTATCCAGAAGGCCACATGTGGCCCTAAGGCCACAAGTTCCCCATCCCTGCGCAAGGATCTATTGGATTAAGTTGGAAATTTTCTTTTTCCTTTTCCTTTTTCCATAATTGATAGCAATTTTGATTCTTTAATGTCTGTTGTGCTCTGTCAAGTACAAAATAAATTTGTGTATCTCATATCTATCAACAGAAAACATAAAACAGAATACTGTTAATTGTTATTGTCTTTTTATTATTTACTGTCTTCTGCTATTTTTGCATATATTAGAGATATGCATATATTCTTTATATGAACAGCAATAACTTGAATAATTGTGATATACCGTGTGATCTTGAGTAACTCCTATGGCTTCAAGACCAAAGATAGACATAATAAAATTTTAGTCTTATTGAAGGTGATCTGGCTCAGCCCCTAAGTGGTTTGTTGATTCCAGAGTGATAGTGACTCTTTTCTGATGATTCATCAGAAAAAAATACCCCTTTTGAGGTGGTGGAACAACTTTTAGCATATAACTTTAATGTCAATATCTAACAGCTGTATAGGATTGATAGACCACTATGAACTCATAAATTAGATGATTGGTGGTAGCATATTAATTTACAAATAAGTAAAGAGAAGCTTAGTAAGTTTAAATAATTTCACTGAGGTCTAACAGCTAGGATGTAGCAGAGCTAGGATTCAACTCAGGTATTTTCACTCATAGATTCAGCCAAAATCTGAGAGCATTCTGGGAATGATGCTTTCAGTTATGGTTAGCATTTGTATTTTAGTGTAAATGCAGGATCTGAAAATAGAGTTCTATAATTTGGAAAAACTAAGATTGAGAAATGTTACGAGAATGCTACATTATTGAATAGAGACCAACTTTGTTGTTTATCTGAGGACATACATGGGTTCAAAGCATAGTATTATATCGAAATTATTTTCTGTTGCCACCTGTCCTTCTCAGGCAGCACATATTTGATGCATTTAAATTCCATATGAAAGATAAATGTATTCAGCCTTACAACTTGTGGGAAAGGATTTTAGGCATTCATTCACTAATGAGTCAAATTCCAAATTTAATGTTTTGCTGAATTTATTCTTTCCGTTTTTACATAAAGAAATTGCCTTCTTTTTCTTCTATTGCAAAATGGTGGACTTTAATTTGGATGGATTTTAAAAATAAAAATATGAAAGCAAGCTAAACCAAACATGTAATGACTACTTTTCCAATTCTGGGATATTTTTATCTTTTTCGTGTGCTTTTTAGGCACACATGAAAACCACAGACAGTCATATAAATAAAGTTGCAGCTAATTTTAGTGACAGTATTTCAAAGAAAATTAAATTGTTTTTCAGAGGCATTTTATGGTTAACAATCTATTTCCGATTATGGGAACAAATATTTTTATTGGCTAGGTTATGAACATCAGCAAAATAGTATTGTTTTGACCCTAGCTCCTTTTTAAGATGCCCTGTCTCAGCAGTGCATCTTTTTATATCATAATTCAGAAAATGTGCCACAATCTTCACTAGGACCTACCTGCATGCACTAAGGCATTTATAGAACTGTCTGCTTTTCTTAGAAGACTAAAGTACTATGATGAATAAATTTTATTTTATGACTTGAAAAAGAGAAACATTCAGTTAGAATTTCTAAATTTAAGGTTCTTAAGAAATTAGTTATTTAAATTATGTACTAGTAATTTGACTATTTGCCATATGAATTCAGTCTTCTCTAAGTTTAGGTTGGAGAGAAAAAAAACTTGTATTCAACATTCTGCAGATGTAACATAGGAAAAGTAGCTATAGTATACGATGCTATTTGAGGGCAGGGAAGTAAGTGTAAGTACCATGTAATGCTTTACTTCTTTTTTTTTTTTTTTTGAGACAGGGTCTTGCTCTGGTCACCCAGGCTAGAGTGCAGTAGCATCATCGTAACTCACTGCAACCTCACCTCCTGGGCTCAGGCGATCCTCCTGCCTCAGCCTCTCTAAAGCTGGGACTTTGGGCATGCACCACCATGCCTGGCTCATTTTCTTAGCTGTTCAGAATGGATGAACACAATAAATGGGATAGCAACCATCCATCTGACCGAGATATCAATACTCTTTGCTTAGGGAACTGAGTGTATAGAAAGGATGGAAGAGAACTTTCTCCCCTCTTTGTAGAAGACTATATGCTTGAAAGGAGAAAGAGAAAGGTAGCAATCATATTGAATGACAGAATGAGGGTTCACAAAGATTTCTAAAGGCAGGGGTTATGGGGTCTTTAAGAAAATGAAGTGTAATAGATAAAAATTTTACTTTATGCATGTGGATATAAATAGCCAGCTGTGTAAGTAATTATTTAGAATAAAGATAGATCATATGCCAGCCAGAGAGATTTGAGATACACAAGAAGATAGCTATAAAAAAAATTTAAAAGATTCCTATGATAGATACTACAGATAGCATCTGAAACCTGTGTCTTGAGGTAGGGTGCTAGGTGATGAATTTGGTTTCAAAGATGGTCCACAGCTTGGTATAAAAGATGTGTGGAAAGGCTTGATTTTGCATAGGGTTGTAACTAAAATATGAAGGCATGGCTTTTAAAACATACTAAGGACAGAAAAAAGGATTTTTAAAGTTATGTTTATAATAGAGCAAGTGGATGTAAATGGGGTTTAAGCTGGAAAGGGGTGGTTTGAACTCATATTTTTGTTACCCACTCCCAGACGGTAGTCTTTTTGAAGTAATAAAACCACATGGCAAGGCCGGGCGCTGTGGCTCACACCTGTAATCCTAGCTCTTGGGAGGCCGAGGCGGGCGGATTGCTCAAGGTCAGGAGTTCAAAACCAGCCTGAGCAAGAGCGAGACCCCGTCTCTACTATAAATAGAAAGAAATTAATTGGCCAACTGATATATATATAAAAAATTAGCCGGGCATGGTGGCGCATGCCTGTAGTCCCAGCTACTCGGGAGGCTGAGGCAGAAGGATCACTCAAGCCCAGGAGTTTGAGGTTGCTGTGAGCTAGGCTGACGCCACGGCACTCACTCTAGCCTGGACAACAAAGTGAGACTCTGTCTCAAAAAAAAAAAAAAAAAAAAAAAAACCACATGGCAAGGAACCTGATGAAGTCTAGAGCAGCGGTCCCCAACCTTTTTGGCACCAAGGACCAGTTTCATGGAAAACAATTTTTCCATGTAGAGGTAGGGAGGTGAGGTGAGGGGTATGGTGGGGGCAGAGCTCAGGTGATGATGTGAGCCGTGGGGTGTGGCTATAAATACAGATAAAGCCTCATTGGCCTGCCAGTCACCACCTGCTGTGCTAATAGGCTCAGGGACCTGTACCAGTCTGTGGCCTTGGGTGGGCATGGAGGTTGGGGACCACAGGTCTAGAGGGTGCATTTGAGGTTGTAGTTTCTCTCAACATATCTGAGGGAGAGAATAGGTGTAATGCTTCTCACCTTCCTCCATATTCACTGCAGTGGTTTTATTACTTTAAAAAGACTGTTATAGTCTGGGAGTGGGTAACAAAAACATGAGCTCAGACATAACTTTAAAAATGCTTTGCTTAGTCCTTATTATGTCACAGTGGGGTAGATGGCAGTGGGGTTTGCCATTTTCAAAATGTGGTTCTCAGGGTCATCTTGGGCATCAGCATTCATTTGGCAGAGTAGTAAGAGAAAGCATACCGTATAGTAAAAGTGGGTTTTATGGGATACATCTGGAGGCAGCATAGCATATATCACTTCTACCCATATTCCATTGATCAGAATTTACTCCCATAGCCAGTTAGCTATAATGGGAGTTTGGCAAATAAAGCCTAGGTGTGTTCTTAGGATAAGGAAACAGATTTAGTGAACAAATAGCTTTCCTCTGCTACACTGTTCTTGGTGAATCAAAAGGTATTTTCCTTAATTCTCCTTGACCACTTTATTTTTTGACACCACTAATTTAGTCTTTGTGGTATTATAAAAAATAAATGTTTGGTCTTTGTCCTCATTTCCTGCCACAGAGATCCTAAAACCTTTGGAATTTGCTAATGAGATGGCCACTGGATTAATGGGCCTGAAATAGCTTCAGGATGGGGGCAGGTCACCAGAGGAAGCAACCAGGCATTTGGAGGATTGGAACTTTCAGCCCTACTGGGGAAGAAAAAGGGGCTGGAGACTGAATTCAGTTAGCAGTGGCCAATGATTTAACCAGTCATGCCTACTTAATGAAACTTCCATTAAAATCCCTGGATGACAAGGTTCAGAGAGCTTCCGGGTTGGTGAACACTTAAATGTCCTGTGAAGATGGTATACCCAGGAGAGGGCTTGAGGGCTCTGTACCATCTCTAGCCCTTGCCATACCTTGCCCTATGCATTTGGCTGATCCTTAGTTATATCTTTTATAATAAACCAGGAAATGTAAGTAAAGTAGTTTTGTGAGTTGTTCTAGCAACTTTTCAAGCTGAGGAGAAGGAAGATCATGGGAATCCTTAAATTTGTAGTCAGCTGGACAATAGTATAGGTACCTCATTTTTGGCTGGCATTTGATGTAGGAGTAAGCCCTTGGTCTATGGGGTCTGTGTTAACTCTGGGAAGTTCATGTCATGATTTAATTGAATTGTTGGACACCCTGTTGGTGTCAAGGAATTGGTTATTGTTGGATAAACCACATATTTGGTGTCAGAGAAAAGACAGCAGTCTTTGTTATGTTATATATTTTCTTAATTTTTCTTAATTTGAGCCCCAGGTTCTTCTCATCTTCCATTGTTTTCTCTGTAAGATTCAGTTTTTTTGGTGTTTTGTTTTCTTTGGAAAGTGGTGGTGTCACTATTCTGCCAGTCTTTTGTACGTGAATTTTAGTCACACCTATGGTTATCCTTTTCTGCAATTTCTGTAACCTAATTATATAACTTATCTGTATTAACTCAGGCAGAGCTATTCCATATTTTGGTATCTTTTTCTAATGCTAGGTTTCTAATGCGGGGTAAGTTCTGGTAACAGATAGCCTGGAAGGTTAAATCAAAGGTAGTTCTTGCCTAATTTCACTTCTAGCAATTTGTCCTGTGCTTAATCTGAAAATAGGATAGCTATGTTATTCAGTCAGATTGCTGAGAGTGAAAGTTTTGCTGAAGAATTGCTGAAAGTCAGATTGCTTTTGAGAGTGAAAGGGAATGAATGAAAAACATTCATAAACTGGGATGGTCTTGAACAAACTTATTTGTATGGTTACTTATATATATGTATGAATAACCTCATACATGCATATGCATGTATGCAGGAGATTGGAAACTATGTAAATGACCATTAGCGGTCAACTGGTTGAATTAGTGGTACTACAGCCATTCATCAGAACATAACACAATTGTTACAAAGTACGAGATAGAAGAAGATATAAAAATGGCTAACAAGCATATGAAAAGATGCTAACATCACCAATCATTAGGGAAATGTAAATCAAAACCATAGTAAGATACTACCTCACACCTATTAGTATGGCTAATATCAAAAAACCCCAAACAGAAAATAACAAGTGTTGGCATGGATATGGAGAAATTGGAATCCTTGTGGACTGTTGGTGGGAATGTAAAATGATGCAGTAGGTATGGAAAACAGTATGGAAGTTCTTCAAAAAAATTGAAAGTAAAATTAACATAAAATCCAGCAATTTCACTCTGGGTATGTACCTAAAAGAACTAAAAGCAGAGCATCAAACAGATATTTATACACACATGTTCATAGCAGCATTGTTCACAGTAACCAAAAGGTGGAAGCAACCTAAATGTCCATAGACAGATGAATTGATTAACGAAACGTGGTATATACATAGAGTGGAATATTAGTCAGCCTTAAAAAGGAAGGAAGGAAATTCTGACACATGTTACAACATGTGCCAAGTTGAACAAGGTCCAACATTAAGGATCACCCTTGAGGACATTATGCTAAGGGAAATATGCCAGTCACAAAAAGACAGTTACTTAACACTATTGAACTGTATACTTAAAATGGTTAAGATGGCAAATTTTATGTTATGTATATTTTACTATAGTTAATTTTTTAAAAACGTGTGAGATAGAGTTTTATGTATTGACATGAATAAATCTCTAAGACATACTATATAGCAAGTAGCCAAAAACAGTTTGAGAATAAAAGAGCAAAGTTGGAAGACTTACATTGCCTGGTTTCAAGATATACTATAAAGCTCAATAATCAAGACAGTATGGTATTAGCTTAAGCAATACATGGATAGATCTCTGGAAAAATCTAGAACTGGGGTGGGGAAACTTTTCATGTTGAAAGGCTGCATTAATTTAGCTGTACTCAAATAAGGCTGCATTCAGGAAACTTCAGTTATATACTTAAAAATGTACATTATTTTGTAAAAATCTAAATACTGTGTACTTAATAATTTAAAAAATGAAAACTTTGTTAATTTTAAAGTTAACAAACCTTTTAATGACTTGTTGTGTCTGCTTTTCGTTGGAAAGCATTTGAATATTTGGTTTCAGCATAGAGATCCACAGTTTCAGTTGATCCTCTAGATCAGTCATTTGTGACCTTAAGGGCATCTTGATTTGGGTTAGGAAGGAGAATGTAGATTTGCAGCAATAAGTGGTTGAAAAGCAAGAGAACATTTTTCAGGCATGTTGCCAAATGTGTGGGTAGTCTGCATTTTTCCATATTTCAATTGGAACACTCCTACACTGCTGGTGGGAATGCAAACTAGTTCAACCTCTGTGGAAAGCAATATGGAGATACCTTAAAGTGATACAAGTGAATCTACCATTTGATCCAGCAATCCCATTGCTGGGCATCTACCCAAAAGATCCAATGACACTCTACAAAAAAGACACCTGCACTTGAATGTTTATAGCAGCACAATTCACAATTGCAAGGTTGTGGAAACAGCCCAAGTGCCCATCAATCCAAGAATGGATTAATAAATGTGGTATATGTATACCATGGAGTACTATTCAGCTCTAAGAAACAACGGTGATATAGCACATCTTATATTTTCCTGGTTAGAGCTGGAACCCATACTATTAAGTGAAGTTTCCCAAGAATGGAAAAACAAGCACCACATATACTCACCAGCAAATTGGTATTAATTGAGCAGCACCTAAGTGGACACACAGGTACTACAGTAATAGGGTATTGGGGAGGGGGGAGGGGGGAGGGGGCGGGTATATACATATATAATGAGTGAGATGTGCACCATCTGGGGGATGGTCATGCTGGAGACTCAGACTTGTGGGGGGAGGGGGGGAATGGGCATTTATTGAAACCTTAAAATATGTACCCCCATAACATGCCGAAATAAAAAAAAATGTCATCTACTGAGAGCTCAATCAATTCCATGTGTAGTTCTTTAGGTGCCTTGGTGATATCAGCTGGGTGAGGTTGAAATGCTAATTTGAATGTGATGTCATGATTCTCAAAGTCAGTGAACCTTTCATTGTATTCTCCAATTAATAGGTTTATAACAGGTACATATTCTTCATGTGATTTGCATGTATTGTCCTGCTCATCAGTGACCTTTGCTAACTGGGGAAAATGTTCATCCGAAGTTTCCTTTTGAAGAAGAAGTCTTTTGAAAAAAGATAATTTCAAAATGTTTGCATTTTTTGCCATATATCATATAGAGACTTAGTTTTACCTTGCAAAGAAATATTCAAGTCATTTTGATTTCACGTGATATCACACAGAAATGCTGCATTCCTATTGAAATCTTCTTTAAATAATTCACATTGCTGATTCTGTCCTTTGTAAAATTTATCTGTTCTCCCAGAGACAAAATTTTGGCTTAAGTTGTCCTTGCCATAGCTAATGCACTTTAGAATGATACTGTAAGTCCCCACAGAATACCTCATTATTCAATTTTAGCATGTTACCATAGTTAACAATACTTATAACTTATTGCAAAGTGTCTTTTAAAATAGTAGCTTTAGCACAGAGATTTTGCTGGTGCAAGATACAATGAAAATAAATGAGAGCATCTGGATCTGTTAATACTTTTTTAATCTATGCAATAAACCTTTCATGTTTTCCTGTCATGGAAGATACACCATCTGTACATACACTCACTAAATTTACCAAATTCAGTCCGACTTCATGATATTTATCTTCAAAGTTGTTGAAGATATCTACTCCCTGTGTTCTGTTTGCAAGAGTGTCCGAGGTAACTCTTCATAGCAAAGAAACTCTTCTGTTATGACCTGAATAAAGTCTAAAACCTGTGCTGAGTCAGTAGTATCAGTTGATTCGTCTAAAGTTATTGAATAATATATATTTACCTTTTAAAAAAAGCATTGCATGAAGTTGTTCTTTTAAGTTGGAGGCTAACTCATGCTGCCGATCAGTTATGATTCTCCTTAAAAGAGGCAGTTGTTTACACTTTGAAGCATCTTTGGGGTCTAAGTATGCTACAACTTCGACAATGCATTCTTTCACAATTTCTACATCACTGAATGGTTCTCTTTTTCCCTTGAGTAATATGAGCTACTTTATAAGTTGCTTCAGTGGCATTATTACCAGGTCTGACTGCTGCTTGAAAGAGTTGTCTTTACTTTTGCGTTTCATCTTTTAATTTCTACAGTACAACCATACGTGCCTCTCCCTCTAATTTAAAATATTTGTGGTCCCTATGAGTTTTATAATGCTGATGAGCATTGAATTTCTTTAATGTTGATATTGCAGTATCACACAGCAAGCAAATCATCTTTAGAGGAAATAATACTGCAATTCCCAGTCCTCATTAAAAAATTTGTTTTCTTCCTTCAGCATTCTGTTGGTCTTCTTTGACATGATGGGCTATTAAGCAGACAGAATTAAAAAATACTGTCAAAATGTGCACCTATTCACAAATTCCACTTCAAATGGAAACACAGTGCACTGTTGTCAAAAGCTGATAACAGACTGGCATACTCGACCCCCACAACTCTTGCCAGTGAGCCTCATGCAGTAGTGGCACCAAGTCAAACAGAAGTTAAAACTAAATCATGAGCATACAGCTGTCAATTTAGCCCTTATGGCTTACTGATGTTGTAATTGTACTGGTCAATATGGGAAGATTATTTAATTGAAACTTATTTGATTCTTTGGTATTGTAAATATGTTCATTTTAAAAATAAAAATATAAAAGACAAAAATGTGTTATTAAAAATAAAAGAATTGTCTACATATTGTGTAAATTATTCGCCCTACAGTGTTTCAGAACACTAGAACTTGTTTCTCCCATTGAGCTGTAACTTTGTATCTGTTAACCAACCTGTTCCTTTCCTACCCTTCCCCAACCCTTCCCAGCCTCTAATAACCACAATTCTATTAATATTCTCTATTTCTTTGAGTTCAGTTTTTGTTTAAGCTCCTACATGAGTGAGGGCATCTGGTATTTATGTTTCTATGCCTGACTTTGTAAATTGATTTTTGACAGTATTGCTAAGGTAATTCATTTGTGGAAGAGATTAGCATAAACCATGCTATAACAACTGAATATCCCTTTGGAAAGAAAATTAGCCTTGTCCTTTAATCACACCATACACAAAAATTAGCTTGAAGTCAGTCATAGACTAAATGAAAAGCTAAAACTATAGAGCTTTTAAAAGAAAACTTAAGGCTTTAAGTTTTCTTAAGGCTTTGTGATCTTTACTTAAGCCAAGATTTTTAAGATAGATTACCAAAAGTATGACTGAATAAAGCTTCTCTGGAGTACCTGAAAACCCTTGAAACAGCATATCACCATGCAAAAAAGGTGGTAATCAGATAGTAAGAAGTCCCATTTTGTTTCAGTTTCCCTTGGATCTACAGAATCTCTGTATGGTACTTGAGCCTTCTATTTTTTGCTACTTACCTTTAGTGAGGAGAAGAAGACTGGCAGAAATGAGGGGATGTGGGATACTCTAGCAGTGGTTTCACCTAGGATGACAGAGCAAAGTTTTCCTAGGTGTTCTCTCTTCCACCTGATGCTAGGTTTTCTTCTCTAAGCCAGAATTTTGGGTATATTCTAAAATGTGGGGTGACTTTGACAATAAGGCTTCTTTATTGAAGTTTTGATTGCTGTAGATAGTAGGCACTTTAGATATAAAGAACATTATCATATGTGAACGACTTTGTGATATGGAGGGAAGAATACTGAACTCTGAGATTTTATGTATTTATGTGTATGTTTATATTTATATAAATTTTATTATGTACATTATATATAATTATAGAGATATATAATTTTCTTATAAAGGGCAACAGCTATTAGAGCATCTTCTCTCTAGGCCTTGTAATCTGTTTTCGAAGGTATATGAGGAATAATATTTTTATACTGTCTACCACTCTCCCCCAATTCTTGGTCTAATAAAGTTCTTTGTTGGTCTGCACATCCTATTTACTGTAAGAAATATGTTCATATCTTTGTGCTTGACTTTGTGGTTTTCTTTGAGGATTCATGTGGAACATTCCCAGTGATGGCTTTTACCATGCATAATCCTCTCCTTTTAACTTGGCCTAATTTAAGGTACCTTTAACCTAGCCAGAATAACTTGCAAATATGTCAATTTAAAAAAATGAAGTATTTGGTGGCCCCTAGTGGTATTTACGTGTCTGTAAAAAGTCATAATATCACCAATATACAAAATTTGGGGGTGAGAGAGTTACTAAGGTGACATCTGTTTATTGAAGAAATGTTTTTAGTCTTTGAGAACTAAAAGTTTATTAATCAATTATAAATTTATCATTGATGTGGCTGTGTCTACTTTAATAGCAAATTATTATCATCACTAAACTTTTAAGAAATGCCTTGGAATTATACACATATATCTTAATTGCAAGTATTTCTATGTAACTTGTACTTAATGTTCAGTAACAGTTTATAACTGCATTGCACTGAGATGTGTCCATGAAGGGGAATGGTAAGAATGATTTTTGACCTTTTTTAAAATATAATAAAAGCTAAAAATAGGGTCACTATTTCATAAATTAATCACAAATAGTCCTTAGTAAAGTTTATTTTTTTAAATAGTTAATTCTGGCTAGCTTAAAGATACTTTAAGTTAGCCCCAAATTATCTAGAGTCTAAAGTGTATGTGGAAACTTAGATAGAGTATTCAAAAATTAGGAAAATTTGTATAGTCAAGGTTTGGAAGGCTAAAGAGAAAAATGACAGTTTTAGGTAAGTTAAATTTATTTCTTAAATGCTGAAATTCATCTCCATTCATTCTAAAAATTAGAAATTGAAATCTAGACAGATTCAGTAGCTTGCCAAGTGTCATACAACTATTTACTAGACACTGAAATGATAATAAAAGGCTTGTCTTTTGACTCTACTAAAGCTTTTCTAAAACTAAAATAAAATAACTCTACTAATTGTATTATATGGGTCAAGGTGATTTTTTTTTTAAGTTTTTTTTCTGATACTTAAATTAATAAGGTAAGCCTTAGATTCTAAGTAGGAAGGTTTAAATGGCATAAGAAAGACACTTATAGAGAAGCGTTTTAACATTAAAATCAGAAGGGTCTAATGACATGAATTCTTGGTGCTTACGAAGTTGGCAAGTTTAATTCTCTCAAAGACCATATTTATAAGAAATACCTCTAGTATTCTGTGGACTCAGGACTAGCTTTGATTATGACTACTTCAGTGCTCTAATGAAAAAGATTTTACTGTTGGTTTCATAACCAACTGAAAGATTGCATTAATTGTAGTAAGATCTTCAATATTTTTCTCCAGTTAAGTACTCTCCAAAAGAAAGTACAGTGCTTTATACTTAATTTTTTTAAGTAGCCAAATAGTATTCCATAGTGCATATATAACACATTTTTTTTTAATTTCAAAATATTACAGAGGTACAAATGTTTTTGGTTACGTGGATCACTTTTGTTATGTTTGAGTCAGGGTTGTAAGTGTGCCCATCACTCAGTGTTCATTGTACCCATCAGGTTTTTGCCCATCCCTTCCCCCCACCCCAACTCCCTGCATGATAACTTTGGAAAGAGGAATTAACTGCTATAAAACTTAGGTGAAAAATGCTATCAATTTTTTAATTAATTGTGGTTTCCGTTGTTTGAGGTTCACTAGGCTTTTTCCTCAGACAGTGACTGCTTTTCCTGAGACTTCTTGAGCTCTGATAAACAAGACGAGGTAGAATCCTAGATTCTGGTTTTAAATATTTTACTTTCTGACAGTTCAGAGAAGTGGAGGAGGAGAAGAGACATGTCCTGAGAAGAGGTATAGTAAGGTTCCCTGCTGATAAATAATATCTTCCACTCATTCTATCCACTAGAGATTCTTTTGGACTGATTATAGCCTCTTTAAAATTTCTGGAAGATACATTTCAATTTCACAAAAATATTTACTTGAAAAAATAATGTGTCTGTAATTTTATCTCATAGAATAGCCTGTTGCCTGTTGGTGACAGTGACACCTTTGAGTAGAATCACATGCTGATATTACTAAAAGTGAATAGTTGTTTCCTGGACATGTAAAAGTGGTAAGGGTAGAGTCTAGAAACTAATAACTTAGATACAGATCACTGGTGATTTTTAAAAAAAATTCATTAAAGAACTGGTTTGCAAGTTCTTAGGGAAAAACAACAAATTTTTTTGTAGTTTGCTCATTTGTCCGGAATTTTGCTATAAAATTTATAGCCATTTTGAATATTTAGCAATGATTTAATGCCAGTTTATCATTTAACAAATATTTATTTGGTGCTTACCAAGTGCCAAGCCTGAGATGGGTGTTGTAAACCAGATAAAATCCCTTTCTTCTTAGAACTTAAATTTCTAGTGGGAAGAGATGGGCACTAACCATAATAAATAAGTAAATTATATCTTATATGATAAGTGATAAGTACTATAAAAAATAATAAAGTAGTGATAAGTGGAATGGTGGCCTATTAGTTTGTAAATAACCAAGGCAACCAGTTCCCTGTTGATGTTTGCCAGCCAGAATCTAAGGAAAGCAAATGAGATAGGTTAAATAGCTTTTAGCATTTTGCATATTTTTTGTATTACCAAGCAAATTATAACCATAGACATTTAATCTTACCAAATAACTAAAGAAACTGTCTTTAATATGAAGTACATTGTTATATGAAGATTATAAATGATGGATATTAATTTCTTGGCTTAAATTAGCCATTATATATTTAACAGGTGACCTATTTGTATATGATACAAAATTTTCAAAAATATTTGTATTTCATACAAGGACAGAGAAAAGAGTAGGGAAATATAGAATTAGATATTTGCTGTTTATCATTAACACAAGTTAAATACAAGTATAAAAATCCTGTGTATCTCTAAATTAATCCTGCATGTAAGCAATTGCTTAACTGGTACTGGACTTTTCAATTTGGTGCTTTTAAGGAAAAAAATGATTTGATATAGTTTTTATACCAAGGATTTTTTCCTAATTATTAGTATACGTATTATAGCATTTTAGATTTATTCTTTTAATACAGTTCATAGAATTAGTCATTTTTAGACTAATATAATTTTTTAGTATATAAATACTGAAATATATAAGCAAAGTTAACTTGTCCTATAAGATCACTAATGTTTAGTGATTCTCTTTCGGACCTTTTTTCCCTGCTTGACAAATATTTGTATGAAAATGCTGACTGGTAGGTTATAATGCATTCTATGGTTATTGATTGACATGTCCTGGATAGTCCTTCCTGTAATAGAGTGTGACTCAATGAAAATGTTGTGGAGTCTTAGAGTTTGGAAGGAACCTTAAAGATTTCCTGGTCAAATTCCAACCTTCCTTTTGGTGATTAAATCAGTTTGTATACAATACCCTTGCAAAGTGATCATCTAGTTTTTAGTTTACTTTAAATATTTTATGATGCATTCAACCTTAAGTGTTTTCTTAGTGCCTATTATGTACTAGTCAATGTGTTGGGTGCTGGGAACATAGTGATAAATGACACTGATGTGGGGCCTGTGCCCTCATAGACTCAGTCTTGTATAGTTTTTATAGTGAGGGTGAACTTTCTCTTGTGTGTATACTCATCTTGATTTATACACATTATCTTCAAGAGTCTAGTTCTTTTTCATGAATTTATAAGAGCATTAACTTGACCTATTCTGAAAGTTCAGTTGTAGTTTCTGTACTTGAAAATACTATGAGGTCTTTTTTTTTCTCAAAAGCCTGTTTGCTAAATTCGTATTAAAATACCTACATACGCAATTCTCTTTTTTTCAAGAGTTAGAGATCCTAAAATGTTTGCATGTGTCATTAAATTATAAATATAGAACTCTTAACCTAATAAAATTTGATTTTCTAGAACTTAGCAGGACAGAATGTGGAATCTTTCCATCTCATTTTAAGTCCATTATACTAAGGGTGAGATTTTAGACACTGTGTCTAGTTGAAGTGACTAAATTAGGTATTTGGTCCTGTGTAGTGCTGGATGTTATACTATGGCAGTGTACTTTTAGGATCTTAATTAAGTTGTTTTCTGCCTTTCAAAAAGAAATTCCAACTCTGGCAAATCTTTGGATGTTATTTTTGGCTAGTTTTACAAAGGTCATATTGGAGACTGGGAACTAGTGCCAGCTGTTGCTAGTGGAACCACGAGTTCTTGCTACTACTCTGGCAATCATGGGGTGTGAGCTGCAGTGCTGCAAGGATATGAAAACATGGCAAGGCATTGGATAATGTAAAGTTGATCCAATACATATAACAGTGGATTAATATGTGTGGCTTTCATACCTTAGGTTTAAGTCAAATAAAAAAAAAAAAAGAAAAAAAATATGTGTGGCAAATTTCAAACACTAACAGCAATGTACTGTATTCTGTAATCTCAGATCGCCTGCCCTTTGGTTCAGGTAACTGTTCCTTGTCTATGGAGGCAAGAACTCACCTAAAAACTAAAGTCATTCATATAGTCAGTTACCAAGCTCTGGAAGAGGCATTTCTTCCATATTAAAAACAGAAATAAAATAGGAGGGACTAAGATATAAGTAAGAATTAGCCATATTACTTTCTTTCTGCTCCTCAAGAGAAAGAGTAGAAGATAGCACTTTTACATCCTGGCACAAATGAAGCTGGTAGCAAGGAATCCATATGAGGGAACTTCAGAGGTGTTCCAAAGCTTTGGAAGACTCTCTGGTTTGGAATTGATTAGGAATTGTGAATGCTGAGAGCAAATAAATGGAGGTAGTTTAGTGTGGATAACATTCTCTATGTTGCATGAAGTGAAAAAGGTTTGAGAGTAGTGTGATTTATTGTATACTGTGGATTGTTTTTAAGCTTGTTGGCCTCTGTTTCTGTTTGGTTGTCCCTATTTGGTAAAGTCTTTTAAAAATCTCCATATGTCTCAGTGATACTCAGTGGAACCAAAATGGATTAAAATACTTTCTGGTACATAGCATAATATAAGTGTGAACTGTTGTTACTATTATGTTCATTATTAGGATATGTTTTCCAAAATAGTGCTGTGATTTCAGTATAAAACCTCATGATAAGGCCGGGCGCTGTGGCTCACGCCTGTAATCCTAGCTCTTGGGAGGCCGAGGCGGGCGGATTGCTCAAGGTCAGGAGTTCAAAACCAGCCTGAGCAAGAGCGAGACCCCGTCTCTACTATAAATAGAAAGAAATTAATTGGCCAACTGATATATATATAAAAAATTAGCTGGGCATGGTGGCGCATGCCTGTAGTCCCAGCTACTCGGGAGGCTGAGGCAGAAGGATCGCTCGAGCCCAGGAGTTTGAGGTTGCTGTGAGCTAGGCTGACGCCACGGCACTCACTCTAGCCTGGACAACAAAGTGAGACTCTGTCTCAAAAAAAAAAAAAAAACAAAAAAAAAACAACCTCATGATATAAAAAGGATTTATTTCATTTGGAGCAATTCTAGGAAACTTCATTTTCTTTCTTTATCTGTCCTCTCAAATTTGTAGAACTAAGATGTAGAAAAGTAGTTGTGCAATTTTAATCATTAAATCTTCTTAGTCTTATTGTATCTTTTAGGAAAGTGAGAGATAGAGTAGATCTTTAAAAATGTTTTATTACTGTAATTACAACTCTTATTTATTTTAAAGTGCCATATTAAAAATATTGGCCGGGTGCAGTGCTCACGCCTGTAATCCTAGCACTCTGGGAGGCCGAGGTGGGCGGATCGCTTGAGGTCAGGAGTTTGAAACCAACCTGAGCGAAAGCGAGACCCTGTCTATACTATAAATATAAAGAAATTAATTGGCCAACTAATATATATAGAAAAAAAAATTAGCTGGGCATGGCGGCGCATGCCTGTAGTCCCAGCTACTCAGGAGGCTGAGGCAGTAGGATTGCTTGAGCCCAGGAGTTTGAGGTTGCTGTGAGCTAGGCTGATGCCATGACACTCACTCTAGCCTGGGCAACAAAGTGAGACTCTGTCTCAAAAAAAAAAAAAAAAAATTAAAATGTTTATATCCCACTTTTTGTCACCCTCATCTTGGATCCTGTGTTTTTGTTTAAATTCAAATTTCTGATTTCAGCTTTCATTTTTTTCCTGCTAGACCTTCCTTAATGACATTAACTTTGTCCTTCAGTGAATTTATCTGGTCCTTTGGACTATGCTACACATTGTATGCTCACCCATATCCTTATGTGTTCCCTAGTGTTTTCATGAAATGTTATAGGAAGCAGTTTTCTTTTTCAGAGGAACTAAAACTAGCCTAAAGACACATGTACAAAAGCTGGGGTTTTTTTGGAAATGTACAGATGAAAGGGACATTCTGAGGAAAGCTATCAGACTGGAGGAAGCCCAAATATAAATAGGACTGCCCCTAGTTATTCTTGGATCTGTGGAAATTATATAGTCTTGGATATTTCTTCCTTTTGATTTCCCTCTACCTATCACTATTTAAATAAACTATGCAGATCCATTGCTGCCCATTCATTGTAAAAGTTTAATGAGCATTTACAATGTTTTAAATAGAGACCGTCTGTTTAATTGCATGCCAGGTAAGGGTGTAAGAATTTGGAGAGGGACAGGGAGCTGGTAATTTGGTTCTGGTAATTCAACTACCAAAATTTGTGACTGTTTTATTTTTTAAAAAGTATATTTAAGAGTATCTCTAAAATAATGTTGTTCTTACTCAACTGCATTCTAATATTCTCTTTTGAATGGAAGAGAAAGCAATGATGCCATTTTAGTATTTTAGTTGCTGCTCAGTCCAGTTGCAAGGAGGAGACTTTTTCAGACAACTTTAAACCCTGAGTTCTTATTTCAGGGATACAACAGAAACTCTGCTTTTGGGTCTCAGCATCTGGGTGTATCTTTTCACTCTTGGGTATATCTATCATAATGAATTGTATTACAGAGGTTTCAATTAGTTCCACTAGTTATCAGCATCCACTAGTCTTATATTTAACTGCATATAACAAAATGCCCAAACTATAGTGGCTTAAATGAGGTGGGGGGGATGTATTTTTCTCCCCTGCTTAAAAAAAAAAAGACTAGAGGTAGGTAATTGGGGCTGGTATAGTATTTAATAACTGTGATATCATCAAAGACAGGCTCTGCTTGAATCTCTGCTTCTCCCTTTATAAGATGTGACCCTTATCTTCATGTTCTCATTCTAAGCAGAAAGGGAAAAGGGGGAGAGGGCTAAAACGGCAACTGAGCCTTCCTCCTTTTAAAAAGAGTTTTCCTGAAAGTATACCCAGTAACTTCCACTTGTATCTCTTTGGCCAGAACTGATACCTGATTACAAGGGAGGCAGAAAAATTTAGTGTTTATTTGAGCCGGGCACATTGCCATCCACAGTAAAATCTCCTAGTAGGGGAAAAAGGGAAAAATAGATATTGGGTGAGCAACAGCAGTTTCTGCCACATCATCCAACATAGAGAGTCCTTATAGGGCAGGCTTCATCTAGTCATCCCTGGACTAATCATTTGTGGCCAGGAAATTAAGATTGGTTTCTCTTGACATTCTTGGCTTCATAAATCATAACAAACTGCCTTGGCTTGTTTTGTAAGAAGAGGCAATGTAACTGGCAACCACTATGAGGCTACATGCTCTATTCATTCATTAGTAGAGTTAGTTATCTTGTTGTGGAAAGAATGCATAACTCTGCATATTTCCATGTGTATGGCAGCCAGAAAAAATGATTGAAAATTGCTATCTTCAAATAACCTATCTCACTTCTAGTTCAGTATCTCTGGTCTTTCCAAACATGAAAATGTCTTTTGTTGTATGTTCTATTCAAAATGTATTAACTTCAGAGATACTTCATTCACTATTGTTTGTTTAGTAGCTTTGAATATTCAATCAATATCTCCTCCCCTCTCTCCACCACAAAGTATCATGACAGAAGAATCCCCTTTTTTGTTGCTCATCCTTGGATTCTCAATGCGAGGCATGTATGAGGTGCTAAGTAAATGTTTGATGACTAAATGATTGACTGAAGGAACAAGAATCGTAGCATTCTGTTTCACTTTGAATACTTCTATTAATTGGGAATCTGTTATTTTGGTAATTTGCCTTTTTAACTCTTATACAACTCTAGAGAGGCAAAATGATCCAGTAGAAATAATATGACTTTGGAATCATTTGCACAACAAATATTTTTTGATCTCCTATGATGTATCAGGTACTGTGTTAGGTGCTGGAGACAGGAAAACAAATAAAATGTGTTTCTTTTTCTCAGGGAAAGAGGGCGTCTTTAATTATTGAAATTGCTGTGATAAATGCTTTATGTGTATACTGGGGCCTAAAGATGCATATAGAAGTGGTATTTAACCCAGAATTTGGAACTGTGGATATAGAGAGAGCAGGGTTGTGGTATAAGAAGACTTTCTGGAGGAAGTGGTACCCATGTATGGTTATGAAGGATGGGTAGGAATTAGCCAGCGAAGGTAAATGGGGTTAACGTTCTAGGCAGGATAGCTGTTTGTGCAGAGGTACACATATGAAAGAATGCAAAGGATATAGGGAGTAGCAGGTGTATGAACCAGCTAATGAAAGACTTAGATTTTTTCCAGAATATTATTAAAGACATTTTTAAAACAGCATCTTTCTCTGGTGATAAAGGAAACACATTTTTATTTTTTCCAAAATCTCAAATATAAAGAAAGGTATTTAAAGAAAAACATGAAGATTACATGTAATATGTTCAACCGAGATAGCCACTGTTAACATTTTGGTGTATATACTGCCATAATTTCTCTCTTTGTCTCCCTTTTTTCTCCCTCCTTTCCCCTTTTCCTTCTTCTGTTTTTCTCCCTTGTCTGGCCATATTTTGTTGGCTCTTATGGCAAGAAGCTGAAGGACCACTGAAAAAAGAGATTAGGGTGTGGAAAGAGGCAAGGTCTCTGTCTTAGAGTCATTTTCTGAAATAAATATTATAGAAAGAGCATAGATTTGGAGATGGAGAGTTTGAATTTGGTTATTAGACATGTTTTTATTTCATCAATACTTACACTATATAGTATATGTCCAATTCTATTTTAGGAGCTTTAAAAAATTATATATTTAAACCTCATGACAACCATATATGGTAAATACAGGTTGAATATCTCTTATCTGAAATGTGTGAGACTAGAAGTTGGATTTTTTTCAGATTTTGGAACATATGCAGATATTAAACAGTTTAACATCTCTAATCCAAAAATCCAAAATCCAAAATGCTCTAATGAACATTTCGTTTGAGTGTCATCTTGGTACTCAAAAATTTTCAGATTTTAGATAATTTCAGATTTTGGATTTTAGATATTCGTATTAGGGAGACTCAGCATGTATTATTATTCCCATTTTATAGGTGAGGAAATTGAGGCACAGAGTTTAAATAATTTGTTCAAGGTCCACATAGCTAGTAACCGTAAGAACCTAAAATCTAGGTTATAGATTTAAATCAAGGCAGTCTAGTTTCAGAGATCATGCTCTTAACCACTATACTGTGCTGTCTCTCAAGATGAGGCCAAAATGTATGTGACACAGTTAAGAAAAGATATTCAATAGGAATGAGATTATGCATTTGAAACCTGGGACAGGTTAGGTCTAGGAATATAGATTTGGAAGTAATTTGTATTTCTTCTTTGTATTCAGGTCCTTTGCCCATTTTTAATCAAGTTATTTTTTGCTATTGAGTTATTTGAGTTACTTATATATTTTGGATGTAAACCCTTTATCACATATATGGTTTGCACCTATTTTCTCCCATTATGTAGGTTGCATTTTTGTTGATTGTTTCCTCTGCAGTGCAGAAAATTTAATATTTCATATAGTCTTGTTTACTTTTTCTTTTGTTGCTTATGCTTTAGGTGTCATATCCAAAAACTTATTACCACGACCAATGTTAAAGAGCTTCTTCCCTATATCTTTGTCTAGATATTTTATAGTTTCAGGTCTTACACTTGCCTTTAATCCACTTTGATTTGATTTTTGTATGTAGTGTAAGAAAAGGGTACAATTTTATTCTTTTGCATGTGGATATCTAGTTTTTCCACCACCATTTATTAAAGAGATCATCCTTTCTCCACTGTGTATTCTTGCTGTCTTTGTCAAAGATTAGTTGACCATATTTATTTCTCGGCTCCCTATTCTGTTCCATTGCTCTATGTGTTTGTTTTTATTTCAGTACTATACTTGTTTCATTACTGTAACTTTGTAATACAATTTGAAATCAGGAAATGTGATGCCTCCAGCTATGTTCTTCTTAAGATTGCTTTAGCTATTCAGGGTCTTTCGAGGTTCCATATGAATGTTAGAGTTGTTTTTTTCTATTTCTGTGAAAACTGTTGGAATTTTGGTAGAGATTTCAGTGAATCTGTAAATCATTTGGGGTAGCATGGACATTTCAACACTATTATCTAATTCATAAACATGGGAAATCTTCCATTAATTTGCATCTTCTTCAGTTTCTTTTGTCAGTGTTTTCTAGATTTCCATGTATAGATTTTTTACCTCCTTGGTTAAATTTATTTCTAAATATTTTATTCTTTTTGATGTCATAAATAGCATTATTTCGTTAATTTCTTTTTTTGATAGTTTGTTGTTATGTATAGAAACACAACTGATTTTTATATGTTGATTTTGTTTTCTACAACTTTACTGAACTTGTTTATTAGTTCTAACAGGTTTTTGGTGGAGTCTTCAGGGTTTTCTTTTTCTCTCTATATAAGATCATATGAACTGCAAACAAAGACAGTTTTACTTCTTTCTTTCTACTTTGGATATCTTTTATTTATTTTTTTTTTTTTCTTGTCTAATTGCTCTGGTTAGGATTTTCAGTCCTATGTTGGATAGAGGTAGTGAGAGTGGGCATGCTTGTCCTGTACCTGATGTTAGAAGAAAAGTTTTCAGCTTTTCACCATTGAGTATGATGTTCATGGTAGACTTGGAAGTATATATATAGACTTCATTACGTTGTGGTATATTCCCTCTATACCTAATTAGCTGAGAGTTTTTGTTTTTTGTTCTTTGTTTTGATATAAATAGAAGGGATATAGTGCGGTTTTGTTACATGGATATACTGTGTAGTAGTGAAGTCTGGGATTTAGTGTACCACCACCCAAATAGTGTACATCATACCCAATAAGTAATTTCTCATCCCTCACCTCCAACCCTTCTGAGTCTTCAGTGACTATTATTCCACACTCTATGTCCATATTTACACATTATTTAGCTCCCTTTTATAAGTGAGAATATGCCATTATTTGACTTTTTATTTCTGAGTTGTTTCACTTAAGATAATGGCCTCCATTTCCATCCATGTTATTGTAAAAGCATGTAATTGGGCCTTGTTTTTAATTCAGTCTGTGTCTTTTTATTGGAGTGTTTAGTTCATTTATATTTGAAGTAATTAATAGTTAAGGACTTACTATTACCATTTTAGTTGTTTTCTGAATGATTTTTAGTTCATTTGTTCCTTCCTCTGTTACTTTATGATTTGATGATTTTCTTTAGTAGTATGCTTTGATTCCTTTCTCTTTATCTTTTATATTACTATAGTTTTTTGCTTTGTGGTTACTATGGGGCTTATATAAGACATTCCATAGCTATAACTGTCTATTTTACACTGATAACAACTCTACATTTTATCTCCTACTCATTTTTAGTTTTTAATGTCACAATTTACTTCTTTAGATAGTGCGTATTAACAAATTATTATAGGTATTGTTATTTTTAATACTTTTGTCTTTGAGTCTTCATACTAGAGTTAAAATTGATTTGTTTACCACCATTAGAATATTATTCTGACTGACTATATATTTACATTTACCAATGAGTTTTATACTTTTCATGTTTTCATGTCCTTTTGTTTCAGGTTGAAGAACTCCCGTTAGCATTTTTTGTGAACCAGGTGTAGTGGTTAAACTCCCTCAGCTTTTGTTTGTCAGGCAAAGTCTTTTTCTTTTCCTCACTTCTGAAGGACAGAGTTGCTGAGTAAAGTATTCTTGCTTGTCAGTTTTATTCTTTTAGCACTTTGAATATCTCATCCCACTCCTTCCTGGCTGTAAAATTTCTGCTGAGAAGTCCATAGTTAGTCTTTTGGGGTTTCCATTGTGTACAACAAGTTGCCTTTTTCTTGCTGGATTCAAAATTCTCTTTTTGTCTTTGCATTATTACAATTTGTTTATGATTTGTCTCAGTGCAGTCTTCTTTGAGTTGCTCCTGTCTGGGGACATTTGAGCCTCTTATACCTGAATATCCATATCTCTATCAATTTTTGGCTATTATTTAGCTATTTTTCTTGAAGTAAACTTTCTACCCCTTCCTTTCCCTCCTCTCCTCTCCCCTCCCATCCTCCCCTCTTCCCTCCCTGCAGTATCTAGCTTTGTCATGTACCCAGGCCATTCCTCTTGTTCCCTCCTGGGTGGGATTTTTCTATTGATCCCTCAAAACCAGTCTAGGTACTGAGAGCCTTCTGTTCATTTTCCCTAAGAAGGTGCCCTAAAATGCTCAAATTTTTGTGCCCTCTCTCAATCCAGGAGATTTAGCCAGCTGATTGTGTTTGCTTGAGAGTCATTTGCCAAAGGTCATATTCCATCATCTGGGGGGGGGGGGATGCATGAATGGAGATGGCCAGGGCAGGGGTGGGGAGGATGTGGCTTGTGGAGCCTTGTGTGTGGGGGTGTCCATGGGCCTGTTTTGGGGGGAGCCCACGGATGAGTGTCTCAAGCACTCTCATGGGTGGGTCTTTTGATGAAGTCCATGATGCAGTAGTAGGATACATAGCCCTTTGTTGAGTTTTGAACCCCTGTTACTATGAGTCATCACCTCTTTTCCCTGCTTCTATCTCTCAGCTACTCAGATGTTCTGTTTCCTTTAGTATACTGGGTGTATTGAGAAAGAGATGGGCCCCTTGGGCAGCATCAGCACACCTGGGGAAAGTTGATGTTCACAAACTATACTCTTTACATCCTGTGGGAGGAATCATGGGCCAAAGGCATCTCTCTTGGCACTAACCTGTGCTGCCTTGCAGGAGGGATGAGGCAGATAAAGTGAAAGTACTTTGTTTTTGTTTTAGGTTGTTTTTTTTTTTTTTTAATTTACTTCAGTGTCTGTGTTTGGAGTTTTTACTACAACAGTGTGCTAGAACTTCTCCACTAGACCTCTGGACTCCCATAAAGATACTCTTATCTGTGAGTGATTGTCAAAATCAATGCACTGTGGGGAGATGATGCTAAAAACCTCATGTTCTGCCGTCTTACTGATGTCACCTCTTCAGGTTTTTGTTTACATGAAAGCTTACTAAGATATATTTTCCCCATAACATGATTACATAATTGATTTTTTTAAAAGCCACAATCTTACATGTTTTTTTAAATTTTTTTTTTTATTTTGGCATATTACGGGGGTACAGATTTTAAGGTTTCAATAAATGCCCTTTCTCCCCCTCCCCCCACAAGTCTGAGTTTCCAGCATGACCATGCCCCAGATGGTGCACATATCATACCCAGCCATTTTGCTTTTTCTTATCATTAGGGAAGAAGTCAAAGAATGGAAGAGATTTCCAGAAAGAGCTCAAAATGTATATAAAATTTCCCTAGGGTCCCTGTTTTTGAGTGCTTTTGCACATTGGATGTGTATTGCAGAAATGACTGTACACCTCTGCTGGGGTTTGAACGTCCCTCCAAACTCATGCTGAAATTTAATTGCCAGTGTAATAGTATTGGGAGGTGGGGTCTTTAAGAGGTGATTTTATTGCAGGCGTGGGTTAGTTATTATGGGAGTAGGTTACTGTTAAAAAGGATGAATTTGGCCCAGTTTTCTCTCTCTGGCTTGCATTTTCTTGCCCTCTTTCACTCTGTCTCTTGTCATGTGATGCCTTCACCATGTTATGACACATAAGGAAGGCTCTCACCAGATGCTGCAACCCCTCAATCTTGGACTTCATACCTCTAGAACAATGAGCCAAATAAATCTTGTTTCTTTTTAAATTACCCAGGCTGTGGTATTTTTTATAGCAGCAGAAAATAGACTAAGACTACCTCTAAGAGGGGCTCAACAAAAATCAAAGTCAAAATAGGAAATATGATAAGGTTATTTAAATCAGTTTTACTTATGTGTAGTAACTGATTAAATCAGATAAAAGAATTTGTAGGTTTTTTGCTCTTTAAAAATTGTTTATCTTTAGAAAAGGAGTATAGGGATGTGATTGTGGATGAGTAGTGGTTTGAAGTTACACTTTAAGAACTTGCATTTATACATGATAAAATTTAAAAATTGTATATCATATGTAAAAATATTTAAGTGAATATGATGACATTTTTTAACATTAGAAAAGCTTACTTGCCAATTATCTTAATTTAGTTTTTTTTTCTTAGCTTTGGAATTTAGAAGGGTGAACTATATATAGAAATGTGTTTTATCTAACCAAATCTGATATTCAGTTACATTTAGTAATGTAAGTGATCTGATAGTTTGATATGTTGGATTTTTTAAAAGATACAATACAAACAGTATAAAGTGCTTGGTAATTTTCCCCATTTGTAACTGTTCTTATAAAGTGAAAATACCAGTAAGCAGGGAAAAAATTAAATCACCAAAGCATTTTAAAAGTTACTCCATTTTAAAATAAGATGGAATTGAAAATTGTCAGGAATACAAAAGTTACTTCGTTATTTGATCTTGTATATATATGAGCTTTCAAAATATATATGACTTTTCCTCTGATGTGGGAATAAAATCAATGGGAAATTTTAACAAAAGAACATGTAGAGTTGCTATGCTATGAATATATTATTTTTTGTCATTACCCCTAAGTCTTCCTTTAAAAAAACAACTATATGGACACAATATTATATATCTTTGCTTTCCTTGAACCAAGAACACTTTATACACTTTCATACTCTGTTACTTTGTTTCACCTTCATTTAATGTATCTGTTGGCAGAACATAGTAACAGTGTTATAAAATTTAATGTTTCTAGAAATGACTTACATTTCTCTTATATTTGAATATTTTTTTGTGAGGGAAAATGGTTTAAAGTGTGGATTAAATGTGACCAGGGTATAAAATAATTCTCTCCTGAGTGATAGTGAACAGTTACTGATTATAGCTATTTGGAAAAGTATAGCTGCCTATCATTTGTTTTCCTTGTGACTGACATTATAACTCATTGAAGATGACTTATCTGTTCCTTATAGTTAAGAAATAAGTCTGGATAGAGTTTAACACAAATGCAGACTGTATATAGAGAGAGCTTTTCAGGAGAGCTTACAGTAATAAAATAGGTAGTCAGACTTTCATGAATTTAATGGAGTCAGAAGCTGGCTGAATTTCTTTCTTTTAACTTAAATCAGTTTCTGGATTTAGTTTAAGTGTCATAATAGATTACATCGTAGGTGTATTGGTGAACTAGAAATAGATCAGTCCACACCAGGACTGAATTCTAGCCTTGAATAATTTCAACTTGTGATTGGATTAAGGTAATTTGTTATTTTTAGGGCCATTAGGCTAGTTGCTTACTAAAAGAAAACAAATTTACTTTGCATGAAGGTAGTACTAGTCAGAGTCTCAAATTATGACTATACTTTTAAAAAAATATACAACGCTTCACATTCAATCAAAAGTAATCAGACATTCAAGGAGATAAAACAATGTGACCAAAAAACAAAACAAAACAAAACAAAACACTAAGAGAAATATTAGTCAGTAGAAATAGACTCACAGGGGATTCAGGTAATGGCACTATCAGACATGGCTGTGCTTAATATGCCTAAGAGGAACCTAGTCTTGAGCCAGTCCCCTAATCCCTACCATAATAGGGTCCTCAACAAAGTCTCAGCCCTTAGGCAATGGACCAGGAGGACATAATGCATACAAGAATCCTGAGTGGTCCATCAAGAGCCTCTAATAGTGACTGAAGGACATTTTCAACCTCAGGCTCTAGGCTGAGATCTGAAATGACCTCCAGAGTTGGGGGCCAGCTGGGAGCCCCATGCTCCTAGCTTTTCCTAGGCTGATTTAGGAAGCAGAGCCAAGGCCCACCATGTTTCTAACTCTGTCACCAGGATCCTCACCAACAATAAACCATGGGGTAACTGGAAAACCAAAAAAATATGTTTAAGGGGAAAAAAATTAATGTTGTGGTGGAAAATTGGAAACTAACAAAAGTATTAAATATGAGATCTTAAAAAATATGATAACCAAAATTAGAGGATTGACTTACCAGCACATTGTTGAAGAAAGAATTAGTGAACTAAAAGATAGGTCAGAAGAAAATATCCAAACTATTTCAAGGTGATTTAAAAGATAAAATTTACAGAAAAGAGTAGCTAAGATGATCCTGAATATAGAATACTTTGAGGAATCTTCAAACACTACTATTAATAGAACTAATAAATGAGTTCTGGGAAATTGCAGGATATAAGGTTAATATACAGAAATCATTTGTATATATAGTAGCAATAAACTGTTGGAATTTAAATTCTTATAGATATGCAAAACACCTAGAATAGGCAAAAAAACTTAGAAAAGTAAGAACAAAGTTGGAAAACTTAAACTAATTAACTTGAAGACACATTTTGAAGTTACAGTGATTAAAATAGTTTAATATTGGAGTCAATATAGACAATAGAACAATATTAATTTCATCAGTAGAACAGGATAGAGAATCCAAACTTAGACCCACACACATAAATATGGACAACTGATTTTTTGAAAAATTTACAGATTATTCAGTGGAAAAAGGGTGGTCTTTTTATTAGATGGTGATGGAATAATCGGATGGCTATATTAACAAGTGATCTTCAGTCCATATCTCACAGTATATTAAAAAATGAACTCCAAATGGATCATAGACCTAAATGTAAAACCTAAAACTATAAAACTTTTTTTTTCTGTCTTTTTTCCCTGATTATTCTATCAATTTTATTGATCTTTTAAAAACCAGCTTTTCATTGATTTCTTCTTTTGCTTTTCTGTTATCAATCTCACTGATTTCCATTCTCACCTTTATTATTTTCCTCTTCCTTTTTACTTTCAGGTTAATTTGCTTTTCTTTTTCAATTTCTTAGGGTGGCAGCTGAAGTTATTGATTTCAGACTTTTATTCTTTCCTAATAAATGTGTTTAGTGCTATAATTTACTGCTTTAACTGTATCTCACAAACTTGATTAAATTGTGTTTAATTTTATTAAATTAAAATATTTTAAAATTTTCTTTTGAATTATTTTTTAACCCATGGATTATTTAGAGTTGTGTTAGAATTGTATTTCCTAATAGTTTGGGATTTTGTGGATACCTTTCTTTTATTGGTTTTAAATTTAATCCCATTGTGGTCAGAGAATGTAGTTTGTTTGATTCAAATTATTTTAAATTTCTTCAAGGGCAATATATGTAACCTTAACATTTGTACCCCCATAATATGCTGAAAAAAATTACTTGAATACTTTTTCATAGCCCAGAATATGGTCCATCTTGGCCTCTACTACTTATGTTTAAGGCTGTTATTATCCTTCTCCTTAGTAATTATAACAATTTCCTAACCAGTCTTCCTTCATTTTATCACTGCTTACATTTCACTATTGCCAGACTTATTATTCTGTCACTGTTACCTTTCTCTAAAAGCTCCAGTTACATCCTACTGTCTGCAGAATGAAATTCATCCTTTTTATAATGGGAGACAAGGTCTTTTATTATTTGGCTATAAGTTATCTTCCTATGAAAGCTTCATCTAGTATTATCAGCTTTTTTTGCTTCTTCCCATACATTCTGTATTCCTACCACGTTTAATTGGTTTTCTTTTCCAAAAACGCATTACGGACTTTCAGACTTATGTGCCTTTGATCAAAGTATTCCTTTTTCCTGGAATTCCCTTTCTCTCCACTTCTTGCTTTTCATTTAACACTCCTGGCCAATTCCGCAGCACCTGTGGAACTTGTTTTGATTCCTTAGGTCAGAATCTACTTCATCCTTAGTTCATTGTTTATATGTTTCTTACGGTATACTTTGACTTTGGGTGACATATTTGTGTCACTGACCTCACCTTCGTTTAGGTGTCATTTTTCTGTTAATATTTTTATTGCCTGGAACACAGTAGGCACTCATTATTCCTTCAGATGCCAATTGTGAGGAAATTAGGATTATATATGAGATGTTTTCTAATTAATAAATTTAACATCCTTAATTCAGCACTTGGATTAAGGAATTTTGGAATGGTAAAAATTTTTAAGTTATGTTTTGAGATAAATTAAATTCAAAATTATAGATTATATACATCTTTTATAACTCATCAGCATTATGGTTAGTTGTACAAATAGAATAGAATTCCTAGCTCAGTTCCACAGATACAGGAGAATTCATTACAGCTTAGTTTTTACTAAATCTTTGAGAAAAACAAGGACTAAGTTTAACAATGCTACAGAAAATAATGAACTACAAAAAGAAACTGAAAATATAGTTTATCAGCTGATATCTGTAAAATTATATGTTCCTGTAAGTTTAGTGAAGATGACATGTAATAGTTGATTAATATTGATGATTAGTTGGAAAATGAAATTATGGGTTATGTAGGGATCATAACACATGGTGTCAGCAGTAGATGGACCTAAATATGAAGAGGAGGAGGAGTTCAAATTATCTCCAAAGCTAGAAATTTCTTCTGTGGTAGCCAATTTCTTCTTCTTCTTCCCAGTCCATAATTTTATGTTATATTCAGTAATTTAGTTGAAGTTATGATAAAACAGTAAGAAGAATATCCAAGAAATCATCACATTTCTTGTAAGCCTAACATTTTTTCATTGTAGTAAAATGATGTACATTTATGTTTTAAGTTGAAATGTCAGAGGTGTTTATCATTTTTTATGGTTTCTTGCTTTAGTTAAGCTATTTGCTTAGACAAATTAACCTGTTGTGTACTTTGTGATCTATAAAAAATGGTGTGAATGTGAGTTATTCTTACATGCAAGAAAATAAACTCTGCAATAATAACATTCAAATACCACTTTACAATTGTTGAAGATATTTTGGTGTGCTGTTTCTTTGACTTTCAACAATTTTGGAAGGAAAAGAATCCTAGTTAAAAATGTCAAGTGGATACATGGAATCTTGTGGTCTTTAATCAATGGAAGAAGAAAGGTGCAGATGTCTAAGTGAGCAAAAAAAAAAGATGCCAAGGGATTTTCTGGTCTGCATTATAGAACCTCTTTAGAACTGAATTGCTGGACATTTTTAGAGATATAAAGTATGGTGTGTGTATTCATAGCTGAATATAGACATTTTCAAATGTTATCCTTGAGTCTTATATTTTGGAATATAATAATTTGATGATAACAGAAACGTGTTCTCCTCCAAGGGAAATATATGTCAACCTTTAGCACAGAAAGTTGGGAGGAACCCTTTGGCTATCTGGGAGTCTTACAAGAAATGCTGACTAGTGTTTCTATAATGATTTCACCCCAATTCCTGAAGGTTGAAGTCATATGTGATTATTAATTTAACACATTGGGTAATTGCTCCAGTTCTGCCTTTATCCTTATTTGGTCATTTATCCTCCCTTTTCATGCTTGTTCTTGTTTTTACTTAGAAGTTGACCTTTTTATACAGACTTGGGGGGGGGACAACAACTAAATGCCTCCATCCATACCTAAAGAATGCTTCTTAAGGAATGTTTTTCTTCGAAGTATTTGTTAAGTCTTAACTATTTTATCCAGGTGTAAAATGTAGGACATTTATTTTAAGGTAGAACTAAAACAGATGATCAGTTATTTCTGGGTAAAGCATTTCTGGGTGAACAGCTAAAAAACTAGCTTTTGGGGTCTATTTCCCGTCAATAAAATATTTTCAGTTCTTTTTTTTTTTTTTTTTTTTTTTTTGAGACAGAGTCTCGCTTTGTTGCCCAGGCTAGAATGAGTGCCATGGCATCAGCCTAGCTCACAGCAACCTCAAACTCCTGGGCTCAAGCGGTCCTTCTGCCTCAGCCTCCCAAGTGGCTGGGACTACAGGCATGCGCCACCATGCCCGGCTAATTTTTTCTATATATATTATTTGGCCAATTAATTTCTTTCTATTTATAGTAGAGACGGGGTCTCACTCTTGCTCAGGCTGGTTTCGAACTCCTGACCTCGAGCAATCCACCCGCCTCGGCCTCCCAGAGTGCTAGGATTACAGGCGTGAGCCACCGCGCCCGGCCATATTTTCAGTTCTTTAAACAAGACAAATCAATGTAGTTAAAACTTTAATTTTTTTCTTTGAAACAGATTTTAAAAAATTTCTGTCAACTTTAAATAAATTTAAATGTTAAATTATTAAATTTCCATTTAAGCATCCCCTCCTCCATCAGTAATCACACTCTACAGAAATAATTAATCTTCATTTGTTGATCTTAATCTTCTTTGTTTGTATTTGGTCAGGAATGAAAATGGTGTTCTGCCCCTGAAAAGGCAATAAGGATTTTCTGTCATAAATTTTAACCAGTCATGCCAGTCTATCTTAACTTCAAAGAACAATTATAAAATGTTTGATTTGGAGTATGATTAAATTCATATGGTTATGTCTGGATTGTGTAGTAAATATATACTAGGTAACTAAATGACCTATTTAGTTGAAATACATTTAAATGAAAATGCATTTATTTAGTATTCCTTATCTGTGTATTGAGGAAGGTGTGCTTGAAATGGTAGTTTTGGTTTTGGCATAGATAAGGATGGATATATACTTTTTTTCCCCAGGATAGGTATATGACAGAGACTGGAGAGTTATTCTTCTATAATCATTTTCTCTTTTCTGTGGCACACTGTTAAACTATATACTTCCTCTTGTAGAAGGTGGGGCCATGGTACTAGCTCTTGAAAATGGAATGTGGGTAAAAATAATGAACATGACTTTTAGGTCCAACCCTAAAACCTCCTTCACAATTTTCCATACTCTCTTCACTCATTGATTGGCCACATGCAGAATATTTAGTGGGAGTTTTTGAGGCCCTAAGATAGATACTAGTAGATAAAATATTATTGAATCACATAGTGAAAGGCTATCTGTTCCTCTCCCAAATGGATTGTGACATAAAGGAGAACTTTTAGTGTGTATTTGGAGTTGAGTCATACTCTCCCCAAATCCATACCCATTCATGATATAATAAATGCAGATTAAGACTCAGATGAGTTATTGTTGTCAACCTATTTAAACAGCTACAATAAAAAATAGTGACAATATCAAATATTGGCAGGATGTGTCGATGTAGTCTCTCAAACGTTGCTGGTAGGAAAGTAAAATAATACAGTCACCCTGGAAAACAGTTTGGTAATTACTTACAATACTGACTATAAACTCAATCATGTGACTCAGCAGTTGTACTCTTGGGCATTTCTCAGAGAAATTAAAATTTATTTCTGCACAGCAAGCTGTGCATGATTTTATTTTCAATGGCTAAAAATTGGAAACAACCAAAATGCCCTGTAGCAGTAGGAATGGTTAAACTAACTGATACATCTATACTATGGCATACCATTCAGCAATGAAAAGTAGTGAACTATTGATACACTGAACAATTTGGTTGGATCTCAGAGGCATTATGTGCGTGAAAACAAACCAATCTCAAAAAGACGTATGTTGTATAACTCCATTTATATAGCATTATTACGTAAATAAAATAAAAATTATAGAGGTCATCAACAAATTAGTGGTTGCCAGGGGATTTTAGTGGGGGAAGGGATTAGGTGAAACTATAAAGGTATAACATGGGGAAGATGTTCATGGTGATGGAATACTTTTATTTCTTGATTGTGATGATGTTTATACAAATGTATACATGTAATAAAATGACATACAGGGGTCTTCAAACTTTTTAAACAGGGGGCCAGTTCACTGTCCCTCAGACCATTGGAGGGCTGTTGGAGAATGTGCACATTCCACATATGCACACTGTGGGCTCAGGACGAGTTGGCTCTAAGCAGGACAGGCAGAGGGGGCAAAAACACCCGGCAGGCCAGATAAATGTCCTCAGCAGGCCACATGTGGCTGGTGGGCAGCAGTTTGAGGACCTCTGAATTGTACACATACATTGTGACAATGTCATTTTTCTGGTTTTGATACTGTATGATAGTTATATAATAAGTAACCACTGAGGGGAACAGAGTGAAGAATACAAGGCACCTCACTGTAGTATGGTATAACTTGATGAGATTCTATAATTATTTCAAAATAAAACTTAAAAATATTGTTTTACCAGAAGTATATTGATGTTTAAGGATATTTTAAGTTTTTCCAGTCCCTTTTTAGAATATTTAATGAAGAAGCTTTCTCTAGCTAAAAGAGTCACAGTTATAATTAATGTTCATAAAGTAATTTTAGGAAAAACCACTTTGGTATACTTCCCAGAAAATTAGAAACTGAATAATTATTATGTCTGGGTGTAAATCCTTTTGGAAATTGTATGATTTCTAGTTAATTGCTTTCAACAAAATTAAAGGAGGATCTAATTAGGTTGTGAGCTAATGTAAGAGAGCACCTGACTTAACTCATAATTTAATTTCTTAGTTTCCTCAGTGCTTAAGCACAGTGCATGGCTATGTGTTTAATAAATAACTATTGATTCCTTTGAAGAAAGAGAAATTGAATGTAAATAATAACCACAAGACCATTTTTCTCAAGGCTTCTTACTACCAAGAAAATAGTAACAAAGGAGCAAGACATAGTATTGCATGGGAAACATGACTCTTTTAGGCTGTTGTCAACTTGTTTGGATACTATCTGCATTGGTCCAGGTGGAGAGGAATTCCTGTTTTGATAGCTGACTTAAACTAGGTAAGAAAACAAGCAGAAAAATAAACATTCATATAAAATGATTAGCAAATATAGTTTGAAAGAAAACACAGTTATTTCCCCTACCTGTTTTAAACTGATAAAATGTTTACAACACTTTAAGTTCACCATCTTTTATTTTGTTGAGTATTTTTCTTACAAATTAAGTTTATAAATTGATAAAACTGCCAAAATACACTGTTTCTCACTTTCAGTATAAACAACAGTAGTTTCTTTAGGACTTTGAAGTTCAGTACTGTAGTTTCATCTAATGCCAGAGTCATCAGTCTTTAACTAGTGTGTGATGTACCTTACGGATTCTTTTTCTTTATCTTGCATGTGTTCCTGGGATTAGAACATGTTGTAAAGTTGGCAGGGACTGAAACAGATTGATATTCTGTGGTGACCTTTGTGAAAATGTAACCTCTGCTTTTACTGTTCAGGAAGGTAGAATCAATTTTTTTGAGGGGAAGGGGGGTTGCTGTTACTGATGTGAGCATATGTGTAAACTCTTAGGATTTTATAAAATATTAGCTATTTGATTAATTTATTAAATGGTTATTTGAATGCTGAATTTACATGTAGTATGTTTCTCCCAAATTCTGTGCTAGGTGCTCTCTATATAGTAGTAGGTAAAATTGACATAATTCCTGACTTCATGGAGGTAGACTAGTTAGGAAGATAGTTTAAGAACTGGCAAACAAGTAAGTATGTGTTTAATACTGTTGTTATATTTTCTAAAGTTTGTCACCAATGTGCTGTGGATTCACCAAAATTGAAAGTTTATATTTTTAATTCAACTTCTTAGAAATTTACTAAACACCATTTATGCTATATAGTATCAAATATTTCTAATAGTAATACTGAAAGCTAACCTTTATTGAGTGCTTATGTTCTCTTAACATTATTTTACTTAATCTTCACATAATTTATAAATATTTTTATCCTTGCCATTTTGCAAGTGAGGTAAGTGAGGCTTAGAGAGATTAAGTAACTTACCTAGCCTCATAACTTTCTAGTCTATTTAGTGGTAGAATTGGTTTTTGTATCAAGTTAGTGACAGCAGATCTTCAGCTCTTAACCATTTTTGTGTTCTGTGTTATTTAGCACTGTGGTATGCCATGTAAAGATTATAAAAGAAGCATCACAAAATCCCCTATCTGTTAAGGTGCTTTCACTCTTAGTCCAGTAGATTATTTAACTGCTAGATGATGTTAATAAATAAAATTCTAAAATTGTTGTCAAGTGACATACTTTGACACAAAAGGATATTTGGATAGAAAGTAGAGATAGAACTGTCACATGGAATTACTGGAAAAGATTTCATGAAGGAGAACTAACCCTTAGAAGATGAGTAAGATTTAAATGGGGAATCTACTTTATTTACTTTAATTTTTTAATGTAAAATGTGCATAACATAAAACTTAATCACTTTAAGTGTACCATTCAAAGGCATCGCGAGTGCTTTCACATTGTTGTGCAACTGTCACTCTGTTCATTTCCAGAACTTTTCTATCATCCCAAACTGAAACACTGTTCTCATTAAACAACAATTCACCATTCCCCTCTTCCCTGGTAACCTCTGTTCTCCTTTATGTCTCTGTGAATTTGCCTATTTTAGGTACCTTATATAAGTGAAATCATAACAATATTTGTCCTTTTGTGTCCTGCTTATTTCACTAAGTATAGTGACTTCAAGGTTCATCCATGGTACAGCAAGTATCAGAATTTTATTCCCTTTTAAGGATAAATAATATCCCATTGTATTTATATACTACATTTTGTTTATTCATCCATGATGAACATTAGGGTTATTTCTACCTTTTGGTTATTGTGAATAATACTTCTATGAACATGGATGTATAAATGTCGGTTATAGTCCCTGTCAGTTCTTTTGGGTACATACCTAGAAGTGAAATTGTTGGAGTATATGAAAATTTTATGTTTAATTTTTTGAGGAGACCTATTTATTGAATAATAATTTATTCTCACCTGTTCAGTGTTGCTTACATCTATTCTTCCTTGTACATTCCTGCATGTGTTATGTATTGTAACTAGGCTAGATTACTTGCCCTGTATTTTCCAATTCTCTGTTGCTTTAGTCATCTGCCTTATTCCCTTTGACTTCCCCTTTACTTCTTGATTTGTCAACATCTTGGCCACCTATCAAGGTCTAAATATTACTTCTGTGATAAATAATGGGTCTAAAAGGAGACAGTAAATTGGAAAACCAAAATAGAATTGATAATAAAACTCAAAACAAAAGATGCAAAAACTAGGCAAACTCTAAAAAGCCTAAGGAAAAAAGGAAAGAAGATAATATAAAGCCTTAGCATTGAGAAAGGCAGTATAAGCACATATTTAGAGGATATTAAAAATAATAAGTAAAGCTTTTGTGCAGTTTTAAACATATATAGTTTTTGACATCTAGATGAGACAAATGATTTCTTTTTCTTTTTTTTTTTTTGAGACCGAGTCTCACTTTGTTGCCCAGGCTAGAGTGAGTGCTGTGGCGTCAGCCTCGCTCACAGCAACTTCAAACTCCTGGGCTCAAGCAATCCTACTGCCTCAGCCTCCCGAGTAGCTGGGACTACAGGCATGCGCCACCATGCCTGGCTAATTTTTGCTATATATATTAGTTGGCCAATTAATTTCTTTATATTTATAGTAGAGACGGGGTCTCGCTCTTGCTCAGGCTGGTTTCGAACTCCTGACCTCGAGCAATCCGCCCGCCTCGGCCTTCCAGAGTGCTAGGATTATAGGCATGAGCCACCGCGCCTGGCCTAAATGATTTCTTTTGACAAAGTATAAATCATCAGAATGAAACTCAAGAAAAAGTAGAAAACCTGAAGAGACTAATAACAATGGATGAAGTGAAAAAGCTGTTAATAACTAAGTGATCAAGGTTAACATCACCAGTAATAAATCATGTTACTAGAATGTGAATGTACCACCTAATGTGATACAATGAGAAGGTCACATCACTTCTGTGATATCCTTCCTGCAAACCCAAAACTCCAGTTTAAGCATGAGAACACATGAAAATAAACTCAAATTTTGGGATGATAGTCTATAAAATTTCTGACTAGTACTTTTCGAAATTGTCAAATTTATGGGGGGAAAAAGCGAAAAGATTGAGAAACTGTCACAGAGCACAAGAAACTAGGGACTCATGACACGAAATGCAATATAGTGTCCTGCAACAGAAAAAAGACACTGATGGAAAAGTAGAGGAGATCTGGATAGAGTCTGTAGCTTAGTTAATAACGTTATACTAATGCTAACTTCTTTGTTTATGCAAATGTACCATGTCTCTATAAGATGTTAACATAAGAGGAAGCTGGGTGAAGGATATACAAGGACAATATATTATATTTATAACTTTTCTGTAAATCTCAAATTAGAGTTGTTAAAGATCTGTCACAAAAAAAGGGCAGCAGGCCCATGTGGTTTTATAGGCCTAGGCCTACTGCTTTTTCTAGTGTAGTTCATTAACAAGCAACTGGAAATTCTAAAGTTATTATTAAAACTATTCCAAAATATTAAAAATATAGAAAGTATCCCAGTTTATTATATGAAGGCAACATTACATCAGTACATATAATCTAATGAAGATAGCAAAAGGGAGAAAATATGGATGTAAAAATCTTAAGTATTAAATCCAAAGTATTAAAATTGAATCTAGTAGATAGTTGAGAGAATAATATGCCATATATTTATTCTGAAAGTACATATTTCATTATGATGAAATATATCAATATAATTCATTACATATTGAAAAAGTAAAACTACATGATCATATTATTCATGGTAAAATTCTAAGTAAAATTTTTTTTAAATCTGTGGAAAATATAGAGAATATCCTTTTTTGTTTATTTTTATAATGCAGAGATGGAGCTGACCTTCTTCAGTGAATGAGAAAGCCTAAGGGGAAAAGCTGATAGATCTACCTACAAATAAATTAAATGTCAGTATATAGTTTTCATGTTAGAAACATGACTTATGCAAATATAGAATGAATTTGTGACCAAAACTCATGCATCCTTTTAATTAAAGTGGGAACCAGTAAGATAATAAGCTAGGTATCAGAGCATCTAAAGAACAGATTTATATGGTCCATCTGGAAAGGCATTTTTAAAAATGATGCCTTAAGAGTAAAATTGATTACATACAAATTTGGTTAATATTCTAAAAAGTTATAAAACCATAACCTTTGGGTTTGTATTTCTCCAGGACAGAAATGTACAAGCTACATGGAACTTCTTCATAGCATCTGGGCTGTAATCAAATCGTAAATAGGAAGGTCAAACACAGGTTTGACCTTCAAGAATTTGACCTTCAAAACACATTATCTTCAAGAATTAAATAATCCCTTGGTGGCCTTCTTAAAACAGTTGCCAAGTATGCCATTGAAAGAATATGCTTTTTTCATTTCCAAGTTTTGGATAAATTTTCTTAATACTAGTGTACTTTGGTAGACATTGTTAACCAAATTAAAAACAACAAGATTGATTATCTTGATTAAAAAAAACCCTAAAAAAATAGCAAAACCCAAGTGGAAAAAATAGAATACAAATTATCAGTTTACTGAAGAAGAGCTGCACATTGCCAGAAACCATGAGAAGGTGCCTCTAATCTCAGTCGTAATTTTTAAAAATCAAAACAACTGTGAATATAATGAAGATTTTGGTTATCAAATGGGCTAAGTGTAAAATGTTTGTAACTAAGTATTGTTAGCTGTATTGGTATATTCACACTTTAATAGTGAGATTCTAATTTGTTACCACAGGCCAGTTTGTTAAGTGTTTCTTGTAACAGCAGAATAGTGAAAACCTCAAATAATCTTGGTGTTAGATAAATACATCATGTTTTCCAGGCATGTGGAAAAGCATGAGATTTATCTGGAAAGTTCTCCAAGATTCTGTTAAGTGAGAACCATAAGATGTGGACAGATACATATATATATATATTTTTTGAGACAGAGTCTCACTTTGTTGCCTGGCTAGAGTGCCATGGTATCAGCCTAACTCACAGCAACCTCAAACTCCTGGGCTCAAGCGATCTTCCTGCCTCAGCCTCCCGAGTAGCTGGGACTACAGACATGCACCACCATGCCCAGCTAGTTTTTTCTATATATATTTTTAGTTTGCCAATTAATTTCTTTCTAATTTTAGTAGAGACAGGGTCTTGCTCTTGCTCACACTGGTTTTGAACTCCCAACCTTGAGCCATCTGCCTGCCTCAGCCTCCCAGAGTGCTAGGATTACAGGTGTGAGCCACCGTGCTCGGCCCAAATACATATTTTTATTTAAAAAATTTTACATGTGTATTTTATACCTGGGTCTGAATAATATAGAAAAACTTACTTATGTTAGTGAGGTAAGGAAACTTTTTCTCTTTTTGTTCTGTTTTTTTCTTAAAGAAAGACTTTATTTAAGAAGGGTAGGGAGAGAGATTGAACTCTACTCTGAATACAGTAGGGGCAAGTGGAGATCTATAGCCATCAGGCAATTGTTAAGAAGAGGATCTCTCTTTTTTTTTTCAAGTAGGGATAGATGATTTTAATTTTCATATTTTTTAAAGAATTTATATTAATACAAAAACTTAATTACACATTCTCTTAGAAGATTTCCTATTGTAGCAATTTATGAAACTACCCAGATAATAGGGAAATCCTTCATTTTTTCCTACTGATGCTTAAAGAGGGAGGAAGCAGAACAAGTTATTATAGTATATAATACCTCAAAGTGTCATAAATGCTTAGGAGGAATGAATATTTGTACTAATATAAATTACAAATATTTGTGAGCTGGGCCCTGTGTCTCCCTTATTCCTGTTTCTTTTTGTCAAACTCTTCCTTCCTGGCTTTCTCTTTCAAAGATGGATTCAATTCTGCAGCATTTTGTGACATTCTAACCCTGATGTATTCTTTGCTTTTCACAGGAAAAATAGGAAGAGTTTTCAACATTTGACTCGGGTGTTTGGAGTAGTGAAACTAGGCAGGGAGGGCTCAGCCAAAATAAGAGCTGCTTATGTGGTGACTCATGAAAGAGTCAAGGTTTTAGTAGCAGCTGGCAGAAAACAAAAGAAAGATACAGATAAGGTAGGGGTGTGTGTGTGTGTGTGTGTGTGTAACTGTACATTATCCAAGCTAGGTATATTTCTAAGAATGCATACTAATATAATTTAACCTTTGATGAGTAAGACTATTCCATAGAGTATCAGTTCTTGTAATCTGCTGTAATAAATGATGCATGCAAGTAATTTGTAAGTATGTAAGTATGAAGGGCTGACTTAGACTATTATGCTTTCCGAGTCTTGTCTCCATATTCACCTCCAGTGTAAATGCATTTGTTATAGATTGGAACATCACTAAGTTGAATTTGCTAAAATTGTGTGTAAAATGATAGTATCTAGTAACTCAGTGAGAGTCAAAGGAATCTCCTATGAAGAAAATCAAGTGCCTTTTAATAAAGATTTGTGATACTTAATTTTACTCCTTTGTAGTTTGCTTGTTTGGCCTACTTTTAGGACTTTGGCTGTATGCGACATAATTGAGGGTGCTGAACAAGCGAGATGTTAGAAAAGTCTCATCATTCAAATATTAAGTAGATTTTCAGGATTCATTCTGAGTTCTAGCTCCACCTTCTACAATACATAAATATATGGTAGTCTTCCCTTATCCACAAGGCGTATGTTTTAAGATTACTAGTAGATAAAACCAGTAGATGAAACTGCGGACAGTACCCACCCATTTACCATCAGTCAGACACATTTTTGTTGGTGACTTTCACGCACAAATTTAATGCCTTTTCCATCTTAACTAAGGCCATGACTTCTGTAGTTTGAGGTACGACAGCAAAACTAGCAAGAATTTCTTTTTCCTTCTTCACAATATTACTGATAGAAGATTCATTCTTAATGTAGATCTTAGCAACTTTGGCATAAGATTTTCCTTCCTTATTAAGTTGAGAACTTTCACCTTTTCACTTAAAGGAAGCACTTTCTGTCTTCTCTTTGGCATATCCAAATTGCCAGCATATCACTGCTCTTTCCACTCTGGGACCATTAGTAAGTAAAAGAAAGGTTACTTGAACATAAGCACTGTGATAACCTGGACGGTTACTAAGTGACCAGCAGGCGGGCAGGTAGCATGTACACTGGGGATTTGCTGGACAAACGGATGATTGATGGTCTCAGGCTGGATGCAGTGGGGCTGGATACTGTGTGAGATTTCATCATGCTACTCAGAATGGTGTGCAATTTAAAACTTATTTATTTCTGGAATTTTCCATTTAATGTTTTCAGACTTGAAGCCACAGAAAATGAAATTGAAGGTAAAGGAAGACTACTATATTTTATTCTACAGGTCTCCAAGTAAATGGTTGGATTGTATGAAACTGTATTTTTATATCAATGTTGGTTGTTTTTGTTTCTAAAATTGGCCAATCTTAGGTGAAATAGGGGATCACCTATTAGTCATCTTTAAAATTGGCTGTGGGAGTACGAGACATACATACCTCTGCCTTGTAGCTAAAGCTTACAGCTTTTTCCCCTTCCTCTTTACCAGGTGAGGGGAAAAGCTTGTCTTTCCTTATCAAACAATTTTAAGGCTTTATACATAAATGTCCCTGAAAGAAATAAAAAACATTCCCCAAGTCATATTATTTCTTTTCTTAAAAGCAGAATTAAATTGAAAGAATACTCTTTAGAAAAAGGAGAGATTGGGAAGATTTCAAAGAAGGAAGAAGCAAGCTGAGTCTGAGGTGGAAGAAGCAAAGCAGCCTTACCTAAAAATTTTGTCTCTTATCTAATTACATATCAACCATTACCTCCCTATGCATTATCTTCTCTTCTGAGTGCTGATCCCATATTTCTGACTAGACATTATTAGACTGGACACTACTACTTGTATGTTGCTTATCATTACTAATCATTAGAGAAATGCAAATTGAAACCACAATGAGATACCACCCAACCCCTTTGAGGATGGCTACTATCCAAAAAAACTGAGAAAATAACAAATGTTAGCAAGGATATGGAGAAAATGGAACACTTATGCCCTGCCCTGTTGGTGGGAATGTAAAGTGGTGCAGCCACTGTGGGAAGCAATATGGAGTGTCCTCAAAAAATTTAAAAAATAATTTTTAACTCTATTATATGATCCAACAATCCCATTTCTAGCTATATTTCTAAAAGAATTTAAAGCAGGATCTCAAAGATATTTGATTTGCATCCCCATATCTGTTGCAGCACTATTCACAATAGCCAAGAAGTAGAAGCAACCCAATGTCCATCAATGGACGAATGGATTAAAAAACTGTGGTATATACATATAATGAACCAATATCATACAGTCTTAAAAAGGAAAAAAATTTCATCACATGATACAACATAGACAAGCCTTGAGAACATTATGCTAAGTGAAATAAGCTAGTCATGAAAAGAAAAATACTGAATGATTCCATTTGTTAAGAGGTATCTAACGTAGTCAAACTCATAGAGAAAGCAGAATGGGGCTGGAGGCAGTGGGAAATGGGAGTTGTTATTGAATGGGTATAACGTTTCAGTTTTGCTATATGAGAAAGTTGTAGAGATCTGTTGTACAACAATATGAATATAGTTTACTCAACTGACTGTGCATTTACAAATGGTTAAGATAGTAAATTCTATGTTATATGTTTTTACCACAATTTAAAAAATTTAAATGTGAATTCTGAGGCCTAACTGCCAAGATACTCTGATTTATACAATTTGAGATAAAGTCCTGGCATTGAAAAATTTAAAAAGGCTCTCGGGTGATTCCACCAGCACAGTGTTGGGAAACACTGAAATAAACATAAAAACATAAGGAATTGTACCACAGCTACTAGGTAAATGATTTTACATGATCCCATAAATAGTTTTATTTCAGGAGATTAAATATTCTTTGGTTCATATGCTGTTAAACTCTAATTTACTAAGCAAGTATTTATTAATTTAGCCATCAGAGTTTAAATTAGAGAATCCTTTTAATAAAAACTTGAAGAAATTTATGAAAACGATTTTCACCAGTATATACAAGATAACAGCAATATCACTTGGTTAAGAATTTTTAATTCTTATTTTAACTTTGCCATGGCGTATGTACAACTAAATGACCATTTATGTAGCTTAAACTTTTACCTTGAGAGATTAAGTGCATTTCAACTAGAATTATGCTTGTTGCTTATGCCTGCATAGTTTTTTTTTATCTGTACATATATCCAAATTCTTATTTTCTGGATTTTTCTGAATGAAATTTGTTTCTAGTTTGTTCCTTATATGGTATTTACACATGAGAATCATAAATTGTAAATACATTCACTGCAAAAGACAAGGGGAACAGGAAGTACTGGACAGTTTTTGTTATATCAGGTTTTGGAAACTGTACAAATCAAAGACAAAGGTGGCAGACTTATTCAGTAAAATAATTAGTACATATAACTACCATTTAAGTTTTCTGAGAATTTCCACCTTAAATATATGAACATATAAAACTATCCTTTTAAAACATTGTTTAGCCCTGAGCATTGCAAAATATCTACTGGCAGGATATGAACTTGGAACAGCAGACTATTCTTTTTTTAGTAGCCTTTTTCCTGCAGATGTGACTTTAACAGAGGAAGATGCTGGGCTGCTATTTGTGTGTGTGTGTGTGTGTGTGTGTGTGTGTGTATGTGTGTGTGTATGTGTGTGTATATTTCGGCAGGTAATCAGCAAAAAAAGGAAAGACAATAGTCGTTTGTTAAATGAACCTTGGTTAATTTAGATATAGAGGGTGTACAATTGTTTTAAAATGTTTGTGATTTTCTAAGTGTTCCTTTAAAGTTATTTGGTTTTTGAAACTCCTCTAGGGGAATAAATTTTAACTAGTTCAGTTATATCATCTCTGATTTTGTGGAGAGCAGATATATTTAGTCTCTCTTCTAAAATGAGAGAGGAACAATCGATGGTAACATTTTTTATATCTGATTATCATATGATATTAGAAAGATTGGATGTATGGTACAATCAAATATTATCTATTATAGAATTTAAACAAATTATTTGTAAATATTTTCTCCTTACATATGTTAGAAACATATACTTTCTGATCATATTTTAAGATTTGATACTAAGGCAGAATTAAGTTTCTTTAGGCTAAATTAGATATTTCTTTATAATTTTTTATAAATATTAATATTTTGGGGAACGGGGTTTGACCCAGACTTACCTACGTATGTATATGCTTGTAACTCTTGTCCTGCTTGACACTTGACTTTTTGCATTTTTTCTTTGTTGTACTTAAGTCCCTGTCGTAATCTGGAATGTGAAAAGGACTTCCGGGAAGGACATAAGTATTACTTAAAAAATGTACAAATAGGAATAAAGTCATCAGTCAGTGACTAAGGATAGTCAAACTCAATTTGCTGATGTTTAAATTATCTAATGTCCTGTCTTTCAGAGAGACCAACATTTGGCATTCAGTATCTGGGATTGTGGGTGAGGTGAAAGGAAAGGTGAATTCTAATAATGAATCAAGGCAGGAACTGAAGGAGGCTTTGTTTGTTTCTTTAACTTGTTTTGTAGTAAGATCAGTTGTTTCAGTGAATAACCAAGTTGTAGTGACATGAGGAATTGCACGTTGCTTTTGAGATGCAGAATGACATTGTAGTAACTGCCAAAATTCTTTTCATTTATCATGAATTCCAGAAAGAGAACTTTTGACCAGAGTATCACATTCCTTTTTTTTTTTTTTTTCCTTCAGCTAAACACTATTCATACTTTAGGGAATACAGCATTCCAGTTTTACTTGAAATCCCAAATGGAATCATACTGAATGGTTATAATCAGGAAAAAAAAATGTATAAATAGCACCCAAGAGAGTTTCTTAAGGCTGCTTTACCAAGTTCAAATGCATTTTTGTATCTCTAAGCAAGTTTTTAATCCTCCCCCTTTCCCATGCACCCAATAATCATACCCAATTTGTATTGGAACTTCACTTCAAAGTTCATAAACTTTCAGTCTAATCAGGAAAGAGGAATGTCAGTGGGTTAACATACAGTAAATGGAAGTGTGTAATGGGCCCTGTTTATAATTTTAATTTCTATATTAAGCTTAAAAGCAAAATAAGACATGAGTTTGATACATATCTTTACTTCATGCGTCAATACTGTGAAAGTAAAAGATTGCTAAATTGAGTTTTTGACTAGCTTTTGAACTATTTAACTCTTGATCTGGGCACTTATTTAATTTCTTTGAGATTTAGTTTCCTATCTTTAAAGTCTCTCTTTTCTTTTTGATAGGATTTCTCTCCTCTAATGGAAAAGAGAAAGGATGGATAATGTTTGCTATATTCTCAAGGCTTCTAAGATCTAGCTTAGGAAAAAGTACTAGTTTAAAAACAAAGAAATAGGTAAGTGCCATTGGTAACTTATATAATAATGTCTCCAGCTATAATAGGAGGTTAAAATGAATTAGATTAAGACTGAATTGGGCTTGAAGGGTGGGTAGGATCTCTCCCTCCCCCCCCCCCCCCAGCTAGGAAGAAGAGGACACAGAAAGTAAGGACCAAGGTAGGGTTATAAGAAAGATCGGGACTTGCCTAAAGAAAATGACCTGACTGAAGCACAGAGCTAAGTGGGGAAATGTGGGGGGAAACGGGGATTAAAATTGCATGAATTTATGAAGCCAGACAATGTAGGGCCTTGTGTAGAAGTTTGTATTTTAATTAGGAAATAAGAAGAAGACGTTATAGATTCTTGAACAGGGGAGTAACTTAACAAAAGCAATGTTCTAGAAAATCTATCAATGCTTTTTTGGAAAGTTTGGAAGATAATATGTTGAGTTTTTTTCTGGTGCATAAATCTTCTCCTAGCATTGTAAGTCAGCAACCAGTTTTTAAAGATTTCACATTTTCTACTGTATTTAATTAATTGCCTTACCTGGTATGTGACAGTCAACTTAATATGTGTATTCTTACTTTCTGTTTCAGAGCAGTGTCACAGTGTAATCTTTTTTAAAAAACTAGACAACTAGAGATTAAATGAATTAAAATTCAATCACAGTGACACTACAATTGTAAATTACCTCAACCAAAGTAATATTGGATGAACAGATATTTTATGTGCACAACTGTGTTTGTGGTTGTGTTATAACTGACTTTTCTACATGATCACCAGAAGGTTTCTTTTGATATTAATTGGAAGATCCATCCTGATTGTAGAAACATTAAAGTATGAAATATGTCTTAGAATTGAGGTTATATGATATTTTCATAATGTCTATAGCATTATATGTTTAGCAGATTGGGAGTCCCAATTTGTATTACGTGCTAATAATTGAAGCAGTAAAATAGGTAGGAAGAGTTGCAGGATTTAATATCCAGAATTAGCAGGAGACAAAAAAGAATAGTTACCAATAAAAGAAAATCAAATATGTGTACTTCTTCCTGAATATGAATATTAAGTGTGAATGTAGTGTATTTCTGTGTATGCAGGTGAGGCGATAGGTTTGAATCTCAGCTCTTTATGTCTAAAATGGAAATAGTAAATTGTACCCTATCCTTCTTCCCAGGATGGTTGTGAGGAATAAATGAAAGACACTGTGTTTTAAATTTACTTAAAGGATTATGTAAACTTTTAACATACTACCTGAATGTATTTAATATCAGTATTGCTATTACTTCTAAAAATATAAATCAATATATTGTAGTCTTTATTGAAAAGATGATTTATAGTAAAAGATTAGAACTGCCAGTTATTGAGATAGTAATACACATAATTTGGTATGAATATATTGTTCAGAAAAAATCTATAAGAATTTAGATTCATACCAATATATTGGTATGAATATATTGTTCAGAAAAAAAATCTATAAGAATGTTAAATTGCTCACTGAAGCCAGGAATTTAACAATGATGAGATCATTTATTAATATATCATAATTAGAAATAGTATAAAATGCATTAAAAAAACTATATATATGTAAATAGTTCATACATACTTCAGTGTACAGATGAAACTCTTTTCCTCTCCCTGGTCTAGGGCCAGTGAAATCCCTTGGAGCCTGGCAGAAGCAAATGCACAAATGCAACTGTCCTATAGGTGTGCTTCCAAAGTTTCAGGCACACAAGGGTCTCACAGAAAAAAACCTCTGCTAAAGGTTATAGACACTATAAGCCACAGGAGAAAACAAACCATGATGCAGAAGAATGAGCAGACACAAGAGGCAAGAGAATAAACATGATAAGAACTGGAGATAATGGAAAAATCTTAAAGAGACTATAAAACATATTTGTTTAAAATGATTATAGATAAAAGGAGGAATAGGAACCATAAAGGAAAACCTGTGCAATATGGAAGGAACAGGAAGATTTGAAAGAGACCAAACTACACTTAAAAGTGAAAACATACAATAATTGAAATTACAATGTCATTGGTTTTCATTCAGCAAACTTTTGAGTTCTATATGCCATTACATAGTTCTTACTATATAATCAATCAAAGAGGGATTTAATTTGAATAAGAGGTATTTGAGTATGTCACCAGAAAACAGCATGGAGATGTAAAGAGAGAGGGGGGAAAAAGATGTTACAACCAGGGAAGGCAGAATGAGAGGGTTCAACTTATGTCTAATGGAGTTTTTATTAATAGAATGAGAGAATAGAAGGAATGAATAGGAGAATATCTGAAGGGAATAGAAAAGCCATACATTCTCCAAAATTAAAGAAAAACATGAGATCTCAGGTTGAAGATGCAGGCTGAATTCCAGACAAGATACATAAAAATAAATCTATACTTAAAAATAATAGGTAACATATATTGAGCTCTTCGTGTGTGCCAAACATGTACTTTACATGTATTAATATAATAGCAACTTCGAACAGGTTTATTCTAAAAATATGAAAATTTTGGATAAAATTTAGAATTTCTAGTTTTATAAAGAAATGTAAAAGGAAATAGAAAATCTGAAAAGAACTGTAACCATTAAAGAAATGGACTAAAAAAGAAATTGTATATAATAGAAACATAAGTCCCATACATTTCACTTGTGAACTTTACCAAAACTTCTATTAGTAACTCATCTCTGTCTTATGTGAAATATTCCAGAAAATGAAAATTTGAATGATTTTTCTGAGTAGCACTTAATCACTTCACCTAATTTATGTCTCACTGCCCTACTAAAAAACCTTCAGCTGGACATGGTGTCTCATGCCTATAATCCCAGCACTTGGGGAGGCCAAGATGGGAGGATTACTTGAGGCCAGGAGTTGGAGACCAGCCTGGGCAACATAGTGAGACCTCTTCTCTACAAAAAAAAATTTGAAACTTAGCTGGTTGTGGCTGTGTGAACCTGTAGTCCCAGCTACCCAAGAGGCTGGGACAGGAGGATGGCTTGAGCTCAGGAGTTTGAGGTTACAGTGAGCTATGATAATACTACTGTATTCTAGCCCTGACAACAGGAGACCCTGTCTTTAAAAAAAAAAAATAGTAACCTTCATGAGGACAGAGATGCTGTTTTGCTTATTTGCCAACTCTGTCTTTAGCATTTGGTGAGGTACTTGGCATGTGTTAAGCTCTCAATAAATATTTGACTATAAAATAAATATAGTAATGTTTTAAAATATTTAAAAATCTTTCATGATTGTATTCTTTTTTATTTAAACTGTCAATTTTTTGACAGTTTTTTCTTAAACTGTCTTATTTAAACTTATCTCTGTAGAGAAGTATCAGATGATACAAATTTGTTTATATTGTTATATTTTATTTATTCTCTACAAATATTTCTTATGAGGTTTAAAAATATATATATAAGATTTAAGAAATGTGCCATTTTTAAACATGCATATTAGAGAATGACCTCTATAAAATACAACAGTGCTTTGTTACAGTTTAGAAATAATTCAGGAGAGGAAAAGATAAAAACATTCTTTTCTGTTTTGCATCATAAGTACACAAATTTAATGTACTTTTTGTATTTGTTCTTCATCCTGTTTTCAGCACTTAGTAGGTTTTTGTTTTAATAAGGAACATGCTTATATTCTTTTCTTTAATTCATCTTATTGTTTCAAGAACTAGTCAGATTTATATGATTTTGCTTTCCCTGGTCTTAACTATTCTGCTTACTCTTTTGGCGTGTGTATTCTGTTTCTTGAGCCATACAAATTTTATTTTTTCCAAATATGTGTTTGCTAATTGATTTATTAAAAGTTGCAGTTATCCTTATCTGATGGTAAATGTCAGATTTACTACCCAGGGTTTTTTGTTTGCCTTTCATGAATTTAAATAAAGAAAAAGCCAGATGTGTTTTAAAAATCAAGGGTTCAATCTTATCGTGTATGGAATGTGACATTTTAGTTCATGGCTAGTCTCATTTATACTTTGGTTGTTGAAATTAGACACTTCATCTTTCTGATTCAGAATAACTTTTATGTCATTCAAATTTGAGGTTTAAATAAAACATATAACTGGTTAGCTCTTAAATAAATAGATTTTGCATTTGGTAGAATTTTTAAATAGTGAAACAAAACATCTGTAACAGAACACTTAAGTTAAATTTTTGTTCTTATTTGTATTTGAAATAAATCCAACCATGGTTACTTATTTCCAGAGAGAAATTCTTAGTAAAGCTCAATTGTACATTAAATAGGTATGTAAGAGCAAGACCCTGTCTCTACAAAAAATAGAAAAATTAGCCGGTTATGGTGGTGCATGCCTGTAGTCCCTGCTACTGGGAAGCTTGTGGCAGGAGGATTGCTTGAGCCCAGGAGTTTGAGGTTGCTATGAGCTATGATGACACCACTGTACTCTAGCTGGGGCAACAGAGCCAGACTCTGTCTAAAAAAAAAGAAGAAAAAGAAAAGTATGTGTTTATGAAAAACATTTATTTCTGGCTCTTTGTAGTATTGGAAAAGAAATACTATTTCTGTGATTTGTGTGATTATATAGTATTATTGAAGACCCAAACATATATTCTTGTTTACTATAATACTTTGCATTTATTTTTGATGCATATAGGATATTATCCCCCTTCCTTAAATTAAAAAGCAATTATTTATAAAATATTTTCTAATGGGAAAAGTTTCTTCTTTTAGTTTAGAATTAAAATTTTGGGAGTAAGCATAAAGAATTTCTATGAAATCATTCAAAAATTATATTTTTATTAAAATTAAAATGGATTACTAAATTTAAAATACTAATTTTAATGCTCATATATAATAATTTTAATATTCCTATTAAATCCTTAAAAATATAGCATGTACACAAATTAAGTCAGTTTGATGTGGTTGTATGTATATGTATTTGTACTCTATACTTTGCATTGATGCATGACTAGCTGCTATTTCTTAGTATATTAAGCAATTTTCATATAAAATAAGTATTAAGTTACACTGCGTACAGCTATTATAACTAAATAGTATGTGTGCACATTCTTTTCCTAAATAAAATGAAACATCTCATCAAGATCACCCATTTTTCTGATTTGACTTTTTAAAATATTTAAATAGAGCTATTAAGCATTTGAAGGATCTCTGGTAGAGGGCAAAGGAAATATATGTGACAAAAAAAACATTGTTTTTTTAGTTAGAAGAGCTCATCATGGGATGGAGGTTCATTTTGTGATATTAAATTTCTGGTTTTTGAACTTGTGTCATTGGTATCTATTATAAAGTGATTTAAAATTTTGAGATCACGCAGTTAGATTCAGATGTATTACCAATTTTATTAAATTTTGCTGATCATTAATTTCATTGTAGATCCTTGTTTCTTTGTGTACAGAAATTTGTTAGATCTTACAGTCATGACTTTTTAGTTGAAACTGAAGGTGGCTTTTTCTCTTTAATTTCCATGTAATGTGAAGACAAATTGTTTAAAATAATTTCTATCATAATTAGTATGGCTACTAAATACTGAGAAAGACGGTAGATTATAAATGTTAAATTGAACTTTAATGTGGATTGATAATGTGGCAACTGTATATGTAGTTTGATTAGTTTAATAATAATTTAATAAATGGCTCCTTTAGAATAATGGAACACTCAAGATTTGTAGGATTTCCTTTGCTATTTCTATCTAGTGTATTTTTAAGTGGCCTCAAAGGCAGTGAAGAAATGTTTTATTTTTCCTCATACATATAAAATACATCTGGAAGAATAAATTCACATCTGGTTCATGGATTTCCTCCATGGAGATGATCCAAATTCAGTGTCAAGATTAGAGCTTGTACTCATGTGTTTGCAGAATCTTGTATGGAATTTGAAATATTTTGTTTGGAAGTAGTTGGGGAAACAATTGATTCAGATGTTTGTGTGTTATGTTCTAATTTTAGATATATTTCTCCCTTATGAAAAATAAGAATGTTTTGTGCTTCATAATTTAATTTTCAAGGTACCTGAAAACACTGTTTATATTTAAGAAGATGTTTCAGGTGACAATTCTCAAACATTGTTTTATGAAAGAGAGATCAATTAAATTGTTAAACTTATTAGGTAATGATCATTGGTAACCATAACCACTATTATAGACATACTTCTAATATGCAGTGTTTTGTAGTCTGAATTATACTGTCATACTTTTTGACTTCATTTAGAAAGAGCAACAATAATTTTTTAATTGTTGCATTCTAAATATCTACCCAAATGAGATATATAAGTTTGGACTCTTACAGTATAATGCTGTATACACTGAGTGCCTGCCTCAGCATCACAATCGCTAACAAATGTATTTGTATCTGAATAGAGTCCCTAGAGTAGCATAAAGTAGAAGCATTTATGGGCTAAGTCCAAGAAGCATGTGAACTAAAAATAATATTGTCAAACTTTTATGAATTATTTGTCTTATGTATTGAGACTGCCAAATCAAGCTGCTAGTCATGTGAATTAAACTTGATACACTGGAACAAATGGGTGTTGCTCAGTAAACCTCCCTCATTAAAGAGGATGTTTGGTTTTTCTCAAGGATTGTTTTTTGGTCCTTTAACATATGATATATTTTCTATATAATAACATTATAAAGTTTATTCATAGATAAATTTATAGCTATTTGCTTTTCTATATTTTTTTAGCCTTGAGTTTTCTGTGGAATAGGAAAAAATGCATTTTGCATATGTATCTAATTTAGTGGTTTCTAAACAATATGGCAGGAATTTTTATGTTTCAGCAGATTTTCCAGGGCATTTCCAAATGTAGGTATTATAAGAGTTTTGGAAGGGGCCAGCCTTTGAGGGTTCGTACTTATTTTCTCTTCTTACTCCTCCTAACTTTTCCTCCTCCTTTAGTCATTGCCAGGTAAAATTTTGTTCCTGGCAAATGAGAGTTAAGGTGGAAACTTTAATTTATTTTGTCATGTGTATGCTAGCATTACTCTAGAAAATCTGATTTGCTGTACTGGTATGTGACAACTCCCCTCTCCCCTTAAAAAGATGGTGTGCCTTACTTTGTTCCAATGCAGCAACCAAACTGCCTGGGTCTATGCAGAGTACTCGTAGTTAACACAGGAAACTGAATTAGTGTTTCATTGGTTGATTTACTCACCCCACCAGTATATATTAATATTTAGGGTCTATGTGGAAGACAGTGTTCAGGGAACTAATTTTAAGCTGTCTGATTTATCTTTCTTCCCTTTTGGGTTAACAGAACTCGTTTTTCCTTAGCCTCCGTCATTCATTACAGCTCAGTTCTATTCTTTCTCAATTCCATATACTTTTAGAACCCTATTTCTTCCATTTTGTTTTGAATTTATGATCACTTACTAGGTTAGTACAATTTGATGGTTGTATTTTGAGACTCAGACATGAGAATTGATGGTGTTCTTGTCACAAAGTGTACACTTTTGATAACCTTTAAGATACATTTATATCCATGAAGCCAGCTACCCCAGTGAAGATAATGGACATATCCATGACTTAATAAGTTTCCTCATGCTCCTTTGCAATCCTTTCCTCTAATCCTTTACCATATCCAGACAACCACTGATTTGTTTTCTGTCACTGGAGATTTGTAATGAATTGAGTGATGGCCCCCCAGAAGATATGTCTGACTAAACTGTGAATGTCAGTTTATTTGGATAAAAGTATCTTTATAGATGTATTAATAATTAAGGATCTCAAGATGAAATCATCTTGGATTAGGGTCGGCCCTAAATCCAATGACAAGTGTCCTTAGAAGAGAAGGAGAGAAGACATGATGAAGAGGTGATGTGATGGAGATAAAGATTAGAGGGATGCATCTACCAGCTAAGAATGCCAAGCATTGCTGGCAGCCACCAGAATTAGGTGAGAGACATGGAACACATCCTCCTGTAGGGCCCCCAAAATGAACCAACCCTGCCCTGCCAACACCTTGATTTTGGACTTCATCCTTTAGAATTATGACAGAATAAATATTGTTTTAAGCCACCAGTATTGTGGTAATTTGTCACAGCAAACTTGTGAGACTAATATAAGATCAGTTTGCATTTTCTAGAATTTTATATAAACGGAGTCGTACAGTACGTGTTCTTTTTTTATATAGACTCTTTAACTCAGCGTAATTATTTTGAGACCCATCTTTGTTATTATGTGGATTAACTCTTTATTTTAACTCTTTATTGCTGAGAAGTATTCCATTCTATGTATATACCACACTTTATCTGTTCACCTGTTGATGAACGTTTGGTTGTTTTTGTTTTTTGGCTCTTATAAATAAAGTTGCTATGAACATTTGCATTGGGTTTATTTGTAGACACATGATTTCATTTCTTTTGGGTAAATTCCTAGAAGTCGAACAACTGGGCATGCTTAACTATGTACAAAGTATATATTTAACTCTTTAAAGAGACTGCCAAAGTGGCTTTTAAATACATTCTACATTTTACATTTCTTTTAAGTATTGTATGTGAATTTCATTGCCACCACATCCTGGTCACTTCTAGGTAGGGCCAATTTTTTAACTTAAGCCATTGGACTAGTGTGTACTGGCATCTGATTGTGGTTTCACTTTTCATTTCTGTAGTAAATTGCAATATTGAACACTTTGCCATAAGCTCATTTTCCATCTGTATGTCTTATCTGGTAAAGTATTTGTTTAAATCTTTGACCCATGTTTTAAAAAATCATAACCAAAGCTTATAATTTGACCCATTTTTTAAATTGGATTTTTAAAAATTTTCTTATTGAGTTTAAAGATTTAAAAAAATCTATTTGGATACAAGTCCTTCACTGTATGATTCAGATTTTTCTTTCAGTCTCTGACTTGTCTTTACAGTACTTTATCAGTGTATTTCAAAGAGCTGAAGTTTTAAATCTTAGTGAAATCTTATTTTATCAATTTTAAATTAACTGTGTTTTTTGTGTGTGTTTTATCTAAGGGATTGTCACCTAACCTATGTAACAAAGTTTTTTCATGTTTTTTTGAATTTTTTCATTTCAAAATGTTTATGAGATATAATTTATATATTTTTTTTCTTTTTTTGTCAATTTTCTACTTCTGTATAGATATAATTTATATATAATAAACTACACATATTAGAAATGATAGCTCTTTAAAAGTTTTGACATATCTATATGCCTATGAAACCACTACAGTGAAAATAATGAACATATTCATCAACTCTCATAATGTCCTTCTGCCCTTCCCTGTACACTTCCCTCTGCCAGGTATTCACTGATATGCTTTCTGTCTCTATGCATTAGATTGCATATTTAGAGTTTTATATAATTGGAATCATATACTATGTATCCTCTTTTGTCTGGCTTATTTCACTCAGCATAATTATTTTGAGGTTTATCCATGTTGTATCATATTATTAGTAGTCCATTTTTTTCAGTAGTATTGCATTATATAGATACATTACAGTTCATTTATCCATTTACCTATTGACGAATATTTGGGTTGTTTCCAGTTTTTAGCTATTACGAATAAAGCTCCTATGAACATTTATGTACTCTTTGTTTGCATATGTGATTTTTTTCTTATGGATAAAAATCCAGTAGTAGAATGGCCAAATAAGATGGTAGGTGTATATTTAACTTTTTAAAGACAAGCTAAATGTTTTTCCCAAAGTGCTTACACCATTTTCTATTTATACGATCAGCATATGTGGACGGTAATTCCTTTACATCCTCACCAATACTTAGTGTAGTTGGTCCTTTTAATTTTAGCCACCTAATAAGTGTGTAGTAGAGCATGTTTTCATGTTGTTATTTGCTATCTGGATATCTTCTTTGGTAAAGTGTCTATTTAAATCTGTTATAATTTTTTGTTAATTATTTTTTTCTACTTTATTTTTAAATTTTTATTTTTTAATTATAAATTGACAAATTATAGTTAATATGTTTATGGGATAAAAGTGATGTGACTTATGAATACAATGTAGAATAATTAAACCAAACTATTAATAAGTAACATATCCATCACCTCAGTTATTTATTTTTCTTTTATTTCAAGAAATTATGAGAGTACAAACATTTTGGTTGCATTTTATATCTTTGCCTCTCCCTAGCAAGGCTTAGAGGTATGCCCTTCCCCTCCACAATGCTCACCACATCCCTCAGATGTGGGTCTACCCCCAACCCCTGAATCCCTGGTGAACACCACCACCATTTGATCACCATAGTGTTAATCAGTCAGTACCAATTTGATGGCGAGTACATGTGAAACCCATTTTTCTGATCTTGCGTCACCTCACATTGGATAATGGGCTTAAACTTAATCCAGGATAATATAAGTTGTGCTAGCTCACTGTTGTTTTTTAGAATTGAGTAATATTCCATTGTAAACATATACCAAATTTTAATAATCCAGTCATAAATTGACGGGCACCTGGGTTGTTTCCATGTCCTTGCAATAGTGAATTGTGCTGCCATAAACATTCGGGTGCAGATGTCTTTATAATAGAATGTCTTATGCTCTATTTGGTAGATGCCTAATAATGCTATTGCTGGATTGAATGGTATTTCTATTTTTAGCTCTTTGGGGTATTTCCAAATGCTTTTCCACAAAGGTTGCACTAATTTGCAGTCCCACCAGCAGTGTAAGAGGGTTCCTGTCTCTCTACATTCTCACCAGTATTTGTTGTTTTGGGATTTCTTGATACAGGCCAATCTCACTGGGGTTAGGTGATATCTCATTGTGGTTTTGATTTGCATTTCTCTAATGATTAGAGATGTTGAGCATTTTTTTATATGCTTGCTGGTCATTATTCTGTCTTCTTTGGAGAAGTTTCTGTTCATTTCCATTGCCCATTTCTTGATGGAGTTGTTTGATTTTTCTTGTTAATTATTTTGAGTTCTAGATAGATTCTTGTTATCAGACCTTTATCGGAAGTGTAGAGAGCAAATATTTTCTCCCATTCTGTAAATCAGGCGTCCTCAAACTAAGGCCTACAGGCCACATGTGGCCCATCGAGGACATTTATCTGGTCCACCGGGTGTTTTTGCCGCCACTGCATGTCCTGCTTAGCAGCCGACTCTTCCTGGGCCCACAGTTCACATGTGTGGAATGTGTGCCGCACTCCAACGGCCCTTCAACAGTCTGAAGGACAGTGAACTGGCCCCCTGTTTAAAAAGTTTGAGGACCCCTGCTGTAGATTGTCTGTTTGCTCTAATGATAGTTTCCTTGGCTGTGCAGAAGCTTTTAAATTTGATGAGATGCCATTTGTTTATTTTTGTTGCTGTGGTGATTGGTTTGGGGGTCTTCTTCAAGAATTCTTTGCCTAGGCCAATGGCTGAAAGGATTTTCCCCAACATCATCTTCTAGGATTCTTAAGGCTTCACGCGTTAAGTTTAAGTCTGTTATCCATCTTGAGTGGATTTTTGTGAGAAGTGAGAGATAAGGATCCAGATTCATTCTTCTGTGTGTAGCTATCCAGTTTTCCCAGCACCATTTATTGAAAAGAGATTCTTTTCCCCAATATATATTTCTGCTTTATCAAAGATTAGGTTACCATATGCAGATGGTTTTGTTTTTTTTATATTTCGGCATATTATGGGGGTACAGATTTTAAGGTGTCAATAAATGCCCCATTTCCCCCCCTCCCCCCACAAGTCTGAGTCTCCATCATGACCATCCCCCAGATGGTGCACATCTCACTCATTATGTATGTATATACCCGCCCCCCTCCCACCTGCCCAATACCCTATTACTGTAGTACCTATGTGACCACTTAGGTGCTGTTCAGTTAATACCAATTTGCTGGTGAGTATATGTGGTGCTTGTTTTTCCATTCTTGGGAAACTTCACTTAATAGTATGGGTTCCAGCTCTAACCAGGAAAATATAAGATGTGCTATGTCACCATTGTTTCTTAGAGCTGAATAGTACTCCATGGTATACATATACCACATTTTATTAATCCATTCTTGGATTGATGGGCACTTGGGCTGTTTCCACAGCCTTGCAATTATGAATTGTGCTGCTATAAACATTCGAGTGCAGGTGTCTTTCTTGTAGAGTGTCATTGGATCTTTTGGGTAGATGCCCAGCAATGGGATTGCTGTATCAAATGGTAGATTCACTTGTATCGCTTTAAGATACCTCCATATTGCTTTCCATAGAGGTTGAACTAGTTTGCATTCCCACCAGCAGTGTAGGAGTGTTCCTCTCTCTCCGCAACCACGCCAGCATTTATTGTTTGGAGATTTTTTGATAAAGGCCATTCTCACTGGGGTTAAGTGATATCTCATTGTGGTTTTGATTTGCATTTCCCTGATGATTAGAGATGTTGAGCATTTTTTCATATGTTTGTTGGCCATTCTTCTGTCTTCTTTAGAAAAGTTTCTGTTCAAATCCTTTGCCCACTTTTTAATGAGGTTATTTGATTTTTTCTTCCTGATTTTCGTGAGTTCTAAGTATATTCTAGTTATCAGTCCCTTATCGGATGCATAGGATGCAAAAAGTTTCTCCCATTCTGTAGGTTGTCTGTTTACTTTCATGACTATTTCTTTGGCTGTGCAGAAGCTTTGTAGTTTGATCATGTCCCATTTATTTATTTTTGTTGCTGCTGTGATTGCCTTTGGGGACTTCTTCATAAACTCTTTGCCCAGGCCGATGTCTAGGAGAGTGTTTCCAACTTTTTCCTCTAGAGTTCTAATAGTTTCATATCTTAGGTTTAAGTCTGTTATCCAGCGTGAGTTGGTTTTTGTGAGAGGTGAAAGGTGTGGGTCCTGTTTTAGCCTTCTACAGGTGGCTATCCAGTTTTTCCAGCACCATTTATTGAACAGGGATTCTTTTCCCCAGCGTATATTTTTTCTGCTTTGTCAAAGATGAGATAACTATATGAGGATGGTTTTATATCAGGATTCTCACATCTGTTCCACTGGTCAATATTCCTATTTTTATGCCAATACCATATTGATTTAATTACTACAGCTTTGTAGTATAGTTTGATATCTGGCATATTAATGCCTCCCATTTTGTTTTTGTTGCCTAGAATTGCTCTTGATATTCGGGGTCTTCTTTGGTTCCATACGAAGCGTAAAATTATTTTTTCTATATCTATGAAGAATGCTGATGGGATTTTAATAGAGATTGCATTGAATCTGTAGATCAGTTTGGGTACTATAGACATTTTGATGATATTGAGTCTACCGATCCACGAGCATGGTATGGATTTCCATCTGTTTACATCCTCTGCTATTTCTTTCCTCAGTGTTTCATAGTTCTCCCTGTAGAGGTCTTTACGTCCTTGGTTAAGTATATTCCTAGGTACTTTAATTGTGAAGGGAATTGAGTCTTTGATTTGGTTCTCAATTAGCTAGTTGTTGGCATATATGAATGCCTCTGATTTCTGTGTATTGATTTTGTATCCTAAGACTTTACTAAATTCATTGATCAGGTCCAGGAGTTTCTTGGTTGAATCTTTGGGGTTTTCTAGATACAATATCATATCATCAGCAAACAATGAAAGTTTGATCTCTTCTGCCCCTATTTGGATACCTTTGATTCCGTTTTCCTGTCTGATTGCTGTAGCCAAGACTTCCAGCACTATGTTGAACAGAAGTGGAGATAGTGGGCAGCCTTATCTGGTTCCAGTTTTAAGTGGGAATGATTTCAATTTTTCCCCATTCAGTATGATGTTGGCTATGGGTCTGTCATATATGGCTTGTATCATTTTTAGGTATGTCCCTTCTATGCCTATTTTCTTAAGTGTTTGTATCATGAAAGGGTGTTGAATTTTGTCAAAAGCTTTTTCTGCATCTATGGAAAGAATCATGTGGTCTTTGTTTTTGCTTCTGTTTATGTGGTGAATTGCATTTATAGATTTACGTATGTTGAACCATCCCTGCATCCCTGGGATGAAGCCCACTTGGTCGTGGTGGATTATTTTTTTGATAAGTGTCTGGATTCGGTTAGCTAAGATTTTGTTGAAAATTTTTGCATCTATATTCATTAGGGATATTGGTCTGTAGTTTTCTTTTTTTGTTGCATCCTTTCCTGGTTTTGGTATCAGAGTAATATTCGCTTCATAAAAGGTGTCGAGGAGGTTTCCGTTCTTCTTGATGTTGTGGAATAGTTTCTGCAAGATAGGTACTAGTTCTTCTTTATAAGTGTGGTAAAATTCGGGTGTGAAGCCATCTGGACCGGGACTTTTCTTTTTAGGGAGATTTTTAATTGCTGTTTCTATTTCAGCTGTTGAGATTGGTCTGTTCAGGGAATCTATTCCTGTTTGAGCCTAGGGAGGCTGTGTGTTTCTAGAAATTTGTCCATTTCTTCCACATTTTCCAGTTTGTATGCCTAAAGATTTTTGTAGTATTCATAAATTATATCTTGTATCTCTTTGGGATCAGTTGTGATATCTCCTTTTTTATTCCTGATGGAGCTTGTTAGAGATTTTTCTGCTTTTCGTTAGCTTAGACAATGGTGTGTCAATTTTGTTCATTTTTTCAAAGAACCAACTTTTTATTTTATTAATCTCCTGAATAGCTTCCCTGTTTTCAATTTCGTTTAGTTCTGATTTGATCTTGTTGATTTCACTTCTTCTGCTGGGTTTGGGGTTGGTCTGTTCTTCTTTTTCCAGCTCTTTGAGTCGTTTCATTGGATTGTCTATTTGTGATCTTCTTGTCTTTTGGTTATAGGCATTTATGGAGATAAACTTTCCTCTCAGAACTGCTTTAGCTGTGTCCCAGAGGAGTTGATAACTTGTCTCTCCATTGTCATTTTCTTCATATAAAGTTTTTATTTCCATCTTGATTTCTTCATTTATGAAGTAATCATTTAGTAGGAGGTTGTTTAATTTCCACATTTTTGTGTAGAGATGTGAGTTTCTGTTAGGGTTGATTTCTACTTTTATTCCACTGTGATATGAAAAGGTACATGGTATGATTTCTATTTTTTTAAATTTCTTGAGATTTACTTTGTGTCCTAGGATATGGTCAATCTTGGAGAATGTCCCGTGAGCTGATAAGAAGAACGTATATTCAGTGGATTTTGGGTAGAATGTTCTGTAAATGTCAGTCAGACACAATTGTTCTAGAGTTTTGTTTAAGTCCATTATGTCTTTCTTAATTTTCTGTTTGGAGGATCTGTCTTGTGCCGTCAGTGGGGTGTTGAAATCTCCAGTGATTATGGAGTTGCTATTAATCCATTTGCTTAGCTCCAGTAAGGTTTGCTTTATGAATCTGGGTACACCTAAGTTGGGTGCATATATATTTAAAATTGTTATCTCTTCTTGTTGGACTGTGCCCTTCACCATTATATAATGACCCTCTTTGTCTTTCACTACTTTTGTTGCTTTAAAAACTAAATCGTCTGAAATTAGACCTGTCACACCAGCCTTCTTTTGGTTTCTATTTGCTTGCAATACTGATCTCCACCCTTTTATTTTTAGCCTATATGCATCCTTGCAGGTTAGATGTGTTTCCTGAAGACAGCATATACTTGGCCTGTATTTTCTTATTCATTCAGCCAGCCTATGTCTCTTGAGTGGAGAGTTTAAGCCATTCACATTTATGGAGAGAACTGATAGTTAAGGTAGATTACTGATCATTCTGTTGGGTTGGATGTTGTTGCTATGATTTCTGTCTTGAGCCATTGTAATATCTGGCCTTTAATATCTTTGGGTTTTGGTTGTTTTTATATTCGTGGGTTATTATGATGATGTTCCCTGCGTAACGCTGTTTTAAGTACTTCTTGTAGAGGGGGGCGGAGCAAGTTGGCAGACGAATAACACCGCCAGACACAGGGTCTCTGCAGAAAATACAGATTCTAGCAGAAAATAGAAAAAAGAAGCAAGAAGATGAGCATACAGCGGACAAGGGCCTGAAGGAGGGGTACCTGAGACCCCGGGAGACTCCACGGGAGGAGGCTGCGGAGGAGAACTGGAGGCTGAGACCACCGGAGCAGCCCGGAGACCAGCTGCAAGGGTAGGTGGATTTGCTATTTCCCCTCCCCTGCATTCGGGACTGCTGGTGGGCTCCCCAGCGGGTGGAGAGACCTGCGGACAGCAGCCCAGAGACTGCCGCCGCCTGCCATCGGTGAGCCTGTAGCAGACGTGGCACCAGGTTCCCAACTTCCTCCGGGCTCCTCCGTGTGCACGGACCTGAGCCGCGCGGCAGGCGCCATATTACTTCCTCCTCCCCTCCGCCGACCCTACCCGCGGCTGCCCAGAGAGACAATACAGCCACCAGCCAGAGGCACCTCCAGGGAACGGGACCTTCCCGTTTGGGACCCCGCCCACCCTCCCAGGTGCTGCTGGCACCGTGTTCCCAGGAAAACGGTGCCGACTCAGAGGCTGAGAGACGTAGACCCAGCTTGGGCTCCCTGTGGGTGAATTAGGACCGGAAATCCTCTCCCTGGTGGGAATACAGTTTGAACTCTGGGACCCAGAGGTCGGACCTGCAGACCAGATCCCCTGCACCAAGGCTAGCATTGCCCGGGGCACAGAAGGGTTATACGTGAACAACCTACTGAGGTCTGTGTGCCACCAGGGGTGGATCGGCATCCTAGAGGGCAACCCTCCTCCCAGGAGGAGGCCGTGCGCCCAGCCCAGGCAGCGTTTCTGTGCAGGGAACCTCCCCGCCGGCATCACAGTCCGGGGAGGCCTGGTGGCATGTGGTTTGGCCTGCTGGCAGAGGCCCAGGAGTAGCTGCGGAGTTGGGGAGGGTGGAAAGAAGCGAGGCCTGCTGCAGACTGCGGGTCTCAGACAGCCCCACCCCCACACCCAGACTTTCTGGCTGAGTGGGACCATTCCAGCCACGCCCTGACAGCTTTTCCTGGAAGCAGAGAACAGAACTTTGACCCCTGCTAACGGCATTGGTGGTGCCTGAGGGCAGGCTTACCCAACCCAGCTCCGCCCAGAACGAGAGCTGATAACAGGACTCAAAATCAACACCATAGCCTGTTCCTCCAAGCAAACGCCACCTACTGACAGGGACAGCATCTTGCACAGCCTTTCCACGGCACCCACTGACTCAATATACAGGGAGTGGTCCAATTTCACCCACAGGCACCACCTAACGCCTCAGAAACTAAACAAGGTGTGTGAATACCCAAAGAATAACCTAAGGAAAGAAACAACAACTGATCGACATGGGAAGAAACCAGCGAAAGAACTCAGGAAATATGAAGAACCAAACGGAAAACACACCCCCAAAGAGGAGCACCAGCCCCCTAGAAACGGACACCGACCAAAATCAGGCAACCAATATGACAGAAGAGGAATTTCGTATGTGGATCATAAGAACACTCACCCAACTGCAACAACAACTCAATAACCAACACAAGGAAACCACAAAAAGCCTCCAGGATATGAGAAAAGAAATAGACACATTGAAGAAAAGTGTAACCGAACTCCTGAAAATGAAGAATCAATTCAAGGAACTACAAAATACAGTGGAAAGTCTCAAGAACAGGGTAGATGAAACAGAAGAAAGAATGTCAGAGCTTGAAGATAACACCCTCCAATTAAATAAATCAGTCACAGAAATAGAGCAGAGAAACAAGAGAAAAGAGCAAAGCCTACAAGAGCTGTGGGATTATGTGAAGAAACCTAATGTGAGGGTCATAGGGTTACAGGAAGGGGAAGAAGACAACACTCAAGGGTTGGACAAGCTGTTTGAAGATATAATAGAGGAAAATTTCCCAGGCCTTGATCAAAATCTTGATATACAAGTTCAAGAAGCTCAGAGGACCCCTGGGAGATTCAACGCAAACAGGAAGACGTCATGACATGCAGTCATCAGACTAACCAAAGTATCAACTAAAGAGGCCCTTCTAAGAGCTGTAAGACAAAAGAAGCAAGTAACATACAAGGGAAAGCCAATTCGAATAACATCAGACTTCTCTAATGAGACTTTACAAGCAAGGAGAGACAGGGACCCCATTCTCACTCTTTTGAAACAAAGCAATGCCCAGCCTAGAATATTATTCCCTGCAAAACTAAGCTTCCTATATGAAGGAGAAATAAAAACATTCTCAGACAAGCAAAGGCTCAGAGAATTCACCAAGACAAGACCAGCCCTATAAGAAGTACTTAAAACAGCGTTACGCACAGAACATCATCATAATAACCCACGAATATAAAAACAACCAAAACCCAAAGATATTAAAGGCCAGATATTACAATGGCTCAAGATAGAAATCATAGCAACAACATCCAACCCAACAGAATGATCAGTAATCTACCTTAACTATCAGTTCTCTCCATAAATGTGAATGGCTTAAACTCTCCACTCAAGAGACATAGGCTGGCTGAATGGATAAGAAAATACAGGCCAAGTATATGCTGTCTTCAGGAAACACATCTAACCTGAAAGGATGCATATAGACTAAAAATAAAAGGGTGGAGATCAATATTCCAAGCAAATAGAAGCCAAAAGAAGGCTGGTGTGGCAGTTCTAATTTCAGACAATTTAGTTTTTAAACCAACAAAAGTAGTAAAAGACAAAGAGGGTCATTATATAATGGTGAAGGGCACAGTCCAACAAGAAGAGATAACAATTTTAAATATATATGCACCCAACTTAGGTGCACCCAGATTCATAAAGCAAACCTTACTGGAGCTAAGCAAATGGATTAATAGCAACTCCATAATCGCCAGAGATTTCAACACCCCACTGACGGCACGAGACAGATCCTCCAAACAGAAAATTAATAAAGAAATAATGGACTTAAACAAAACTCTAGAACAATTGTGTCTGACAGACATCTACAGAACATTCTACCCAAAATCCACTGAATATACGTTCTTCTCATCAGCTCACGGGACATTCTCTAAGATTGACCATATCCTAGGACACAAAGAAATTCTTAAGAAATTTAAAAAAATAGAAATCATACCGTGTACCTTCTCAGATCACAGTGGAATAAAAGTAGAAATCAACCCTAACAGAAACTCACATCTCTACACAAAAACGTGGAAATTAAACAACCTCCTACTAAATGATTACTTCATAAATGAAGAAATCAAGATGGAAAAAAAAAACTTCTATGAAGAAAACGACAATGGAGAGACAAGTTATCAACTCCTCTGGGACACAGCTAAAGCAGTTCTGAGAGGAAAGTTTATCTCCATAAATGCCTATAACCAAAAGACAAGAAGATCACAAATAGACAATCTAATGAAATGACTCAAAGAGCTGGAAAAAGAAGAACAGACCAACCCCAAACCCAGCAGAAGAAGTGAAATCAACAAGATCAAATCAGAACTAAACGAAATTGAAAACAGGAAAGCTATTCAGGAGATTAATAAAACAAAAAGTTGGTTTTTTGAAAAAATAAACAAAATTGACACACCATTGGCTAAGCTAACGAAAAGCAGAAAAGAGAAATCTCTAATAAGCTCCATCAGGAATAAAAAAGGAGATATCACAACTGATCCCAAAGAGATACAAGATACAATTTATGAATACCAGAAAAATCTTTCTGCACACAAACTGGAAAATGTGGAGGAAATGGACAAATTTCTAGAAACACACAGCCTCCCTAGGCTCAACCAGGACGAAATAGATTCCCTGAACAGACCAATCTCAACAGCTGAAATAGAAACAGCAATTAAAAATCTCCCTAAAAAGAAAAGTCCCGGTCCAGATGGCTTCACACCTGAATTTTACCATACTTACAAGGAAGAACTAGTACCTATCTTGCAGAAACTATTCCACAACATCGAGAAGAACGGAAACCTCCCCAACAACTTTTATGAAGCGAATATTACTCTGATACCAAAACCAGGAAAGGATGCAACAAAAAAAGAAAACTACAGACCAATATCTCTAATGAATATAGATGCAAAAATTTTCAACAAAATCTTAGCTAACCGAATCCAGACACTTATCAAAAAAAATAATCCACCACGACCAAGTGGGCTTCATCCCAGGGATGCAGGGATGGTTCAACATACGTAAATCTATAAATGCAATTCACCACATAAACAGAAGCAAAAACAAAGACCACATGATTCTTTCCATAGATGCAGAAAAAGCTTTTGACAAAATTCAACACCCTTTCATGATACGAACACTTAAGAAAATGGGCATAGAAGGGACATACCTAAAAATGATACAAGCCATATATGACAGACCCATAGCCAACATCATACTGAATGGGGAAAGATTGAAATCATTCCCACTTAAAACTGGAACCAGACAAGGCTGCCCACTATCTCCACTTCTGTTCAACATAGTGCTGGAAGTCTTGGCTACAGCAATCAGACAGGAAAACGGAATCAAAGGTATCCAAATAGGGGCAGAAGAGATCAAACTTTCACTGTTTGCTGATGATATGATATTGTATCTAGAAAACCCCAAGGATTCAACCAAGAAACTCCTGGAACTGATCAATGAATTTAGTAAAGTCTCAGGATACAAAATCAATACACAGAAATCAGAGGCATTCCTATACGCCAACAACAATCTAATTGAGAACCAAATCAAAGACTCAGTTCCCTTCACAATAGCAACAAAGAAATTAAAGTACCTAGGAATATATTTAACCAAAGAGATAAAGACCTCTACAGAGAGAACTATGAAACACTGAGGAAGGAAACAGCAGAGGATGTAAACAGATGGAAATCCATACCATGCTCGTGGATCGGCAGACTCAATATCATCAAAATGTCTATACTACCCAAACTGATCTACAGATTCAATGCAATACCTATTAAAATCCCATCAGCATTCTTCACAGATATAGAAAAAATAATTTTACGCTTCGTATGGAACCAAAGAAGACCCCGAATATCAAGAGCAATTCTAGGCAACAAAAACAAAATGGGAGGCATTAATATGCCAGATATCAAACTATACTACAAAGCTGTAGTAATTAAAACAATATGGTATTGGCACAAAAACAGGAATATTGACCAGTGGAACAGATGTGAGAATCCTGATATAAAACCATCCTCATATAGCCATCTCATCTTTGAAAAAGCAGACAAAAACATATGCTGGGGAAAAGAATCTCTCTTCAATAAATGGTGCTGGGAAAACTGAATAGCCACCTGTAGAAGGCTAAAACAGGACCCACACCTTTCACCTCTCACAAAAACCAACTCACGCTGGATAACAGACTTAAACCTAAGATATGAAACTATTAGAACTCTAGAGGAAAAAGTTGGAAACACTCTCCTAGACATCGGCCTGGGCAAAGAGTTTATGAAGAAGTCCCCAAAGGCAATCACGGCAGCAACAAAAATAAATAAATGGGACATGATCAAACTACAAAGCTTCTGCACAGCCAAAGAAATAGTCATGAAAGTAAACAGACAACCTACAGAATGGGAGAAACTTTTTGCATCCTATGCATCCGATAAGGGACTGATAACTAGAATATACTTAGAACTCACGAAAATTGGGAAGAAAAAATCAAATAACCCCATTAATAAGTGGGCAAAAGACTTGAACAGAAATTTTTCTGAAGAAGACAGAAGAATGGCCAACAAACATATGAAGAAATGCTCAACATCTCTAATCATCAGGGAAATGCAAATCAAAACCACAATGAGATATCACTTAACCCCAGTGAGAATGGCCTTTATCAAAAAATCTCCAAACAATAAATGCTGGCGTGGTTGCGGAAAGAGAGGAACACTCCTACACTGCTGGTGGGACTGCAAACTAGTTCAACCTCTGTGGAAAGCAATATGGAGATACCTTAAAGCGATACAAGTGAATCTACCATTTGATCCAGCAATCCCATTGCTGGGCATCTACCCAAGTGATCCAGTGACACTCTACAAAAAAGACACCTGCACTCGAATGTTTATAGCAGCACAATTCATAATTGCAAGGCTGTGGAAACAGCCCAAGTGCCCATCCATCCAGGAATGGATTAATAAAATGTGGTATATGTATACCATGGAGTACTATTCAGCTCTAAGAAACAATGGTGACATAGCACATCTTATATTTTCCTGGTTAGAGCTGGAACCCATACTACTAAGTGAAGTATCCCAAGAATGGAAAAACAAGCACCAGATATATTCTCCAGCAAACTGGTCTTAACTGAGTAGCACCTAAGTGGACACATAGGTGCTACAGTAATAGGGTATTGGGGAGGTGGGAGGGGGGAGGGGGGCGGGTATATACATACATAATGAGTGAGATGTGCACCATCTGGGGGATGGTCATGCTGGAGACTCAGAATTTTGGGGGGAGGGGGGGAAATGGGCATTTATTGAAACCTTAAAATCTGTACCCCCATAATATGCCAAAATAAAAAAAAATTAAAAAAAAAAAGTACTTCTTGTAGGGCTGGTCTTGTCTTGGTGAATTCTCTGAGTTTGCTTATCTGAGAATGTTTTTATTTCTCCTTCATATATGAAGCTTAGTTTTGCAGGGAATAATATTCTAGGCTGTGCATTGTTTTGTTTCAAAAGAGTGAGAATGGGGCCCCAGTCTCTCCTTGCTTGTAAAGTCTCATTAGAGAAGTCTGATGTTATTCGAATTGGCTTTCCCTTATATGTTACTTGCTTCTTTTGTCTTACAGCTCTTAGAAGGGCCTCTTTAGTTGATATTTTGGTCAGTCTGATGACTGCATGTCATGACGTCTTCCTATTTGCATTGAATCTCCCAGGGGTCCTCTGAGCTTCTTGAACTTGTATATCAAGATTTTGAGCAAGGCCTGGGAAATTTTCCTTTATTATATCTTCAAACAGCTTGTCCAACCCTTGAGTGTTGTCTTCTTTCCCTTCCTGTAACCCTATGACCCTCACATTAGGTTTCTTCACATAATCCCAGAGCTCTTGTAGGCTTTGCTCTTTTCTCTTGTTTCTCTGCTCTATTTCTGTGACTGATTTATTTAATTGGAGGGTGTTATCTTCAAGCTCTGAGATTCTTTCTTCTATTTCATCTACCCTGTTCTTGAGACTTTCCACTGTATTTTGTAGTTCCTTGAATTGATTCTTCATTTCCAGGAGTTCGGTTACACTTTTCTTCATTGTGTCTATTTCTTTTCCCATATCCTGGAGGCTTTTTGTGGTTTCCTTGTGTTGGTTATTGAGTTGTTGTTGCAGCTGGGTGAGTGTTCTTATGATCCACATACGAAATTCCTCTTCTGTCATATTGGTTGCCTGATTTTGGTCGGTGTCCGTTTCTAGGGGGCTGGTGCTCCTCTTTGGGGGTGTGTTTTCCGTTTGGTTCTTCATATTTCCTGAGTTCTTTCGCTGGTTTCTTCCCATGTCGATCCGTTGTTGTTTCTTTCTTTTCGGTTATTGTTTGGGTATTCACACACCTTGTTTATTTTCTGAGGCGTTAGGTGGTGTCTGTGGGTGAAATTGGACCACTCCCTGTATATTGAGTCAGTGGGTGCCGTGGAAAGGCTGTGCAAGATGCTGTCCCTGTCAGTACGTGGCGTTTGCTTGGAGGAACAGGCTATGGTGTTGATTTTGTGTCCTGTTATCAGCTCTTGTTCTGGGCGGAGCTGGGTTGGGTAAGCCTGCCCTCAGGCAGTTAGCAGGGGTCAAAGTTCTGTTCTCTGCTTCCAGGAAAAGCTGTCAGGGCGTGGCTGGAATGGTCCCACTCAGCCAGAAAGTCTGCATGTGGGGGTGGGGCTGTCTGAGACCCGCAGTCCTGAGCAGGCCTCGCTTCTTTCCACCCTCCCCAACTCCGCAGCTATTCCTGGGTCTCTGCTAGCAGGCCAGACCACAAGCCACCACGCCTCCCGGGACTGTGATGCCGGCGGGGAAGTTCCCTGCACAGGAACGCCACCTGGGCTGGGCGCACGGCCTCCTCTTGGGTGGAGGGTTGCCTTCTAGGATGCTGACCCGCCCCTGGAGGCACACACACCTCAGTAGGCTGTTCACCTATAACCCTTCTGTGCCCCGGGCAATGCTAGCCCTCGTTGCAGGGGATCTGGTCTGCAGGTCTGACCTCTGCGTCCCAGAGTTCAAGCTGTATCCCCACCAGATAGAGGATTTCCGGTCCCAATTCACCTACAGGGAGCCCAAGCTGGGTCTGTGTCTCTCAGCCTCTGTGTCAGCACCGTTCTCCTGGGAACACCGTGCCAGCAACACCTGGGAGAGCTGGCGGGTAGGGAGCTCACAGTCTGAGTTTCCCTGAGTCAGCTGTAGTGTCCCAAAAGGGAAGGTCCCGTTCCCTGGAGGTGCCTCTGGCTGGTGGCTGCATTTTCTCTCTGGGCAGCTGCGGGTAGGGTCGGCGGAGGGGAGGAGGAGGCAATATGGCGCCTGCCGCGCGGCTCGGGTCTGTGCACACTGAGGTGCCCAGAGGAAGTTGGGAACCTTGTGCCACATCTGCTAAAGGCTCACCGCTGGCTGGTGGCGGCTATCTCTGGGCAGGTGTCCGCAGGTCTCTCCACCCACTGGGGAGCCCACTAGCAGTCCCGAATGCAGGGAAGGGGAAACAGCAAATCCACCTACCCTTGCCGCTGGTCTCCCGTCTGCTCTGGTTGTCTCAGCCTCCAGTCCTTCTCTGCAGCCTCCTCCCGGGGAGTCTCCCGGGGTCTCAGGTACCCCTCCTTCAGGCCCTCGTCCACTGTATGCTCGTCTTCTTGCTTCTTTTTTCTATTTTCTGCTAGAATCTGTCTTTTCTGCAGAGACACTCTGTCTGGCGGTGTTTCTCGTCTGCCATCTTGCTGTACACAAAAAAATACTATGCAGATGGTTTTATCACTGCAATCTCAGTCCTATCCAAAGATTGATGCTTCTGTTCTTGTGCCAGTGCCAGGCTGATTTAATTATTATTGCTGTATAGTACAGCTTAAAGTCAGGAAGACTGATGCCTCCCAGTTTGTTCTTTTTACTTAAGATTGCTTTGGGATATATGAAGTTTTTTTCTGGTTCCATACAAAGTGAAGAATTATTTTTTCTAGATCTGTAAAGAATGATGATGGTACTTATTTTTTGTATTAAACATTTGAATTATTCTCTCTTGAAGATTTTGAAATGTATAATACATTATTATTTACTATATCCAACACACTGTGTAATATATCTCAGAGTAAGGAAAACATTTCATCTAATTGAGGCTTTGTACCTTTGATCATCATCTCCTCATTTCCCCCCCGACCCCCAGCAATTTTCTAAGTGGATTGTTTGTTTTCCTCTTTTTGAGTTTTCATGGTTTTTATATATTATGGACATAGGTTCTTTATCAGATATATGCTTTCCAAACTTTTTTTTTTTCCAGGTTATGGCTTGCCTTTTCATTCTCATAACAGTGATTTCTTAAAGAGCAGAAGTTTTAAATTTTAATAAAGTCTATTTTATGAATTTTTTATGGGTTGTGATATCTAAGAAATCATTGCCTAACCCAAGGTCACTAATATTAATTTTTTTCTTTTATGTTGTCTAAAATTTTTATATTTTTAGATTTTCCATTTAGGTCTATGACCCATTTTCAGTTTAGTTTTGCATGTGGTGATGTTACAGGTATGGATTGAAGTTCACCTTTTGCCTATCCAGTGGATAGGCAAAAACAACTGGAAATCCAGTTGTTCCTATCATTTGTTTAAAAGAATATCCCTGTCCAGGTGTTATGGCTCATGCCTATAATCCCAGTGCTTTGGGAGGCTGAGGGGAGGGGATTGTTTGAGGCTAGGAGTTAGAGATCAGCCTGAACAGCATAGCAAGACAGTGTCTCTACAAAAAAAAGTTAAAAAACAAAAACAGAAAACTAGCCAGGCATGGTGATGTGCACTTGAAGTCCCAGCTACTCAGGAGGCTAAGGTGGGAGGATTGCTTGAGCCCAGAATTTCCAGCCTGGGTGCCATAGCAAGACCCTGTCTCTAAAAAAATAAACCCCACCTTACTTACTCTTTCTTTTTGCCTTTTTGATAGATTCCATCATAGTTTCAAACTAGATCAAGTATCCTAAAATGATGGCCTATGTAATAGCTGTTATTTTTATAAACTTTTATTTAAATACAGTTGTGTCCATTTGTTAGTGTATTACCTATAATACTTTCCATCTACAGTGGCAGGGTTGAGTGATTTTGACAGAGACCACATGCCCCACAAGCCTATAATATTTATCATGTATGCCTTTAGAGAAAAAGTTTGTTTACCCAAATGATCATGTAGTCCAGTAATATAGACCATGTCCTTTCTAGCCTGAATATCTTTTATTTCTTTTTCTTGCCTGATTGCACTGTCTAGATCCTCCAGTACAATTTTGAATAGAAGTAGTGATGGTGGACATCCGTGTCTTGTTACTAAGGAAAACATTCAATCTTTCATCATTACATATGATAGAGCTACAGAATCTGCCCTGTGTCCTTGAAAACTGGATGTAGCTACTGCTTCTGTTTACCCATTCTTACTTTTTTGTGTCACTAGCTAATGTCTAATTGACCAGGTTAGGTCATGTGCCTTACCTTGCTGCAAAGAAGACAGCAATTATTAGGCATTCTTAGCTTATGTTAGTGGAATGGCCTATACACTGGATATTTTCTAAATATAAGAAGTTTGTGTTTTTTTCTCTCTCTCTCTCTCTTTCTCTCTCTCTCTCTTTCTTTCTCTCTTTCTCTCTTTCTCCCTTTCCCCTCCCTCCCTCCCTCCCTCCCTCCCTCCCTCCCTCCCTCCCTCCCTCCCTCCCTTCCTTCCTTCCTTCCTTTCTTCCTTCCTTCCTTCCTTCCTTCCCCCCTCTCTCTTTCTCTCTCTCTCTCTTCTCTCTCCTCTCTCTCTCTTTCTCTCTCTCTCTCTATTCTCTCTCCTCTCTTTCTTTCTTTTCATTCCACAGAGTCTCGCTTTGTTGCCCAGGCTAGAGTGCTGTGGCATCAGCCTAGCTCACAGCAACCTTAAACTCCTGGGCTCAAGCAATCCTACTGCCTCAGCCTCCCGAGTAGCTGGGACTACAGGCATGTGCCACCATGCTCGGCTAATTTTTTCTATATATATTAGTTGGCCGATTAATTTCTTTCTATTTATAGTAGAGACGGGGTCTCACTCTTGCTCAGGCTGGTTTCGAATTTCTGACCTCGAGCAATCCGCCCGCCTCAGCCTCCCAGAGTGCTAGGATTATAGGCGTGAGCCACCATGCACGGCCTGTTTGTGTTTTTCATAGACTAAAAAAATATCAAATGCCTACTGCTTCCATTATTCAAAAGGTACTTATGCAGTGATACTGTATTCATATTGAAAAAAATGATATAATCCATTTACTTTAATAAGATTAGAGCAGTATAATGATTATTGAAAGAACAGAGTAGTTGAAGATCTAAATTCCTTGTATAAAATATTTCTTTCAATTATCATGTTTTAGTAACTAATTACCAATGTTACCAAGAGTTGGTGAGTTCTAGCAAAATGGGTTATTTATTTCTGAAAGTTGTTTTAAAATTTCCCATATTTATGTTATGGCCTTTCTTTAGATATGGCATCTCTTCACCCCTCTCTACTAAGACTAACTTTTCTAGGTCAGATTCCACCACTTGTATCAATCCTTTTAGGACACAGTTTTCTTTTTTCTTTTGAACTCCTACAGCATTTACCTATTTCTAATCATTCTCAATGTCTTTCAGTAAATAGGGGAAGAGGAAATAGTTACAAACTAATTATGAGGCCAGCATTATCCTGATCTTAAAACCAGATGAAGAGATTATAAGGGGAACAAACAAAAAGAGAAACAATAGGCCAGTGTCCCTAGTGAAGATAATAAAAATATCCTTAACAAAATAGCAAATTGAATCTAGAAATATATAAAATAGACCATATATTGTGACCATGTGGACTTTATCCCAGGAAGGCAAGGGTCGTTTAACACTCAATAAAGAAGAGGAAAAAATACATAGTCAGAGATGACTTCTGAAATGATGATGTTCCACAACTATTAATATTTTAAGTCTCTGGAAATGGTCCGAAGGGCAAATAGCAGATGAAGAAATATTTATTCAAGAAATCTACTGGAGGATTATGGGAAAAGGCTGAGTAGAAAGCAATGAGAGTCTGTCTCCCCATCTAGACAACAGTCGCACTAGCGGAATCTGTCTGATGTAACTTTTGGCACTCTGGAGTCTGTTCAACGCTTATGATTTCCAGGGAAAGACTTGGTCTGTAAATTGTGGTTTATTTTGGTCAGTTTGAGCTCTTAGCACATTAGTAGCTAGCTACCCATCTCCCATACTCAGCCCCATGGTAGGCAGCTGTGCAGACAAAAGATGTGGCAGGCATTGTTGTTATACTTCCTCCCATTGTTGCAAACAGTTCCTCTTTTGATTGAAGTTACTTCTAGTGGATTTAAAGTGCTGGTACTCTTTCATTTTTATATTCTTCTAAAATTCACATGGAACATTTTCCCAGATATACCAAGTTTTAGGCCATGAATTTAGTCTGAATAGATTTAGAAAGATATATCATACAAAGTATCTTCTCTGACCATAGTAGGATGAAATTAGAATCACTAGCACAAGTAAAACTGGAAAATTCACAAATTTGTGGAAATAAAATAGATTTACCAATAGATCAAATAAGAAATCATAAGGAAAATTAGAAAATACATAGAGGTGGATGTAAATTAAAACACAACAGGCCAGGCGTGGTGGCTCATGCCTGTAATCCTAGCACTCTCGGAGGCTGACGCAGGTGGATTGTTTGAGCTCAGGAGTTTGAGACCAGCCTGAGCAAGAGTGAGACCCTGTTTCTACTAAAAGTCAAAAGAAATTAGCTCCACAACTAAAAACATATATAGAAAAAATTAGCTGGGCATGGTGGCACCTGCCTGTAGTCCCAGCTACTCGGGAGGCTGAGGCAGTAGGATCACTTGAGCCCAGGAGTTTAAGGTTGCTATGAGCTAGGGTGATGCCACTGCACTCTAGCCCGGGCAACAGAGTGAGACTCTGCCACACACACACACACACATGACATAATAAAACTTACAGGATGCAATGAAAGCAGTACTAAGGAGGAAATTTATAGCTATAAAAACTTTAAAAAAACAAGAAATCTCAAATCAACAGCCTAACTTTAGAACTTAAGGAACTACAAAAGAAAAAGGAAAAGGAACAAACTAAACTCAAAGTTAGCAGAAGGATGGAAATAATAAATACTGGAGCAGAGCTAAACAAAACAGGGAAGAGGAAAAAACAAGAAAATCAAATAAAACAAAAATTTGGCTTTTGAAAAGATCAACAAGATTGACAAAGTTTTAGCAAGATTGGTGAAGAAAAAAGAGATAAGATTCAAATCACTAAAATCAGAACTGAAAGTATAGGGATGTTACTCATGATTGTACAGAAATAAAAAGGATTATAAGAGAATACTATGAGCATCAAAAATTGGGTCACCTAGATGAATGGACAAATTCGTAGAAGCAAACCTACCAAGACTAAATCACAAAGAAGTAGAAAATCTGAATAGACCTATAACTAGACAGGAATTGAATCAATAATAAAAAATCTCTTGACAAAAACCCTGAAAGTAAAGGCTTTATTAGTGAAATCTACCAAACATTTAAAGAAGTAATACCACTCTTTCTCAATCATTTTCAAAATATAGTCGTGCACCACATAATGACCTTTCAGTCAGTGACAGACCACATATATGATGGTTGTCCCATAATATTATAATGGAGCTGAAAATTTCCTATCTAGTGACATCATAGCTGTCATTAATGTTGTAGCATAAAACATTGCCTTTTCTATATTTAGGTATGTTCAGATACACAAATACTTACCATTGTGTTCAGTTGCCTGCAGTATTCAATACAATAACATGCTATGCAGGTTTATAGCCTACGTTTGTAGTAGGCTATACCATCTTGGTTTGTGTAAGTACACTCTATGATGTTTGCACAATGACAAAGTCACCTAACAATACATTTTTCAGAACACATTCTCATTGTTAAGTGAAGCATGCCTGTATTGAAGAATAGGGGACATTGCCTAACTCTTTCTATGATGCCAATGTCACCCTGATACCGAAGCCAGACAATGACACTACAATAAAAGGAAACTACATACCAATATTCTTTATGAATGTGGATGCAAAAATACCTAGCAAAATGCTAGCAAATCAAATTTAACAGCATATTAAAAGACCATATACCAGAACCAACTGGGATTTAGTCCTGTAATATAAGGATAGTTTGACATAAAAAAATTGATCACTGTAATAAACCACATTAAATAAGTAAGGAAAAAAAAACAACACATGATCATCTCAAGTGATGCAGAAAAAGCCTTTCATGAAACTCAATACCCTTTCATGATTAAAAACACTCAACAAACCATTGCAGTTTGAAAGATACTTGGTATGGTTTCAGTCTTAGGAAATTTGTTAAGACTTGTTTTATGGGCCAACATATGATATATCCCAGAGAATGTTCTGTGTGTGCTTGAGAAGAATGTGTATTCTGGTGCTATTGGATGGAATGTTCTGTATGTATCTGTTAGGTCCATTTGATCTAAAATGTAGTTCAAGACCATTATTTCCCTGTTGATATTTTGTCTGAATGATCTATTCATTATTGAATGTAGATATTGAAATCACCTAGTATTACAGTATTGCTCTCTATTTCTCCTTTCAAATCTATTAATATTTGCTTTATATTTAGGTGCTTCAATATTGGGTACACATATATTGATAATTGTTATAACCTCTTGATGAATTGACCCCTCTGACATTATGTAATGAAACTCATTGTCTATTATTACATTTTTCACCTAATGTCTATTTTGTCTGATATAAGTAGAACTACCCCTGCTCTCTTGGTTTTTTTTTTTTTTGTTTTTTTTTTGAGACAGAGTCTCGCTTTGTTGCCCAGGCTGGAGTGAGTGCCATGGCGTCAGCCTAGCTCACAGCAACCTCAAACTCCTGGGCTCAAGCAATCCTGCTGCCTCAGCCTCCCAAGTAGCTGGGACTACAGGCATGTGCCACCATGCCCGGCTAATTTTTTCTATATATATTAGTTGCCCAATTAATTTCTTTCTATTTATAGTAGAGATGGGGTCTCGCTCTTGCTCAGGCTGGTTTTGAACTCCTGACCTCGAGCAATCCACCCTCCTCAGCCTCCCAGAGTGCTAGGATTATAGGCGTGAGCCACTGCGCCTGGCCTGCTCTCTTGGTTTTCATTTGCATAGAATATCTTCTATCCCCTGACTTTTGGCACATGTGTCTTTAAAGCTAAAGTAAATTTGTTGTAGGTAGCATATGATTGGGTCTCATATTTTTATCCATTCACCCATTCTGTTTCCTTTTATTGGAGGACTTAGTTCCATTTGCATTTAAAATAATTATTGACAGATGAGGACTTACTAATGCCATTTTGTTAATTGTTTTCTTACTGTTGTAGTTCCTATGGTCCTTTCTTTCTCTTTGGTGTCTGTCTTTGTGATTTGATGTTTTTAGTTTTTAGTTTTCTTTCTTTTTTTTAGTCTTATACTTTGTTTTTTTTTTCTATATCTGTTAGAGATTTTTTGCACATTTGCTTTTCATGAGACCTACATAAAACATCTTATTGTTAAAACAGTCTATTTTAAACTGATAAATTCGGTCACATATAACACTGCACTTTTATTTTCCCCTACAGTTTGTTATCAGTGTCATGATTTACATCTTTTTATGCTATGTATTTATTTGTAGATTTTTGTAGCTATAGTCATTTTAATAATTTTTTCCTTTAACCTTCATACTGGCGTTAAAAGTGATTTGTGTACCATCATTACAGTATTAAAATATTCTGACTTTGACTATATACTTACATTTGCCAGTTAGTTTTATACCTTCATATGTTTTTATGGTGTTAATTAGAGTAGTTTTGTTTCACATTGAAGAATTTCTTTTAGCATTTCTTGTAAGGTAGGTCTACTGATGATGAACTCCTTTAGCTTTTATTTGGGAAAGATTTTATCTCTCCTCCATTCTGAAAAACATTTTCCCTGGTTATAGTATTCTTGGTTGATATATTATTTTTCAGCACATTGAATATATCATCCTTTTCTCCTAACCTGTAACATGACTGGTGAAGAAACCTGCTGATAGCCTCATTAGTGTGCTTTTGTCTGTGATGAGTCATTTTTCTCCTGCTGTTTTCAAAATCTCACTTTGCCTTTCATTTTTGATAATTTGATTATCACATGTTTGGTGCAGTCTTTGAGTTGATCTGACTTGGGGACCCTTGAGCCTCATGAATGTGGGTATCCATGTCTCTCTCAAGATTTGGGTAGTTTTCAGCCATTCCTTTAAATAAGCTGTTTACTTCTTTCTTTTATTCTTCTTTTTCTTGGACTTCTATTATGTGTATATTGTTTTAGTTCATTGTGTCCCATAAATCCTATAGGTTTTCTTCATTTTTTTTTTTTCTCCACTGACTGGAATTCAAATGACCTGCCTTTGAGTTTACAGATACTTTCTTCTGCTTGATCAAATCTGATCTTGAAGATGTCTATTGTATTTTTAATTTTATTTATTGTATTCTTCAGTTCTAGAGTTTCTGGTTGGTTTGTGTGTATGTGTGATTTCTTTCTCTTTGTTGATCGTATGTTGTTCACATGTTGCTTTTCTGGTTGCGTTGAGTTGTCTGTATCCTCATACAGCTTCCTAGCTTGCTAAAAACAAGTATGAATTTTTGTCAGGCAATTCATAGACTTTCATTTCTTTAGTGTTGGTTATTGGAAATTTACTTGGTTGCTTTGGTAGTGGCATGTTTCCTTGGTTTCTTGTATTCCTTGAAGTCTTGCCTTCCTGTCTTTACATCTGAAGAAGTAGTCACTTCATTTGGTCTTAAGTGACTAGCTTCAGGACAAAAGACCTTCACCAGTAAGCTGAACTGGGGATGTTAGGGGTCTTTCAGACTGTTTCTATGGATACACCCACTCCATTTTTCTTAGGGGAGAAGTCTTAGATTTATATTCCTTCTATTGATCCTGCAAAGCTAGGCCTAGTATTGTTTTTTTGCAACAGAGTTTCACTCTGTTTCCCAAGCTAGAGTGCCGTGGCATCAGCCTAGCTCACAGCAACCTCATACTTCTGGGCTCCAGCGATCCTTCTGTCTCAGCCTTCCGAGTAGCTGGGACTACAGGCATGCGCCACCATGCTCAGCAATTTTTATATATATATATGTTTTTAATTATCTAGCTAATTTCTTTTGATTTTTAGTAGAAACAGGGTCTCACTCTTGCTCAGGCGGGCTCAAACTCCTGAACTCGAGCAATCCTTCCACCTTGGCTTCCCAGAGTGCTAGGATTAGTGTTGAAAGGCCTAGGCCTAGTGTTGAAAGCCTCTCTTTAATTTTCTCTAGGATAGCATCCTAAAGTGTTCAGGGTTAATTGCTTTCTGTCAGTCCCACAGAATCCAAGCCAACTGTCTGTGGATGCTCATAATACTGTCTCTGGGGGCTCATGCAGGATGCCATGTATAAGGGAGCAGGGTGCATGAAGTGCTGGGTGAACACATGGGCTAGGTTGGGAGGTGTCCACAGGTGAGCTGTCCTTATGAATACCCCTTGGTGGAGTACAGGAGTCAAGTGGTTAAGGATTGAACCCTGGTTGTTTTGAGCCCCCACCTATTTCTCCTGCTTCCCCCAAACTATTCAGCCATGTCAATCTCCTAAGTGTTGTGAGTGGAGCAAGAAAAAAGTGGGCCTTTTGGTAAGCGTCCTTCACATTCCTTATGCTCTCACTTTCCTTTGAGAAATTGCAGACTGAGTGGATCTCTCTTGGTACTGGACTTTGCTGTCTTAGGAGTGGGATGATGTAGGTAAAGTGAAACTGTTCTTACCTTTTTCAATGCATCTAGTTAGCTTTCCTCTGTAATGGGGTGCTTGGCCTCTCTGCTGGACTCTTTGGCTCCCACAAAGGTACTCTCATCTGTAGAGCTGTCGAAATTATTTCTGTAGGATGATGGCTGAAAATTCCTATTCCTCCATCTTGGTGCCAAATTTTTTAATATTTGTTTTCTACTAACTTTTTATTTAAAGGATTTAGGAATGTTTTACTTAATTTTTCTTGTTGCTTATTTTGTTTTGTAGTTTCTGCCTAAATAAACAGGCACTTACCTAGAAAGTAATACCATTTCACTTCCTGGCTTTTAACTATTTAATCTAGAACAAAATTGGGTCAGTTTGTCAATCCATTTATACTGCTGTAACAAAATGCCACGGACTGAATAATTTATAAAGAACAGAAATTTATTTCTTCATAGTTACAGAGGCTGAGTAGTCCAAGCTTAAGGTACCAGTAGCTTTGTTGTCTGGTGAAGGCTTGTTCTTCTTTTCCAAAATAATACCTTATTGCTGCATCCTCTGGGGAGGGGATGAATGCTGTGTTCTTGAAGCAGCGATGGAGCGCATGACATTTTTCTCTTAAGCCCTTTTATAAGGTTGCTAATTGCATCCATTAGGGCTCTGCCCTCATGACTTAATCATATACTGAACGCTCTACTTCTTAACACTATCACATTGTTAAATTTCAACACATGAATTTTGGGGGAAATTTAGTTATAGCAATCAGAATAATAGAATAATTCTAGAGAGAGCCATAGTGACTGAATACTGTAAATGTGTTGGTTCTGCATTACTGCCACCTGTGTACTGTTGAGCTGTCTTCTGATTCTAGCAGAAAAGCAATGAAAGACTTAACCCTTATATGCAATTCTATGAATACTTTGTTTTAGGGCATGAACTATTCTGTTATTTTGTACTTGCATAATGTCTTTGTTCTAAGTATTATAAGGCTTGTGATAAGTATGGTTATAATAACAGTTTGGCTCATTCCATTGTTTGTTTGTTTGTTTGTTTTTACAGAACCTTGACTTAAAAGGCTAATCAAATTAAGTAGTTGAAAACATGTATTTCCAGGGCAGATATTTTATTTTGTTTTATTATATACTATATCTTTATATTAAAAAAAGGAAAAGTCTAACTCACCTGCATTTTTAACTATCATGTAATTTGTTTTGATTTTAAACCTTTGCTTATAGACTTGGTGCTAAATTAGCTAGCATTTGGAAAAATTTAGTTATCTGGTTTTAAAAAACTTCTAGCATCTATTTAGCCAAATACTAAAAAAATATGGCGAGATTAGTTTATGAAGGTCTCCTTTGTTGTTGAACCAGTGTGACATGATTTATTTGTAATTACTAGGTATTAGGACATTATATGGCTTCTGGTTCAGTTTACTTTTCAAATAGTTCACTATTGGTAACAATAGACCAAGTAATTTAAGCAGTGGCAGATTATAATAAAGATAATATTTATTTGTGCAGATATGTGCTTCTGATCTTAGCATGATACTTTTTTTCACTCTTTCAGATTTTACATGGCTGTTTTGTTCAACTGTGTAATGATGTTCTCTCTCTTTCTTTCTCTCTCATTTATTTATTTTTGTCAAGAAACAAGGTCCTGCTCTGTCACCCAGACTGGAGTGCAGTGGTCTAATCATAGCTCACTGTAACCTCACATTCCTGGATTAAGGGATCCTCCCTCCTCAGCCTCCTAAGTAGCTGGAACTATGCCCCCAGCCCTGGCTAATATTTTTAATTTTTGTGTTGCCCAGGCTGATCTTGAACTCCTGGCCTCAAGTGATCCTCTCTCCTTGATCTCCTAAAGTGCTGGAATTACAGATGTGAGCCACTGTGCCTGGCCTAATAATGTCCTTTAAGAATCAGATAATACTGTTTTTTTTTTCAGTATTTGTGTCCATTGCTTTGTTCCCTTAGACAAGAAATTGAATCCTCTTCTGATCTTTTTTTTTTTTTTTTTTTTTTTGAGACAGAGTCTCACTTTGTTGCCCAGGCTAGAGTGAGTGCCATGGCGTCAGCCTGGCTCACAGCAACCTCAAACTCCTGGGCTCAAGCAATCCTGCTGCCTCAGCCTCCCGAGTAGCTGGGACTACAGGCATGCGCCACCATGCCCGGCTAATTTTTTCTATATATATATTAGTTGGCCGATTAATTTCTTTCTATTTATAGTAGAGACGGGGTCTAGCTCTTGCTCAGGTTGGTTTCGAACTCCTGAGCTCAAAGGATCCGCCCGCCTCAGCCTCCCAGAGAGCTAGGATTACAGGCGTGAGCCACCGCGCCCAGCTTCCTCTTCTGATCTTTATCCAGCTTTCTTTTAAACATTTGACAAAATCGATCATTCCTTTGGAACATTACTCTTATCAATACCATGTGTTTTTGATTTTCTTATTCTATGCCATGTTATTAGATCTAACAGCAGTTGACTTTTTAAAAAATAAGCTGGTGGAGTTCAGTGATACTCCTTTTTATTTGGGGTGGAAATTTATAATATAGTTTTTTTTTTTTTTTTTTTTTTTTTTGAGACAGAGTCTCGCTTTGTTGCCCAGGCTAGAGTGAGTGCCATGGCGTCAGCCTAGCTCACAGCAACCTCAAACTCCTGGGCTCGAGTGATCCTTCTGCCTCAGCCTCCCGGGTAGCTGGGACTACAGGCATGTGCCACCATGCCCGGCTAATTTTTTATATATATATCAGTTGGCCAATTAATTTCTTTCTATTTATAGTAGAGACGGGGTCTCGCTCTTGCTCAGGCTGGTTTAGAACTCCTGACCTTGAGCAATCCGCCCGCCTCGGCCTCCCAAGAGCTAGGATTACAGGCGTGAGCCACAGCGCCCGGCCTTATAATATAGTTTTAATTGGCTGTGAACATGCTAAATTATGGGTTAGCATCTGTTTTTTATTAAATTATTCTATATTGTGTGTCTTAAGTTTGTGTGCAGGGGATATCTTGCATGACATTCTTTGCACATGGTTAGCACTCAGATCTTATTTTAGGAATTGTCATTTTAGTGCTGCTACAGACTACATTATTTTCTTTTTTAAGCAAGAAGGTGTTGCGACGTTGCCCAGGCACATCTCAAACTCCTGGTATCAAGCAGTCTTCCTATCTCAGCCTTCCAAGTAGCTGGGATTACAGGTGTGAGCCACTATGCCTGGCTCAGACTAGATTTTATTACTTCATTGTTAATATTAATAATATTTATTTTGCCATTTAAATATGCATAATAGTTTTAAGGTGATATTATTGTACTACTTAATAATCAAATATAACAGCTTTCATAGTTCCAGTTCTCTTATATTTCTGAGGCAGCCATATCAATGTTGTTTAAAAATGGGAGCGCATAGGATTACTTTTTTATTTGATGGTTCATGAGTCCAAGGAGGCTTGTTAATGATGGCATTCTCCACCTACCCCAGTACCCATCCCCACGCTTGAAAAAGCATATGGCATTAATACAAATACAATCTGTATACATTTGCAATATGAAAAAAATTTTAAACGTATGTGGTCACACACCCATAGGCTCATAGGCACCACCTTTATAGACAGTTGAGTTTAGTTGTTAAAAACATATGCCTATATGTTGAGAATGAGTCTAAATGAAAGTTAGAAATTAGAGGAGTTATTTTGAATAAAAAGTTAATGTAGTTATAGGACCTTTCAGGAAAGTCTAAGACATACCTTCAGAATCTTATGTTCAACCAAATTCTCTTGTTTGTACTTTCTAATGCTTCTAAATTTTTATGCCATCTGACCATTTAAATGAGATTGTCTAAACTTCTGTCTATTTAACTATTGTATGCAATTTGTAATTGGTGACAAAAATGTTGGTATTACTTATTTTCCTATAGTTTTCCCAGATTTCACTCTACTACAAAATATCACAAACTGGTATTTACTGAGTACAGAAAGGTATTTTATGGGTAATTTTTCTCTATTTAGAAAAAAAGAACATACTTAAAAGGTTACTTTTAAAACAATAAGAGTTAGAATCATAATTCTATGAAAGCATAGAAGATATATATCTATTATTTATTTTACTAAAATAATCATGAGAAAAGTATTTAGCTTATGTTGACAATTATATATAGTTTTGATATATATGTGCAAATCATATGTGAGAATTAGGTTCTAAAATTAATATAGTAGGCAGAAATCTTGTAGTATTGTGGTTGTCTTAAAAACTTGGTAAATTACTGGTATAGAACAGAGATAATATAAAATTAAATCTTATATCTAAAGCAGTTGGTTTTTTTAATGTTGAAAGAAATTATTTTTGTCCAGCTGACCATTGGATGAAGCTTTTAGTATATTTAGAATTTATGTTGATTGAAAATTATGAATTGTGACTTAAATACTTGAATTATACACAGTTCAAATATAATCTCTCTCTCTTTTTTTTTTGCTAAAAGGCATTCCTAAATTGAGATCAACCATGTGGACAGTATGTATTTGTTTTGAATTTTGTGCTCATTTTACAGTATAATCTCACTGAGTGGAATATCAGGTAGAATTGCCTACACTAAATTCATGGTATTCTCTCTCTCTCTCTCTCTCTCTCTCTCTCTCTCTCTCTCTCTCTCTCTCCTCTCTCCTCTCTCCTCTCTCCTCTCTCCTCTCTCCTCTCTCCTCTCTCCTCTCTCCTCTCTCCTCTCTCCTCTCTCCTCTCTCCTCTCTCCTCTCTCCTCTCTCCTCTCTCCTCTCTCCTTTTTTCTCTCTACCTCCCTCCCTTTCTCCCTCCCTCCCACACACACTGTTTGGTGTTGGTCAAGCTCCATTAGTTTAATTCTTGAATGTAAATGTGTCTATATATTCCTTCCCCTCATTTTAATCATTAATGGTTATTCTTTTCCTCTAACTCATACCGTTTTTCATTCCTGTCACTGGTAGAAATTATGACTTCTGTACAAATAGCAAATTGGCTTAGATCTGCCAGAATTAATCTAGTTTTAGAATGTTAGATAAAACCCATCTGTTATAAATAATGTAATAGAATTATATGATTACATGGTAGCACAGGATAGGAAATGATTAATGATATTCCTTTTTCTGATGATTATGTGGGAAAATCAGATTCTGACTTGGGCAGGTCATTGTTTTTCAGCTATAATTTTATTCCTCAGTTAATCATGGCCAGACATAAACTGCAAGAATGGCAATATAGGCCTTATACTTACAGAGCTTTTCCTTTTAGAGTAAGATGTTTTATAACTAAATATGACAATAAAAATACCGATTTTCTAGGAAGAATTAAAATCATGTACATATTATCTCTAAGAAAAAAATTAGGGTATTTGTTATAATTTTGGTTTCTAAATGATTAATCGTTCTAGACCTTTAGACCCTTACTGTTCTCTTGGGATATATTGCCTTAATTTCTGTTTCATAAAATTACTAACTTTGCTTTTGCTCTACTTTTGTAAGTGATTGGAAAAGTTACTTTTCTCTAAATATTTGCTCCAGATCATATTTGACATTATTTTTCCTCTATAGTTGAGTTTGGTTATTTTTAGTAGTCTTGAAGTGATTAATTTTAAATTTCTTAAAAATTGGCTTAGAATGATTATATTTTACAGTACAAATAAACTGACTTAAACTTTTACTTGACTAATCTGAATTTGACAAATATCCTCTTGACCTCTTCCAAGTAAGAGAAATTATGGAGGCAAAACCCCAGAACTCCCCAGAAATCTATCAAGAACTGAAATGTCATCATAACCAACAATTTTCTTGGTTTTAGTTCTGCAGTCCCCAACCTTTTTGGCACCAGGGGCCGGTTTCTGGAAGATAGTTTTTCCATGGACCTGGGTGGGATGGGGGATGGTTTCGGAATGATTCAAACATATTACATTTATTGTGCACTTTATTTCTATTATTATTACATTGTAATATATAATGAAATAATTATACAGCTCTCTATGATGCAGAATCAGTGGGAGCTCTCTGAGCTTGTTTTCCTACAGTTAGATGGTTCCATCTGGGGGTGATGGGAGACAGTGACACCCAAGTGTGTTGCTTATATCCAGTCTACTCCATAATCTTGTTTTGGTTGCTGTGGCTGCAGAAAACCCTGCTTCACAAAGATAGGGTGTTGGAAATGAAAGCAGGCTTTTCAGTGCATTTGTGGCAATCTCAGGATATTCTAACTTGACTTTAACCCAGAACATTTGAAGATTTGAGGTCATCTCAAACATACTTTTAAGGCCACCATCATTTGCAGTCTCAAGCAGTTGATCCTCTTCTAGCACAAAGTCGATTCTCCTGGCTCATTCACAAATGGGTTGCAGATTCATTTTTTTCCCAGTTCAGGGGTCTTTTGTGGTTGGGAAGTAAGGATCAAACTCTTGAAAGCTGAGATAGGAGAAAGAAGGCCCTGGCTCAGTCTCTTTCAAAATCTCTGCAAATGTTTGAAACATGTCAAAAATCCCAATGTTCACTCCTTGCCTCCATAATTCCAGATTGGCTTTGAATGCAGCCACCTTACCCGCCAAATTGAACACAGTTGTTGTTCTCCCCTGAAGTGACAGATTGAGATTGTCGAGCAGGTTGATATGTCACATGAGTAAGAAAGTTTTGTGACCCATTCTGTGTCACTGAAATGTGCTGCCAGTGGTGACTGTTTTTGTAAAAGAAATCTCTGGAGCGGCTCTCATAACTCAAAAATTCTTCCCAGTGATCTGTCTTTAGAAAGCCATCTCACTTCTGTTTATAAGAAAAGACATGTGCTCTCTGCTTCCATCTCCTCACAGAACTGCATGAACAGACATGAGTTAAGGGCATGTACTTTAATATGGTTGATAATTTTAACATGAGTTAAAGGCATGTACTTGAATGTGGTTGGTAGTTTTTGTTTGTTTGTTTGTTTGTTTTTGAGACAGAGTCTCACTTTGTTGCCCAGGCTAGAGTGAGTGCCATGGCATTAGCCTAGCTCACAGCAACCTCCAACTCCTGGGCTCAAGAGTTCCTCCTGCCTCAGCCTCCCGAGTAGCTGGAACTACAGACACGCGTCACCAGGCCCAGCTGATTTCTTCTATGTATTTTCAGTTGGCCAATTAATTTCTTTCTATTTATAGTAGAGACAGGGTCTTGATCTAGCTCAGGTTGGTCTTGAACTCCTGACCTTGATCGATCCGTCCGCCTCGGCCTCCCAGAGTGCTAGGATTACAGGCGTGAGCCACCGTGCCCGGCCTGGTTGGTAGTTTTAATCATGCAAAATGTTGTTTAGTTCTGGTGACATTTTTCAGCTAGCCATCATTCCTCTATGGATGACGCAGTGCATATACTCATATTCAGAAATGATCTTCTTGACCCAAGCAGTAAAACCAGAAAGCTGTTCAGCCCTGGCAGCTGCTCCGTCCATGCATATACCAATACAAAATGACTAATTCAGTTGTCCTGATAATATATAATCATTCAAAGACTTGAATAGTTCTGTAGCTGTGGTGTTGGTTGGCAGCAAAAGTGTATATAACATATCCTCATGTACATCCTCCTGAAAAATATATTGCACAAAAACAAGCATTGTTGCCTTGTTGTTAACATTGGAAGACAAGTGGACCTGGATTGCTTATCACAGTGACTCAGTAATCCTCACACTTGTGCCTCAATAACCTTTGCTATTTCATCAATTTGTCTAGTTACAGTGTTAGCCTAAAGAGGAATGTGTGCTACCTTTTGAACTGCAGCCTCTCCTAAAAGTTCCCAGCAAATGTCCTTAGCAGTAGGCAGGATCAACTCTTCTCCAATAGTAAAGAGTTTATTAGCTTTAGCAATGCGGATAGCCACTAAGAATGATGCTCTCAGTGCAGACACATTTGATTAAATGATGGCCTTCAATAATTGCTTCTGTTCTTCGTGTTCACATTCATTTTTCTTTTGAAAAACTCCAAAGGCTTGTCTTCTAATGCAGGGTGCTTGGTCTCCATGTGGCGAAGCAGTTTTGAAGGTTTCATGGCTTCATTGGATAGTTGGTTATTACCACATATTATACAAATCGGGCTTAGAAAATGTGAATCCCCTATTGCAATGAACCCATAATTTAGGTAGGACTCTTGGTATTTTCTTTTAAATGCAGCTTTAATTTTGTTGGCAATCTTAGAGTCTTCTGCTGTCTATCTCATCATTGGGTCTTTCCCTCTTTCCAGAGCAGCTCTCTGGTGACATTTGTTTTTTACTCATTTTTGCTAGGGTTACCTTGTGGCTTACCAAAACTGTAACTAAGACAAGGGTGCAGTGTGGGAAAGAGGTGAGGAGGGAAGTGGTAAATGAAATAATGGGCCAACCACAAACTAAAATAAATGTCGGATTCTGACTTACAGCCTGCCACCAGATGCAGTTTAATTGTTACTTTCTGATAGGGTTTTGATATCAGTCTGTAAGCAATTGGTTTATTAGGGTCTCTGTGCAGTCAAATCTCTCTGTTAATGATAACCCATGTTTGCAGCCAATCTCCAGCACTAAAATCATTGCCTCAGTACCATCTCAGATCATCAGGCATTAGATTCTCATAAGAAATGCCCAACCTAGATCTCTTGTATATGCAGTTTACAATAGATTACAATGACAAGCCTGCTTATAAGAAATTAAATACAGATTTTGGCATATAGCACAGTAAATGATATAGAGAGGCCAAATTAATTGGAGAAGACTTCATGTGGAGAAGTAACCAAGTAAAGAACTGGCACTTCTTGAAATCGATGGGCAATTTATAGGAAAGTTTGTGTCATGTTTGTTCTGGAGGTTTCTTCCCTAGCTCCTTTAAGATCTATTGTTTGTGCTAGTCCTTTTGCACAAAGTGTATGTTGCTTCGTATTGTATCTACTTTTTAATACTTACTTGTCTAGTCCTAAACTGTATTCCCTGAGAGTAAGGGTAGTATTTATTATACTTCATTATACTTAATTTGTAGCCTAGTATCTTGAGTATAGTAGGTACTCTGTGATATATACTAGTTATATCAATCCCTAGAAGGTATGCTGATGAGTTTTCAATAATTATCTCTCAAATATCATTTTCTTGCATTTTGATGTGAGAATTGCAGTATTATAAAAGTTAGGTTTTATAGTAGAAGCTCTTTGTTCATAGCTTCTGGAGCTAGAAAGTTAAGGAAAAAACAAAGGAATTGCATTTGATTTAGCAAACTTGCCTAATACTTAGAACTTAAAAGAGGAGAATTATCTTTTGATTGTTTCATTGTACCAGGTTCTGATAGTTTTATGTGCTCATTTTTCCATAGTACAGTTGTATCTATTAGGGAACATGGGTCATTCTATACCTGGGTCAGTGTTTGGGTGAGTGAGACCTGTCAACTCTTCTTTCACTCAGTTTATATATATAATTGTGTTAAAATATACATGATAAAAAATATATCATTGTAACCACTTTAAATACATATTTCAGTGGCATTAAGTATTTTCTTATTTTTGTGCAACCAGCACTGCTATTCATCTCCAGAACTTTTTCATCATCCCATACAGAAACTCTGTATCCATTAAACAATAATTCTCCATCTCCTCCATCATCCATCTCCTGGTAACCACTATTCTATTTTCTGTCTCTATTAATTTGACTATTCTATTATAGATACTTCATGTAAGTAGAATCATACAATATTTGTTTTTCTGTGTCTGGCTTATTTCACTTAGTATAGTGTCTTCCAGGTTCACCCAGGTTATAGCATGTATCAGAATTTCATTCCATTTTAAGACTGAATAATACTTCATTATGTGTTTATACCACATTTTGTTTATTCATCCATTAATGGGTTGTTTCCACCTTTTGGCTATTGTGAATAGTGTTGTTGCGAATATTGATATACCCAATGTGTTTTTATTGCTGGGTATTTGTCTCTGCCCTTTCTAGTTAATACAGTTCTTTTCAGAATATATTTTAAAATAACTCCGAATTCTACTAGTTGTTTGTTGGTCTGGCTTGTGGACCAGAACTACTTTAAAAGATGACTTTATTCTATTAAGATATATGTTAATCTTTAAAATTTTAGAACAATTTTATTTCATTTCCAAGAATTTTTGGTACCTGATTACCCTTTATGCATGTAATATTTGCTTACAAGATATATTAAATACAGTACTCTGGGTATCCATGGACATGATACAATTATTTTAATTAAAATCAGGGAATAGAAGAAGTAGGATTGACAGCTAAGGTTTGAATGGTTTATAGTGCTTCAATGAGCAATTGGAAAATAAGGGAGGCATTTAAAGAAGAAACAATTTGAAAGGTACAGAATCAAGAAACAATGAAAGTTTTATTGGCAAATAAGTTGTTTAGGCCAAAAAAGTACAGTCATGTGCTCCTGTGCAGTATAGTGACATTTCGGTTAATGATGGATTGCATGTATGATGGTGGTTTCATAAGGTTATAATCCCATGTTTTTACTATACCTTTTCTATGTTTAGATACAAAAATACCATTGTTTCACAATTGCCTACAGTATTCAGAATAATGGCTTGCTGCCTAGTTTTGTATTCTAGGAGCAATAAGCTATACCACATAGCCTTGGTGTGTAGTAGGCTATACATCTAGGTTTATGTAAGTGCATTCTACGATGCTCACACAACAAGGAAATTACCAAATGATGCATTTCTCAGAATATATCCCTGTCATTAAGCAATGCATGTCTGTACAATAAGAGAGAAATCTGGAAAATATGTTGAGGCCAGCTTATGGAAGTCTTTGATTGTTGAGCAATGGGTACCAGCCCTTGGCCTGCTAGGAACTGGGCTTCACAGCAGGAGGTGAATGCAAGCAAGAAAACTTCCTTTGTATTTATAGCTGCTCCCCATTGCTCTTATCACCACTTAAGTTCCGCATCCTATCAGATCAGTGGTGGCATTAGATTCTCATAGGAGCACAAACTCTACTGTAAATTGCGCATGGGAGGGATCTAGGTTACGCTGCACACTCCTTATGAGAATCTAAGCCTGGTGATCTGAAGTGAAGCTGAGTCAGTGATGCTAGCACTGGGAGCGGCTGCAAATACAGCTTATCATTCGCAGAGAGGTTTGACTACACAATAAATGTAATGGACTTGAATCACCCCAAAACCATCGCCACCCAAACCCCTGTCCGTGGAAAAATTGTCTTCCATGAAACTGGTCCCTGGTGGCCAAAAAGGTAGGGGACCACTGTGGTAAGGACAAGTAACAGATGGTGAGATCATTTTCTCATTTTGATGTGGGGGCTAAGAAGGAATAGAGTTTCAGAGTTTGATGTCTTAGAAGTAGAACAATCCCACATTATTATGAATATTAACGTTAAACATTGGCATTGAGTAATTGAGAGTAAGTAGAAAGTGATTTTATCATATTAACTCATTAATTGAGTAAACATATAATTTACTGTTTCAGTGTCCTAGGCTATGGTGATTAATAGAGAAGTAAAACACAGTTTTGCTATTAAGGCCTTTACTTTGGTAAATAGATTCTTTTCTGTAAAGATTTTGTAGCTTAATTCTTTAAAAGGTTTATGAGTAAAATTTTCAGATAGTCAGAAAACAGATTAGCTAGTTCCTTATTTTTTTAAAAACATACCTATTACCATGATTTTTAATTGATTTTAGGAATTTGGGTCAAAATTTAATTGGAGGAAGCTATTAAAAATCAGTCACTGAACATGTACAAAATTACAGCTTATATAATTTCACTGTTTAAGAGGATCAAATATTTCAAGTGCTGAAAGTTTTAGAGACATTAATTTATATGTCTGGCTTTTTTCCATTGAGCTGCAATAAACTGTGCATATTGAAAGTATATAATTGGAGTTTTGGCATATGAGTACACACAAAATCTTTACCACAGTTAAGAAAATGAATGTATATTCATCACTCCTCCATTCCAAAATATTTTTTCCTTTTCCTGCCTTATATTCTCAAGCTTTCCATCACAATAGATTATTTTGCATTTTGTATAATATTTAATATAAATAGAATCATGTAGTATATATTTTGTGGGGGAGATCTGGCTTCTTTCACTCAGCATTATTTTGAGATTTATATTTATTATTGCATATATCAGTGTCATATTTTTATTGCTTAATTGTATTTAATAATATGAGTATACCACAATTTATTTATTGATATATTTATGAACATTTAGTTGTTTCCACTATTATATCATTTATCTCATGTAAATTCTTAAAAGTTGATTGATTGGGTCATATTTTAGGTGTATGTTTAGCTCTTTAAGAAAACTACCAAACTGGTTTCCAAACACATTTTACCAATTTAGTCTTAAGAACAGTATATAAGAATTCCATTTCTTCCATATCCTGGCCAACACTTGGCAGGATCAGTCTCTCAATTTTCTGTCATTCTAATAGGTTTGTATTTATCCAAAATGTTCTTTGGTGAAATAATCTGTTCAAATAAAGTGGGCAGAAATAATCTGCCCACTTTTAAAAATTGAGTTGTTTCTTTATTATTGAATTGTAAGAAAAGCTTTTTTTAAAGTCTCTACACATATATGTTTTGTAAATGTTACTCCCTAATCTGTGGCTCGCCTTTTCATTGTCATGGCTATGTCGTTTTGTTTTGTTTTGTTTTGATTTTGTTGAGACAGAGTCTCACTCCATTGCACTCCATTCTATCTGTAGATGAGATTGGATAGAATTGACATGTTAACAAAATTGAGTCTTCCAATTCATGAACATGGTATGTCTCTTTATTTACTGAGGTCCTTTTAAATTTCCTTTGTTCTTATTTTGTAGTTTTCTGTATATATATCCTGCATATATTTTTTTGGATTTATTCCTAAAGAATTCATGTTTTCTGGTGCACTTGTAAAAGGTACTTTACAAACATTATCCTTTTGTTCTGCAGTCGAATTCTTTGTAATTTTCTATGTAGACAGTCATGTCACCTGCAAGTAGAGGAGACAGTTTTGCTTCTTCCCTTCCAATCTGTGTGCTTCTTATTCCTTTTCTTGCCTTCTTGCCCTTATTGTACATTCATTATAATGCTAAATCATAGTGATAAAAACAGACATCCTTGCCTGTTTGGGGGAAAAAAGCATTCATATTTTATTATTACTTTTGATATTAGCTTTAAGTTCTGATTTGATATACTCTTTCAGGTTTTTTTCCTTCTAGTTTTAGCTTTCTGAGAATTTTTAATTACAAATGATGCCAGATTTTTGTCAGTTGCTTTTTCCTCTATCTGTTGAACTGATCATATGGTATATCTTCTTTAGCCTTTTGATATCATGAATTACACTGATCAAATTTTAAATATTGAGCCAGCTTTGCATTCCCTGAATATACTACACTTGGAATTTATTCCTGGTTGCAATTTGCTAATATTTTGTTGGGGATTTTTCTTCTACATTTATGATGGACATTTGTAGTTTTCTTGTAATGTATTTGTCTGGTTTTGGCCTCAGGTCATGCTTACCTCAAAAAATAAGTTTGGAAGTACTTCTCTTTTTTTCCCAGAATTTTTAAATGTAAAATTAATATTATATCATCCTCAAATTTTTAATTAAATTTGTGCATTAAGCTTTCAGGCCTTATTTTTAAGTTTTTAAACTGTTAATTCAGAGGTATAGGATTATTTAGGATATCTGTTTCTTCATGTGTCTCTTTCAGAGTTTGAGTCTGTCAAATAACTTTTTGTTGGAGTTGTCAAGTTTGTGGGCATCAAATTGTTTGAAATGTTCCCTTACTATAATTTTAATATTGGTACAGTGAGTAGTGATGTCTTTATTTTTACTCCTGATGTAAATAATTTGTGTCTTCTCGCTTTTTCCTTTGGTAGTCTAGCTAGAGTTTTTAAATTTTATTGAGCTTCTCGGAGAATAAGCCTTTGGTTCCATTGATTTTGCTTGTTGTCTTTTGTTTTCTTTCTTTCCTCTCCTTTATTTTTTTAATTCAGAGACAGAATCTTACTCCGTTGCCAAGGCTAGAGTGCAGCAATGTGATCATAGCTAACTACAAGTTCAAACTCTTTGGCTCAAGCGATCCTCCCACCTCAGCCTCCCAGGTAGCTGGGATGACAGGTGCATGCCATCATGCCTGGCTAATTTAAAAAGAATTTTTTTTTTAAAATAAAGATGGTTTTGCTGTGTTGCCCAGGCTGGAGTGCAGTTGTGCAGTCATAGCTCACTATAACCTCAAATTCCTGAGCTCAAGTCATCCTCCCACCTCTTGAGTAGCTGGGACTACAGGCATGCACTACTATGTGCAGCTAATTTTTATATTTTTTTGTAGAGCTAGCATCTCACTGTGTTACCCAGGCTGGTCTCAAACTCCTGGCCTCAAATGATTCTCCTGACTTACTTGACCTCCCAATGTACTGGGAGGTGTGAGCCACTGTATCCAGCCTATCTTCTATTTTCCATTTTTTTCCCTTTTTAGTCTTTCTTAGCTTTTTTTTTCCAGCTTCTGATCCATTCTCAGTTGGACACTTGAGGAGAACTTCAGCAAATATCTGAAGTTTTCTCTCTGAGTATTTCTTTTCTTTGTGGGACTCTACCCTGCAAACTCTAGGTCTTTCTGGATCTCTGCTCTGTCTTCTCAACTTGGAGAGAGTGTTGGACCTTAGAAAGCTAAGGCAATTATAAGGCTCGCTTCGTTTATTTCCCATCTCTTATTGGTCACTGCCATTTATTAATATTACCTGATGACTAGTTTCTTGAAAACCATTAAACATTTCATGTATTTTGTCCAGTTTGGTTTTTTAAATCTGTTTCTGGCAGGCTATTAAATCTATTCTGCTGTTATTCCATCTTGGCCAGAAGTAGAAGCCTTACATCATTTACTTTCAATTTTTTTTACCTTGTCTTCTATATAAATGTTAGACTCTTGAGGGAAGGCAACTTTTATACTTTTTATAGTATGTAGTATGGGGCTTTGTAGTCAGTTGGTGCTTATTTTGAATTTGAATGTTTACTTGAGTTTACTTGAACTGGATGGAAGAGGGTGATAAAGAGAAACAGTAAAATGACTATTGGACTGCTGTGCCCCTGCTTGTCAAATGAACTCTCTCTGGAGGCCTGGTAATATAATTTCTATATTCTGCTTCCATCTGACAACTCTAGCTCTTACAGCCAGATTACTGAAACTATACCTGTGACTCCCACTTGATATCAGCTGACCCAACTGGACCATTTAGCTGTAGTTTTATAAGAATATGTAAATTTATAAGACTGGGAAGATGGTTAATTAGAAGCATTTGATGCATGTCTCATCCACTTAGAAGAACCAAGGCAATGTGTAGACTATCACGCTTTGAATACATTATCCACGAGGGAACATTAGAGTTCAATAGAAAAGTGATAGGAAACACCAAAAACTAGGAAGAAGAAGGAAGACAGGCAGCTAGCTTGGCCGAGACCTACTGGGAGCTGAGAGTGACTCCCCATTATGGGAAGAGGTGAGCGAGGGTCTTTCTGTGGTCCACTTTTCCACTAGAGAATTGTATAATCCAGGACATGGGAAAGTACCTTGACCCTTCCAAGCCCTGAATCTAATTTAGAGAGCTGTTGGGAGACTGTGAAAAGGAACTGCTCCAGGGAGGGAACTTGCCCAAGGTTCCATGCCAATTCTGAAACCTAAGCAGATACAAGATAACATTTTTAATCCTAGCTTTTACAGACTGTATGCTGTCCTGGGATCCTGCGGCACTGGTCATAGGTGTTAGGGAAACTTGGCCTGTTGCTTGTGGAACTGGGGCATGAGCTGGGGTGGGCTTCCTGAGCTAGGACTGAGAAAAGTAGACATAGCTGGGCTGTAGATGCCCACACTGGAAAGGGGTGCTGCTCCTGGGACTTGAGCAGTATGTGAATTGCCACAGAGGCAATTCGTCTGGAGCTGGATGGGGGCTCCTATAGCCTAGGGCTGAGTTGTGGGCTGGGTGCACAATGGTGGGTTTGATAGGTTAGCTAAGTCTGCTGTGGCAGTCAGGACTGGGGAGTGAGCCACTGGGACTGGGTTTGTGAGGGACTCATGTCCCCCACCTGCTAGCCCACGCTGTAGTCCTGGGGCTGGGCATACCCTCCAGGTGCTGCTGCCCTTCACCAGAGCATTTTGCCTGGGCCTGAGAATCACCCAACTTCTGCCTGGCATGGCTCTTGCATGCAGACACTGAGTGCAGCTAACCAAGAAAAGAGAAAAGGCCCAAATAAACAGAATCAGAAATGAATAAGGAGACATTACAACTGATACTACAGAAATATAAAAGAACACCATAGCAAGACCCTGTCTCTATAAAAAATATTAATTAATTGGGTGTGGTAGCATGTGCCTGTGGTCCCAGCTACTCAGGAGGCTGAGGCAGGAGGATTGCGTGAGCCTAGATGTTCGAGCTTGTGGGGAGCTATGATTGTGCCACTGCACTGCAACCCAGGCAACAGAGCAAGACCCTGTCTCTAAAGAAGAAGAAGAAGAAAAAATGATAATCAGAGACCATTGTGAACAACTATATGCTCACAAACTAGAAAACCTAGAAAAAATGGATAAATTCCAGTAAACATACAACCTACTAAGATTGAATCAGGAAGACATAGAAAACCTTAACAGACCTATCATGAGTAATGAGATTGACTTTGTAATAATAATTTAAAAATCTCCCAGCAAAGAAAAGCCAAAGGCCAGGTAGATCACAGCCAAACTCTCCCAAACATACAAAGAACTAATACCAGTTTTCTTGAAAATATTCCAGAAAATCAATGGGGAGGGAATTCTCTCTAATTCATTCTATGAGGCCTGTATCATCCTGATATTAATAACAGGAGCAAACAAGGACACAACAGAAAAAGACGACTATAGACCAAAATCTCTGATGAACATAGATGCAAAATCTTCAACAACAGTACATCAAAAAGATAATACACCATGATCAACTGAGATTTATCCCAAGGATGCAAGAATAGTTCAACATACATAAATCGATAAATGTGATACATCACATAAACAAAATCAAGGACAAAAACATATTCTCATCTCAATAGACATAGAAAAAAGTATTTGATAAAGTCCAACATCCTTTCCTGATTAAAACTCTCAACAAACCAGACATAGAAGGAACATACCTTAAAATAATAAATGACATATATGATAAAACCATGGCTAACATCATACTAATAGGGAAAAGTTAAAAACATTTCCTCTAAGAACTGAAACAAGACAAAGATGCCCACTTTCACCAGTCTTATTCAACATAGTACTGGAAGTCCTAGACAGAATAGCCAGGCAAGAGAAAGAAATAGAAGGCATCAAATTTGAAAAGAGGCAGTCAAATTATCCCTTTTTGCTGATAATATGATCTTATATCTAGAAAACCATAAAGACTCCACAAAAAAATCATAGATTTGAAAAATTCAGTAAAGTTGCAAGATACAAAATCAATGTACAAAAATCAGCGTTTCTATATACCAAAAACAGTCTAGCTGAGAAAGAAAGCAGGAAGGCAATCCCATTTACAAAAGCTACAAAAGAAAGAAAATACTTAGGAATAAATTTAACCATGGAGGTAAAAGAACTCTACAAGGAAAACTACAAAACACTTGTGCAAGAGATTGTAGATGACACAAACAAATGGGAAAACATCCCATGCTCATGGATTAGAATAATTAGTATTAAAATGACTGTATTACCCATAGCAATCTACAGATTCAGTGCAATCCCTATCAAAATACCCATGTCATTTTTCACAAAATTAAAAAAAGCAATCCTAAAATTTGTACAGAACCAGAAAAGAGTCCAAATAGCCAAAGCAACCCTGAGCAAAAGGAGCAAAGTTGGCAGCATCATATTACCTGACTACAAATTATATTACAAGCCTGTAGTAACTAAAACAGCATTGTACTGGTATAAAAATAGACACATAGATCAATGGAACAGAATAGGAAACCTGGAAATAAAGCCACATATTTACAGGTAACTGATCTTTGACAAAGTTAGCAAGAACATACATTGGAGAAAGAACACCCTCTTCAATAAAGAGTGCTGGAAAAATTGGATAGCCATATGCAGAAGAATGAAACTGGACCTCTGTCTCTCAGCATATACAAAAATTGACTCAAGATGGATTAAAGATTAGAGTATAAGACCTGAAACTATTAAAATATTAGAATAAAACCTAGGAAAAACTCTCCTGAACATTGGTCTAGCTAGGCAAAGAATTTATCACTGAGACTTCAAAAGCACAGGCAGCAAAATTAAAATAGACAAATGAGACTTAAACTAAAAAGCTTCTCCACAGCTTTAAAAAAAAAGAGTTAAGAGACAAGTTAATAAATAGAGAAAACATTTGGAAACTATTCATCTGACAGTGGACTAATATCCAGCACATACAAGGAACTCAACAACAATAAAGACAAATAATCTGATTAAAAAGTGGACAAATGACCTGAATAGACATTTTTCAAAAGAAATCATACAGATGGCCAAAAAATATATGAAAAAAATGCTCGACAACACTAATCATCAGATAAATGCAAATCAATATACCACAGTGAGATATCTTACCCCATTGAGAATGGCTATTATTAAAAAGACAAATAACAGATGTTGGTGAGGATGCAGAGAAAAGGGAACTCTTATACATTGCTGATGAGAATGTAAATTAGTACAACCTCTGTGGAAAATAGTATGGGGATTTCTCAAAAAACTGAAAATTAGAACTATCATTAGATCCAACAATCCCACTACTGGGTATCTACCCAAAGGAAAAGAAATCAATATATTAAAAAGATACCTGCATTCGTAGATTTATCACAGCACCATTGACAATAGCAAAGACATGGAATCAACCTAAGTGTCCATCAAGAGATAAATGGATAAAGAAAATATGGTATCTATATATACAATAGACTACTATTCAGTCATAAAAACGAATGAAATCATGTGTTTTGCAGCAACATGGATGGAACTGGAGGCCATTATTTTAAGTGAAACAAGCCAGGCACCGAACGACCAATATCACATGTTGTCATTTGTCAGTGGGTGTTAAAAAATGTGTTCTCATGAATGTAGAGAATGGAATGATAGTGGAGACTTGGAAGGGTGAGGGGTGACAGAGGGGGAGGCTGATGAAAAATTGGTTAGTGTATACAATGTATGTTATTTGGGTACTAGATACCCTAAAAGCCCTGATTTGACCACTTTGCAGTCTATGCATGTAACAAAATTGTGCATGTACCACATAAATTTATACAAAGAAAAAAACCTGGTAGGATGTTGAGGTAGGGAGAAATCTATGGGAATCCACAGATTAAGAAACAATTTGAAAAATTTGTCTTTTAATGTTGACTCTAGATAATCCAGTTTCATTATTAATCTGAAGATTCATTTTTCTTCTGTTCTCAAAAATTTTCATTATTATTTCTTCACCATTTGTTTTAGTTACTTTTTTATCAAACTCATATTACACAAATAATGGTGCCTGCCAGTCTACCTTCTGTGTCTTTCAGCTGTGGTTTCAATTAAATTTTTTTTTCTGATACCTTATACTGAATTTATGTTGAATATATCAGGACTTTTGTTTCAAGAATTCAAGTAGTCTTTTTTTTTTTTTTTTTTTGAGACAGAGTCTCACTTTGTTGCCCAGGCTAGAGTGAGTGCCGTGGTGTCAGCCTAGCTCACAGCAACCTCAAACTTCTGGCTCAAGCAATCCTCCTGCCTCAGCCTCCCAAGTAGCTGGGACAACAGGCATTCGCCACCATGCCCGGCTAATTTTTTGTATATATTAGTTGGCCAATTAATTTCTTTCTATTTATAGTAGAGACGGGGTCTCGCTCTTGCTCAGGCTGGTTTCAAACTCCTGACCTCGAGCAATCCGCCCGCCTCGGCCTCCCAGAGAGCTAGGATTACAGGCGTGAGCCACCGCGCCCGGCCTCAAGTAGTCTTTTAATTCAAGAATTTTCAACCGTGTCTAGAGAAGAGTTTATTTCAGCTATTGATTTTTTTTTAATTTCAATGATTTTATTTTTTATTTTCAAGTTTTCTAATTGGGTTCTCTTTATACCTACATTTCTTCCCCTGCTTTTATTATTTAATATTATTATTTTTTGTTATTTTCCTTTGATGTTTTGCTTGCATTTACCTCTTTGAACCTTACTTATCAACTTATTTTTAAATGTTTTGTTATTTATTTCTATAAAATTAATTTCATATTCAGTAAATTCAAGTTCTGATTTTTTATATTTCTGGCTGTAATTTTCAGCATTCGATTTCTCCATATGATTTTGAATATTGGTTTGCTGGCTCATTTTGAGTGGAAGGTATTTTTCTGCTGTTGTTTTCTCTCCCCTTCCTCCCTTCCTGTTCATATCTGTCCGTCTTTAGGTATTCAGTTTTCTTTCATTTTGACCCTCTTTGACCCTAACCAAGAAACTGTTATTCCGGAATTCAGTGATTTTTTTTCCACCAGTTGTATTACTATTATAGATATGGCAGATCCTTTCACAGAAACATTAGATACTTTGGTTCATTTTCTAATAGATCAATAATCATGTCAGTGGTCTTGCCCACTCCCGCCTCCTGCCTCCTGAGACAGTTTGATAAATGGTAGCTGAAAGTTAGCCTCAGAATGTGTGTGTGTGTGTGTTTGTGTTGTGTGTGTTTTCTAACCTGATTTTTTGAAACCAGTTCATTGCTTGGAGACAAGTGTTAGTGTGTTACTGAACTCTGTCATTTCTATTTAAAGTCTATGCTCAATAGGCCTAAGCCTTTAACCAAGTTTCCTTTTTTTTTGTTTAGTTTTTTTTTTTTTTTTGGTTCGTTTTTACCATTTTTGTTTTATAATTGGCCATTGGAGATGTTTATCTTGCTTTTGAACCTGGCTCTGTTTTTTCTTTTGTTATCTTTTCATACGTTTCATTTGTCTTAGCCGTATTTTTGGTGTACAGTCCACTAGTGAGTGATTGATGGTTTACTATCATGCCCTCCTGATTTGAAGTCAGTTTCCTAGGTTAGTGGATTTTAGAATAAATATACCTGGCCTAACTCCTGCTAATTCTTAGTGGATAAAGAAAGACAAGGAAAACTCAGGATTATAAATCTAATATTATTCTCTTACTCATCGCCTGTAATAGATAATATGTAAGCATTTTTTTAAATAGAGTATTGCTAACTCTTGGTTTCATTCTAAATTCTGTAAGTTCTCTATGAATTCCTGATCCCCAAGTCTTCTGAGTGCTGTGGTACAAAGGAACATTATAAGCCCAGAAGTCTGAGTCCCTGAAGCCGAGGTAGGTGAATTTGTACACAGTATTTTTGTATTTATTTCCTCCTTTATAAAACAGTTACAGTATCTACTTTCACCATCTCATGGGACTGTTGTGGACATTGTAGAAGATAACAGAGTAAAATTCAACAAAGTTTTACTTAGCCCCTTTTTGGTGAGAGACATATTGCTATATTCTATGGAAATAAAAATTGAAGAAAGCATAGCCCTTTGGTTATTTGTAATGCAGTGGTGCAAACAGCCTGTTTTATAATCAGTTGTAACACAATGTGGACTGTGATAAATACTCAAATATAATTAACAATGAATTAAGAGAACTCAAAAAAAAAAGAGCAAATTTACATTTAATGAAATAAGCAAAAACATCACCAAAGAGCCAATCTTTGAAAGCCCTGTGAAAATGCAAGGTGCCATGTAAATATAGGACATGCTATCATTGCATTTTATATGCCAGTTTTCACATAAGTGAATGGTTAATGACTTAGCCATTTCTTCTTTTCCTTTTTTGTTTGCTGTGTAGGTCTGACCTTGCTCTTAAATCTTCATTCTTCTTGGTCCTGATGCTTGGCACACTCTTGTATGGCAATCAATCTTTCTTACATCTGTGAATGACTGATTTTGATACTGCTTTTTCAAGGGAAAAGTTTCTCTTTCTATCATTTATTTTTGATAGTGTCATTATTGAAAATAAGATTTTCTCCTCCAGGCTGCTTTTCAAAGAAGTTCCAAGGAAACACCCATTTTGCTATTATCCAGATACATTTAGACCGAACTTTTGCAGTAGAACATTTTGTTCTGTTTGCTGTAATTTTTTTTAAGGGACAAAGATAAACAGCTTAAATAGATAACCATCTCTGGTTGCTGCTTCTAACAATAATATTTAGCAGCCAGCAACTATTCTGTAAGTGCTATTCTCAAAAAGGCTGCATTAAGTAAACAAGCAGTAAATATTCCTAGTGACTGATAAACGATAGAATTTAACATTAGCCAACTGCCCATATCAGGCTAAAACATTGTTTTTTGTTTTGCTAAATAATACTCATCTTGTTTAGACAGGTCTTATCAGAAACAGTGTTAGCATTTCATAACAAACATATTTTTATGAAGCTCATGAGAGCTAAAACTAACAAATTTTGAACTGGTTGAATCATATTTCATTAGTTTTCTTTAGATGTATATTTTGATTTATTTCAAAATCACAAGTTATACTGTATCCTGTGTTTTGAAGAATGGTAGCTATTGTGAAGTATTACAGTCAGTCAGCATTTATAGTAAAGTTTGGGTTGTTTTTGCATTGAAATCTCAGCCATGAATTGAATTGGTACTTTGAAACTTATTTTCCTTTAGTCTTTGGCTGTCAAAGGATGATTTTGGTACAGGCGTTTTTTAGGGTCTATGTACTACTTAATACATGGTGGTTTCTATTATCAGGTACCACTGCAATTTGAAGTATCATTTCCTTTGCAAACATTATAACACCGGTTGTGAAGAGATGTAACCACTTCCAGCATCCTTGCCTGGTTCCACAGAAGAGACAGCTACTACCGTGTTTCCCTGAAAATAAGACCTACCCATAAAAATAAGCCCTAGCAGGATTTCTAAGCATTTGCACAATATAAGCCCCACCCCAAATATAAGACCTAGTGATGGGTGTGGCTACGCAGCATAGCTGTGCAACCCATGCATCTCGTCACAGAGCGGTAAAGAAGATGAGCAGCCCTTCTCATCTGCCCCATGAGAGCTCTTTTGCTCTATATGAGAGATTAGGGCCAATGGTTCTAAAGGAAATAAAATCACAATAAATTTAGGATGGAATTCAGGGTTTGGAGAGTTATGATGATGTTCCAGAAGAAGACAACTTAAGTATATTTGAATAAATGTAGATTGTTTAAAAAAATAACACATCTCCTGAAAATAAGTCCTAGGGTGTCTTCTTGAGGAAAAATAAACATAAGACCCTGTCTTATTTTCAGGGAAACATGGTATGTACTGTATCCATATTTCAGGTCCTGTTATTTTATTGAATTACTTTATGTTTAAATAATAACTATGCAGCATCAGTTTCCTCGTCCATTTAGTGTTACTAAAAGGGATACCCAAGGCTGGGTAATTTATAAACAAAAGTTTATTTGGCTCATGGTTCTGCTGGCTGGCTGGAAGGTTCATGATTGGGCATTGTGTGAAGGCATCAGTCTACTTCCACTCATGGCAGGAGGCAAAGGGGAGCCAGTGTGTGCAGAGATCACCTGGCAAGAGAAAGCAAGAGGGAGGTGCTAGGCTATTTATAACAACCAACTCTCGTGGGAAATAACAAAGAACTCACCAACCCCCAAGGACATTAATCTATTATTGAGAGGATCGATCCCATGACCCAAACACTACCCAGAAGGCTCCCACCTCCAACATTGGGATCAACTTTCAATATGAGGGGTTTTGGAGGTGTTAGGAAGAGATAGACATCTAAACTACAGCATTGAAATCACCAGAAACACCAGAAAGTATAGTAGCTTTAATTATTAAAAGTTTCTCTCTTATATTAAGGAAACTTAATATATTTTTCTATACCTTTAAAACTGTTATGTCTTAATAAACCCTCCACATGTATCTGGGATAGACTGAATCTATTCTTACTAATATTGACATAATATTTAGCAAATTGTATTTAATATATATTATATGTTTAAATGACAATTGCTTGGCTATAAGGAAGAAATCTCTTTAGATGTGTTTAAAATTAGTGTGTGTATGTGTGAGTGATGTCAAAAGGTTCTGGGGGGTTTAATGTACATATTTAAAATTTTTAAATTCTATATTAAATCTACACCTATCTCCATATCTAATAAACAGATAGGTAATGGAATCCTCTGCAAATGTTTTTTAATAAGCCTAAGTAAAATAACATAAAATACTGATTAAAAGTAGATATAAAGGATTGTAGCATGAGGACTATATACAGCTATCACAAACTTTAAGAGATAATAAAATCTGCAGAATAAAGCACTATTCATAAGTCATATGTGAGAGTTATATAAAATTTGAAGAACATTTTGTTTCTAATTTTTGTCCATTTTATCTTCCTTTTCCAGTCTAACTAATTTATTTGTTTGGATTTTAGTCCCTCTCTATGTTGTTGATGGCTACCATTTGTCAATTAACAGTGTTTTTTTGTTAACCCATCATTTCTTATAGGTACGCCTTTCTAAGAAGAATATTGATTTTGACATACTTCAACATTGATGTTTTTCATACTTACTGTGTGTTGGAGTGCTAATAAGCATTATGCAAGGCCCAGTTATATATGATGGGATTCTCTCCCTCGGTTTTCTTTTTGTTAAAAACATTATAGAAAATTAAAACATCAAAATAGATTAACAATGAACTCCCATGTACTCATAATCCAACTACAGCAGTCATTAACTCTGGATCACTCTTTTTTTCATCTATAACTCCTATCTACTCACTAGCCTCACACCCTCACAACTGGATCATTGTGAAACAAACCAGAGATGTTACATCCGACTATTTTTGACCTACAAAATGGTAATTCCACATGATTCAACTTAAAGTTTCATTCATTAATATGTCAGTATGTATTTCTAAAAGATAAGACCTCTTTTTGTTTATTAACACAGCTACAAGGTCATTATAATACCTAAAGAAACTGATAATAATATCACCAAACACCTGCAATCTTCATGTTTCATTGTTTGTGTATGTATATGTGCAACTGATCTCTTGCTATCTTTTCATAGTTGTTTTGTCTGAGTTAGCATCCAAACAAGGTCTACATATGCATTTGGTTTATAGATCTCTTAAATTTTTCTTAATCTATAATTTCTTCTTCCTTTGATCTTCCTTGCAAGCCATTTGTTACATTATTCTCCCTTAATTTCAATTCAATTTAATAAGGAATTTGAAAATTTTAATAATTTAAAATATAATTTCATTTTAGCTTTATGAAGAATATAGGAGAAAACATGTAAATATAACTCAGTAACTCAATGTATGTAAAAAGCTTGCTTCACTTCTCTTAATGTAACGTTTATTGAGTACTTATGTTCTAGGCATTCTTCTAAGCACTTTTATATTCACAGCAACCCAATGCAGAAGGCCCTGTTGTTGACCCCATATTGCAATACTCCCCGTTACTCGGGCAACATTATGTATTGGTCTTTTGAAGGAGTCAGTTGAAAGAAAGATTCTACTGGGTTTTTTATTTTTTTGGAAACATGGTAAAAGAACTGTGAGTGGAAAAGCCCCCAAATAATAGCATTCCTTCTATTTGTTGTCTAGGAAATTAGTAAAATTCCAATGTTTATAATTTACCAAAAAGGAAGAGGAACTGAAACAGAACTCACCTTATTTCCTCTATTTAAGCACAAAATTTTAAATTTATTCTTAACCAAGCATTTCTTATAACTATTTGTTAATTTTAATTTCTTTAAATTAAAAATATATCTACAGCTATTTCCCAAACCATTATACATGAGTATTTCTAACTCTAAAAAGGCAGTGAGCTTCAAGAAGTAAGCAAGTTTGTTGAGCTTGAAAGATTTTGAAATTTCAACCCTTCACTAGAATATTTATTATCCCATAAAATTTTTCTTTGGTTGCATATGCTTTGGGGGTATTACTTGAGAAGGGCTTGTTCAGACCAGTGTCCTGAAGTGTTTCCCCAATGTTTTCTTTTAGTAGTTTCATAGTTTCAGATCTTAAATTTAAGTCTTTAATCTATTTTGATTTGATTTTTGTATATGGTAAGAAATAAAGATCTAGTTTTCTTCTTTTCCCCACTGTATGTTCTTGCCATCTTTGTTGAAGATAAGTTCACAATAGATGTGTGAATTTATTTGGGAGTTCTCTATTCCGTTCCATTGGTCTGTGTGTCTGTTTTTATGCCATAACCATGCTGTTTTTGTTACTATTGCTCTGTAGTGTAATTCGAAGTCAGGTAATGTGATTCCTCCAGTTTTGTTCTTTTTCTGAAGATGGCTTTGGCTATTCTGTTATTCCATGTAAATTTTAGGATTATTTTTTCTATTTCTGTGAAGAATGTCATTGGTATTTTCATGGCAATTGCATTGAATCTGCAGTTTGCTTTGGACAGTATGGATACTTTAACAATATTGATTCTTCCAGTCATGAACATGAAATGTATTTCCATTTTTTTGCATCCTCTTCAGTTTCTTTCACCAACGTTTTGTAGTTTTCATCATAGAGACCTTTCACTTCTTTGGTTAAGTTTATTCCTAAGTATTTTATTCTATTTGTAGCTATTGTAAATGGGGTACTTTCTTGGTTTCATTTTCAGATTATTTACTGTTAACATATATTATGGAAATGCAACTGATTTTTGTATGTTGATTTTGTATCCTGCAACTTTACTGAATTTATCATTTCTGATAATTTTGGGGTGAAGTCTTTAGATTTCACTAGATATAAGATCATATCATCTGCAAACAAGGATAATTTGACTTCTTCCTTTACAATTTGGATGCCCTGTATTTCTTTCTCTTGTCTGATTGCCCTAGCCATTATGGAACTTTCAGTTCTATGTTGAATAGCAGTGGTGAAAATGGGCATCTTTGTCTTGTTCCAGATCTCAGAGGAAAGGCTTTTAGTTTTTCCCCATTCAGTATGATACTCACTGTGGGTCTGTCATATATGCTTTTATCGTGTTGAGGTAAGTTACTTTTTTTTTTTTTTTTTTTTTTTTTTTTTTTTTTTTTTTTGAGACAGAGTCTCACTTTGTTGTCCAGGCTAGAGTGAGTGCCGTGGCATCAGCCTAGCTCACAGCAACCTCAAACTCCTGGGCTCCAGTGATCCTTCTGCCTCAGCCTCCCGAGTAGCTGGGACTACAGGCATGCGCCACCATGCCCGGCTAATTTTTTTATATATATATCAGTTGGCCAATTAATTTCTTTCTATTTATAGTAGAGACGGGGTCTCGCTCTTGCTCAGGCTGGTTTTGAACTCCTGACCTTGAGCAATCCGCCCACCTCGGCCTCCCAAGAGCTAGGATTACAGGCGTGAGCCACAGCGCCCGGCCGGTAAGTTACTTTTATACTCAGTTTTTTTAGAGTTTTTATCATGAAGGGATGTTGAATTTTATCAGCATCAGTTGAAATGATCAATTGATGCTTTTCATCATCAGCATCAATTGAAATGATGTTGTTTTGCCCTTCATTCCATTGATATGTTGTATCACATTGATTTGCATATGTTGAACAATTCTTGCATCTTTGGGTTGCATCCCACTTGATCATGATGAATAATCTTTTTAATATGTTCTTAAATTTGGTTTGCTACTATTTTGTTGAGGATTTTTCCATCTATGTTCATCAGAGATATTGGCCTATTTTCTTTTTTTGTTGTGTCTTTTGTCTGGTTTTGCTGTCAGAGTGATACAGGCCTTGTAGAATAAATTTGGGAGTATTCTTCCCTCTTTGATTTGTTGGAATAGTTTAGGATTGGTATTAGTTCTTCTTTGAATGTTTGGTAGAATTCAGCAGTAAAGCTTTCAGGTCGTTGGCTTTTCTTTGATGGGAGACTTTTTATTATTGCTTCTATCTTGTTGTTTGTTATTGGTTTATTCAGGTTTTGGATTTCTTCTTGGTTCAGTCTTGGTAGGTTGTATGTGTCTAGGAATATATCCATTTCTTCTGGTTTTCTAATTTATTGGCATATAGTTGTTCATAGTAATCTTTAATGACCCTTTGTATTTCCACACTATTAGTTATAATGTCTTCTTTTTCATCTTTGAGTTTATTTGAGTCTTTTCTCTTTTTTTCTTAGTCTAGCTAAAGGTGTGTCAATTTTGTTTATTTTTTCAAAAAAACCAACTTTTTGTTCCATTGATCTTTTGTGGGTTTTTTTTGTTTGTTTGAATTTCATTTATTTCTGTTATGATTTTTATTATTTCTTCTGCTAGTTTTGGGTTTGGTTTGCTCTTGTTTTCTGGTTCTTTGGGATGTATTGCTAGGTTGTTTATTTGACAATTTCCACTTTTTTGATATAGATACTTATTGCTATGAACTTTACTCTTATTACTGCTTTTACCATACCCCATAAATTTGTGATATGTTGTGTCTTCATTTTCATTTGTTTCAAGAAAATTTTTAATTTGCTTTTTAATCTCTTAATTAACCCACTGGTCATTTTAGGAGCATTTTGTTTAATTTCCATGTTTGTCTGTTTTATGTTGTTCCTCTTGTTATTGATTTCTAGTTTTATACTGTTGTGGTCAGAGAAAATACTTGGTATGATTTCAATTTTTTGGAATTTTTAAGACTGATTTTGTGGGCTAACATATGGTCTGTCCTTGAGAATGATCCATGAGCTGAAGAGAAGAACATGTATTCTGCAGCTATTGGATGAAATGTTCTGTAAATATCTATTAGATCCATTTGGTCTATAGTGCAGATTAAGTCCAATGTTTCATTGTTGATTTTCTGTCTGGATGATCTGCCCAATGTTGTAAGTGGAGTATTGGGGTTTTTATTTATTTATTTATTTATTTATTTATTTATTTATTTATTTATTTATTTATTTATTTATTTTTATTTTGGTATATTATGGGGGTACAGATTTTAAGGTTTCAATAAATGCCCATTTCCCCCCTCCCCCCAAAAGTCTGAGTCTCCATCATGACCATCCCTCAGATGGTGCACATCTCACTCACTATGTATGTATATACCCGCCCCCCTCCCCCCTCCCACCTGCCCAATACCCTATTACTGTAGCACCTATGTGTCCACTTAGGTGCTACTCAGTTAATACCAGTTTGCTGGAGAATATATCTGGTGCTTGTTTTTCCATTCTTGGGATACTTCACTTAGTAGTATGGGTTCCAGCTCTAACCAGGAAAATATAAGGTGTGCTATATCACCATTGTTTCTTAGAGCTGAATAGTACTCCATGGTGTACATATACCACATTTTATTAATCCATTCTTGGATTGATGGGCACTTGGGCTGTTTCCACAGCCTTGCAATTATGAATTGTGCTGCTATAAACATTCGAGTGCAGGTGTCTTTTTTGTAGAGTGTCACTGGATCATTTGGGTAGATACCCAGCAATGGGATTGCTGGATCAAATGGTAGATTCACTTGTATCGCTTTAAGGTATCTCCATATTGCTTTCCACAGAGGTTGAACTAGTTTGCAGTCCCACCAGCAGTGTAGGAGTGTTCTTCTCTCTCCGCAACCACGCCAGCATTTATTGTTTGGAGATTTTTTGATAAAGGCCATTCTCACTGGGGTTAAGTGATATCTCATTGTGGTTTTGATTTGCATTTCCCTGATGATTAGAGATGTTGAGCATTTCTTCATATGTTTGTTGGCCATTCTTCTGTCTTCTTTAGAAAAATTTCTGTTCAAGTCCTTTGCCCACTTTTTAATGGGGTTATTTGATTTTTTCTTCCTAATTTTCGTGAGTTCTAAGTATATTCTAGTTATCAGTCCCTTATCGGATGCATAGGATGCAAAAAGTTTCTCCCATTCTGTAGGTTGTCTGTTTACTTTCATGACTATTTCTTTGGCTGTGCAGAAGCTTTGTAGTTTGATCATGTCCCATTTATTTATTTTTGTTGCTGCTGTGATTGCCTTTGGGGACTTCTTCATAAACTCTTTGCCCAGGCCGATGTCTAGGAGAGTGTTTCCAACTTTTTCCTCTAGAGTTCTAATAGTTTCATATCTTAGGTTTAAGTCTGTTATCCAGCATGAGTTGGTTTTTGTGAGAGGTGAAAGGTGTGGGTCCTGTTTTAGCCTTCTACAGGTGGCTATCCAGTTTTCCCAGCACCATTTATTGAAGAGGGATTCTTTTCCCCAGCGTATGTTTTTGTCTGCTTTGTCAAAGATGAGATGGCTATATGAGGATGGTTTTATATCAGGATTCTCACATCTGTTCCACTGGTCAATATTCCTGTTTTTGTGCCAATACCATATTGTTTTAATTACTACAGCTTTGTAGTATAGTTTGATATCTGGCATATTAATGCCTCCCATTTTGTTTTTGTTGCCTAGAATTGCTCTTGATATTCGGGGTCTTCTTTGGTTCCATACGAAGCGTAAAATTATTTTTTCTATATCTGTGAAGAATGCTGATGGGATTTTAATAGGTATTGCATTGAATCTGTAGATCAGTTTGGGTAGTATAGACATTTTGATGATGTTGAGTCTGCCGATCCACGAGCATGGTATGGATTTCCATCTGTTTACATCCTCTGCTATTTCCTTCCTCAGTGTTTCATAGTTCTCCCTGTAGAGGTCTTTTACCTCTTTGGTTAAATATATTCCTAGGTACTTTAATTTCTTTGTTGCTATTGTGAAGGGAATTGAGTCTTTGATTTGGTTCTCAATTAGATTGTTGTTGGCGTATATGAATGCCTCTGATTTCTGTGTATTAATTTTGTATCCTGAGACTTTACTAAATTCATTGATCAGTTCCAGGAGTTTCTTGGTTGAATCCTTGGGGTTTTCTAGATACAATATCATATCATCAGCAAACAGTGAAAGTTTGATCTCTTCTGCCCCTATTTGGATACCTTTGATTCCATTTTCCTGTCTGATTGCTGTAGCCAAGACTTCCAGCACTATGTTGAACAGAAGTGGAGATAGTGGGCAGCCTTGTCTGGTTCCAGTTCTAAGTGGGAATGATTTCAATCTTTCCCCATTCAGTATGATGTTGGCTATGGGTCTGTCATATATGGCTTGTATCATTTTTAGGTATGTCCCTTCTATGCCTATTTTCTTAAGTGTTCGTATCATGAAAGGGTGTTGAATTTTGTCAAAAGCTTTTTCTGCATCTATTGAAAGGATCATGTGGTCTTTGTTTTTGCTTCTGTTTATGTGGTGGATTGCATTTATAGATTTACGTATGTTGAACCATCCCTGCATCCCTGGAATGAAGCCCACTTGGTCGTGGTGGATTAATTTTTTGATAAGTGTCTGGATTCGGTTAGCTAAGATTTTGTTGAAAATTTTTGCATCTATATTCATTAAGGATATTGGTCTGTAGTTTTCTTTTTTTGTTGCATCCTTTCCTGGTTTTGGTATCAGAGTAATATTCGCTTCATAAAAGGTGTCGGGGAGGTTTCCGTTCTTCTCGATGTTGTGGAATAGTTTCTGCAAGATAGGTACTAGTTCTTCTTTGTAAGTATGGTAAAATTCAGGTGTCAAGCCATCTGGACCGGGACTTTTCTTTTTAGGGAGATTTTTAATTGCTGTTTCTATTTCAGCTGTTGAGATTGGTCTGTTCAGGGAATCTATTTCTTCCTGGTTGAGCCTAGGGAGGCTGTGTGTTTCTAGAAATTTGTCCATTTCCTCCACATTTTCCAGTTTGTGTGCAGAAAGATTTTTGTAGTATTCATAAATTGTATCTTGTATCTCTTTGGGATCAGTTGTGATATCTCCTTTTTTATTCCTGATGGAGCTTATTAGAGATTTCTCTTTTCTGCTTTTCGTTAGCTTAGCCAACGGCGTGTCAATCTTGTTTATTTTTTCAAAGAACCAACTTTTTGTTTTATTAATCTCCTGAATAGCTTTCCTGTTTTCAATTTCGTTTAGTTCTGATTTGATCTTGTTGATTTCACTTCTTCTGCTGGGTTTGGGGTTGGTCTGTTCTTCTTTTTCCAGCTCTTTGAGTCGTTTCATTAGATTGTCTATTTGTGATCTTCTTGCCTTTTGGTTATAGGCATTTATGGAGATAAACTTTCCTCTCAGAACTGCTTTAGCTGTGTCCCAGAGGAGTTGATAACTTGTCTCTCCATTGTCGTTTTCTTCATAGAAGTTTTTTATTTCCGTCTTGATTTCTTCATTTACGAAGTAATCATTTAGTAGGAGGTTGTTTAATTTCCACGTTTTTGTGTAGAAATGTGAGTTTCTGTTAGGGTTGATTTCTAGTTTTATTCCACTGTGATCTGAGAAGGTACATGGTATGATTTCTATTTTTTTAAATATCTTGAGATTTTCTTTGTGTCCTAGGATATGGTCAATCTTAGAGAATGTCCCGTGAGCTGATGAGAAGAACGTATATTCAGTGGATTTTGGGTAGAATGTTCTGTAGATGTCTGTCAGACACAATTGTTCTAGAGTTTTGTTTAAGTCCATTATTTCTTTATTAATTTTCTGTTTGGAGGATCTGTCTCGTGCCGTCAGTGGGGTGTTGAAATCTCTGGCAATTATGGAGTTGCTATTAATCCATTTGCTTAGCTCCAGTAAGGTTTGCTTTATGAATCTGGGTGCACCTAAGTTGGGTGCATATATATTTAAAATTGTTATCTCTTCTTGTTGGACTGTGCCCTTCACCATTATATAATGACCCTCTTTGTCTTTTACTACTTTTGTTGGTTTAAAAACTAAATCGTCTGAAATTAGAACTGCCACACCAGCCTTCTTTTGGCTTCTATTTGCTTGGAATATTGATCTCCACCCTTTTATTTTTAGTCTATGTGCATCCTTGCAGGTTAAATGTGTTTCCTGAAGACAGCATATACTTGGCCTGTATTTTCTTATCCATTCAGCCAGCCTATGTCTCTTGAGTGGAGAGTTTAAGCCATTCACATTTATTGAGAAAACTGATAGGTAAGGTAGATTACTGATCTTTCTGTTGGGTTGGATGTTGTTGCTATGATTTCTGTCTTGAGCCATTGTAATATCTGGCCTTTAATATCTTTGGGTTTTGGTTGTTTTTATATCCGTGGATTATTATTATGATGTTCCGTGCATAACGCTGTTTTAAGTACTTCTTGTAGGGCTGGTCTTGTCTTGGTGAATTCTCTGAGCCTTTGCTTGTCTGAGAATGTTTTTATTTCTCCTTCATATATGAAGCTTAGTTTTGCAGGGAATAATATTCTAGGCTGGGCATTGTTTTGTTTCAAAAGAGTGAGAATGGGGCCCCAGTCTCTCCTTGCTTGTAAAGTCTCATTAGAGAAGTCTGTTGTTATTCGAATTGGCTTTCCCTTGTATGTCACTTGCTTCTTTTGTCTTACAGTTCTTAGAAGGGCCTCTTTAGTTGATACTTTGGTCAGTCTGATGACTGCATGTCATGACGTCTTCCTGTTTGCTTTGAATCTCCCAGGGGTCCTCTGGGCTTCTTGAACTTGTATATCGAGATTTTGAGCAAGGCCTGGGAAATTTTCCTCTATTATATCTTCAAAAAGCTTGTCCAGCCCTTGAGTGTTGTCTTCCTCCCCTTCGGCTAAACCTATGACCCTCACGTTAGGTTTTTTCACATAATCCCACAGCTCTTGTAGACTTTGGTCTTTTCTCTTGTTTCTCTGCTGTATTTCTGTGACTGATTTATTTAATTGGAGGGTGTTATCTTCAAGCTCTGAGATTCTTTCTTCTGCTTCATCTACCCTGTTCTTGAGACTTTCCACTGTATTTTGTAGTTCCTTGAATTGATTCTTCATTTCCAGGAGTTCGGTTACACTTTTCTTCAATGTGTCTATTTCTTTTCTTATATCCTGGAGACTTTTTGTGGTTTCTTGGTGTTGGTTGTTGAGTTGTTGTTGCAGCTGGGTGAGTGTTCTTATGTTCCACATACGAAATTCCTCTTCTGTCATATTGGTTGCCTGATTTTGGTCGGTGTCCGTTTCTAGGGGGCTGGTGCTCCTCTTTGGGGGTGTGTTTTCCGTTTGGTTCTTCATATTTCCTGAGTTCTTTCGCTGATTTCTTCCCATGTCGATCAGTTGTTGTTTCTTTCCTTAGGTTATTGTTTGGGTATTCACACACCTTGTTTAGTTTCTGAGGCGTTAGTTGGTGCCTGTGGGTGAAATTGGACCACTCCCTGTATATTGAGTCAGTGGGTGCCGTGGAAAGGCTGTGCAAGATGCCGTCCCTGTCAGTAGGTGGCGTTTGCTTGGAGGAACAGGCTATGGTGTTGATTTTGAGTCCTGTTATCAGCTCTCATTCTGGGCGGAGCTGGGTTGGGTAAGCCTGCCCTCAGGCCGTTAGCAGGGGTCAAAGTTCTGTTCTCTGCTGTCAGGGCGGGGCTGGAATGGTCCCGCTCAGCCAGAAAGTCTGGGTGTGGGGGTGGGGCTGTCTGAGACCCGCAGTCTGCAGCAGGCCTCGCTTCTTTCCACCCTCCCCAACTCCGCAGCTACTCCTGGGCCTCTGCCAGCAGGCCAGACCACAAGCCACCAGGCCTCCCCGGACTGTGATGCCGGACTGTGATGCCGGCGGGGAGGTTCCCTGCACAGGAACGCCACCTGGGTTGGGCGCACGGCTTCCTCCTGGGAGGAGGGTTGCCCTCTAGGACGCTGATCTGCCCCTGGAGGCACACAGACCTCAGTAGGCTGTTCACGTATAATCCTTCTGTGCCCTGGGCAATGCTAGCCCTCGGTGCAGGGGATCTGGTCTGCAGGTCCAACCTCTGGGTCCCAGAGTTCACACTGTATTCCCACCAGGGAGAGGATTTCCGGTCCTAATTCACCCACAGGGAGCCCAAGCTGGGTCTATGTCTCTCAGCCTCTGAGTCGGCACCGTTTTCCTGGGAACACGGTGCCTGCAGCACCTGGGAGGGCGGGCAGGGTCCCAAACGGGAAGGTCCCGTTCCCTGGAGGTGCCTCCGGCTGGTGGCTGTATTGTCTCTCTGGGCAGCCACGGGTAGGGTCGGCGGAGGGGAGGAGGAGGCAATATGGCACCTGCCGCGCGGCTCTCCGTGCACACGGAGTTGCCCGGAGGAAGTTGGGAACCTGGTGCCACGTCTGCTACAGGCTCACCGTTGGCAGGCGGCGGCAGTCTCTGGGCTGATGTCCGCAGGTCTCTCCACCCGCTGGGGAGCCCACCAGCAGTCCCGAATGCAGGGGAGGGGAAACAGCAGGTCCACCTACCCTTGCCGCTGGTCTCCGGGCTGCTCCGGTGGTCTCAGCCTCCAGTTCTCCTCTGCAGCCTCCTCCCGTGGAGTCTCCCAGGGTCTCAGGTACCCCTCCTTCCGGCCCTTGTCCGCTGTATGCTCGTCTTCTTGCTTCTTTCCTCTAGTTTCTGCTAGAATCGGTCTTTTCTGCAGAGACCCTCTGTCTGGCCAGTATTGGGGTCTTTAATGATTATTGTAATGGGTCTTTCTCTGTCTTTAGCTCTGATAAATCTGCTTTATATATCTGGGAGCTCCAGTGTTGGGTGCATATATATTTAGAAGTGTTATATCCTCTTGCTGAATTGACCCCTTTATCATTATATAATGACTTTTTCCCTCTTTCTTCCTGAAATCTATTTTACCTGGTAGCATTATAGCTACTCCTTCTCTTTTTTAGTTTCCATTTGCATGGAATATCTTTTCCCATCCCTTTATTACTAGTATATGTGTCTCTTTATAGGTGAAGTGGGTTTCTTATAGACAACATATAGTTGGCTTTTTTTTTTTTGATCCATTCAGCTACTCTATAAACTCTTTTGATTGAGAGTTTATTTTATTCACATTCAGTTTTATTATATATAGGTAAGGACTTAACTACTGCCATGTTGTTAATTTGATTTCTGCTTGTTTTGTGGCCTTTTCTTCCTTCCTTCTTTTCCTTCATTCCTTTCTACCTACCTTCCTTCCTGTCTTCCTTTGTTAAAACTATTTTTCTCTGGTAGTGTATTTTAATTTCTTGCTTTTTATTTTTTGTATATCTGTTGTAGGTTTTTTAAATTTAACGTTACCATGAGGCTTGGAAAAACGTTTTATAACCAATTATTTTAAACATATGACAACTCTGCTTATAAACAAATAAACAAGCAAAGAGAAATCTGACAGAAATTCTACCCTTTCACTCTATCCCCTCCCTGCTTTTTCACTTTTTATTATTTCTATCCATATCTTTTTATACTATCTCTCAAGAAGTTTTTGTTGTTATTTTTGATGGGTTTGTCTTTTAGTCTTTCTATTCAAGATATGAGTGGTTTATATAGTACAGTTACAGCAATGGAGTATTCTGTAGTTGTGTATTTACTGTTACCAATGAGTTGTATACCTTTATAAGATTTCCTGCTGTTTATTGACGTCCTTTTCTTTCTGATTGAAGAACTCCTTTTAGCATTTCTTATAGGACAAATCTGGTGTTGATGAAATCCCTCAGCTTTTGTTTGTTGGGGAGGTCTTTATTTCTCCTTCATGTTTGAAGGATATTTTTACAGGATATAATATTCTAGGGTTAAGGGCTTTTTTTCCTTAAGAACATTAAATACATCATGCCTCTCTCTACTGCCCTATAAGGTTTCCACTGAGAAGTCTGCTGCCAGACATATTGGAACTCCTTACAAGTTATTTTTTCTTTTTTCTTGCTTCCCTTAGGATCTTTTCTTTATCTGTGACCTTTGGGAGCTTGATTATTAAATGCCTTGAGGTAATCTTGTTTGGAATAAATCTGCTTGGTGTTTGGTGACCTTCTTGTACCTGAATATTGATATCAATCTCAAGGTTTGGAAAGCTCTGTTATTATTTCTTTGAATAAACTTTTTACCCCAATTTCTCTCTCTACCTCCTCATGAAGGCCAGTAACTATTAGATTTGCCCCTTTGAGTCTGTTCCCTAGATCTTGTAGGCAAGCTTCATTTTTTAATTCTTTTTTCTCTTTGTTTTTTCAAATAGCTTGTCTTCAGGCTCACTAATTCTTTTTTCTGCTTGATCATTTCTGTTGTTGAGAGATTCTGATGCATTTCTCAGTTTGTCAGTTCATGTTTTCAACTCCAGAATTTGTTTAATTTTTTTTTAATTATTTCAGTCTCGTTAAATTTCCCTGATAGGCTTCTAAATTCCTTCTTTGTGTTGTCTTGAAGTTTGTTGAGTTTCTTCAAGACAGCTATTTTGAATTCTTTATCTAAAAGGTCACATATCTGTATCACTCCAGGGTTGGTCACTGGTACCTTATGTAGTTTGTTTGGTGAGGTCATGTTTTCCTGAATGTTTCTGATGCCTGGTGGATATCCATCCATGTGAAGCCATCGAAATGGGTATTTATTTTAATCTTCATAGTCTGGGCTTGTTTGAGCCTTTCCTTCTCCAAAAGGCTTTCTAGATATTCAAAGGGAATTGAGTGTTGTGATCTAAGTCTTTGGTCACTCAGCCTTATCAGCACTCTGGGTGACTCAAGCCCAGTAATGCTGTGACCCTTGGAGACTCCTGGTGGTACCACCTTGATGGACTTGGGTATGATACAGGACAATTTTCTGGATTACCAGGCAAAGTCTCTCACTCTCTTCCCTCACTTTCTATGCTGGGCTGCTAGAGTTGGTGGAGGAGTGACATAGGGACTCCTGCCTGGCCACCACAGCTAGGACTACACAAGGTCACCCTGCCAGCCAGCCAGTCTCATCAAAAGCCCGTGGTGACTGTTATATGGCTACCTCTGATGTTTATTCAAAGCTTAAGGGCTCTTTGGTCAGCCCATGATGAATCCTGACATGATTGGGTCCTTCCCTTCAGTGCAGCATGTTTCCTCCTGGCCTAGAGTAGGTCTAGAGATGCTGTCCAGGAATTAAGGCCTAGAATCAGGGGCTTCAGAAATCTACTTTGTACTTTATTTTACTATGGCTGACTGGTACCCAAGCTGCAAGACAAAGTCCTCTGAATTCTTCCCTTTCCTTTCCCCAAGTGAAAGAAGATGCTCCCTGATCTGTACTGCCAGGAGTTGGGAGAGGGGTGACACAGGCACTGGCTTGGCTACCCATGCTGGTGTCCTACTGTATCATGTGCATCCCAAGTCCAAGGCTTGAAGCCAGCATAGCCATAGGAATTTCACAAGGACTATAATATAGTCTTTGTGTCCCAACTGCCTTACGAATTTATTCCAGACCCCAGGCTACTTATAGTCAACCCATGGTAATGTAATCTAGAACTTCAATTTTGGTGCAAGGATTTCCCTCTGGCTGGGCTGTTCTAAATGCTTCCTCTGTGGGCACTGACAGAATTCTGCCCTGTGTTGTGTTCCTCTGTGCCAGGATGGCCCTGAGTTGCAATGCAAAATCCCACAGTTACTTTACTCCCCCCCAACCTCCCGGCCCCGGGCACACAGATTCTCTCTCCACTTATCAACTGCCCAGGGATGGAGGAGGAGTGGCATAGGCAATGCTAAATTGTCTTTTCTGCCCTCTTCAATGCTCTTTCCTTGATACGATATTAATACTAGGTATTTAGGTCATTAAATATGAAATGGCCAAGTTCAAATCAAAAGTTTAGTCTATTATGTCTCAAACAAGTGGTACAATTAATGAAAGTTTAGGTGTATACTCAGCTATTGACACAGTTTTATCATCTTAAAGGTAGCTTGTTTATGCCAGTAGCAAAGAAGCCTGGAGAGTGATTGGGGATGAAATCGCAAAAGGTGTTTTCTACAGCTTGTTGAGAATTGAATATTTTTCCTTATAAGAAATGGTCCAAAGACTGGAAGAGGTGGTAGTCAATTGGTGCAAGGTCTGGTGAATACAGTGGATGACAGAGAGTTTCCAGGTCCAGCCACTGTAGTTTGAGCAGTGTTGTTTGTGTGACACGTGGTCACGTGTTGTCTTGCAAAAGGATTGGCCTGTCTCTATTGACCAATCTCTGCTGCTTAATCTTAAGCATCTTCATCATTTCATCCAGTTGGTTGCAGTAGACATCAACTGTAACCAATTGACCAGGTTTCATGAAGCTGTAGTGAATAATACTAGCGCTAGACCACCACAAACACTGTTAGCTTTTTTGGATGAATATTTGGTTTGGGGCTGTGTTTGGATACTTCATCTTTATCCAACCATTGTGCCCAATGCTTTCAATGGTCAAAAAGAATGCATTTTTATCACACATAACAATATGGATGTTGTTATATAGAAATGGTTTGCCTTTATGTTGTGACAGCAAAGAAAGGCAAGCTTCTAGATGATTTCTGTTTTGATGCTCATTTAATTCATGTGGAACCCATCTATCCAGCTTCTTTACCTTGCTGATTTGTTTCTAATGGTCTAATATTATTAGAATAGTAATGTCAAACCTTGTTGGTAATTCATATGTAGGTTGAGTTGGATTTGCTTCCACCACAGCTTTCAGCTCATCATTATCCACTTTGGTCTTATGTCGCCCACGAGATTCATTTTCAAGATTAAAATCACTGGAACAGAACTTCTCAAACCATCAACCTGCTGTGTGTTCTTTAGCCACATCCTTCCCAGACACTTCATTGGTATTTGAGCTATCTGTACTGTATTGGTTCCATGATGGAACTCATATTCAAAAATAACATGAATTTTTAACTTATCCATGGTTTCACAAAAATTGCTCTAAAAAATTTTGAAAGATAATCACAAGCCAAACCCTGTTTTTGAAAGAATGAGGATGTGCCTTCACAACAAAAATTTAAAAAAGAAGTGTCAAAGTGAAATGTCAGATATAGCAACTGTCAAACTTAGTACTTTAAAGAAATCGGACATTTCATACTTGATAACTGAATAGTACGTATCTTTTTTCTTGTGTAATTGCTTCAACTAATATATCTAGTAATAATATCAGTGATAATAGAACTATATAATAAATAGGTGTTTATATAAATAAAATTATTTACTTGAGATTTGGTGTTATGTGATTTTTAAAAAATTGTGAAGTTGATTTTATTATTTTCTGTAGATTTTTATTGCCATTTTGATTCTTGATCCATTGTAAAAATACCTATTTTGTTTTCTTTCTGGAAACTTTTAGAACCTTTTCTTTATCTTTAGTTTTCTGAAATTTTGTGATGTGCTAAAATTGGTGGGCTTTATTTATTTATTTTAATTTATTTTATTTTTTAGAGCTGGGGGTTTCACTCTGTTGCCCAGGCTGGAGTACAATGGTGTGATATTAGCTCACTGTAGTCTTGATATCCTGGGCTCAAGAGATCCTCACACTTCAGCCTCCTAAGCAGCTGGAATTACAGGCACATGCCACCACACCAGCTAATGTTTACATCTTTGTAGAGACAGGGTCTTGCTATGTTGCCAAGGCTGATCTCAAACATCTGGCCTCAAGTGGTCCTCCTGCCTCAGCCTCCCAAAGTGGTGAGATTACAGGAGTGAGCCACTGCACCTGGCTAAAACTGGTGGTTTTTAAAAGTGTTAATTCATTATGTTAGGTATATGGAAATTAGTCCTTTACTAAGGTTCTGGGAGGGTAGAGGAGGAGGGTATTGTTTTGTTATTTCTCATAAAGTTTTCATTATGTATAATTTTTCTGAATTTCTTGTTACTTGAAAGTTAGAATTCCTTCAGTGACCTAATTTTCTTACTTGTTTCACTCCCATTTTCCATTTCTTTTTACCTTTATGGAACGTAGGACATTGTTTCAGTTTCTTTAAGTTTTTATTATATTTCTCTTGTTCTGTAAGTATTCTCTGATATATAAACTCTTCTTAATGTTTTTTATTTATTTTTCATTCTCCTGTGTTTGAAATTTTCTACTTCTCCTTACACTGTCTTTATGGTCCCTGAGTCCTCCATATTTGGTGACATTCATACATACCTGGTGCCTCCATTCCTTTTCCAGGAATTTGTGGTGTAAACCAGTTTCTGGCTTCCAAATTCTTGCTAACATTTTATTTTTATTAATTGTTTTCTTGTTAACATGTTAGATGTGTTATCTCCTTTTTCATTTATTTGCTGATTCTATTTTTTAATGGTAATAGTAGTGGATTTTCAGAAGGTCTTGGAGGAAACACATTTGATCTATCTGTCACGCTCAACTGGAAGTCACTAATAACTACTATGGTCTTCATCTTGTAATTTTTAAAAATTGTAATTGGTTTGAAATTTTTTTATTTTTTGTTTTTTCACAGCTTGAATATTATAAGCTATTCCACATGTTCACTTTTGTCTTTAGTTTGTTTCTTGAAATTTGTATATTTAAAGCCTTATATGTAGGGCTGTTCATGAGCCTGATATTAAAACTTAAGGGGTTAGTTAGCTTATCTTGTGTCTTTGAGAACACGTTTAGATTATGAATAGGAACTTTTTTCTAATTGCTTATTGCTGGTGTGAAAGAAAACTTGATTTTATGTGTTCTTATATCTGTCCATGTAACTGAACTCTTCTTAATTGAAATAGTATTTAGTTAATTTGTTTGTATTCTCTAGGCAGACAATCATGTCATCTTAAATATAATGAAAGTTTTATTATATTGATGAGGACAATGCAGTCTTGTGTAGTAATAATAAAATATCTGAATATACATTTTTATTAAAAGCAATATAGGTGACCCATTTAAATTAAGCTTCATTTGTAAGCAAATAATTTGGGGTTGTCCCATTTAAATACATGCTTCATTAAAAGCTGACCACTAAAATTGACATATGTTATTCTATAATAATAACAAAACATATGGGAGTTTCCAGAACTCTTAAATTAGCTTCTCTTCCACAGTCTTATGTGCACTATGTTTTCTATGAACTTTTGAAAAATATCTATATAAAGTACAAAGCATACATCTGACACTGCCTTGGCCTAGCTTGGCACAGAGTTCACCCTCCTAAGGTTTCTACTACTTCATTTCACAAATTAATTCTTAGGTCAAAATATAGTTCATAATAACAGTTCTTTGTTATTGTTTCTTTTCTGTCCACTTTACAAATCTATCAGTAAAACAAAATAATCTTGGTGTTGCCTAACCTTTAAAAAGGAATGCAAGGGCAGTTAAACATTTTTGTGCTCAACTTGTACATACTCTGCAAAACTGGTTTATTTCTTTAAGAAAACAATGAGACAAAGATATGGAAAGATAGAAAGATTTATATAATACTATGCTTATTTCAGCATTAGTTATAAAAATATTGTAAATATCTTAACCAACAATAGGAAATTTATATCTATATGATGGTATAACATTCAGTTATTAAAAATAATTTTGTTAAAAATATGTAAGTACATGGGAAAATATAAATGTTATAGTAAGTAAGCAGGATTAATAACTACATATACAATGTGTTCTCTTTTATATAAAGAATATTAATACATGTATATGCCCATGTGTGTATACCTCCAGAGATGAATGACTGTAAAGGAATGTTGCGTATTGCAAAATTTATTTCACTTTCATTTTATTTTTTAAATTTCTCTGCCATGTATTTATATTAACATAAAATAATATGCATAAAATGATTAATAAAGATAATTCAGCAGTGAAAGGATATGGTTTCTAGAGATGCCAAGACTTGGGTTCTTTCCTGTCAATGTCACAAACTCTTTATGACCTTAACATCTAATAGCATTGGTTTCATTATTCGTAGAACAAGTCTTGTGAGATACGATTATATATAGAGGGTTTTACAAATATGAAGGGTTATTATGTTAGCACTTATCTTTTGTTAGTAGATGGGTGGCCTGTTTGCAAATGATCTACTTCATACATTTGAACAATTAAATAAACAAGGAAGTATACAAATAAAGTTGGTGTTTGCAATACATTGACGTGTAGAGCTCAGCAATGTCTAGCAATTCTAACCTTGCATCCTTGAAGTATCATTTGCTTACATGTTATTCCAGGGTCTTAAAGAAAGCTAGGGATGAACAAAGATAACATACTGAAAAGGAATCACCATATTGGCTGTTCCCAGATAAGTTGTAAAATTTTTTGTAAGCATGATCTGTGTGAAATGGTGAGGTCAAGGAGGAAGGAAGTTGTCAAAACATAAATTGTTGCATATACACTCTTATGTGTATGAAAACAATATCATTTGTCTGTTTATGCAGTATGTTTATTGATAATGTGTTTTCTCAGTGACTTGAAGAAAGAGTGGAGAAATGTAGGTCAGTCCATTACGACAGTTAATTCTAAACATTTTAGGTTTTGCACCTGTGATAGCATTTTTTTTTTTTCAGTTTGCCAATAAAGACACTGGGAAGAGCAAAATTCTGATTTTATCCTGTTTGTTTAATGCTTATCATTCTGCTTATTATTTTTTAGTGAACAACCATGTTTCCAGCTATCTAAACATTCTTTTACATTCCTGTCAGAAATGTGACTCAAGCCCAGGTTTAAGAATTGTAGTGTTCACTTCCTTACTGTTTATTACTTCAACACACTTTTAGTTAAGAGTTGAAATAACTGAGCTGGCTAGCATTATTACATATCAAATCCAAATCCTATGAGGCATACTTCTTATTAAATCATGGGATCACATTCTGATACCCCAAATTCTGTTACTACTTAATCTTATGTTACAGTGAATTTGGAAAGTAGGTATTCAGCTGCAGGTTAGGACCATTTCTTATCTTCCTTTGAAAAAATATTTTTTGTAAACTCAATTATGTGAAATATTAAGTTTTTTCTGAATAATTTATGTTAATTCATTTTATTTGAGAATACAGAATTTAAAATTTTCTATAAAGTATAATTCTAATGATATTTTTAAATGCATAGTATAAAATAATTCCTTTTTATATCTGTTATTTTATGTGTAAAATAGGGTATCTCCTATATAATTAGTATCTATTTAACTCGACAACTCTTTGTGAAAAATTTAGTAAAACATATCTGACCAGGCCAACTGTGAATTACCATTACTATTTTAGTTGTGCTGACATTAAGTTGAATTTTGAAGAAGTACTTATTGAATCTGAAAAATGATCCTTGGAATTTCCCAAAAGTTTTAAGGTTAATATTTTTTTTAAATCACAGAATTCCTGTTATAATGCAAACTAAGGGAAATTAGGTTATTTAAGTAACTAAGGAGATCTTATTACCCACACTCTCATATTCTTTTTTTGGAATTTACGTGTTTATTATTTTCTACTAGAGGAAGAAATATTCTTGTAGGCTTTTTTTTTTAAGGGACACAATTAATTTATTTTTAATTCATGGTGTTTTTTTTTAATTTATGGGAGTACAAACATTTTGGTTACATGAAATATATTTGCTTTGCCCAAGCCAGGCCTACAAGCATGTTTTTCCCTTATACTATGTGCCCCGTTTCCATTAGCTGTGGGTTTTCTCACCCACCCACTTTACCCTCCATTCTCCACCCCTCCTGCCTGACCATCACTCAGTGAGTATTACTACCATGTGAGCTAACAACACCTTAGTGTTGATCAGTTAGTACCAGTTTGATGGCAAGTACAGGTGGTGCATGCTTTTCCATCCTTGTGATACCTCACTTTGAAGGATGGGCTTAATCTCTATAAGAGGTACTAGATCACCATTGTTTTTTGTAGTTGAGTAGTATTCCATGGTATACATGTACCAAATTTTATTAATACACTCATGTATTGATGGACATTTGAGTTGTTTCCACATCTTTCCAATTGTAAATTGTGCTGCTATAAACATTGGAGTGCAGATGTCTTTATTATAGAACGACTTTTTTTCCTTTGGGTAGATGCCTAGGAGTGGGATTGCTGGATCAAATGGTATTTTTATTTTTATTTATTTATTTATTTGTTTCTTTTTTCTATTTGAAGCCAAAATGGATGAAAAACATTTCTGTTTTTAGAAATTACTTTCCAAATTATCTCCAAATTACTTTCCACAGGAGTTGTACTAATTAGCAGTCCTACCAGCAATGTAAAAGTGTTCCAGTCTCTCCACATCCACACCAGCATTTGTTATTTTGGTACTTTTTGGTAGGGGCCATTCTCACTGGAGTTAGGTGATATCTCATTGTAGTTTTGGTTTGCATTTCCCTGATGATTATAGATGTTGAGCACTTTTTTATATGTTTGCTGGCCATTAGTCTGTCTGTTTTTGAAAAGTTTCTGATCATGTCCTTTGCCCATTTATTGATGTGGTTCTTTGATTTTTTTCTTGTTGATTTTCTTAAGTTCTATATGGGTTCTTGTTATCAGCTCTTTATCGGATGTGTAGAAAACAAATATTTTCTCCCATTCTGTAGGTTGTCTATGAGCTCTAATGATAGTTTCCATGGCTGTGCAGAAGCTTTTTAATTTGATCAGGCCCCATTTGTTTATTTTTGTTGCTGCTGTGATTGCTTTGGGGGTCTTCTTCATAAATTCTTTACCTTGGCTGAAGTCTAAAAGAGTCTTCCCCATATTTTTTCCAGAATTCTTAAGGTTTCGTGCCTTAGGTTTAAGTCTGTTATCCATCATGAGTTGATTTTTGTGAGAGATGAGAGGTGGGAGATCCACTTTCAATTTCCTACATGTAGAAATTCAGTATTACCAGCACCACTTATTTAACAGAGATTTCTTTTCTCCAATGTCTACTTTTGTCTGCTTTGTCGAAGATTAGATGACAATATGAGGATGCTCTTATATCTAGGATCTCCGTCCTACTCCAAAGGTATATATCTCTGTTATTGTGGGAGTAACATGGTTTTTTAGTTACTATAGCCTTGTAGTATAGCTTGAAGTCTGATAAATTGACGCCTCCCAATTTGTTCTTTTTGCTTTTGCTTTTGCTATACAGGGGTCTTCTCTGGTTCCATACAAGGCATAGAATTATTTTGTCTACAACTGTGAAAAATGATGTTGGTATTTTAATAGGGATTGCATTGAATCTGTAGATGACTTCAGGTAGTATAAACATTTTAACAGTGTTGATTCTGCCAACCCATGAGCATGATGTGGTTTTCCACCCATTTACATCCTCTACTATTTCCTTCTTCAGTGTTTCCTAGTTCTCCCTGTTAGAGGTCTTTCACCTGCTTAGTTAAATATATTCCTAGGTATTTTATTTGTTGCTATTTTGAAGGGTATTGAGTCTTTAATTGGTTCTCAGTTTGTTGTTGGCATATAGGAATGCTACTAATTTGTGTCATTGATTTTGTAACCTGAGATTTTGCTTAGTTTGTCTATCATTTCCAGTAGTCTCATGGCAGAATCTTTGGGGTTTTCTAGATATAAGATCATCTAGTCAGCAAAGAGGAATAGTTTGACCTCTTCTTCCCCCATTTGGATGCCCTTGATTTCCTTCTCTTGTCTGATTGCTCTTGCTAGGACTTCCAGCACTATGTTTAATAGAAGTGGTGATAGAAGACAACCTTGTCTGGTTTGAGTTCTAAGCGGGAATGCTTTCAGTTTTTCCCTGTCAGTATGATGTTGGCTGTGTGTTTATCATTTATGGCTTTTATCATTTTTAGGTAAGTCCCGTCTATCCATATTTTGTTAAGTGTTCTTATCGTAAAAGGGTGCTGAGTTTTGTCGATTGTTTTTTTGCATCTATTGAGAGGATCATATGGTCTTTGTTTTTACTTTCTATTTATGTGGTGGATTTCATTTATAGATTTGCATATGTTAAACCATCCCTGCATCTCTGGGATGAAGCCCACTTGGTTGTGATGGGTTATTTTTTGATAAGCACCTGAATGTGGTTTGCTGGGATTTCATTGAGAATTTTTGGGTCTGTATTTATAAGGGATATTGGTCTATAGTTTTCTTTTTTTTTTTTTTTTTTTGAGACATAGTCTCACTTTGTTGCCTAGGATACTAGGCTATAGTGAGTGCTGTGGCATCAGCCTAGCTCATAGCAACCTGAAACTCCTGGGCTCAAGCAATCCTTCTGACCCAGCCTCCCGAGTAGCTGGGACTACAGGCATGCGCCACCATGCCCGGCTAATTTTTTCTCTATATATATTAGTTGGCCAATTAATTTCTTTCTATTTATAGTAGAGACAGGGTCTGGCTCTTGCTCAGGCTGGTTTCGAACTCCTGACCTCGAGCAATCCACCCACCTTGGCCTCCCAGAGTTCTATGATTACAGGTGTGAGCCACCGCGCCCGGCCAATAGTTTTCTTTTTATGTTGCATTCTTTCTTAGTTTTGGTTGGTATCAGGGTGATGTTGGCTTCATAAAATGTATTGGGGAGGAGTTCTTCCTTGATGTTGTGAAATAATTACCGCAGGATAGGCACCAGCTCTTCTTTGTAGGTCTGGTAAAATTTAGGTGTGAAACCATCTGGTCTGGGACTTTTTTTTTGTTAGGAAGCTTTTTTATTTCAGTACTTGATATTGATATGTTCAGGTATTGTATTTCGGTACTTGATATTGATCTTTTCAGGTATTCTATTTCTTCCTGATTGAACCTGGAAATCTGTGTGTTTATAAGAATTTGTCCATTTCCTCCGTGTTTTCAAGTTTATGTGCATAGAGGTTTTTATAGTATTCATAGGTGATATTTTGTATTTCCATGACCTCAGTTGTAATGTCTCTTGTTTCACTCCTGTTTGAGCTTATTAGAGTCCTTTCTTTTCTGCTTCTACTTAATCTAGCAAAGAGGCATGTGAGAGTTGTTTATTTTTTCAAAGAACCAACTTTTTGTTTTATTAATCTTCCATATAGTTTTTTTTGTTATCGATTTCATTTAGTTCTTCTCTGATATTTGTTATTTCTTTTCTTCTTCTGGGTTTGGAGTTGGTTTGCTCATCCTTTTCCAGTTCTTTGAGATGATTCATTAGATTGTTTGTTTATTTGTGATCTTTCTGTCTTTTGGATGTAGGCATTCATGGATATAAATTTTCCTCTCAGGACTGCTTTAGCCATGTCCCACAGATTTTGATAACTTGTGTCTCCTTTATCATTTAGTTCAAGGAATCTTTTGAGTTCCATCTTAATTACCTCCTTAATCCAATAATCATTCAGCAAAAGGTTAATTCTCATGTCTTTGTGTAGAGATGAGAGCTTCTATTGGAGTTGATTTCTAATTTTATTCCACTGTGGTCTGAGAAGATGCATGGTATAATTTCATTTTTTAAAATTTGTTGAGACATGTTTTCTGGCCTAGGATATGGTCAGTCTTAGAGAATATTCCATAAGCTTATGAGAAAAATGTATATTCAGTGGTTTGGGGTAGAATCCAGAAGCTAAAGGTCAAAGGCCAGATACTACAATGGCTCAAGAGAGAAAATAAAGCAACAAAGTTCAACTCAATAGGATGAACAGAAACCTGCCCCACTTATCAATTCTCTCAATAAATGTGAACGGCTTGAATTGCCCACTAAAGAGACATAGGCTGACCAAATGGATAAATATACATAAGCCAAGTATCTGCTGTCTTCAGGAAACACACCTAACCCACAAGGATACATTCAGACTCAAGGTGAAGAGATGGAAAACAATATTCCATGCAAATGGAAACCAAAAGAAAGCTGGCACAGCAGTTCTGATTTCAGATAACTCAGTCTTCAAATCAACAAAAGTAATGAAAGACAAGGAGGGCCACTATATAATGGTGAAGGGTACAATTCAACAAGACGACATAATAATTCTAAATATCTATTCACCTAAATCAGGTGCGCCCAGATTCATAAAGCAAATCCTACTTGATTTAAACAAAATGATAAAAGGTAGCACTGTAACAGCCGGGGACTTCAACACACCTCTGACAGAACAAGACAGATCCTCCAAACAGAAAATAAACAAAGAAACAACGGACTTAAACAGAACTCTGGAACAAATGAGCCTGACATTATAATATTGATATATTTAATATCAATATATTTTTATATTGATTTTTATTTTAATCTTGCATCCTGGAACTTTGCTATGGTTGGTTATTAGTTCTAGGAGGTTTTGTGTTTTGTGGTTTTTTTCTTTTTTTGTCATTTCTTTCAGATATTCTTTATACACAGTCATGTTATCTATGAACAAAAAGTTTTGTTTTTTTCTTCCCAGTATGTATACCTTTTATTTCCTTTTCTTTTTATTGCATTAGTTAGGATATCCAGTAAAATGTTGAGAAGCAGTGGTGAGAGGGGCATCCTTACTTTATTCATGATCTTAGTTGGAAACCTGTGAGTTTTCATAACTAAGTATGATGTTAGCTGTAGGTTTTTTATAGATATTCTTTATCAAGTTGAGGACGTTCCCTCTATTTCTGGTTTTCTGAGAGTTTTTAGCATCAGTGGGTATTAGATTTTGCCAAATGCATTTTCTGCATCTTTTGATGTGATCATGTGCTTATTATTCTATAGCCTATGGATGTGATATATTGCTTTAATTGATTTTTGAATGATGAATCATCTTTGCATACTTGGGGTAAATTCTACTTGGTTGGAATGGTCTTTTTATACATTGTTGAAGATTTTTGCTTTTATGTTTATGAGAGATACTGGTTTGTGGGGTTTTTTTTTTTCTCTTGTAATGTCTTTGTCTGGTTTTGGTATTAGGGTACTACTGGCCTCATGAGTTAGAAGGTATTCCCTTTGCTTCTGTCTTCTGAAACAGATCATAGAGAATTGGTATATAATCATCCCTCCCACCATCTGGAATACTAAAACCTGAGGATGCTCGAGTCTGTTATGTAAAATGGTATAGTATCTGCATGTAACCTACAAACATCCTCTTGTGTACTTTAAATCATTTCTACTAATAAATTACTTTTAATATCTAATGTAATGTAATTGCTATGTAAATAGTTGTTATACTGTATTTTTTAATTTGTATCTTTTTTATTATCTTTTTAATAAACTTTGTTTCCAAATACTTTTGATCCATGATTGTTTGAATCCACAGATGCAGAATCCATGGATACAGAGGGCTGAGTGTAACTTAAATGTTTGGTAGAGTTTACCAGTGATTCCATCTTGGCCTGGTGTTCTCTGTTTTGGAGAGTTATTAATTATTAATTCAATTTCTATAATAATATGGGTCTGTTCTGATTGTTTCTTGCATGAGTTTTGGCAGATTGTATCTTTCAAGAAATTTGTTCATTTCATTTAAGTTATCTAAGTTGTGGCCATAGAGTTGTTCACAGTATTTGTGGATTATCTTATAAATGTCCCTGGAATCTGTATTGATGTCTTCTCTTTCATTTCTGATATTAGTAAGTTTTATCGTCTTTTTTTGTTAATTAGCCTGGCTGGAGGCATATTGATAGTATTGATTTTTTCAAAAGAATCAGCTTTTGATTTTGTTGATTTTCTTTATTGATCTTTTCTTTTCAATATCACTGATTTTGGCTCTAACTTTACTTCTTTTTTCAGCTTACTTTGGATTTAATTTGCTCTGCTTTCTAGTTTCCTAAAGTCAAAGTTTACTGATTTTAGATCTTTCTTCTTTTCTAACATATGTATTCAATGATATAAATTTTTCTTTAAGTACTGCTTTTGCTGTATCCCACAAATTTCAATAAGTTGTATTTTCATTTTCATTTAGTTCAAAATATTTAAAAAATTTCTCTTGAAATTTCATCTTTGACCTATGCATTATTTAAAAGTATATTGTTTAACCTCCAACTATTTTAGATTTTCCAGCTATCTTTCTGTTATTGATTTCTAGTTTACTTTCATTGTGGTTTGAGAGCAAACATTTTATGATTTCTTTTAAATTTATTAAAATGTCTTTGATAGCCCAGTATGCGGTCTGCCTGGGCAAACAAGGTATTTTGCATCGTACTGAATTGAAGACTCTTAGATTCATAAGGAAGTTTTTAATTCTGGTTTCTTTCAGTGGTACATACTGTGCACTTTATCTCCAACTTATCTTATTCCATGGTTTGTTCCCATAGTTGGGGAAAGTCCTTCATTTTGATGCTGTGTTTCTATATATGCCAACCTAGGTCTCAGAAATGATATCCCCGGCCGGGCGTGGTGGCTCACGCCTGTAATCCTAGCACTCTGGGAGGCTGAGGCGGGCAGATCACTCAAGGTCAGGAGTTCACAATCAACCTGAGCGAGACCCCGTCTCTACTATAAATAGAAAGAAATTAATTGGCCAACTACTATATATATAAAAAAATTAGCCAGGCATGGTGGCATATGCCTGTAGTCCCAGCTACTTGGGAGGCTGAGGCAGGAGGATTGCTTGAGCCCAGGAGTTTGAGGTTGTTGTGAGCTAGGCTGATGCCATGGCACTCACTCTAGCCTGGGCAACAAAGCAAGACTCTGTCTAAAAAAAAAAAAAGAGAAAAGAAAAGAAAAAAAAAAGAAGTGATATCCTAAAGTGGCATCTGTGGAAAATCTGGGCTGTCTTTGTAAAATATATATGTACATTTATGAAAGGTTTCTATGTTATGAAATCTGTACATGAACTTTTCAAAATGGTGGCCAAATTAACATACTACATCAGGTAGAAATTTTTTTAAATGGGGGCACATTTAACATTTCTCAGAGGTTAATGAATAATAAATTTTATACTTTTAAAATGTGACAATATTTTTCTGTTCCATTTAGTTTTGTCAGCCTGGTGGGTGGCAGCTGTCCAGAGAGAGGAAGCAGCCAACGTTCTTTGTGGTGGTCCTGACAGATATTGACTCAAATCGACATTACTGCTCATGCCTAACCTTCTATGAGGCAGAGATCAATCTCCAGGTACAAAAACTTATAATGTTTGGAGAGGAAATCAACATGGTAAAGTTACTCTTTTAAATTTAATTGTCCTCTTTCACCATATTGGATATAATCTGAATTTTTCTAAAGATAACATATCCATGAATTGGTTTATTAAAAATAGTTTCCTCTCCTGGTGATCCTGTGAGTTTTCCTGCCAGTCCTTCTCCCAGGGGGTCTTTCACAGAACATAAAGCATTTAATAAGAATGTTTGTAAATCATTTATCACAATGCTTGACATTATTGTTTAGCACCCAAGTAAATGTTAACTCATAAATGGTAGTATTATCAACATGATCAGACTGAAATTCATAGGCTAGCACTATAGAAATTTAAAATAGTTGTTGTTACAGACAATTGGTAGAGGCTCTTAGTTTCAGACAACTGGATCTGCTTTCTCTAATTTAAGCAAAAATGATTTATGACAAAGTATTGGGTAACTTTTGGAATTTCAGGGGTAAGGGACACCAAGGAGCCAATTCTGGATACTAGAAACAGCCCAGTTTAGGGCTATTCTCAGAGAAAACATATTCTTTCCACGTTTTACCACTTGGCACTTATGATACTGGGTATCAGACAATATACCCTCACCATAGTTGCCCTAGTGTATCTGAGCTTCTATGTACAGCCACTGTCTCACACTGCTGACTTCTGCTTTTAAGTCTAACATGGGTTGTTTCTTTGGTGGAAGTCAGATTGCATGCAGAAGCTACCTCATTGCAAAGGAGTCAGAAAAATGTTGGATTTTTTGGTGGTGGTAGTGGTGGCAGTTTGTTTTGCTTTCCAGGTTGTGTAGTATAAGAAGGAAACTATAAAGGGGTTTAGAGTGAGCCAATTTGCATCATCTGCTGTTATTTCTCCCATATGCAGATTAGTGAGTATTACCACTTAGGGAAAAGATCAGCCTGCTTTCTGAGATGGGCTCACAAAGGAGCATTTGTTGTTTTGATTATGTCTATTAAACTCCAAGATCCGAATTTTCTGGATTCAGAAACCTAAATTTTCAGTACAAGATGAGACAAATCACCTGTCATGATGCAGACTCACATTATCTAAGTTCATTAGATTGATATATTAAAACCAACATATTAATTTACAGGAAATGTTCAAAGTTACAAAGAACAAAATATGCATTATCTGCATTATCAGCACATTCACTCCTTATTGTCAGATCTTTGTGGGAAGCCATATCAAAATCGGAAGGCTTTTGATTATGGAATCAAACTAAGGAGTATTTGAGGTGAAATATTTAATGACTATCAGACTAACATAGCCTATTCCTTCTGTTTGAAATGAAGGATTATTTTATGTTGTCAGTGGGGACAGAAAACTTAGAAGTCTGTGACTATAGTCTCGTCTTCCCTGGATAGTGTTTGGATGGATGTTGCCAACAAATAGTCATATTCCTGTTTGAATCACTTCAGACTAAACAAGTTAGAGAGTGTACTCTAGCCCAAGTGCCATTCTGTCTCTTTTAGGTGACCTTTCATTTCTATGTTGATGTTTAGAATTTAAGTTAATGCTTAGAAAGCAGCATTTTCTGTTATTTTCATATTTTTGAGGGCACCTTTTCATAACTCCCTAGGATTATCTAATGAAACTATCCATGATTATTTATGTTCTCCCTCCTCTCTCCTTCACTATCCACCCCCAGAAAAACTGACAGAAATGCAATATATTAAAATATCATAGCAGTGTTTATAAAGATGTTCCAGGAATTCTTAGGTATTTTTTAAACTTTTTATTTGGAAATCGTTTCAAACTTATAGAAAAGTTGCAAAAATAGTACAAAAACCCACATATCCTCTATAAATATTCACCTATTGTTAAAACTTTGCCCATTGATTTATTATTAGAGATTTCTCTTCTTCTGCCTCTCCCTGCCTCCCTCCCTCTCTCCTCTCTTTCCTTCTGTACCCCTGTCCCACATACACACACACAAATTTTTTTTCTGAACGATTTTGATACCAAACCAGGCTCATTCTTCCTGCTGCACAATATGCTAATTACTGAGATGAATTTTGCAGCAAAGAAAGGGTTTATTCACAAGGCAGCCAAGCAAAGAGGTAGGAGAACAGATCTCAAATCCACCTCATTGAAGATGGGGTGTAGGGATACTTATGGGATAAAGAATCAGGGTGGTCTAAGGCATGGGGAAAGGTGACTAGAGGTAAGGAAAAGTGAGTAGTTGAGCTTGACTTCATGGCTGTTTGTACATAGCACCCATGTTTAGAAAATGGCAGCATTAGCATGATCTGAGGGAGGAGTTTTTGGCCCTCTGACATAAAAGGTCACCTCTTGGACATTTGCATAGGCCCAGTTGAAGGATTGGTGGCCTTAGCTGCTTCAAACTGGAATAGAGCTGCCCTCTGGTTCCTGAAAAACAACTTTAAACAACCATTACCATGGATCAGAGATGTTACCTGTAGTGAAGCTAGTAGATTGCTTAGCTAGGTGAGTTTTAACTATGTAGGTTTTAAAATCAACAAGAAACAAGTGGGTAAAAGCAAGCAAGACAGGTTAAGTTTGGCAGGCCTAATCTAGTTAGCCCTCAGGTTCAATTTGAAAGAAAAGTGCATATATTATCTCCCTGTACCCTAAATTCTGTAGAATATATTTCAAAGGAACATAAACAGTATAGTTATCAATCTGAGGAAATTTAACATCAGTATAATACTGTACTGTTCATATTCCAATTTTCTCATTTGACCTTATAATGTTTTGTCTTCCGGTACAGGATCCAGTACATATTGCATACATTGCATTTAATTGTCATTTCTCTTTGTCTCTTTTATCTGTCAGATTTCTCCACTGGATATTGCTGTTTTATGCTGGCAACTAATAAGTAATCTGTATAAAGACACTCTAAGACTATGCAAATATCCTACTACTCATCAATCATGCTCCCCATGATTCAGCATTTACTGATGACTCTTGCCTGTTCCGATTTTGATTATGATGGTTGCAAAATGATTATTTTTCAACTCTACACTCCCTCTACCTTTGCCAATCAGCAGTAACATTTTACTATCAGCATGAGCTCTTCCTTCTTAATCTGTCTGAGCTATAGAATCATGGAGTCAGTTTTTTTAATAGTGTATAATTCATTAATAATTTTCATTATTAGTTTTTTAGAGATTGGGTCTCGCTGCCTAAGCTGGAGTGCAGTGGTGCTATCATAATTCACTGTAGCCTTGAATTCTTGGGCTCAAGGGGTCCTTCTGCCTCAAACTGCCTAGTAGTTGGGACTACAGATGTGCATCACCATGCCCCACTAATTTTTAAAAATTTCGTTTAGAGATCAGGTCTTACTGTGTTGCCCAGGCTGGTTTTGAACTCTTGCTCTCAAGCAATCCTCCCACTTCAGCCTTGCAAGTAACTGTGATGACAAACATGAGCCAAGGTTTTCATTATTTTAATGCACCAATTGTCCCATATTTGACCAGTTGGTACCCCTTAGACTGGTTCCTGTATTCCTTTGACAAGGTTTCATAATTTAAGAAAAGAAATACTTTTTTACTTTCTGTCATAGCAAGTTGATCAAGGTTCATCTTATTCAGTCCCTGCCTTGAAATCAGCCACTTCTTCAAGAAACCTTGGCTTCTTTTAGTGGGGAATATTAGAAGCTGAGATCTGTATCCTTGTATATTTCAAATCAGTGTTTTAAAAAATTATTTCTCTTTTTAGCTCAGATATTTTTCTACTTGCCATTTTAAGTGGACCAAAAAATTATAACTTATTTATATTTTACAATCACCTTACATAAGCATAGAGTCTGCTTCTATTGAGTTTTTGCAGTATTCTGAAAATGTAGATAAATTGTGAGGATTCTGGCTTCTATACAGGTGTACTTAGCTACTAGGTACTAGCCAAAATTGTAAGACTGCTTTTCTGTGCTGGAAACATAAAGTTAATGTCTTTCGGGCTTGGTCCAAAAGAGGGTACAAACAATGAGAGGGAATTTGGAAAAAAAAAAACTAAAACCCAGGAGATGTTTCTTTCTAGGTCATCAGTGAGGTTGTTCTCATTTTTGGCATGAACTGTTTAGCTATGTCCCTTTTAAAAATGTGTTTTTCTTTTAGTTTTGGATCATATCATCAGTTCAAAATAGATCTTTTAATTATGGTTTGGTGTGAGTTACTTCATACCAAATATACTATGACACGTTATTTGGAAGCCTAAAGAGAAGGAACTTAGGGACACATACCATACAAAGTATAATTGTGCAACTTTTAAAATCTTGGCTCTGTTATCTTTCCAAGATATGGTAACACTTGTCAATAATCACAAGCAAAACTTTGGCATTAAACTTTTGATGATATGTTCCCCAAATTACTCATCTAGATAATGTGATCTGAAATTTTTTAAAGTAATCAGTAAAATATGATTTTTATGGCTTATCTAAAAAATATCATAGACCTACATAAATTTTTAATTTTGTTTTGTATCTTTTTAATGTTCTTTAATATGTTTATATGCCTATTTCTGAACCAATGATAATTATACAATTCTCAGTGAAGACATTTCATGTGTCAGCAGATTGTCATCAGAGAGAGAGAGAAAGAGAATGAATGATTGTAATTTGGGGAGATAAGATGAGGACTAAAGAGAGAGAGAGACATAGAAGACATAAGATATGTTTCTTTTAGGGGGATAAGATAAAGAATAAAGAGGGAGAGACATAAAAGGCATAAGATATGTATCTTCATCTCAGTGGGCTTAAAATCTAGTATGGTAGGTGGAACTAAAACTTAAGTACAAAAACATTCTGAAGTACCATATGCTAAGTAATAGCATATCTGATAGGTAATAATTGCAGACTGGCTAATTGGAATAAGTCTTATAGGATTTGAAGGACTCAGTGGACATGTAAAAAACAAGAGCTAAGACCTAAAAGAGGGGAAAGAAAACGGGCAAGCCAAGCAAAAAGTTTATTGAATAGGAAAAAGATTTTAATGCTTATGATAAATTAAAGGCTTATCCTGTTCTGAGTACTATGCCGAAATTTTACAGCGCTTTATTCCCCTTTATTCAATTCACCTATAGTTTATTTTGTTCTCACAAGAACACCATTTGTTAGATCTTAACTTTTCCATTTCATAGATGAGGCTAAAAGAATTACCCAAGGACATTCAGTGCTAAGGTGAAGAGCGCTTAACTCTGTCTCCAAAGATCCAACACTAAAACATATATTGCAAAGCTGCAAAAATTATATCTGTGTTTTTGGTTCAAGAATTTAGTGTCAAAGATAAGAACAATTGTAGGAACAAAAAAGGTAGTCCAGAGGCAGACCCTAGTGTGTATAGGAGATCAGTGAGCAGTGGAATCACTACAAATGAATGGAATTTGTACATTTCAACAAATATTATTTAAACAGTTCAAAAGTATTTTTAGAAGACAAAATAAATTTATACATAATATCATAGAACAATCAATTCTAGGCAATCAAGTAAATACTTAGAAAAGTGAAGTAACAAAAATGGATTTTTGACCTGATCTCTAGATGTGAAAAAGTGGAGCAGTGGAGGAAATTACATGCAAACATTTGATAGATTTATCTATCAAGCCAGTCATTCCCCTCTCCACTTGTTATCAAAGGAAGCAGTGCTCATTGTTGAAAATGTAGAATGGATAGGGAGAAAATTGAGAGAGCAGAAAAAATTAGCAATTTGATATATTTTCTTCCAATAATTTTTTTTACTAAATTGGCTATACACTAATCGATCATATGGATATTTTTAATCCATCCCCTGATGGGCATTTATTTCCTATTTTATCAGTACTATGAATAACACTGTGATGAATATCTCTTTGGAAAAGTCTTGGTTCCCTCAAGAAGGATTTAGTCAATGATAATCTACCACACTGAACTAAAAATTGGGAATAGCAAAGTTGTGGCACTGGGCTTGCCAATAATATAATCAACTTTATACTTTGATAGCATTCTAGAGACTAATTCTTAGACCTTAATGAGTAAGACTAGACTTATTAGAATCTAGTGAAAACTAGCATAAACATAATTCAGACAGAGAAAAAAATATTCTTAGTTTATTATATAGTTTGATAATTTGTTTTATGACATATGCAAGTATCCACATGGAATTCTCCTTATAGTATGGATGGTGTAGACTATGCTTTGTCTGTCTTCACCCTTTCCTCCTTTTTAAAGTGGGAATTGGCTAACAGACAGCATGCTGAATCTTAACAGTCCCTCTGATACCCCTCACAGTTGTATTTTGTAGAGAAAAACTATCACTGAATTAGTTATGATTAATTAATACTACATGCTTAAGATGATATGAGACATTAAAGCAACAGAAGAAAGTTTTGAGAACAAGTTCCCAAAGCCCTTCAATATCAAATGCTTTTTCTTAAATTTTGATGAAAACGATTTCAGGATAGGAAGGGCTGCAGTGAGAACTGCAGAACTGCAGTAGTATTGTTATTACTATTTTACTTAACAGGAAAGATTATTACATTCCAGTATAATTAAAGGAAAACAGGAATCTGAACATCTTTTCAGATTAACAGTTTGACTTCTTGTATGTTATCTGTCTTAAACCACTTCTTTGAACTAATACCTTATTTCTTATAGGTTACATATAAGAGTATAAGACAGTAGAAAAAGAAGTAGCCTAAGTGTTGGAAGAGTTGACATGTTAATCCCAGTTATTCTTTTAATGAGCTATATGACCTTGGCAAATCATTTCATCTCTCTGGGCATGTAATTACTAATTTATAAAATGAAGTAGGTAACATAGATTTAAAATACTTATATTGTATTATTTTTATTATTTTGTCATGTTAACTATACCTGATTTTAAATGTGTGTGCATGTTTGTGTATCTTTTTTAGAGACAGGGTCTTGCTGTGTTACCCAGGCTGGGGTGCAGTGGCCCAGTCATATCTCAATATAACTTTGAACTCATGGGCTCAAGTGATCCTCCTGCCACAGCCTCTTGAGTAGCTAGGACTACAGGCACCTGCTACCATACCCAACTAATTTTTTTTTTTATTTTTTGTAGAGAAGAGATCTTGCTGTGTTGCCCAGGCAGGTCTCAAACTCTTGACCTCAAGCAATCCTCCTGCCTCAGCCTCCCAAAGCACTGGGATTACAGGCATGAGCCACCATGCCCAGCTTGTTTTAAAGATATATTTTAATATTGTTCATAGTAGATATACTTTAAAATTTTCACCTAAATTATGTTCTACAGAATACTATACCAAGTCATCTTCTGAATAAGGAGTATTTTTTAGATGAATGTGCATTGTAGAATTTATTGCCTGACTTTTTTTTTTATGACCAAATGTCCTCTTTGTGGAATGTTTGAATATGCTATGTTACATAGTCATTAAACAAAGTTTTGATTCTTTGTATGTGTTGACATTCCCAATGTGTCACTAGGGCACTAGATCCTATAGATGTGCTGTAAATGAAGAGGTCCAATAAGTTTGACAAATACTGTATATTATACATCCTGTCCTTGGACTTGAAAACAATATGTGCACATCAAAGTTTGAGAAATCCTGCAGTAAAGGAACTTGGCTTAACTTACTGTTTCTAAAATTCTTTGGTTAGAAGACCCTTTGGTGACGTAATGTTTATTACGTTCCAAGAGAAAACACTTTGAAAAATGTTGCTTTACATGTATGTTTAAAAGAAAAAATAGTAACTTATGAACTCTGTGCTACTAAAATATGAAGCTTTCCGAGTGAATATATACTAGCCCTATAATTGAATGTGTTCTGCCTTCTGAATACGGTAGAGCCCAGGAACTATACTGTTGGCAGGGAAAATCTGCAGACTTTTCTCTTTGCTTGAAATAAACTTGATTCTCAACTAAAGACTAGTAACCTAATTTGTCTAAGCTTGTTATCTTAAAATGTGTATTTCTTATGTATTCATTATTTTCCAGACCAATGAAAGAATAAACAAGGTTTTGCCATGTGACCATATCAACATAATTAAAAGACTTTTTGGCAAGAAGTGAGGAAGGTTTTGGGGGGGAATTTCAGACCTTACAGAATTTTGCAACTACTTGAACTCCTTTATTTCCAATTCTGAGAAATTTTTTAAGTTCTTAAATTGCTTTACTGAGGCAACTCTATGTAATGATATACTGTAATATATTACATTTTGAAAAGGAAATTTAGAACTGAAAATTTTCTTACTTGCAGAATTCTTTTTATCCTTTTTAAAACTAATTAAAGAAATGATTTTTAAGGAAGATTTTTTAGTGTAATATGATATTGTTGAAATGAACAAAGCACAAGAGATGTTGGATGCAGCAACTCTTTTCAGGATAGAAAGGATGGGACTTGATGTTACTTTGATGTGAAAATCAAGCATCAGGGTGCAAAACAAAGATGAGGCTGAAGTGATGAACTTAAATTGTGGACAGGATAAACTTCCTAAAGCTTGTGCTTATCTGCTATATGATTCATCACATAAATTCAACAATCTAGTACTTTTTAGCATTTTGTCTCAAGATATGTTTGAAGAGCAAAATCACTTTGGAGGCAAATTGGTATGGTGGGTACTAATTTATCCCATATTATTGAAGCACAGGGACTATGGACTATGCATAATATAAGCTACACAAAAGCTGAGAATCCTAGCAGATGTAGTCCATAGCAATAATTGGTTGGCAAGAATATCTACAAACGGGCAAGTTGGGACATGTTATGATATATGTGAGAGATAAGGTGACCTTGCAAGTCAATGTGAGATAATTCAGTGAACAGTGTTTAAGGTAAATTTGCATCATTAATGAGACCTACTAAAAACAAGGAATAATCTTAAGTTAGAAGAAGGTTTATAAATGTTGTTCTGCTAATATGTGAAAATATTTTGTAAAATATGATATTTAAAAGCATTATTAGACTATCTCACATTCATAGACTGTTTTGAATTTCCTGCTTATTTTCAGGTTTCTCACATCTTTTCAATATGTGAAAATCTGTCATTGTAAAACTATACCAAATAAAGCCAGCATCATTATATAATTATTACATAAAAGATATTGTAGCAACTATATAGAAAAGGGAGTATTCCCCTTACATAATAAATTATTTGTAGAACAGTTTGATCATGAACATCATATTAACCATCTCGTAGAACAAACTTCATTTTATCTAACAGTTTTGGGGGGTTTTTTGTTATTCTTGTTTTTATCATAGCAGTACATTTTGCTTTGAAAATAAGAATATGAATTTTTCTCTGAACTTGGGACATTGTATTCTTGTAGGAGAGTTACTGGAACTAAGAATAATAACATTTTAGGATTTGCAGCATATTTACAAAGTAAAAGTTACCTACTGTAATAAAAAGCAATATAAATAAAAATGAAATTATTTTTACTTAATGCTGATTTACATTATATTGGACCTTTTCCCTTTCTTGTTAATAACTACTATTCCTTTTACTGAGTGTTTGAATAAAAAACAACTTTTTATTTTTTTTGAGACAGAGTCTCACTCTGTTGCTCAGGCTACAGTGCCGTGGCATCAGCCTAGCTCACAGTGACCTCAAACTCCTGGGCTCAGGCAATCCTCCTGCCTCAGCCTTCTGAGTAGCTGGGACTACAGGCATGCGAAAACATGCCCAGCTAATTTTTTCTATATCTTTTTAGTTGACCAATTCATTTCTTTCTATTTTTAGTAGAGACAGGGGTCTCGCTCTTGCTCAGGTTGGTTTCAAATTCCTGACCTTGAGTGATCCTCCCACCTCAGCCTCCCAGAATGCTAAGATTACAGGCATGAGCCACCACGCCCGGCCAAAAATAACTTTTAATAAATGACCAATACATTCTATTTGGGATTTTGGTCAAATAAGTTAATGGTCATTTATTTGAAATGGTTATCTGCTTACTCTAGCTGACTTCTAATGGTACTGTAGGACATTTATCATAATCTCATAAAAATGTGGATAGCTTTATCTCTTCCAGGAATTTTAGTCATTCTTTTGTCATTTCAAATTTGTTAGTAATCCATAAAGAATATGATTCATTAAGTGTGGAAATCTTTGGTAAATTTATATTCATCACATTTTTATTATTTCTAAGGATTCCAGAAACCAACCAACCTAATTTTAGTTTTTGCTTTGTAACAAATGAAAAGCTTTCAAGAGCATATGGACCTTATCAAACATATAAAAAGTAAATAGTTCCCTTTGGATATGTGCATTCCACAGACATCTAATACTTGGTTATACTTCACTATACTACGAACTAAATGGGCTATAAAGGAAATAGAAAATATAGTTCTTGACCTCCATGAGTAGGGGGAAAAAGACCCCCCTTGGTAAAATACTCAGAAAATTCATTCGTGCACGTATACAGTGAGCAAACATTAAGTATCAACTATATGCCCAGCCTTTATTTTAGAAACTGGGAAATCACCATTGAACAAAATAGAAACCCTGGCCTTTATGGAGCATATTCTAGTGGAGGAGATAAACAAACCAAAAAACAAGTTAAGTAAAATGGATAATATGTTGGGTAGTGACAAGTGCCTTGGGGAAAAATAAAGCAGAAAAAATTTATAATGAGTGTTAGGGAATTGCAGTTTTAAGTAAGGTAGTCTGCAAAAGTTTATTAGAGCAGAAGATGCTTGAATAAAGACCTAAAAGAGATGAGGGACTGACCCATTAGGCTATCTGTGGAAAGAGTATTCCAGGCAAAGGAACAACAAGCAAGTACATAGACCAGTAGCTGGGAGTGTGCCCAGTGTGTTGGAAGAGCAGAAAGGAAGAAAAGTGGAGCTGAAGAAGAATAAAGTAGATGAAACGAGACAGGCTATTTTAATAATCCCGACAAGAGATGATGGTGGATCACAGTATTAAGGCAGCAATGGAGGTGGTGAGAAATCAGCATGTGTTGACTAGTGGGATATGGGCTATGAAAGGGAGGGAAATCAGAATTTTTGTTTTGCCAAGTAGAAGAATAGGATAGCCATTACTGAGAGGGGGCAATACTGCAAGAGGATTGGGGTTTAGGGAGAAAGAATGCAGCTATGTTTTGGGTATGTTTGAGATGTCTCTTGATCATCTAAGTAGAGATGTCAAGCAGGCGGTGAATATTGCATTTTGCCACATTTTGTGGAAAGGTTTGGAAGAAGAAATTAAGTATAAGCAAGTGTGATATGTTGGTAAACTGTGCTGGAAAGTAAGAGAGAGAAAAAAATTCAGTAAAGAAAAGGCTTCAGGGAAGAAGATAAATTTTAAGCTAGACCTTTGATTAGTGTAACAGAAAGATGGCTGGGCCTGGTGGCTCACGCCTGTAATCCTAGCATTCTGGGAGGCCAAGGTGGGTGGATTGCTCGAGGTCAGGAGTTCGAAACCAGCCTGAGCAAGAACGAGACCCCGTCTCCACTATAAATAGAAAGAAATTAATTGGCCAACTAATATATATAGAAAAAACTAGCCGGGCATGGTGGCACATGCCTATAGTCCCAGCTATACAAGGCAGGAGGATTGCTTGAGCCCAGGAGTTTGAGGTTGCTGTGAGCGAGGCTAACGCCACGGCAACAAAAGTGAGACTCTGTCTCAAAAAAAAAAAAAAAGAAAAAAAGAAAGAGAAGGGAATTCTAATTGGGGAAATTGTGCTAGAGTCTTAAAATATCATCTAGAGAAAAATCTGAATGCTTTATTACCTTGCTCTTTTTTTTCTTAAAACTTTAACAGTAACAGTGTGTCATATAGTAGTATTATAGAACAGTAGGTACACAAGAAATATTTGTTGACTCATAAATGAGAATATTTTTCCAAGTTTATTAGCCAGTATTTAGTCACTGAAATTTGGGTGTTTTTTTTAAGACTTTCAAGTTTTTTTTTTTCTTTTCGAGACAGGATCTCATTCTATCACATGGGCTGGAGTGCAGTGCTCCAGTCTCAGCTCACTGCAACCTTGAACTCCTGGGCTCAAACAATCTTCCCACCTCAGCCTCCCAAGTAGCTGGGACTACAGGTGCATCCACCACACCTGGATAATTTGTGTAATATATATATATATATATATATATATATATATATATATATATTATATATTTTTTTTTTAGAGATAGGATGTCACTATGTTGCCCAGGCTGGTTTCAAACTCCTGGCCTCAAGCAATCCTCCTGCCTCAGCCTCCCAAATTGCTGGGATTACAAGAATGAGCCACTGCACCTGGCCAAGACTTCCTTTTTTTTATTGTGGTAAAATATACTTAAGATTTGCCATTTTAGTCATTTTTATGTGTACAGTTCTGTGACATTAAATACATTTTGAAACTTAATTTTGTGTGTAAAAATGTTTTCTCAAAATATCGGCATTTTTGCTAATTGCAAAAGCAATGTAAGTTGATTGTGCTTTACTTTCCAAGAGAATTGAGCATTCTACAAGTCTTACAATCCTTCTTTGAAAGATTAAGACAAGTAGAAAAACAAAAACAAAAATTAGTGCCTTATTTCTGAAATAGACTTTTTTCCTTCTCTTGAAAATTGGCTTTCCATTTAAGTGAATATTGTTTTTAATTGCTTGGGTCACTATTTAAAATAATTTGAACATGTCTTATTTACCTTTGACTACTGGTACTTCACTCAGAAAGGAAATGCTCAAAGTTGTGATACATATCTGAAACTGAAGGAGTTTTTCAAAAATGAAATGAGTATTCCCTGCTTCATAATTTCTTGCCTACTAGCAATCTTAGATTGCTCTCAACTATTATTTGCAGTTTGATTTTTCTAAATTATACTTTGTAATTAATTTTGAATTTTTTGTATATTACATTGAAGGTGTGTGATGTCTATCTTTTGTGAATTATGGATCTAGGAAATTCTTTCTGTCTGTTGATTACAGTGTCTCTTTTTCTAGGGAGCAAAGAAGGAAGAGATTGAAGGTGAAGAGGAAGTGTCTGGTTTAATTCAGCCTGCAGAAGTGTTTGCTCCCAAAAGCCTGGTGTTGGTATCCAGATTAGATTATCCAGAAATTTTTAGGGTAAAGAACTCATAGTTATCATTAATTTGTATTATTGTATAAAGCTCTTTTGAATAAACCATGGTGCAAATTTTTTGCATTGAATCAGTAGATCGATTTAGGAATTCACCAGTAAAATGAGTGTGAACGTAAGAAATATATTCATGTTGGGTGAAATGAACACCTGAATAAGTTAATGTGATTACTTAAATTCTAAGGATGTACTGTTTGTTTTAAAATAGGTCCCATATTTATTGAATCAAAAATGTATAAATCCTAAATAAATAATTTGATTAACTACAGTAATTTTAAAATGCATTAGTGATTTAACAACTTTGTATATGTTTATTCACCTTATGAGGAATCATGTTCAAGTAAATAGGATCAGTGTTTGAGATTTCAAATAATTCTAATCATAATCCTGCCAACATAGCTTTAAAACATTGTTTACTTCCAGATCTTTTCTTCTTTTAGATACTCAGAATTTTCAAATGTAAGAAAAAATTTTAATTTATTTATAGATATATGTACTAATATGTAATTTCTGTAAAGCTTTTCCAGAAAGTGAGTTTATATATATTCTAAACAAATTGTTAGTAACAAGATTTCAATGAAAATGGTTAAGTCCTAACAAATACTAAATGTGCAGAGTCACAAATTTCAATAACCTGAAAGATACATAAAGATTATATTTTATCTTCTATTTTGCCACCTGCCTTCTTCTGAGCTGAAAGTGTTAATCTTATCATCTTGTCTCTATTTTGCAATCCTTTGTTATAATTTACATGTTAAGTTGTTCTATAGAATAAATGTTCTGGATATATAAGAACCACAAAACAAAATTTCTACATTTTTTATCTTGAAATTTGGAGTTCTGCAAAGTAGTTGAGGCAAAAACAATTTAGCCCTACAGATTTGCTACAGTGGTTATCTGAACACAAACACCTGTTTTACCAATTATGGATTTCTGCTTTCTGTAAACTCATCTGAGAAGCTCATTTGGAGGTTCTGGTTCTAGAGGAAAATTTAATAAACTTAATATTTGCTGCTTAAAATTTATTCCACGTTGACTGTAGAGTATACTTTACTAGGTTCAAAGAGAAATTTTCCTAGAAGCAGATTTCCAACAATTTATTTTTAGTGCTTTTTCCATGAAATAACTACATGCATTTTTGTCTTTGCAGGCTTGCCTGGGTTTAATCTACACTGTGTATGTGGACAGTCTCAATGTCTCCTTGGAAAGTCTCATTGCAAACCTTTGTGCCTGCCTTGTCCCAGCAGCTGGAGGGTCTCAGGTAAATAGACTAGAAAGGAAGATGGTGAAGGACTGTTCCTATTCCCCTCTTCTCTAGTAATTTATGAAGAAAGGGAAAGAAAGAATTCTTTAAATATTTTTGTTTTAAAGAGGATCCTAGGCCGGGAGTAGTGGCTCTCACCTGTAATCCTAGCACTCTGGGAGGCTGAGGAGGGTGGATTGCTCAAGGTCAGGAGTTCGAAACCAGCCTGAGCAAGAGCTAGACCCCGTCTCTACTAAAAATAGAAAGAAATTAATTGGCCAACTAATATATATAGAAAAAATTAGCCAGGCATGGTGGCTCATGCCTTTAGTCCCAGCCACTTGGGAGGTTAAGGCAGTAGGATTGCTTGAGCCCAGGAGTTTGAGGTTGCTGTGAGCTAGGCTGACGCCATGGCACTCACTCTAGCCTGGGCAACAAAGCAAGACTGTCTCAAAAAAAAAAAAAAGAGGATGCTAGTTTAGTTAAGCATTGTCCCTATGGTCTGCCTTCTAGACATTCAAGAATCCATTCTTTTCTTAGTGTCACAAGATTAATTTTAACACAGGGTTCATTTTTCACATAGTATAATTAGAAGTCATATTTTGTGTAACATGAACTCCAGTTTATATTTTCTTAGAAATACAAAGCGTATTCTTTTACCTTTTTATTCCTTTATATAATTATACCTCATTTTCATTAACCTAAATAAAAAATGTTTGAGTGATTAAAAATTAGGAGGTAACATTAAGAAAAACACTCAACACAGTTCTTTGTAATGTTATAACTACTTATGAATAGATTCATTTATTCTGTCCTGAAATTTTTATATTTGTCTCTAACATAGAAAAATAAAAACCTCAGCTGCTATGATTTATTTATTGTTTCAAGGTCAGCCATACTTTAAAAACAATAAACTCCCTCCCTTAAGCCTTAAAAATGATTAGTCAATAACTTATTTTGTTTATTCTTACATAATATTGTTAAGAAGATAGCCCTCTAAAAATTACATTGTCCTCAGTCTGATGAAGATGTGACTTATAGTGAAATTGGCATCCCTTTTCTTTGCCCTTTGCCTTTTTAACTGTCTTCTGTCTTTCCTATTGTCCTTATCTTAAATTTTTATCCTCTTTTTTTTTTTCCCTATTCTTTCCTTCTTTATTCTTCTCTCTCTGCTCCAAGGGCAGAATATTAAATGTGACTTTGGTCGTAGTTGGACCTAAACTATAAAGTAGCAGAATTATTTTTATGGGCCTTTACTAAAGTTGTTGACCTAACATTTTATTATCTTTTAACCAGTTATGATTGTCAGTGATTGTTGTGTCTCATCTGTACTAGATTGTCAACTTTTGACTACTGAATTTTCTTGTACTATTTTCAGTTGTATATAAAGTAAACTTAAATATTTTGGGCTATCCATTGTTGCCCTTTGCATCTGTTAATTGGATCTTATATGGTCATTTGCTCTAAAATTGAACTTCAGAGGAATTTTTATTTAAGAAAATGTCTGATATCATTTATGTGTGTTTCTTCCATTCTGCAGAAGCTGTTTTCCTTGGGTGCAGGAGATAGACAGCTGATCCAGACTCCTTTACATGATAGTCTTCCCGTCACAGGCACTAGTGTGGCTCTCCTATTCCAACAATTGGGTATGTCTTTTCTCCTATTTTCAATGTTCTCTTTTTTCTTGTATGAAAAAGATTTAAGTTCACATCACCTGACATGAATCAAGATAAAACAAATCATTAAATATTTTTTATATATAAATATATAATTTTGTGGGTCCTAATCTTACCAAGTGTTCATTCTTTATAAAAATTTTTAACTCAGGCCCCTTTTGTTCTTAGGTCAACTAGACTTTTATAAAGTGGACTTATTTTCTTTATGCTAAATGATGAACAGATGGTATATTTACTATTTTTCTTTTCCTTAGATGAACTGCTTTTGAAGAAACCTTGTCAGATGGGACTAAAAGTCCCATCCTTCTCATCCCACCATTTGTTTGGGACTTTATCTCCAATTTTCTAGCAATGCTTAGGTTCAAAAATTGGGAGAAAGATACTAGAAAGTATTTTCTGTTCATTGGGCAGCTTGTTATTTTATTAAGAAATAACATAACTTAAAAGTGAGGATATTTCAGAGGGCTGCCCAGAGATTCTTGTTTACTTTACCTCTGACTTGCCCTTTATTTATGGTTGCCACTCTCTTTGACTCAGTTATTGTCATTGTTCTCCATCTGCATTTATCTTTTTCTGGTTATGTTGAAACTGTCCCTTTCCTGAGGTCTACATTCTGCCTCTCTGTGGAATTCTTAGTTCCTTGCACAAAAATTTTGCTCTCTTATTTCCTTCCTGTCTCATATTGAATTTTACCTATAGCTTAGCTCCCTAACTTATCACTCCCTTTTCATTAGTGTCCCCATCCTTATTCTTCTGCTCTAACTTCAATCAGTGAAAATTAGAGAACTTTAGAAGAGATTAGTGTAAATATTAGTAGAGTCTTCCAGTATCTGAATAAAAATGAATGGTGATAGCAATCCCGAAAGTGGTTCTTCCCCATTACATCTGCCTTCTCCTCAGGAGTTCAACTCTAAAAGTAAATCTCCCATTGGTCAAAAGGATACAAAATTTCAGTTAGGAGAAATAAGTTCAAGAGATCTGTTATGCAACTTGGTGGCTATAGTTAGTAACAATGTATTATGTACTTGAAAATCACCAAGAAAACAGATTTTTAAGTGTTCTTACCACAAAAAAAGATAAGTGTGTGAGGTAATGCATACATTAATCAGCTCCATTTAGCCCATCAACAATATACATATTCAAAATATCATGTGGCACACCATGAATATATACAGTGTTTGTCAACTTAAAAAAATTATGTCTAACTTCTCTCTGTGAAAATTTCTACTCATGGAGTCATCATAATTAAGTCTTAATATATTTAAAGATGTTTTCTTTAATGTATGATATAGGGTAATCCCTTTCTGGTGTTACTTCTCCAAAGAACATCTTGTTGATTACATCCATGGTCCTTACTAACCTTTGACTTAATTGCTTTTAGCCAAGCACCATTCCTCTGATCTTTTTACTTTTAGAAGGGGCTGAATACCTGTAAAGGGTCAATCAAGGCAAAAATTTACTATGAAGAAGAATAGAAGAACATGACACAGATATAATTATTTCACAGTCCCAGATACTACCATTTCTCTTGAACTTGCTTTTTGTATTTTTTAAAATTTTTAATTTTTTTAGCAACACAGTGTTGCTCTGTCAGCCAGGCTGAGGTGCAGTGGTATGATCATAGCTCACTGTAGCCTTAAACTCCTGGGCTCAAGCAATCATCTCACCTGGGCCTCCCAAAGTGCTGGGATTACAGGCATGAGCCACTATGCTTAGCCTCTCTTGAACTTAATGAATCCTGTGTAAATCTCTCATGCTTTCAGTTGTACAATGATTTTGTGGGGAAAGGAAGTGGTTGTTACTGCTGTTTAGTGGCCAGGACCAGGGATATTAAACATTTTGCCATTTGCAGGATGTTTATGCAGTAGAAGACTTTTACCCCAAATACCATTAGCATTCCCACTAAGAAAAATAGATAAGATATAAATTTATAAAATCTAGACTTCTCTTCCAATAATAGTGGCCTGTGTAATTCGGATTAACCCTCTTAACAATGACAACTAGAAAAGATATACAAATATAAACAATATCTGCTTGAAGGTATCACAGACAGTAAAGAATTACCAAGCCATGATCCCAGAAAAAAACAAGTGAGCCAGACATTTGGGACCATTTTTTTAAAGGCTCTTATTGATTTTGGAAGAAGTAACTGAGAAGCTGATCAGCACTGTTGATACTCCCATGGGGGAAAAGAGAAAACTGGAATTCAAGTTTTAACAAGGTGGATTCCTTTATAAAGCTCTTGTGCTTTGAGTTGAGACCATGAAAAACTATAACCTAGGAGGGGGTAAAAATCAGAAGTAGACAGACTCCCTCAGGAGCTGAAATAGAGCTGGAAATCATTTCAGTTCCTTGACTTGGATTAAGATGATCCTTGATGCTTCTGTCTCTATCCATCTTAAAGAAGTAAAAGTAAATCCTCTCAGAAACAAGATAACTACATTCTAGGCTCCAAAATGTCTCTGAATTTTTATATTCAATCAGAATAACCAGGAAGATGAGAACCAAAGCTAATGAAAGAAATACAAAGAAACTATAGACAATATAAAAGACCCACAGGGGCTCTAGCAAATGGAGATATCAGATGCAGAAATTAAAATAACTATGCTTAAAATAGTGAAGGAAATAAACAGTCAACATTGAGAATTTGGTCAGCCAAGTGGCACAACAGAAAGTTCCAGCCCACCTTCCCTGACAGAAACACTGATTTAACAAAGATATACTGACAAAAATACCTGTATAACAATTCCAAAATCCAGGTAAGTTGTTGCAGTACCCCAGGCTTGCACAAAGTCAAGAACAGCAGCAATGAAACAGGTTAGTAGAATAATTTCATGTTACCTACATCAGCCCGTGGCCCAATTCTTCCAGGCTTGGGGGTGTAGGGAGGAGAGAAGATTGGCGCTCACATCCCAAATTCTGGCTGTTGAATAGGCTGCCAAAGGGACTTGTTTCTGTGTCACCTCAATGGAAAAACAAGCAGAAACTGGCATAGTTTGGATGTCTGCAGTGGCTGAGAACTAAGAAGGGGAATGCATACTATAGCCTGCAAAGCTTGGTGTGATTGGGAGAAGGCACAAAACTTGAGACTTATCCCTCAGAAGGAAGAGAAAGGAACATTTAGTGTTATGACTTTTCAGTGTTGCCTGAGTACTGGTGAAAAATGTGAACAACTTGGAAATTTTATTCGTTGCTAATAGGAATGTGAAATGGTACAGCTATCTTGGAACACAGTTTGACTTTTCTTTTTAAAAGTTAAGCAAACCACAAATACAAAAACATAAAAAAAAAAAGTTAAGCAAACCATATGATTCAGCTATTTCGCCCCTCAGGCATTTACCCAAGGAAAATGTTAGTACATGTTCATAAAAATATTTGCATGTGAATGTTCATAGCCATTTTATTTGTAGTAGTAAAAAACTGGAAATAAGCACAGTGTCCACAGTGATAATTGATAATAGAAATGGATGAAAAAATCTGTGGTATATCCATACAATTAAATGCTACTAATCATTATGAAAAATGAATTATTGATATGTACAAAGTAGATTAACCTGAAAGTAATTGTGCTGAATGAAAAATACCAGATAAAAATTGTATACTGTACAATTAGGTATTTATAAAGTTCTAAAAAAGGTAGTCTAATCTATAGTGACGGAAACAAGTCATTGGTTACTTGTGGGTAGGAAGCAAGAGATTACAAAGGAACATGAGCAAACTTTTTGGATGGTGTTTGTGTTCATAATCTTGACTGTGGTGATGGTTTTACAGGTATGTATGTATGTTAAAATGTGTCAAATTCTAAAAGAAAATTGAAAACATATATTCGCACAAAAACTTATACATGAATTTTATAGCAGCATTATTCATAACAGGCAAAAAATGGAAGCAACCCAAATATCTGTCAACTGATGAATGGATAAACAAATTGTGGTATATCCACACGATGGAAAATTATTCAGCCACAAAGTAGAACGAAGTATTGATACATACTACAACATGGATGAATCTTGAAAACATACTAAGTGAAAGAAGCTGGGCACAAAACTTGGCTTATATTATATGATTTTTTCATAGGAAATGTCCAAAATAGGCAAATCTATAGAGACAGAGTAGATAAGTGATTACCAGGAGCTAGAGGGAGGGGGCCATGAGAAGTGACTGGTAATGGGAATGGGGTTTCTTTTAGGGAATGAAATTATTCTGGAGTTAGATACTAATATGCTTGCCCACCTTGTGGCTATACTAAAAGCCACTGAATTGTATTAATATATTTTAAAAGAGTAAATTTTATGGTTAGTAAAGGAAAAACCGTCAAGAGATTTGTCAAAAGAACTCAGGAGCCACGTTGAAGAGGCTCATGACTGATCTAAAATGGTAGAACTTGAGCTTCAAAAATTATAATAATTGCAATTGGCTGAGACCCAACAAATATTTTAGTATCCATGAATTCATAATCTTAAAATAAAAAGGAATTGTCAGCTACCTCAGAATATGTCAGAGAATCAATTTATTATCTTGAAAACTTATCAAGCAAAAGAATCATGGTAACCCAATAGTAGTTGAGGGAAATTATCTTTTCTAAAAAAGTATTCTAATTAATAAATGGAAAAGAAATGATAGAAATAGAATGCCATCGTTTTACAACCCTCAGTGAATGAAGATCTAAGCATCAACAGCTGTTACCACAGAAAGAAAACCAAGCTACATCATATGCCTTACCTTACCAAATCCTACTTACTGTTTTGCCAGAGGGATTAAACCTGAATTGTACCAAGAGCACGTAATTTACCAAAATCCAAGCTATTGGAAACTGTCAGTCAGATATCTCAGGTCCTTTAATAAATAAATTATAAGGAAAAGAAAGGAATGGAGGAAGAACTTCTAGATTAAAAGAGATTTGACAGATATCCAGATTTTAATAGAGTAAGACTGAACTATAGTGTTTAGGGATGCACTTTAGGGTAATAGAACTGCCTCAGGAAAAAAGGAAAGTGAGTAATATAAAAGTCAGGATTGTCCAGGTACAGTGGCTCACACCTATTATCCACTCCTTCGGGAGGCCAAGGCTGAAGGATTCTTTAGGAGGCCAGGAGTTTGAGACCAGCTCAGGCAACATAGCAAGACTCCGTCTCTAAAAAAAAAAAACAAAATTAGCTAGACATGGTGGCATGTGTTGTAGTCCAGGTACTTGGGAGACTGAGGTATGAGGATTGCTTGAACCCAGAAGGTCGCAGTTATAGTGAGCTGTGATAGCACCACTGCAATCTAGCCCAAGGGACAGAGTGAGATTCTGTCTCAAATAAATGAATGAATGAACAAATGAATGTCGGGATGGTTACTTATGACAACAGAGGGGATTATAATTGGGGGCACATGAAAGGGGCTTTTTAGAGTTGCTAGCAAAAGTTCTCTGTCTTGAGATTGGCAATCATGTTTTATTATATATAAAAAACGTTCTCTGTCTTTATGTGGGTGGTATTTGTTAGATAATTTATTCAGCTGTACATTGGATTTGTGTGATTTTCCATATCTGTTTTATAATAAAACAATTTTTTAAAGTTGTAAAATTATTTAAGTCCTTTATGTGCATACCTAACTTGTATTAAAAAAAAAAAAAAACCAACCTAATACAACAGGTTAAGCAAAGTAGAGATTTTGTCCTTTTCACATAACAAAAAGCTGGAGGTAGGCAGTCCAGGGCTGATATGTATTGGTTCCAGGATGTCTTGAGGGATGCTATGGAAATTATATCGTACGCTTTTTTCCTGTTTATCTATAAGGAATTTTCCCTTACTGGACTATGAGCTTCAGAAACTACCATGTCTTATTATTCTTTGTGTCCTCTATATCTGACATGCTGCCTTAGGTACAAAAGGCATCAATGCTTATTGAATAAATGAATAACTGCATTCGGCATGGAGCAATAGCAGTCATACACTATTAAAAGATTTTTCTGTTTACTGGTGAAGTACACAGGAATACATGATGATTTGAAGATCAAATTTTGTTATTTTACTCTCTAGTATTTTAACTTCATTATCTTTTGCTTGCATATTCTAAATTTACTTTTTCAGGGAAAGAACAGGGAAGATAAGAAAGGAAAGCAGAAAGAAAGATATAGTGCTGTGTGCAGAGTTGTAGTTTCTAAAGCATGAGGTGGTGATAATTCTATCTAAAGGCATTTTGGTTGGACATTGTCAAAGGCCTATATTAGACCATTATCAGAGTTCACTACCTGGGTTGGGGGTGGAGGGATGGTGGTGGTGGACTTTACAAAGCATAGACAGGAAGTAGATAAGACTGTAAGATTCTTTTGTAGCCTTGACTAGTTTTCCTGTGAAAGGTCTAAATGTAAGTATAGCATTTCCTCTGTTCTTCTCTCTAAGAATTGTTATGATAATGAATTTGTTTTTCCCAGTTTAAAAGATTTCTCTGCTTGCCTAAAATAATTATGTGAACTTCTGCCATTTCAAACTGCATTCCACATAATTTCCTGTTAATCACCTTCATCTCTCACTTGCCATCTTTTTTGTTTATTTGTTTTTTTTCTTTGTTGCAGCATATGTGAAGTACTTTTGTTTACCTGAAGATTTGTGTTTTTAAGTATGGTAAATGGTGGGTTTTTTTTATATTAATAAGGAACTGGTTTTTATAGCCCCTCTGATATTTTATTCTAATGTATCCTGTTGCAGTTGGGTGTCTCTCCCTGACTCATATAATCTTGTAAAATTGTCTTGACATTTTTTGTCATATTTGTTCACCATAATTTGGATTTTAATTGTAAGCATACTCATTTTAGAATACTTCCAAGTTTTCACAGTGTACTCTTTAATAGACATTTTTAAAGTTACTATATGATCCTGGTCCTTCAGCTGTCATCACTCAGTTTCCATAGTTAAACCACATTAATCTTGTACTATGTGCGTTTATACTTTTCATATGCATACTTTCTTATTGATTATCCATATTTAACTTCAGCCAGTTTTTCATTAGTTTTCAGTGCATCAATATTTCTCCATTGATACTCTCTGATACTAAATATAGATTCTTAAAAAATTATTAAAATAGTTTTTTTAGTTTATCTTAAGAACATGAATTTTACTTTGTTCATAAAACTCTTTAAATGTTGATTGTAGCTGTACCTTGCTATTCAGAAAGTTATTTCTCTTTTTTTTTTTTTTTGAGGCAGAGTCTTGCTTTTGTTGCCCAAGCTAGAGTGCCGTGATCTCACAGCAACCTCAAACTCCTGGGTTCAAGTAATCCTCCTGCCTCAGCCTCCCAAGTAGCTGGGACTACAGGCATGCACCACCATGCCCGGCTAATTTTATATATATATATATTTAGTTGGCCAATTTCTTTCTATTTATAGTAGAGACAGGATCTCACTCTTGCTAAGGCTGGTTTTGAACTCCTGACCTTGAGCAATCCACCCACCTCGGCCTTCCAGAGTGCTAGGATTATAGGCGTGAGCCACCGCACCCGGCTTAGAAAGTTATTTCTGTTTTTAAATGTTTAAATGAAAAAACCTTTGATATTCTCATTTTGTCTTCCCCTGGAAAAACTTCTACATATAATACTATGTAATTATTTTTGTAGTGATTTGAATTTTTGTAGGAGTATTAAAAATAATATATATCCCTAAAACAGAAAGATGAAAAGATGCTAGAGGTAAAAACTTAGGATATGTGGAATTGTTTTCTTTAGAAGGAAAATATTGGTTGGTAAATTTATGAACCACCCAATTAATGTGTCAATTGTAGAATGATTTTGTTCTTTTTCCTTAAATGAGCAAAATCTAGTGCCTTGAGTCATGTTTTTATGATCATTCAGTTTTCTCAGCTTATTTATATAGCTTTATTACTTGTTTTAGTCTTATTCTCACTTATAATGGGAAAAAATAGTTATTTTTCCCTTAATATATGACTTTGAAGATAAACTGCTTATTTTTCTCTTGTTAGTCTGTCTTTTGTTGCAATGGTCTGTCCCAACTACAAACTTAAAAGGGTTGAAAAAAATTTAAAGAAAATATATTTTCTCCCCTACAATTTTAAAAAGATAGTTTGCAAATTTGAGTACACAGGAGTTTAGACTATTACTATCAATGGCATATTGTATCCTAGGTGGAAAAGGAGGAAATAAGAAATTTAGTGTTTTACTATAACTGTATCTATGATTAATTATTTTTTGACAGTTTGAATGTTATGTTCTTTGGGGATTTGAAACAAATTAAATCTCCATGCTAGTCTGTTCTGGAGCACTTTTCTGAAGAAAATGCTTACCATGTGTACTCCAGAGGCCTAAGGATCTCTAAAGAAAACTATTCAAGTTTAATTTCTTACAATAAATAGCACAGGAATCTCTAGTAATGTCCCTAGAGTGCCCACTTACTTACATGATAGCAGAAGTATAATTTTTCGCCAGGTGTTTACAAAGCCATTATCATGTGCCAGGTCCTGATGTAGTATTAGGGATATAAAGATGAATAAATCACAGCCCTTATCTCAGATGTACTTTTAGCCAAGTGGAGAAACAGTTATGTTTTTAAAATGATAGTACAATATAATTAGCACAATAATAGAGATACCAAGAGCAAATTCTTACTAGCTAGAAAAGTAGAAGAAGGGCCTTCCAGAAGGAAAAGCATATGCAAGCAGTACAAGAAGTCCTGAAAGGCCTTCATGGAATACTGAGATGTTTGGTGAAGCCTGAATACAGAGTTGTAGGAAGTAATCAGAATGTTATTAGGAAACTGATTACTTTCCATTTCAAAATTAAAGATTTAATATTTATGCTAGTTCTGTAAAGGAACCATTGTAAAAATACCAAACACTGACATCATTGACCCATAAAGTCCTTGTTGACTAGCATATTATGCTTGCTAGAATCACATGATATAATTTGAGGACAGTTCAAAAAGATTGTAGTTTGAAACTATCTTCCTCATTGTCCTTTTATGGCACTTAAATGCTACTATTAAATACCTCTGTCTTTGTATTGAATTATCCTTTACGGAATGCAAATACTCTGAGGCAAGATAGCTAGTAAGTGTTGTTCTTCATTGTTACAACGTTCTTTTGTCTAAAATTTCAATTTGCTCTTTCAGCATCTTAGAGCTTAATATGTTTATAAAATATAGCCACTCCAAAATTTAAGTATTCAGTTTCCAAATGGTGGCAGGATAAAGAACCCCCATTTCTGGGCTCTGTAGCACTTTGTGCATATGTCTGTTCTGTTGTGTTTTAACTATTTTTTTTTTTTTTACCAATATGCCATCTTCACTGAACTGTAAGCTCCTAAGAGCCTGCCTCAGATTTCTTTATGTCCATTCCTAGAATTTAATGATTTCTGGCACAGCACAGTAGTTTTGTAATGATTTAATAGTGGAGGAAGGAAGGAAAGGGGAAAAGAAATGAAGACGTTTTAATTAAAAAATTATTTCTGCCAGAACAATTCTCCAGTTACTATAGATTATCCTTCCCCATTGTTTATTCTCAAGACTCATTTTGCTTCCTAATTCTTAAATTTAGAATTAAAAGTAGATAAAAACCTAGTCAGAACAGGCACAAACTAGAAATCTGGGCTATTTGGGGTTAGAAAAATCTGATGTATTTACCATAGACCCAGAAAACCAATTATGTTCAAGAAGGAAGGAAATGTGCTGTACCTTTTTACACAGTTTTAGATGAGTTGGTCTTTTATGGATTGCTATTTGGGATATACAGAGTTTTAGATTTTAATTCTTTGTGGTGATATGTATTTGGTATTTGATTTCTTATGTTAATATTCAGAGTTTCCCACATTGTTAAGCTCTATTTATATGTGCATAAAATATATTTAATTCATGAAACACTGAAAGGAATAAACTTGTGTTCATAATAATTGAGTTATTACTCCTTTCGATTGCCCAATTTTCCACACTTTTTAACTTAACTACTTTTTTACTTAGATTTGCCATATCAGGCTGGGCATGGTGGCTCATGCCTATAATCCTAGCACTTTGGAAGGCTGAGGGGGTAGGATTGCTTGAGGCCAGGAATTTGAGAACAGCCTAGGCAACATGGCAAGACCCTGTCTTTGTAAAAATGGAAGGGAAAAAAAAAGATTTGCCATATCTAACATGTTTAGACATAATGCTAAATTTGTAACAAATAGTAAACATTGCCTGTCAGTGATAATTATTTAATATATAACTTTCTGTAAAGTTTTGTTAATCCATGAAGCTAGGGATATATTGTCTTTTATTCACTGATATATTCTAGTACCTAGAGCAGAGTAGATGCTCAATAAGTATTGGTTGAATGAATGAGAAATCTCCTTTTTCATGACTTGTATTTAAGCCATGACAAGTATTAAATTGTTTTCTCCTTGTGGATTGACCAGAAAGAACTATAATAAATTGTGCAAGGCTTTCTGAAATATAGCCTATCTGGAAACACTACCTTTAATTCCTTAGTTTACCCATTTGAAAGCTGATACATAATGTTCTATTTTTGTAACGTATCATTATTATTCAAAGAAGGGGAGGATTATGGAGAAAGTTTTTTTTTTTCTTTCTCCCAAACAGGAAACATATACATTTGTTAATGTTTGGTGCAATGAGTTTTAGAACTCTAACCTATCAAGAAAATTCAGATCAGGAAGTAATTTTTCAGAATGTTTTACTATTTGAATAATCAACAGGATGTGTATGTACCATTGTAGTGAAATCAGTAGTAATTATCACTGGAATGTTTGTTTTTCATATTTTCTCCTCTGCTGTTATTGTGCAGCTTTGAATAGATGATGGCCTACAGAAGATGAGGAAACAATTCTATATTATATAGAAAACTGATTTTGACTTAAGAAATTCAAAGAAATTGAATTTCTAAATAACTATGTATCTGTGAACACAGCAACAAACATTGCTACTTATGGATAAAAATTGTTAATATAATTTCTTAACTATTTGAAATGATTAATTATGTAAAGCTTAAGAAAGCATATGACATTTAAGAATACAGAATATAAGTAATACCTCAGTTAGGCCTTGGTAAATTGTTCTGTATTATACTGTTAATTTTCCAAAGAATGAAAGAAAAACTTACCTGTTAATCACTAGAATAATGTCCCTAACTCATTTCTAAATTATGAGATGTATAGCCTCTCTTAGTAACTGTAGTGCAATATTGTCCCCTTTGATAACATAAACTGACTGTTTTTACCAACCTAAGTAGGTAGAGTCCCTTACAACTACATGCCTTCTTCACAATTTATCTGCTACTAAATGATGCTAACAATGAATTTTATTTTCTGATGAACTACTTGTGAATGGGTTATCTTTTTTTGTGGGGTAGGGCAGAGAGTTCAGATAAGAGCAGAGAAGGACAAATTCTTCCCCAGAATCTTTATGAAAAAGCCTGGACTCTTTCTGGTGGCATATAAATTCTTTATGAATTTGCCTTGGGCAGAGTTGTTTGTAGGTCAGTTAATGCCTTTTGCTCCCTTAGTGCTCTGTTTCTTTTCACATGACCTTCTGTCAGCTTTGAATGCTATGCTTTTCTTTTCTCCTTGACTAATGCTTATCCATCAAAATCCACCTCAAGGGTAAGTCCCTTTAGGAAGCTCCCACCCCAGGTGGGCACATTGTAATCTCAAGGGTACTTAAAAGAGTCAATGTCAGAGTGATACAATGTGATTGGCCACTGTCAGCTTGGAAGATAAAAGGTAGCCACAAACCAAGGAATATGAGATAGAAGGTAGCCAGGAAGCTGGAAAACCCAGACATAGAAATTCTGGTCTCCAGAATTGTAAGATAATAAATTCGTGTTATTTTAAGGCAATATTGTGGTAGTTCGTTACAGCAGCCATAAGAAACGAATACATCCACAGACTTTTTAAATATAACTTTTTATTTTTAAATAGTTTGATTTCTAAGAAATTACTAAATTAATAGAGAGTCCCCATGTATACCTTACCCATCTCTTCCCAATAATATTTTACATAATCACAGTATACTATAATATAAAAACCGGGAATTGACATTGGTACAATACTGTTAACTGAGGAAGGAAGTGACACTTCTCTGAGTATACCTCTTATACAGTTTTGACTTCTGGAAGCATATTTATGACTTATATATGATGAAAACCAACTTTAGATCAATTAAGTTAGGAAAAAAGGAAAAAGAAAGAAAAGACCATCTTCAAACCAAAAGCATAAGGAAATCAACTCCACTGTTATTCAAATGAATAACATAACCATACCAAAGAGGAAAAAAACTAATCAAAGTAACTTACAAACACAGTATTTGACTATATAACCACAGTTTTAGACAGGTTTGGGGAGAGAATTGCAAACAAATAGTGAATTCCACCATAGTTGGAGTTTTTTGTTTTTTTGTTTTTTTGTTTTTTGGGGTTTTTTTTTTTTTTAGTTGTAATGGCTGAAACAATTCTGAAGATGTTTTGTATGTAATATAGGATTTAGCAAATGAATAAATGTGTTGATGTTATTAGGATCCAGCGTTCTCAGTGGAAGAAGGGACCTATAAATATGAATTGGAATAGTGGGGTATATAATACCCTGTGGTTGTGAATGGAATTGAAAGTGATAATATAGACTCAGGATTTCTCAAATAATATATATATTTATATGCATGTATATATGTGTGAGTAGGTATATATGTATGTATGTACATGCATATATTTCCTAGCTCTCTCTGTAGGCAAAAGTGGCCTAGGTGTAAAGATACTCCTGTATATCTATATACTATAGATATAATATCTTACACATACCCTAATACCTATTAATAGAACCTTGGTATTTAATATAATTTCTCACCAAAAGGAACCAGGACTGTTAGGAGAAATAGCTTATTTAGGGCTGGGATAGAGTAGGTCAATATGAACCTGGGGGGAAAAAGTTTGTGTCTAAAGGACACAGGAACTAAGTTAAAGAGGCTCCCACTATATAAGTCATGTTTAACACCAAAATAATTAAGAGCAGTAATGACTTATAGACTGTTGAAAAAATAGGAATTCATGAGTCCACACTGATAATGAATAAATAAGTAAGTAGAGAAGGAAGGACTACAAAATACCGTGTGCTGACTGGTGAAAGTGAAGGGAGTGCTGGATTTGGAAAATTATTCTATCATCATCATAGTAAAGACCTGTTCAGACAAGAGGCATCAATAGATGCTAAATCTAGGCAGGTATTTTGGTGAGGAACAAGATAACATGATCTTAAAGTGTCTTGCTCAGATTGCTTTTTACTTGCAAGGAAAAATGTTAAATATACATTGGAGAAATTGGACAGCATTGGACAAAATATACTGTTAAGCCCAGTTAATTTTTTGTTTCAGTTACTATACTTTTATATTCTATAATTTCTATCTGGCTGTTTTTCACGTTGTTATTTTACTATTGAGATTGCCTAAATGATAAGTCACTTTAATTATATTTTAATTCTTTCAATGTGGCTTCCTTTAATTCTTTTCATGTATTTTTAATAGCTGATTTAAAGTCCTTAGTTGCTAAATCCAACATCCAGGCCCACTCAGAGTCAGTTAATACTAACTAGTTGTTTTCCTAAGTATGGGTTACACTTTGTCTTTGAATGTTTCTCAGTTTTTGGTAAAAATTAGACATTATATTAATAGATAATATATGGTAGCAAATATAAATTCTATAATTCTATCTTTCTAAATTTTAAAATTTTAATTGTTATGGGTACATAATGGTTGTATATCTTTATAGAGTACATTTATATTTTGATACAGACATACGATATGAAATAAATTTATTTTTTTTTTCCGAAAGCTTTTTTTTTTTTTTTGAGGGTGGTTATTGCCTTGATTTCAGGCAGAATCTGCCTTCCTAAATGTTAGGCTGCTGATGTCTGATTTTGTTTTAAAATTCTTATTTTTATTGTTTATCCGGGCTCCCTAGGGGTTACCCCTGTGTTGGGTCAGCTTATAATTTGGGCAAAGGTCGTGCTCGAATACCTTGAGCTAATAAAGCTAATCAATCTTTGTATGGACCGATGTATATTCATTGTTTAGCCAGATTTCAAGTCTGCCTTCACTTTCACATGAGTTCTCTTGTGTCTTCCTGCGCATGTGCAAGAGATGGGAGCAATCACTATGTAAGAATGCTGTAGACTCTTGCTCTTACCCAAAGTTCTAGCATGAATAAATGCTTCCAAGTTTGTTGTTTGCTTTTGGTGAATTTCCAGAGCCCTAAAATAGTTGTATTCAACAATTCTGTCTAATTTTATACGGGTTCTTTGGAGAAAGGACTTGCTAAATCCTTCATACTTTCATAACCAGAAGTACTGTCCTTGGTGATGTTAATTTTGTTCTCCCAAATTTGTGTCACATCAAAACCAAGAACCTCAATCAAGCCCAGATAGTTGGCAGTAAACGATCCCCACATATACATAATATGATTGTAAAACTGTTGAAAGACAAGTCTTCAAGCCGCAGGAATGGGAAGACAGGGGTGGTGTTGGAGGAGCAGAAGGACTTCTCCCAACTCGTGGAGTCCCCACAGTTCAAGGAATCGAGCTTTGCGCTTTCTGTCCACCCAGCGCCTGCCAAAGCCTCTACTGTATCCCAGGTCAAAACCTGTTTCGAGTATACTCTCCTCAACCTGGTCTTGGAAGCATTGCTGTCACTCCTGCTGAGCAGGGAAGCGGCTGCTGGGTTCGGACCCTCCCCCGGAAACTGCCTCAGCTGAGCGCTAAGGATGGAAATAACCCAAGTGCCTGTGAATTCATGAGTTGATAATTAAAATTTGGTATATGTTCGCAATGGAATATTAATTCTAAGAAACGACAGCAAGCTAGCACCGTTTATAATATCCTGGATTAAGCTTAAGCCATTATCCAAAGTGAGGCGACACAAAATCAGGAAAATGGGCTCCACATGTACTCACCATCAAATTGGTACTGACTGATTAACACTATGGTGCTCAAATGGTGGTAGTGTTCACCAAGGTTGGGGCGGGGGTAGACCCACATCTTAGGGATGTGGTGAGCATTGTGGAGGGGAAGGGCATACCTCTAACCCTTCCTAGGGAGAGGCAAAGATATAAAATGTAACCAAAATGTCAAAAAAAAAAAAAAGAAAGAAAGAAAGAAACATTTATCGGGTGTTGGGCAGATGGGAGGGTGGAGGAGGGGATGGGTGTATACTTACATAATTAGTGCCATGCACACCACCTGGGGGATGGACGGCTAGAAGCTCTGACTCAGCAGGGGTGGGAGGGGTGGCGAGGGCAATATATGTAACCTTAACAATGTTTGTACCCCCATAATACAATGAAATAAAGAAAGAAAGACAAGTCTCAAGAAAGGCAAGAAAAAATAATTCATCAATATGAATCAATAGAACAATAACATGATTATGAATGATTTCTTATCAGGAAGAATGGAAGGGACAAAAGATACTGATGTGACCCATTCAAAATGCTGAAAGGATAAAAAAAAAAACAACTATCCAACAAGAATTCTGTCTCTGGCAAAACTGTCTTTCAAAAACAAAGATAAAGTAAAGACATCTCTAGGTAAACAAAAACAGAGTCCATTGCTGGCAGACCTGCCGTATAAGAAATGCAAAAGGAAGTCCTTCAGGCTAAATGAAAAAGAGACCAGTTAGTAACTTAATTTCATGCAAAGAAATGAAGAACATTGGAAATGACAAATCTGTGGGTAAATGTATAAAGCAATAATAACAACACTGTATTACAGTTGTAGTTGATGTTAGATATGAAAATAGGAACACAGGTGGGGGGAATGGAGCTATAATGGAGCAAGTTCGCTATAATATACTAGAATTGTCAAGATTAGCCTGAAGTAGATTGTGACATGTGTAATGTAATTTCCAAAGCAACCACTAAGAAAATAACTAAAAAATGAACAGAATAATTAATATGACAACTAAAAAAAACCCTTTAACACGAAATAGCAGTAAAGGAGGAATAAAAGAACAACAAAACAGAAAAAGACTTAAAACATATTTTTTAAATGGCTGACATAATCTGCCATATCAATAATGACATTAAATGTGAATGCACCAAACACTTCAATCAAAAGGCAAAGATTGTCAGACTATATTAAAAAAGGAAGATCCAACTATATGTTATCCAAAGAGAAACATTTTGACAAGGGCAGCAAATTATGGCCCACTTTCCAAAACAAGTCCATGACCTGTTTTTGTACCGTCTGTGAGCTAAGGATTGTTTTTTAGTTTTTAAAAGGATTAAAAATACATATACCAACAGTGAATAATCTGAAAAGCAAATTAAAATCAATTCCATTTATAATATATCCAAAAATACCTAGGAATAAATTTAACCAAGGATGTGAAGGACTTGTACATTGAAACTACGAAACATTGCAAGACCCATGCTCATGGAATGGAACACTTAATGTTGTTAATACTATCCAAATCAGTCTACAGGTTCAGTGTAGTCCCTATCAAAGTATCAGATTTTTTGTAGAGATGGGTAAAGCTGACCCTCAAATTGATATGGAGTTTCAAGGGGTCCTGAGTATACAAAGCAATCTTGAACAATTTGTATACTCACTCTCCCCAATTTCAAAACTTACTATAAAGTTTTGGAAGCAAACAGTGTTATATTGGCAAAGGATAGACATATATCCCAATGGAGTAGAATTGAGAGTCCAGAAATAAACATATGTATCTATAGCCAATTAGTTTTTGACAAGTGCTGTGGTTTGACTGTGTCTCTCAAAAGTTCATGTGCTGGAAACTTGGTCCTTAATGCAGCAGTGTTTAGAGGTGGGACCTTTGGGAGGTGATTGGGTCAGGAAGGTTCTGATGAGTGGATTAATCCATTTATGGAGTAATGAATTAAGAGATTATTGAGGGAGTGGGTTAATTATCACAAGAGCGAGTCTGTTATAAAAGCCATTTTGGCCATCTCTCATGTGGCCCCTAGCCTTGTGATACCCAGCATTGTCTCAGGACTCTGCAGACAGAGTCCTGACCAGCAAGAAGGTCCTCACCAGATGTTGGGGACATGCTTTTATACTTCCCAGCCTCCAGAAATGTAAGAAATAAATTTCTTTTCCTTATAAATCACCCAATCTATGGTATGGTTATAGCAACAGAAAAAATACTAAGACATCAAAAGTGCCAAAACCATTCAATGGGGGGAAAATAATCTCTTCAACAAATGGTGCTGGAAAAATTGGATATCACATGCAAAAGAATAAAGTTGGACCCTTATCTTATACTATATACATATTTATACTATATACTTATACTATATATATAAATTATCTCAAAATATACTGATAACCTAAATTAAGACCTGAAACCATAAAATTCTTAGAGGAAAATGGGTAAATCTTAATGACCTTGCATTTGCAATCGATTCTTAGATATGACACCAAAAGCATTAACAACAAAAGAAAAAATAGATAAATTATACCTTCAAATTTTAAAATTTTGTGCATCAAAGGATATTATCAAGAAAGTAAAAAGATCCAGCCTGAGCAACATAAGAAGACCCTGTCTCTACAAAAAATAAAAAAATTAGCCAGGCATGATGGTGTGCTTCTGTAGCCCCAACTACTTAGCTGAGGCAGAAGGGTCACTTGAGCCCAGGATTTTGAGGTGGCAGTGAGCTATGATGACATCACTACACTCTAGCCTGGGCAACAAAGTGAGACCCTGTTTCCAAAAAAGAAAGAAAAGGAAAGAAAGAAAATAAAACAAAGAAAGGAAAAGACAACCTGTAGAATGGTAGGAAATATTTGTAAATTATATCTGATAAGGACCTAGTATGCGGATAATATAAAGAATCCTTACAACTCAACAAGAGAAATACATATAACCCAATTAAAATTTGAATAAAAGGCTTGAATAGACATTTATCCAAAGAAGATATACAGATAGCCAACAATCACCTATACTCAAATGGCTCATAAAAAAATCATATGTGTTTGTGGAGAGAGCGTATACTCATACAAATGTTCTAGTGCATGAATACAAACGTTAAAGTAAATGGAACAAAATTTTAAAAATAGGTGAATCATGGTAAAGGCTACATGAGTGCTCTGTGTACTCTTGTTATTTTTGTTACTTTTCTTTAAGTTTTAAATTATTTCCAGAGAAATGTTTTAAAAAATTCATTTACTTGTGATCCAGCTTAATAAATATAGCATCATAAATATAGTTGGAACACCCTGCCTATGCCTTCTCTTTCCAGAGGTAAACACTATCCGGAATTTTGTGTTTATTAGTCTCAGACATATCTTTATACTTTACATGCTTATATATATCTAAGCAGTATGTAATAGGATTTTGCATACTTTTAAATGTTATATAATGCTATCATACTGTATAATCATTATGCACCTGACTGCACTCAGTATTATATTTGGGGTGATTATTCATGGAAATATATGTAATGCTAGCTCATTCGTTTTCATTGCTGTACAAGTATATCAAAAGTCTTAGTGAGGTTTTTAAATTTATATTAAATTCACAAGTATAAATGCTACAAACTTGCAAAAAAATTTATGCCACTTGAAAATTGTATTTAAATTTCTTTAATAAGTTTGTGAATTTTGAATAATACCTTTTTAGTTTTAATGTTTTATTTCAATCAACACTTGCCATCTTCAGAGTATAATAATTTCATAATTTTATTATACCACCATTCATTCTCACATTTAGGATATGTCTACTTTTTTCATTATTTCAAATATTGCTACAATGTACCACTGTATACTTACACTTTTTTCTTGGGTATATGAGAGAGTTTCTGTGGTAAATAACTAATTTTAATTTTGGCTGTTGTGATAGGTTTGAAATCATATGTCATTGATATATTGACATCAGAAGATTCTAGTAATCTTCTGATTACTAGAGATATTTGAGCTTCTTTTCATATCATATCAATCATTTTGGTTTCCTCTTCTATAAATTGTGAGTTCGTAGTATTTTCTTATGTTGCTTTTTTTTCTTATTAATTTTAGTAGGGTTTTCAAAAAGTGTATTTTACATACTTACCTTTTCCATTTATATACTTTGTAGGTAATTTCTCAGTCTGAGAAAAAACCAGTCTGAGACTTGGCTTTACTTTTTTAATGTTATCTTTTGCCACAAATTTTTAATTTAAAATAATTGAATTTATTGATCTTTTTGTTTATGATTTATGTATTTTACACTTTTCCTATCTGAATCTATAGTCAATCTTCTTGACATCTTTTTATTAATATTACTATAATTGATACATAATTGTATACATAATGGGGCACATTATAATGTTCAATATAGGTATATAATGTGGAATGGTTAAATCAAGCTAATTAACACTTTTATAATTTTGCTTACCATTTTTGTGGTGAGACCTTTGAAATTTACTCTCTTAGCTATTTTTAAATATACATTATTATTAACTTTAGTCACCTGCTATGCAGTAGATCTCAAAGACTTATTCCTCCTGTTTAATTCAAACTTTATACCCTTTGATCAACAACCCCCCTATTCCCTCCCTCACCCCAACTGTAAAAAAGAAAGAAATCCTGTCATTTGTGATGACATGGATGAACCTGGAGGACATTTTTCTAAGTGAAATAAACCAGGCACAGAAAGACAAATACTGCATGATCTCACTTACATGTGCTATCTGACACCTTTTATTGACAGTTTTAAAGTCTTTTGATAGTAATTCACATCATTATTCAGAGAGCTTGTCAGTTCAGTGAAACATTTTTGAGTGCGGACTACAAACTAGGTACTCTGCTAGGCAGCAGGGGTATAGCAGTGTATAAAGCCCACTACAGTCTTTGAGAAATTCACATTTTAATGAAAAGGACATCAGATGGAGCATGAGCATAAGAAGCAGAAATATCAAAGTGAAAAGTGTTCTGAGGGTTAGATATATTCAATATTGATCATATAGTAGTAAGGGGTGGCAACAGGATAGAAAGATTGGGAAGACCATGGAGATACTTTGGAATATAGCTCAAACTTAATTTTGTAGGTTACATGTTTTCAAACATTTTTAGCAATAGAACCCTAACTTCAAAGGAAAGTAATGGTAACAATTACAGTAATTACAATAATAAGTATAACATCACCTAATACATATTGATTATTTACTATGGTACTGTGCTGTGAACTTGATATATTTATGATATCATTTCTTCTTCATATCAACCCTATAAAATAGGAGTTTTATTCCATTTTACCTAATGAGACAGGGAGATTAATATGTTAAAGCAGGCGGGGTGTGGTGGCTCACTCCTGTAATCCTAGCACTCTGGGAGGCCAAGGCGGGCAGATTGCTCTAGGTCAAGAATTCAGAACCAGCCTGAGCGAGACCCCGTCTCTACTAAAAATAGAAAGAAATTAATTGACCAACTAAAAATATATATTAAAAATATTAGCCAGGCATGATGGTGCATGCCTATAGTCCCATGCAACTCGGGAGGCTGAGGCAGTAGGATCGCTTGAACCCAGGAGTTTGAGGTTGCTGTGAGCTAGGCTGATGCCACAGCACTCACTCTAGCCTGGGCAACAAAGTGAGACTCTGTCTCAAAAAAAAAAAAACTATGTAAAAGCAAGTTGAAGCAAAACTTCTCTTGCTAAATTGTGTATGTGAAGCAAAATACATTTGAAAATCACGCCCAAAAAGATAGGAAGATAGCAAAAGATTTGAAGGAACAAAAGTGATATAATCAGATTTGTATTTTATGTCCATCATTCTAAAAGCTGTCTGGAAGACAGATTTGAAGGGAATAAAGACTAGATTAGGAAAACCAGTTATGAAACTATTGTATTAGTCAAAATAAGAAAAGATTAAAAATCTGAATTAAAGTTCCTACTGTATCACATAGCATAAGGTAGAAATGATAAAAAGGAATAACAATAATGGACCAAGAGGAAATTTGCATGTCACATGAAGGGAAATATAGGAAGTCTTTTACCTTGAGAAAACCAGTTGGGACTCTTGATTTAGTAGGGCCATGTGATTAAGGTTGAAGTGATATTGAAAAAGATGATGATTGCAAGTTGTGTTTTCTAGAGTTGCCACTAAAAAACATGGAAACACTATAAATTCCTAGCAGAGGGGATAAGAGTAGAGGCAGTAGAAATCAAAAAAAGAGAAAGACGAGGTAGAATAAATAAAAAATATAGAATAAGATACTATATATATATATATACTGTATATCTTAATAATTACAAGTGTAAGTTGATTAAATGAATTAGTTAAAAGACAAGGTTGTCAGACTGAATTAAAAATAATTTCAATTATAGAAAGTCCCTGATTTATGGTGGTTCAACTTGCAATTTTTCAACTTTGCAGTGAGTTTATCAGGATGTAACCCCATCCTAAGTCGAGGAGCATCTGTATATGCTATTTATAAGAGAGAAAGGTGAGGCCGGGCGCTGTGGCTCACGCCTGTAATCCTAGCTCTTGGGAGGCCGAGGCGGGCGGATTGCTCAAGGTCAGGAGTTCAAAACCAGCCTGAGCAAGAGCGAGACCCCGTCTCTACTATAAATAGAAAGAAATTAATTGGCCAACTGATATATATATATAAAAAAATTAGCCGGGCATGGTGGCGCATGCCTGTAGTCCCAGCTACCCGGGAGGCTGAGGCAGAAGGATCACTGGAGCCCAGGAGTTTGAGGTTGCTGTGAGCTAGGCTGACGCCACGGCACTCACTCTAGCCTGGGCAACAAAGCGAGACTCTGTCTCAAAAAAAAAAAAAAAAAAAAAGAGAGAAAGGTGGAAGTTAAAAGACGGGAAAAGATACTACAGGCAAAGTTCAACAGCGGATGCAGTGTTATTAACATCAGAAAAATAGACTCTGTGGGGTGGGGGGCAATTAATAGAATAATATCAATGTCCAAAACAGGAACTTAAATACAGACCTTAGAGATAAAGTTGAAAAGAAGGTAATAGTGTATTTCCAAACAACTAATATGTTCAGTGAGCATTACACTGATTTGAAGAATAAAGACAAAACTGAAAGTTTGGGAAAACAAATACCCATAGATTATATGGAATTTACAGTTTAACCAAATACTTTTCTTCAGAGATTCCAAAAATATTGGGTTTTTTCTCCCATGATATGCTAAGTCTGTGATTGTTGGCAACACATATAAAATTAAATGCACTTGGTAAGCCTCTGATCTTTGTGTTTTCAGGAATTCAAAACGTCCTCAGCCTCTTTTGTGCAGTACTCACAGAAAATAAAGTTCTCTTCCATTCTGCAAGTTTCCAGAGACTTAGTGATGCTTGTAGAGCCCTGGAATCTTTAATGTTTCCACTTAAATATAGGTGAGGTTCTTTCTTGGTAATTTTATTTATTCCCAGTTGTGTATTACATATTGATGATAAGTGAGAATGTTATGGCACAATTATATTGAACTCTGTAGGCATATTTCACAAAGTTATGCTGTTATGAGAGTCATGATTCTGACAAAATCTAGCCTAGAATTTGGGATTTCCAAGTTGTTCATTATGTAGTATTGATTAATTTAGTGAAAAAATATTTAATTTGAATAGTGTCAGGAACATTTAATTCTCTTAGAATACAATTGGTGATAAAAGTCTTTAGTCAGTGCTATGTTTGATATTAAAGGATTATTATTAATTTTTAGGGGTTATAATGGAATTATGGTTTTACTGATAAAAAGAGCTCTTATCTGTCTTAGATACCCACTAAAATATTTATGTGTAAATGATATAATGCCTGAGTTTCTTCAAAATATTAGAGAAGAGAACAAAGATGGGTGGAAATATATATGTGGCCATGCATTGTTAATTGTCAAAACTGGATTGGAAGCCGGGCGCGGTGGCTCACGCCTGTAATCCTAGCTCTCTGGGAGGCTGAGGCGGGCGGATTGCTCAAGGTCAGGAGTTCAAAACCAGCCTGAGCAAGAGCGAGACCCCATCTCTACTATAAATAGAAAGAAATTAATTGGCCAACTGATATGTATATAAAAAAGTTAGCCGGGCATGGTGGCGCATGCCTGTAGTCCCAGCTACTTGGGAGGCTGAGGCAGAAGGATCGCTGGAGCCCAGGAGTGTGAGGTTGCTGTGAGCCAGGCTGACGCCACGGCACTCACTCTAGCCTGGACAACAAAGCGAGACTCTGTCTCAAAAAAAAAAAAAAAAAAAAACTGGATTGGATACATGGGGCTTTGTTATAAGTCTTTTTTCTGTCATTTTTTAGGGAGAAATTTTAAAAATTTCTCCTAATAAAAAGTTTAAAAAAATTGAAACTGTGATGCCTGATAGTGCTGTAAGCAGAATATTTTACCTCTAATGTACTATAATCAATTTGATAATCATAACATCTAGGAAACTAGTTCATATAAACTAGATAAAATTTTAGACTGTCTCCAAAATTTCTTAAAAAAAATATTTTTAATCTATGTGATTTTCTTAACCTTTTAGATAAAAGAGTGTTCTTGGCCTTATTTTTGCTGTTATTGAATGCAAAAATCAAGTGTAGAAAATGGAATTTGAATGATTGTTCTATGTAGACAAGTCATTAGCTAGTATTGAGAGGGGAGGGCCTACTAGAGAGTCAGTGTTACTGTGTAATGTCAGGTTTCTATGTAAGGAAACATGCTTTCAAACAATGTTAAAAGACCTAATGAGACTGCTTACCTAGGAGAACTAAAGGGTAAGGCAGTAGGCCTGGGTTCCATTTACTTTTTGTCTTATTGTATCTGATCATATCTTTCACATGAAGATTTTTAAATCATTTTTTCCAAAATTTTAATATTAACAAGCTTGAACATACTGATAATTTATAAACATAGTTAACATGAAGTTCATACGGCATAAAAGTGAAAGACAATATGTTTATATTGTAGAAAAATATATCTGACATATTTTTATTATTTCCAGTTATCCTTATATTCCCATTCTCCCGGCTCAGCTACTGGAAGTTCTCAGTTCCCCAACACCTTTCATCATTGGAGTACATTCTATCTTTAAAACTGATATCCATGAACTTGTAAGTATTCATCTGTAAAACTTCTAGTTATTGAGTCCAGAAGCTTCTCATATTTCTTTGAGTCTTATAACATTTCAACTAAATACTATATTCAAATCTGTTGCATTTCAATAGAAAAGACTGTATGGAAGAAAATTATCATTGAAAAGTCTAATAAATATATTAATTTTGCCATATAGCAAGTGTGGGAGATTTTTAAAAGGAGTTCATTAATGTTTTAAAATACCCCACTTTGGGCATATTAAATATATCTTAATGTATTCCTCATCTTAATGTGAGAAAGGAAGATAATAAATTAATATTCTGTTTATACTTTTGTTATTGGTGCTTGATTTATTCATATTTTGAAGTGAGGCCTGTCGAAACTAAATAGCTGATAACTAACAAAGCACTCATTTGCAAAAGAGTGAAATGTTTTAGTGAAATACAAGTTTGGTATGAGCCCCCACCACATTTTTGTATTCTTTTTTTTTTTTTTTCTTCACATTTTTGTATTCTTAATACCATATGAATAGAAATACCAGAGAAGGAAAAGTAGTACTCTACATTCAAGCCATTTCTGTAATAATGCTTTTAGTTCTATGTATCACTCTTTACAAGGACTGTAACAAAATAAAGCACTTCATAAAAGCCATGATTATCAAGAGTTTAGAAACTATATTCTTTAAAACCCTAAGGAAATTTTCTCAGGTAATAATCTGATATTATTTTATAACTAAAGATAAATATTGAAATTAATGTTATGGAAGAAGGGTTAAGGTTCATTTTTTATAACTCTAAAAGGCTAAAATAGAATCAGTGGGTATAGTGAATATAAAAACATTTCTGCCCAATATAAGTGTTTCCAACTATTAGAGCTGCCCAGTGATGGAATGGGTTTCCTTACCTAAGATAAGGAGTATACTCTCAAGCACTGTAAGTATAGTGTGAAAAACAAATTACGTGACACTTTTCAGGGAGTATAAGAAAAATTCTTTACTGAATGGTTAGGTTATGTGACATCTGTGATCTACTGATACTTAAAACTATCTAATTCTGTTTTAGTTTTAAATGCCAGCAAAGAAGTAAGCTCCCTGGTATTTACACAATAATTACAGTTGTAATAAAATCAGAGGTGTCATTTAAATTATCAAAAGGTTATTCAACATTATAATTGTAAACAGGACCCTCATTCATATATTCATCATTCTTTCTAACTTTGTTTGTTGATATCTAGTTCCTACAGAACTTAGTTATCACTATATAAAATATGTATAAATCAATAAACATATTTAATAAAACCTAATTAGTACTAATTAAAGGCATGTCCATCTGGTTTGTAGATAATTTCATTACCACTAAATATAAACAGTCATTGGAGATAGGGCAAATCAAGTGTTGCCAAATGTAAAGTTCTTTAAATTTTAATGAATGAATTATAATCATATTATCAGTGTAACAACTTCGCTAATCTTGGCTAGTTTCTCTTACACAATTTTCATATAAGTTATTTTTAAGTAGACTCTTGTAAAATGCTAAAAATCAGTTTTTTTCACAAGCACCTAAACAGTACTCCTTTGTATGCTAATTGCTTTGCTTGTTAATTATGGTAATAAATACTAATTTATCTAGGATATGGCTAAACTGTTATGATAAAGCATCCAAAATGCAATGGCTCTGTGCTTGCTTCAGCAGTGCATATACTAAAACTGGAACAAAATGCATTGAGTCAAACAAAATGGAGTTTTATTTAACACTTATGTAGCAATCCATAGAGATGTTCCATCATGCCAGACAAATTTGCTCTGTGAAGTTATTTAGGGTCCAAGCTTCCTTCCTTCTTGTTTCTCCAACAGAATCTCCTTAGGAATTGTCATCAGTTTGAAAGCTCAAGACTGAGTTGCCGCCAGTTTATACTTTTGGCCTATGAGAAGAAGAAAGAGAGCAAGCATAAGAGAGCCTTACAAGACCCACTATTTTGAGGGGCTAGAAGACACACATCATTTCTCATGTTCTATTTTGGAGAAATTTAGTCACAAGCCATACCTAATTTCAAAGGAAGTTGGGAAATTTTATATAGCTGGGAAGCCAGGAACCCAGAATTCTATTACTGTGGATATCTAAGAGCCTCTTCCATACCTGATTCTTCTCATTTTGAATTAGTCAAGGCCAAATTAATTTGCTTAATACAAATGCATTTTATTAATTATAGATTAATTGTTTTTATCTCTTTCAGTTAGATGTAATCATAGCAGATTTGGATGGAGGCACTATTAAAATTCCTGAATGTATTCACCTCTCTTCCCTCCCAGAGCCACTTCTACATCAGACTCAATCAGCTCTTTCTTTGGTATGACTTTTTTTTAATAGTAATTTTCTCTTGATTTAACACTAAAACTATAAGATAGTTGTAAATAAAAATTTTTGTTAATGTAATTACTATAAGATAGTTGTAAATAAAAATTTTTGTTAGTGTAATTACTTTAAACAGTGAGTTATATGTTTAAAACATGAATATATTTTCATATAGTATTTAGAATAGAATTCATTTACTAGGTAGTTATCTAAAGAATATACTTTGAATCCTGGCTGGGCACAGTGGCTCACGCCTGTAATCCTAGCACTTTGGGAGGTCGAGGCTGGAGGATTGCTTGAAGTCAGGAGTTTGAGACCAACCTGAGCAAGAGTGAAACTCCATCTTTACAAAAGACAGAAAAATTGGCTGGGCACGGTGACTCGTGCTTGTAGTCCCAGCTACTTGAGAGACTAAGGCAGGAGGATCGCTTGAGCCCAGGAGTTTGAGTTTACAGTGAGCTGTGATGATGCCACTGTACTCTAACACAGGCAGCAGAGTGAGTCCTGCCTCAAAAAAAAAGAGAATATACTTTGAATCCTAACTGAATGTTTGTTCTACATTCATTCTTTCATTCAGCTTGCTCATTCATTCATTCATTCATTTATTCATTAATTTATTTAAAGACAGTCTTGCTCTGTCACCCAGGCTGGAGTGCAGTGGTACTGTCATAGCTCACCATAGCCTTGAACTCCAGGACTCCAGTCATCCTCCCACTTCAGCCTTCCTAGTAGTTGGGATTACAGGCATGTGCCACCAAATGCAGCTAATTGTTTTTTTATTTGTTTGTTTTCCATTTTTTATTTTTTGTTTTCCATTTTTTAGAACAGAGTCTCTAGCTATGTTGCCCAGCTGGGTCTGAAACTCCAGGCCTTAAGTGATCCTCGCAAGCATATTTATTTAGTAGCTATGATGTAACAGATACAGTGTTAGGTATTGGAAATACACCTGTGAAAATAAGACTCTTGCTTGAAATCTGTGATTCCCCTAAGATCCACCATTAGAAGTTAGCTTCTATTCCCTAACGTCCTTATTGGTATCTCATTCCTCTTAGGTACTTGCAAAACAGTGATTTTTGTCTTGCCAGTGTTTTGAAATTACTACAGAAAAGATGTGACTTACTGATACATTAAATGTCCAGCATTCCATGCAGTAAAATTTTAAGAAATCTTGTGACCTGGGTTTTTCTTACTGAAACAAATTTAATATTTTTGAGTTATTTTACATTAGTTGAATTTTTTAAACACATTATTTTATTTTACTGATAGTCTTTTAGATGCTCATTTATCCATCATCAAAAAATTAAACTTTAGAAATTCTGCATTCTTTTTAAATATAAAACTAGAACTAAGGCTTCCATATTCTTCTTTAATAATATTTCAGTGTGGGCTGTTTAAAACTGTTTTTCCCCCTTAAATAGAAACTTAGAGGTCTAGGATTACCAGGAAGGATTTTATTCTCAGAGAACTTTTAAATTTGTAGTAGTCCTTATATTGTTATAGTAGTATCTATGAAATGGGAAAATTTAGAGAAGACTGAATTTTCCTAATTATAATCTGTAATCTGAAATACAAGGTATAATAGAATAGAAAAGACACTAATATAAGATACAGGAAACCTAAATTCTAGTCAACATTCTGCCACTCAATATTATTGAGCAAATTACATCCCATATCTAGGCCTGTTTCCTGTTCTTTAGCTATAGGATGAATGTTTGTACAGAGATATGACTAGGTGACTTTTTCCCAAAGTGAAGCATGGAAATGATTTGGGGTGGTAGGTGGTCAACCTTTTTTATTTTATTAATTATATACTTGTTATAACATTTATTTAAATATAAATTTGAATATAAATACACATATAAAACCTGTGAGTTCACAGATGATGATATGTAAGAAAATACTAGTTTTAAAAAGGTGAGTTGATGTAAAGACAATTTAAAGAAAAATATAAACTATGTAATTGTACAGATAGTATGTAGTTGTAGCAAAAGCTGATAAGGTAGTATTTGAATGACTAAAGAAAGTTTAATGTTTCTAGAAATCCTATAGTGATTAACTCTGATATGTGATTACTTACTAGTGATATTAATAATTATTTAGAGATTAAGTACCAAAATTAACAAAGATTAAGATTTTAGTTCTTATCTCAATGGCTCCTGGTTGGTGTTCTGCTGCACACTCATATACCTTAACCTGTAACGCCTGTGCCACCAAATCAAAATGTTAAATTCATTTTTGCTAAAATTGAGTATACCAATTATAATTACTAAGCACAATGGTAGATTATGTGCTACAGTGTGGCACTGTGAGTAAGAGGTAAGTGCAGAGTATATTGTCAAGCTAGGACCAAAAAGCAATTAGATTTGATGGACCATGTGGGAGCCTTGATATGCATGTATATGAGCTTCGTTTGGTTAGTAAATAATTGTTATCAAATGGCACCACAGTACTTAAACTATATGATAACCATGTATTATTTTATAGACACCAAGATATTATTATAATATAGTAGTGATTCAGTGATTGGGTTATAATTTTTGTCGATATTTTAGTGTTCCTTTTAAGTATTAATTTGAGTCTTTTTGTCTATTCTAAGCATACCATCGAAAACTTTAGTGTTTAAAAATGATTCTGCAAAGATAAAACTTTGCTACATACTGATGCAATTTCATGTTTCTGTGTAAGTCCTTCTTTCCCACCTTCTCCCCAACCTGCTTTCCTTCAAGAGCTAACCCAAATGTTGCCTTCTTTTTTATTTAGCTCTCTCTACAATTAATTTATCATACTTTATATTTCATATATTATACTTCATTTGTTTATAGCACTTGTCACATTATATTATACTTTTTCTCTTCTGGACTGCGAAGTTATAAAGCTTATTCCCTTTCTCTTCAGTATTTCAGGTAATTAATTCATTAATTTTTAAATACACTAGGAAACATATAAACAAATGCCTGTTTTAAAAAATTCATCTATGTAGACAAATAGCTCTGCCCCAGACTGTTCCATTCTTAGAGGTACTACTATTTTATGGTTTAGTAGATGTTCTTTTAGAACTCTTCACTCTCATTAATATGAATATCAGTTTATGTACATATATAGGTTTAGGGTTTATTTTATTTTCAAATAATTGAGACCATACGGTGTGTATTTTTCTAGAGCATGTGTTTTCACTAAATATTTTGTCATGGAGATCTTTCCACAATAGTACCTGCAGAGCTACCTCAGCTAACTAAATAGAATTTCATGGAGGGCATATATCATAATTCATGTTCTGACACTTTACATCTTATTGACCCAAGATAGATTTTATTAATATTAACATAATTTACATAACAAAACTTCTTTGCTTTAGATTTTACACCCAGATCTGGAAGTAGCAGATCATGCTTTTCCTCCTCCACGAACAGCTTTATCCCACTCAAAAATGCTGGTAAGAAGTTTAATATTTAAACTTGATGCTTTTAAAGAAATTGTACTTTTATTTTGTAAAGTTATTAAAGACGGTGAGTCAGTTTAGGGAAAAGTGGACAACATAGTAAAAAAGTGCTGCAAATTAGAAATTAGGAGAATTGCCACTGACTTTTCTTATATCCTGCTCAAGGAGGATCCTGCCCTAGGGGCAGGGCAGTGCACTGCCCAGAAGGAAAGTAGGGCTAAAACTCCTGCCCTGAGGAGACATGAGTAAGTATAGTGTGGAAAATCAGAACCTAGATTATAGCCTGGAAAACTGTGCTAAGCATCAAATTGAAAGAGTCAGGCAAGGATTAAAAACAAAAGAGAAGCTTACAAAAATGGAAACAAAAAAATGTTGATAATAGGAAAGAACAACTTTGAGGAGTGAGTGGATGAAAATAGTTCCAATTAGAAGCTGTAAAGAGTGAATGTGTAACAGAGGCCCTTTTTTATTTTGCCTCTTGCATTTCTTAGAGGCAAGTTTTGTAGCCAATAAGGAGCCTCAGAGAGCTATAAACAAATATTTAACTTAAGTTTTCTTGACCTTCATTTCATCATCAATTAAATAAGGGGTTGACTAAATCTGTAAGTTTCCTTACAGTTCTAAAACGATGATTCTATTAAAACTTGAATTATCAAAACAGATTTTAAGTCACACCTTATTAATATAGGAATAGATTTTTGTAAATTAGATAAACTTTGGAAGAATTGCCTAAGTTTTTAAAATATAATCTTGAGGATTTTTTCTTTTTATATTTATGACTATAATTCTTTTAGTGGATATAAAAATCAAAGGACTTGGGATATGCACCCTTCTCTAATATAGCAAAAGAGAGGACTTCATGACTTATTTTTTCCCTAGAGAAAAATTCAATGTATTAGGGGTAAGTTTCATTGGTTTCATATGAAGAACATCCTAAGCTGCCCAACAATGGGATGGACTAGCCACCCACTCAGGGCTGCCACAAAGGAGTCTTATATGTGGAAAGCACAGATAGATAGACTTATTCTTTCCAACTTTTTACTTTCCATTTTTTTGACTTGATGATATTTCATTTGTTTTTAAGATGTTAAATTACCTAACATGTTTTTTCTTATATTTTCAGGATAAAGAAGTGCGGGCCGTTTTCCTTAGATTATTTGCACAACTTTTCCAAGGCTATAGATCATGCCTACAACTTATAAGAATTCATGCAGAGCCAGTAATACATTTTCATAAAGTAAGATAACAGTACTATATTGTATCTGTCCAAAAAGTAGACTCTAATTTAATAAAACTACTTGACTGTCTTTTCTAGCCATGTATGTTTTGAGTCATATTTTGAGTCTAATTTATTAAATCTGATTATTAAAATCTCTGCTTTGTATAGTTCTTATTATAATAATACTGTGGAACTGACATAATGTTTTCCTTTAGAGTATGTTAACTTTAAATTGGGTTTTCTTTTAAAATGGAGAGTTAATTTCTGGTTTCTCCTTCTGTCATATATACAGATTCATTTCTATTCTTTTCAATACATGCAAGTATTTCAGATCAGACAAAAATCCTTTTTGAGAGAAATATATTTTATGACAACACATTTATACATGAAGTCATTTATACAAGCTTTGATATTTTCATTATATTTTTATTTTGACCATTTGTCCATTACCAAGTTTTAAATTATTACTTCACATTTTGTTTCTTTACAGACAGCTTTCTTGGGGCAGCGCGGTTTGGTCGAGAATGATTTCCTCACTAAAGTACTCAGTGGAATGGCATTTGCAGGTTTTGTTTCAGAAAGAGGTCCTCCTTATAGATCTTGTGATCTCTTTGATGAGGTATAGTTCTTATAAAATAAGTTCATTATTTATAGACATAATTAAGTAGTTAAAAGTATAGAAGTAATATTTATATAAAATCATAAATATATTATAAATTAAGTATAAAATAATCCAAATATTATTTATTATTATGCTTATCATAGCTTAGTATTTGTAATATAGATTAAAAAATATTAATTATAGGATGACTTGGAAGTACATATAATTTTTGTACTGACTTTTGAATAGTTGGTTAAAATCTTTTTGAAAATTTAACAGTGATTGTAGAAATAGAGGTGTTTTTGAAGGCAATAATATAATGGGTTTTTTAAATTAAGTTTTATAGGGAGAGAGGTCTAATTTTAATGTATAGGTATGTGACTTCAAACTGGAATTAGGTTTAATCTATCAGTGTCATAGAGCCATAGTTTACCTTCATGGCATTCTTACTAATCGATAATCAACATTTCTCTAGCTCCTGAAAGAGATACTAAATATATGGAAGAAAGATTTAGTTTCTATCTTTACGGAATTGGCCATATAAAAGAGAGATTTATGCCTTCAGTCCTATAGAGTTAAAAATTTAAAAATAGGGCCAGGCGCGGTGGCTCACGCCTGTAATCCTAGCACTCTGGGAGGCTGAGGCCGGAGAATCACTCAAGGTCAGGAGTTCAAAACCAGCCTGAGCAAGAGCAAGATCCCATCTCCACTAAAAATAGAAAGAAATTAATTGACCAACTAAAAATATATAGAAAAAAAGTATCCGGTTATGGTGACGCATGCCCGTAGTCCCAGCTACTGAAGAGGCTGAGGTAGAAGGATTGCTTGAGCCCAGGAGTTTGAGGTTGCTGTGAGCTAGGCTGATGCCATGGCACTGTAGCCGGGGCAACAGAGTAAGACTCTGTCAAAAAAATAAATAAATAAATAAATAAAAAATAAATAAAATAGAAGGGAGAAATAGGGCAGATGTGAATCATCATAAGGGTGCTGTTTTGCATTTATTGTGCTTTCTCCTTTTTAAAAGCATTTTTCCATTTATCATTTAACTGTATATTCACAGCAGCCCATTCTGGTGGATAGAACAATGAATATTATTCCCATTTCAATATCTGAAAGAGCATTGTATTGGAACCAAAAATCTAAAAGTTCCTTGAAGTTCATAAAAGAACAATGCTTATAGCACCCAAGATAATGGAGAATAGTAATTAATAATGGTCGTGTTTTGCTGCTGGTGATTTTATTTCATAAGGACGAGATAGGAATCAAAGTCTTAAATATCCTTGGTTCAGAGGAAAAGGATCTTTTATTCTCTGTAAATGTATTTAAGTATTCACAGGTGAGAATTTTAGAAGAGGCACATGTTTTAGTTCTAAGTATGAAGTCCTGCATCAGATGCCTTAGTTAATAACACAAAGCATATGAAGATTTAGGAGATGTTATCCTGAAATGGACAGTTATTTTTAATCAGTTGTTGGTTGTTGTCTAACACTTAATATGATTGATTATTGATTATACTAACACATATATCAGCCTTTAGATGCTAAACTAAGTAATTGATACATATTTTTATGGAGTTAAATTAGATGCTCTCTGAGATCCTTTCTAGCTCCTACATTTTGTTAGTCTCTGAAGCTTCATGAATAGTAACATTAGTTTACATACTCTTTTTCTTTTCTATCCAAATTTCCCTAACTAACTAACTCTGGCAGCTTCATCGCAACTAAAAAGTTATATTTCTGAATCCTGGCCTAGAATAGGTACAGCCATAATTTTATATGTGTATCTGCTCCTGTGAATATATTAGTTCCTAGAAGGAAGAATCCTATATTGCACCTTTTTATTTTTATTATCCATCTATTTGCCCTCCCACAAGTTTTTTATTTTCCTGTCAGCCCTCTTTTTTCTACACTAAATACATACACTCACACAGTTCTCTCAGTAAATTAGTTAATAGGGACATGGACTAGAATATATATAATTTGAGAACTAGAAGTCTCCTAAAAGTCATCCGTTCTTCTATCTTATTTTAGAGATGAGAACACTGAAGTCAGGAATTTGAGTGACCTGTCCCAGATTACAGTCAGCAGAACCAGGACTAGAGTCTTAGCAGCCTGACATGAACATTTGGTTCATGTTTTGTGAGTTAAGGAAGTGTTTGGAGCCTTTTGACTTGCTGAGTGAGAGAATTTTCTGAGTGAGGACTGTGGAATGACAAGGTCTCTCTGAGTTCCAGAAATGACTTTTCCCAGGAAGAAATAGGGCCCTAAATCAGCAGGGAGGGACCACCACATAATCCAAGGATTTGATTGACACTGAAACCCCAGAATAGAGGTGAAACCCAAAAACCTAAAATATTTTGTTTTAAAAATACTATATATTTTGGATATTTTCAGTTTGTAAATTATATGATATTACACATAGTTTTTAAATTCGTCATATTTTGGAGTTGATGTTTTGCCATTTAATTCTTTTTCCAAGTTGGTAGCCTTTGAAGTAGAGAGAATTAAAGTTGAAGAAAATAACCCATTGAAGATGATAAAGCATATCAGAGAACTTGCTGAGCAACTGTTCAAAAATGTAAGTATATTTATTTAGACAGCCATTAATTTTAAAAGTACAGTATTAATACAGAGTCTCATTTGCAAAACTAAAAAATTTCCTCTTGTGATAATCTTTTTGGTCTGGATTATAAATTATAAGATATTATAGTCAATACTGTATATCAAAATAGACCACATTTTTCCTGTCAATCACAGTATTATGAAAACATCTTAGTCATAATTTTTCAGTTTGTCATTTTCCTGTCAATCACTGTATTATGAAAATATATTAGTCACAATTTTTCAGTTATTTGACCTCATTGTGATTTTCGGTTGGATCTGTTTTGTGAGGCAAATTTTAGATTTATTGGAGACCAGAACCACCTCAGATGGAACTGAGCGATGTATTCTGCTTCAGCTTGGAACAGTGATTGTCAGCTGGATCAGGAAAATTGTTTGAGTTGTATTGTTTTGAACAGACAGGTCGTGAAAAGCTGAAAAAAAGGAAGCAAATTGGCAAGTGACCACAAAAATATAAGGGTGAAAATACTCCCTGGATAGAGGAAATGCAACAAGTGAAAAGGATTGGGATGTGGTAAAGTATGAAGTAAACATTTGAGTACTGGAAAAGAAAAGAGCCTAACATGGCAGAGAGATTATGTATATGTAGAAAAATGGATTTTGGCTCATGAGTACTGGTCATTTCTCCTACTTTTATGAAGCTTTGAGTCTTTTTACTAAGAAAAGTAAAGTAAGTGGAAAGTGTAGTTCTCCAGGGAAAAGTTAAGGGAAGATATGTTTTTAAGGAAATAGAGTTAAGGAGGACTTTGGGAGTCAGTATCCTGGCCCCAAAAGGTATTGTTTAATTTAGTTATTTGAACAGTGGACCATTTTGGACCTTGGATCATTAGTGCTTTGTCACATTTCATTTGAAATCTGAGAACTGATTGTATAAAAGGAGAGATACTAAAATGTGTTTCTTTGTTTCATATTATTCAATTATTTCTGAGTTTTAAGTTCTCTGTTCAGATTTTGACCTTCCTTTGAGGGAATGAATACTTTTTTGAAAGAGAACAAAGCAAAATTCAGAGGTTTCATATTAAAACAAAAAAATCATTCTTTTCTAAATTGTGTACATCTAAATTTTGGTAAATAATTAGAAGATTCTTAAGTTCTATTTTATCAGTTGCTAGTGGTTCATTATAAATTCTGAAAATATGGGCCGGGCGTAGTGGCTCACACCTGTAATCCTATCACTCTGGGAGGCCAAGGTGGGAGGATAGCTCAAAGTCAGGAGTTCAGAACCACCCTAAGTAGGAGCGAGACCCTGTCTCTCCTAAAAATAGAAAGAAATTAATTGGCCAACTAAAAATATATAGAAAAAAATTAGCCGGGCATGGTGGCACATGCCTGTAGTCCCAGCTACTCAGGAGGCTGAGGCAGAAGGATCACTTGAGCCCAGGAGTTTGAGGTTGCTGTGAGATAGGTTGATGCCATGGCACTCTCGCCCAGGCAACAAAGTGAGACTCTGTCTCAAAAAAAAAAATCTGAAAATATGTATGCTTTGCCTGTAATTGAAAAGGAACAATAATATTACTAACACATGCAGAAATCATCAGCCATAGCATTTTTGTGCCTATCAAAATATGAATTTAGGCTGGATGTGGTGGCTCACACCTATAATCCTAGCACTCTTGGAGGATGAGGATTGTTTGAGCTCAGGAGTTCGAGACCATCCTAAGCAAGAATGAGACCCTGTCTCTACCAAAAATAGAAAGAAGTTAATTGGACAGCTAAAAATATACAGAAAAAATTAGCTGGGCATGGTGGCACATGCCTGTAGTCCCAGCTACTCAGGAGGCTGAGACAGAAGGATTACTTGAGCCCAGGAGATTGAGGTTGCTGTGAGCTAGGCTGACATCATGGCACTCTAGCCTGGGCAACAAAGTGAGACTCTGTCTCAAAAAAAAAAATGAATTTAGTTTCTATTTTAAATTACTTAACACATGGGTACTTTAATTGGCTGTTACTTGTACATTATTAGTTTCTTACCTTTCATAACCCTATATATATTATATTTTAAATCATAATATATTGGTTTAGCAAAGGTATAAATAAATTATTTTCCTGGCAACTTGCATGCCAGGATCTATTTCTTGCATTTATTGACTGACCACATTTTTGGTTATTTATAACTATGCCTAATATAATAAATGTATTTTTTATTACTATGCTGAAACTGAAAAAGAATTCTGTTAGGAGAAACACTTGTGTTCTGTGGGGATCTTTGCCACATATGATAGGGATGTAGAAGTAATGTACAACATGATCACATGAGAGATTTCTTTTGACCTGCAATAATAAAAATAAATATTGAGTGTTTAGCACAATATGCCAGACTAAACATTTTACATAAATTACCTCTAATCCTTATAACAACAATGTAAGATAGGTGTCATTATCCCCATTTTATTGGGGATAAATGGCTCAGGATCATATATAACAGCTACTAAATGATAGAATTCAAATTTTAAACCTAGGAATTTTCGTCTGTCTAATTCCTAAGCCTATGTTCTTTCACTGTGAGATTGGCTTGTCTCCAGTTGGAAAAAATAGTGATGTTTCCAATAGTTGACTTTACACTTTGTTCTTTATGGGTACTTTAATATACTTTCTCATTTGATCTTGCAAATGACCCTGTGGGCAGGTGTAGATAAGTGAGCAAACTGGAGATTAGAAAGTTTTTTCTTGCCCTGGTGGGAATGATTTATTAATGGACTTCAAAGAATAGCAAAATGTCAAGTGGGAATCAGTTCAGTAAAATCAGTCAAATGGGACTGATCCCTTTGATATCTGAATATTTATTTCTTAGGTTTTTACAAGACTACTCCAGAACTGTAAAATTTTATAGCCAGTAAGTGACCAGAGTTGGGGTTTTGACACAAGTTTGTCTCTATTACATGACTTAAGTGCCGAGTGTATGCAAGGGACTGTGCCAAGGCACTTTAATGCAAAGATGAAATAAACAGTTCCTTCCTTGACATCCTAGAACTTAAATTTTATGATTCATAGCTTACACTAAGCCAACACTGAACTGAAAACTACAATAAAATGATTATCTAGTAATCATACATTCTTATAAGTAAATGTAAAACACAGTCTATGTCCTTTAAAAATGACATCTTTAAAGCAATCATCATGAGGTACTATATTACTGTGTAAGAAACTGTATTACCTAGGGATATGAGCCCTTCAAATGTATTCTACATTCACGAGCCCTTATTGGGCTTTTTTCACAATCTAATTATAATCCATTTGACACATTCCATTCCTTAAGTATGTATTTACTTAGTACCTACTAGTGCCAGGCATTTTCTAGATACATAATTCTCCTAATAGCCTTTAGAAGAGGATACACACATATGATGAATAAGAATTTTGAGACTATTCCAGTGGATTGTGATCAGACTCTCTGAGATTCCTTCTAGTTCTAAGATTTCTGTAGTCCATGATGATCCCAATATTCCTGAAGTAAACACTTTTCAAAGTTAAAAAGCAGAACATGATGGTAAAGTTACTTTATGGGGTCATGCAGGAAACGGGGAGGAGAGAGGCGGGATGGTGTCAATGCAAGGAAAATAATCTACACGGTTCTATTTTTAACTAGTTAGCTTTTTTTTAAAAAAAAAAAACACATTTCTAAAATTCTCATTTGGTAAGTAAGAACCAACCATATAATTTCTTTCCTTATTATTGTGTTAGATTGAGACTTGGTGATTCCATTCAGATATTTGTAAATACTTATTGCGCTGAAGTCCGGTAGCTTCTCTTTTAACTTCCAAGTATTTCAAAAACATACCTTAATTTTCCCGTTTCTTCTCACCACTCCCTTATATCGCTTTTTAGTGAGTTTTAGGAATGTGAGTAGGATGAATTGTAACTAGCTTTAGCTGTTCCTTTAGCTTTCTGGAGCTTCCTGAATAATTAAGAAAAGTATTTGGTGACTTTGCTGGAATGGGTTGGTGGAATGAAGGAGAGGGAAATTACTAAATCCATTAAAGATAAATTGTGTAAGCATCGGCAGGATTTATACCATGAAGATTATTGGCAACACATCTATCCAGCTTTTGTTTCCAGGCCCTATTGATAATGCAGGGGTCTGCCCACTTTGGCTTTCTGAATCTTCAGTGTCTGCATGATAGCACGTTTAACTACTTAGCTGCCCTATCCGTATGCTTCTTGATATACACTTATAAAAAACCAGTGACTACACACAAAAAGAGAACATGAAAATAGATAGGCTAAGACACAAGAACTTTATAAAACCTCCATTCCAGGACATTAAGACATCAGTTAGACATGGTTTTACTGTTTTACATAATACAATTTTTCTAATTTGTTTTGTATATGTAATAGTACATAAATATTTGCTGAACTATGTAATTTGACAGTTTTTGTTTGTTTTATATTTTAGAGGCAGCATCTCACTATGTTGCTTAGGCTGGAGTGTCGCAGCTATTTACAGGCACTGTCATAGCAGCACACTGCAGCCTTGAACTTCTGGCCTCAGGCGATCTTCCCACCTCAGCCTCCTGAGCAACTGGGATTACAGGTGCACCACCATGCCCAGCTTTGTCTGACAATTTTATTAAAAGTTAAAGGGAAAAATTAGAGTACCTAGATTTTCTTACAAAAGAATATGATATTTCAAATTGTGCCTTATGGATATTTCATTGTCCAGCATTGAACCAAATAGATGTTAAAATTCTAATTCAGGAATAAAGCTCAAATACAGGAATAGCCATTCCCAATCAAATAAGATCTATAGCCTTTATATCTCTGCAAAACTTCATTTCACTACCAGGCAAATTTAATCTATGCTGATAATATTTGTACTATTTGTCAACTGTGAATAAAGGAATTTTTTTTCATTATAGGAAGGAAGTAAAATATTGTGATTACCTTTAGTCTTAAGAGAGTCAAGGCATAAACATAAAAATACTTATTTATATTATTATGCTGAAATGAAGCCCCTAACCCGAAGCATAGACTCCAAATCTAACTCCCTCCCCCATTCTGATTTCTTTATTTAATTATATGTTGTTTATCAGATATCATTTTTACATACAGTAAAATTTATACTTTTTAATGTAAAGTTCTATGGGTTTTGACAAATGCATGGCGTCTTATAACCATCAACACACAATACCTACCTACACAACAACTACCTAGAACATTTCTCTCACCCCAAAAAGTTCCTTAATTCTCCTTTATAGTCACATTGTCTCACCACCTCAAGCACTTGGCAACCACTGATCTGTTTTCTCTCTGTGTAATTTTGCCTTTTCCATAATGTCATTAGATAGTTTTTTGAGTTTAGCTTTATTCACTTAGCATAGTGCATTTCAGAGTCAGCCACGTTGCTGCATATATTAGTTGTTTATTCCTTTTTAATGCTGAGTAGTATTTTATTGGTATGGATGAACCAAAGTTTGATTTATCTGTTGACCAACTGAAAGACAATTTTGGTAATTATGAATAAAACCACCCTAAACATTTGCACAGGTTTTTGTGCGAACATAAATTTTCAAGAGTCAATGCTTTAGAAGTGGGATGTTGAGGTATATGGTAACACAATGTTTGACTTTATAAGAAACTGCCAAATTATATTCCCAAGTATCTATACACTTGGATTTTTCATTCCTACCAGTATCATATTAGAGTTCCATTTGCTCCACATCTTCAACAATACTTGGTATTGTCAGTTGCTGTTTTTTTTTGTTTGTTTGTTTTAGCCATTCTAATGGGTTTGTGGTAGTATCTTATTGTGATTTTAATTTGTATTTCAGCAGGTGAGTTATAGTATAGGACTCTTAGCTAGTCATTATATGGGGCCTTGGTACTTTCAACAAGAGTACTTGTCTTAGAATAGGAAATCTTCATTGTAAGTTATGAATTAGAGCAGTGGTTCTCAACAGGAACAATCCCCCACCCCACCCCCATGAAGTTGGTCTGGAGACATTTTTGGTTGTCATAGTTGGAGGGAGTATGCTACTGTCATCTAGTAGATTGATGCAAGGCATACTGCCAAACACCTTACACTACGCAAGACACCTACCCTCTACTCCAAACAAAGAATAATCAAGCCCAAAATATCAGAAGTGTCCTGGACTAGGACAACCAGCACAGCAGATATTAAAGTCATCCGCCAAATTTATTTGTATTAAAGATCAGACATTCAATTGGGTGATCACTGAAAGACCTGTGAAGTTGGAAAATTGAGGATTTTTTATTCCATCGATGTCATGAATACTGCCAGGCAACTCTTTTAAAGAGTCCAGTTACATTTTGACTATGTTTAATGACTTAACTCCAGTGATAGTATTGTCTTCAATTGTATTTGAAAAAATTTGTGTAACTTGCTATCCCACATAGTTCTAGGTATAGTTGGTGCACATTAAATATTTTTAAAAACTTGAATTAATTTGGAAAACTTGGTAACCTCTAACAAGATCACATTGATTTGTCATTTAGTGCTAAGACCAATGCGTGGGGAAAATTTTCTTTTTCCTAATGTGGCTGTTGCCTACTTTGAAGTTCTAGTGGGATTTGGGGGTTTTTTTGTTTGTTTCGTTTTGCTTTGCTTTGTTTTTATTTGAAGTACATTCTCAGCCCTGTTTTCTGTAAGCCCTGGGCATATTTTCCTTTAGCCTGTTAAAGGGGAGTTAAGGATCCATGTTTCCAACCAGATGATTTGTGTGTGTGTGTGTATGTGTGTGTGTCATTTCAAGCCTCAGAAAAATCATTCTATCTCCCATTACTGTATAGCACATTCTTAAAGCAGGACTACAGAGACCATTCCTTGAAACTCATTATCCAAATTCAAAATTCTAAGATAGTACATTTTGCCAAGATTTCTTAGGTAGTTTATTTTTCTGGTTTTGGAAAAAAATTGTTGTCATGTTCACTGTAAGTGTTTAGTTGTCTAAATCTTTGTTATTACTTTGTATTTCTCTGGAATCAAAGATGAAAATTTGGCTGCTTCTTTGTACTGTTGAAAAATAATGTATTTCCTTGTTTCAACAAGGAGATTCAACAACAAAATTGGGCTGCAGTTTTTAATGAGCTCAGTAACCATCAAAGGACCAGTCCAATCGCATTTGGAGTCACAAGTAAGAGCACATGTTTCTAAGAATATGTAGAGTACAATGAGCCCTAACCTAAACTTCTTCTCATTGCTGCTGTCTTCTCAAAAGTCTTTAAGTGACCAAGTTAGGTAGATTCAAGGTGGCAAATGTGGTCCTTTACATTTATCATGCTGCCCATTAGAGGGCAGCAGTGCACAGACACAATAGCTGGAAAACCAAATACAATTAGATTTTAGGGTGTGAGTCCTTTTTTGAATTTTCTAAATACAAATGAATATATCATAATTTAGTAAATATAACCATAATCTTCATTTTTATATAGAATATCTATACAACTACAGATATTCAACTGTAAACTTTGTTTTATTAAAAACATGATTAAAAAATCCTTGTCATTTTTAATTATATATGGATTTAGTTTACAGTATTTCTAATTGCTTATTGGAATACAGTTAATCACTAATAGAAACATCTTTTTAAATAAATTATTTCTATTTAAACCCTTATTGAATATTACTACCACCATTATTATTAAAGTCTAAGTAATTGGTAATGTGATGGACATCTTGATTTTAGTTTTAGAAGCATGGTACCATACCATAGAATATGCAATGAATAAATATTTTTCAAATGAATGTGGCCTATACTTTTGGAAAACAGCCTTCAGATTTATTCTGGAGAGGTGTTTGTGTGTGTGTGTGCATTCTCAGGGCTTTCCTGTAACAACTCATCCAGTCCTCACAAGAACCTTATGAAGTAGGTACTATATTATCTTCATTACAGTTGTGGAAACTAAAACACAAGGGGTAAGTGAATTGACACTGCACCAGGTCACACTATTAGTAAGTGGCCAAGCTAGGATTTGAACCCACACATTCTGAAATCAGAGACCATGAACTAAAAGTACTTTGTTATACTATTGATATCTCTCTCATTGAATTGTCTAACCTTTCCCCCTGAATTGTAATGCCACATGTCTCTATCACATTTTCACACATAGTACTGTTTCTGGGCTCTCTATTCCATTTGTCCGTTTAGCCCTTCACTAATACTAGCTGTTATACTATATTAATTATTGAAGGTTTATAGAAGTTTTGATATCTGGAAAGCTTGACTTTCCCACTTACTCTTCTTCAGAATTTCCTGGACTATTTGGGGGTTTTTGTTCTTCCCTATAAAGTTTAAGATGAGCTTGTCACATTACAGGACAAACTTTTTAGAGATTTTGACTATAAGTGATCTGTACATCTTTATTTTTCTAAATCACCTGAAGTCATTTTGGGAAGAAGAAGAGAGAGATATACTATAACTAGAAGAGATACATGCATTACTTAGATGATTTCCTTTCTATTTTTATTATTTTTCCATGTTTTAAAATTTGTTGTAATAAATATTATTTACTTCATGGGAAATATAAAGTTTTCATTTTTATGGTAAAGAAAATAAGATAAATAGAAGCAGAAGTAATGAAAAATATACTTTTAATAATTCAGACCTCAAGATCTATATGAATCCCCTCCCTATCCTAAAAAAAGATATCTGCCCAATATATTTTAGAGAATTGGTATTTATAATTTTTGAGAAGACACTGTATGAAAAGGAACCATGCCTAAAGAATAGAAAGAAACAAATATACTACTTTTTGAAAAGGGCAATTTCAGGTACTACAGACCAGTAATATTGGTGTTAATACCAGACAGAATTCTAGCACAGTTTTTAAACATATAGTTTAGAAAGAGTTATTGCTAAGACTTGGCATAAGATTTTATATATTTTCCTGTGAGAGGTGGCTCATGCTTGTAGGCTAAGATGGGAGGATTGCTTGAGGCCAGAAATTTGAGACCAGCTTGGGTGATATAGTGAGAGTCTACCTCTGGGGGGGGGAAAAAAAATATATATATATATATATTTATCCATATAAGTAAATGCATATGATATGTATATACGAGGCTATCCAGAAAATATCCAGCCAAGGATACAATGGCTGGATACTTTCTGGACAGCCCTCCTACACTTAACATAGAGAGAAAGGGAGAGAGAGAATTTACGTATTTATTTTTCCGTGTCTTCACTAGATATAGAGAGAAAATATAAAGCATATATGAGGACCACTTTGGCAAGAACAAATTTTATATCTGATTTCACCTTCTGAGGAACCTTGTGAGATAAGCATAAGTTATCACTTAGGCAGAGTTATTTGTCCAGCATCACATAATAAGGAGTTCAGGAAGAACTAGGATTCAGGATTTTTGGCTCTTAAAGCAGTATTTTTTCTATTATATTGCTGAGACATGCTAACTATATCATCCGCCTTAGCCCAACCCTTCCTTTTTCTGGGTCTGGGCCATATAACAAAAAAGAATTGTAGGGAGCACCTCAAATAGATGCTAGCAGTTGGCCATTTTTCATTGTTAAGAGGATGTATAGGATAGAATTCAGTTTAGTCTATAACGTGAATAACCGAAGATTAGTAGGAATTTTCTGCTTGCAAAGGATAAGTGCTAGAATTGGTCTAAGAATAGTTGTAAACAGCCTTCCATAGAGAAATTTATAAAAGAATGGATTCCACTTTGCCTGAAGTATTTGAAATATAATCCTACTTAACTAGGTGGCTGAATAAAAGTTCATGCCAGCTGTAAGAGTCTGCATTATTAGCTGACACATTTAATTCCAATGTTGCAATCTTGATGTGTGTTTAACATTGTGTCCCACTTATTGGGATACAGCAGGAAGAGGTTTAGAGTGCCAGCTTTGTCCCTGACAATCTGTAAATGCAGTAGATACACAGCAGAAGACAAAAAGTATTTTTTTAATTGAATGAAGTATTTGTCCCCATGAAGCTTCATTTTAGGGAGAAAAGGATAGATAATAGACAAGTAAAATATATTGTATGTGAGAGAGTGATAAATACTGTAGAGAAAAATACAAGGGGGATAGGGAGTATGTAGGTAGAGAGGATATAATTTTAGGTAGGGTGGTCGGGAAAGGTGGCTTTTGAGCAAAGAAATGCAAGAAGGGAGGGAGGATGCTGTGCAGATTCATAGGGGTTACAGGCATTCCTGGCAGAGGGAATAGTTAAGTGCAAAGGCTTTGAGGCAGGAACAAGAAGGCCTATGTGTCTGGAGCAGAAGAAGTGAAAGAAACAGTTATAGGGTGCACTCATATAGAAAGGCCAGATCTTGTGGGGCCATATGAATTGTTTTAAGAAACTAGGTTTTACTCTCAGTGCAATGAAAGGCCACTGAAATAAACTGAATAGTTATGTGACGATAGTTATGTGATGAAACTTTTAACTAGATTACCCTGTCTGCGGTGTTGAGGGAGGGAGTAAGTGCGGCAGCAGGGAAACCAGTTAGGAGACTGTTGTACAACTGTAATGTGAGATGATGGCTTGAACCAAGGTATTGATGAAAAGGGGCCAGGTTATAAACACTTTAGAGGTAAAGTCCACAAAGCTTGCAGAGGAATGGATAATTGGGAGTTTGAGAAAGGTATTAAAGATTACTCTAAGCTTTTTGCCTAAGTGAAAAAATAAATATGCCATTGGCTGAAGTGGGGAAGACTGAAGAAAGCAGGTTAGAGGTGGATGAAAATTAAGAGCTCCATTTTGGACATAAGTTTAAGATGTTATTTTGAATCCAAGTGGAAATACTACATGTAAACAGTTATGTGTGTGTGTGTGTGTGTGTGTGTGTGTGTGGAGTTCAGGAGAACGCCCAGTTGGAGATAAAAATTTGTGAATCATTGGTGTTTTTATGGTTTAAAGATAGAAGATGGGAAGTGATCACCAAGGAAGTAAGTGTTAATAAAAAAAAGACACAAGGACTAAGCCTTGAGGTATTCACATAGTTAAGAGATTGAGGAGATGAGAAATATACAAAGATGTAGCAAGAAGACCTAGAAAACCAAGTGAAAAAAGTATTCATAGAAGAGGAAGACAAATGACTAGCTATATTAAATCAGATGTTGTTGATAGATCATATAAGAGGAAGTAGGATACTTTTTATTTTATGGCATTATAATCATTCATTTGTCTGATTTCAGTTTGTGTCTCTCTGAGCTCCTACTCCCTTCCTGACAATCTGCCATTGATATTTTAACTTTTAAATAATTGTGCATATGTGTGATGTTACAGGAGAATCCAAACCCTCATATGGCATTCCAGAAAGTTCCACGCCCAACAGAAGGATCCCACTTGCGAGTTCATATTCTTCCTTTCCCAAAGATTAATGAAAACCGGGTTCAGGAATTAATACAGGAAAATCTTGCTAAGAACCAAAATGCACCTCCTGCTACACGAGTGGAAAAGAAATGTGTTGTGCCAGCAGGTCCACCTGTTGGTATGTATTCGTCTATTTGTTTTAGAAGTAAACCTTTTATGAAGATAAAGATGTCTTACAAAACACAAATCAAGATACAAGACACAAAAAGGAAAAGTGTACAATTTGATGAAATTGTACTTTCACAAAGCAAACAAACTCATATATCTAGAATCAGAGCATTATCAACACTCAGAAGCTCTGTTCCATTCACTACCTCCCACAAAGGGTAATCATAACCTGACTGCTGCCACGATAGAGTCTTTTGTTTTTAAATAACAGTTTTATTGAGATATAATTCATATACCATAAATTCAGCCTGAGCGAGAGCAATTCCCTGTCTCTACTATAAATAGAAAGAAATTAGCCAAACAACTAAAAATAGAAAAAAATTAGCCGGGCATGCTGGCACATGCCTGTAGTCTCAGCTACCCAGGCGGCTGAGACAGGAAGATCACTTGAGCCCAGGAGTTTGAGGTTGCTGTGAGCTAGGCTGAAACCATGGCACTCTAGCCTAGGCAACACAGTGAGACTGTGTCTCAATCAATCAATCAATCAATCAATAAAGTGTACAATTCATTGTTTTTTAGTCTATTCACAGAGCTTTTTTTTTTTTTTTTTTTTTTTTTTTTTTTGAAGTGGTGTTTTAAAGCAATATTCACAGAGCTTTTGAACCATTATGACTATTTAATTTGAGAACATTTTTATAACCTAAATATAATAGAACCTAATTAGCAGGTACTCCCTGTTTCCTCCCAATCCTGGTGATTAATCTCTTTATCATTATAAAATGTGCACTAAGTTGTATTTGCCAAAGGAAAATAAAAATTCCAGATGAAGACCAGGCACGGTGGCTTACACCTGTAATCCTAACACTTTGGGAGGCCAAGACAGGAGAATCACCTAAGGCCAGGAGTTCATGACCAGCCTGAGCCAGACCTGTCTCTGCAAAAAAATAGAAAAATTAGCCAGGGGTGGTAGCACATACCTGTAGTCCCAGGTACTTGGGAGGCTGAGGCAGGAGGATCACTTAAGCCCAGATTTTGAGGTTGCAATCAGTTATGATGACACCATTGCACTCTAGCCCAGGTAACAGAACAAAACCCTGTCTCAAAAAAAAAAAAAAAAAAAAAATCTAGATGGTAAACAAACTCATTATAAGAAAAATACATGTTTCTAATACCTCAGCCTAAAGAAAATTTAAAATACTACTGAAGAAATTTTAGAATTAAAAGTTTGTCAACATAACTTAAAGATGTCGCTCTCTCAATAAAGTATGTGGTATTTGGAGACTATAAGTTTTCTCCTCTAATGTTGATAGATTTCTATTTCAGTTTATGCCACCTATGTGTGTGGGAAGCACCAGAGCCCATAATTTAAAATGAGCATTTCAGACAGAGAAGTCATGTGAAATAATCAATTTAAACATCAAGATCATGTAGAAAATTAATGTTATATGATTAAAAACGATTTGAAGAAAACTGGTAAAAATCCAACTAAGCTCTGTAGTATAGTTCATTGTATTGTTTTCCTGATTCAGATAACGCACTATAGTTGTTATATAAGGTGTCACCATAGAGGAAACTGGATAGTGAGTACATGGGTCCTCTCTGTATTAATGCTATTTTTACAGCTTTGTGTGAGCCCACAATTATTTTAAGATAAAGAAATTTAAAACATTATTTGAATAATACAGGTTTTGTATTGATGAGTGAAAGAGATGCTAATGAGCAAAGTATAATAGTCTTTCTTTTTAGGTATGGAATGAGGTGAAAAGATTATGCCTTTAGATTCCAAAGAGCAGCCATAAAATATAAACAGTCTTTCTTTTTGGCTTAAGAATTATTGATACTACCTCATTTGTACAAATGATAAAGTTCTTTTTACAAATACTACCTTCATTTATATCCTAATATTCTTTTAATAAGTTAAATTTATTTAGGTAACTGTAGCCTATGTAATAGACTAGAATTTTCCAACCCTATCATAAAAAGTGAGATACTAAGTTTGTAAAACTAAAAAGTGACTTTCCTAAGCCAGTATAGCAATTCATTGGCCATGAACATTTCTCTTTTTTCTACCACTTCTTTTCCTCAAGTCCCCTTTACTCCCCTTTACTCAAATTTGTAGTATCTAATATAATTTTTTGGTGGTATGTATAATAGTTTGTCTTTGATAATATCTTAGAAATAGCAACTTCTTCTTCTGTCAGTAGTCCTCTTGCATATGAGCATTAGCTGTTTGTACCCCAAACATTTCCTATCAGTTTGTTTACAATTAGTGTTAAAATAGATGTTTACCTTTGTTTAATATAATTTTATTTTGCAATGTAAATTAATTTGCATTAGTTAAGCGTATCATTAGAATCAATCCTGTGAAATTATCCATTGACTAGCTGGACCATGTAACCAAAGTAAGGAAATGGACGACCTTCAATGCCTTGTAACAAGAGAAAAAAATAAAATAAAAATATAGTTTTGGTCATGTAAACAGTCTTAAACAATCTTATTCCTTTTGCTTTTGTAATTGCCAAAGGAGTTTAGTTTCTTTGTGTTTTCTTTATATTCTTTTACTAGTTTCGATAATGGATAAGGTGACGACAGTTTTCAACAGTGCACAGAGACTAGAAGTTGTTAGAAACTGCATTTCATTCATATTTGAAAATAAAACTTTGGAGACTGAAAAGGTAATAAAATGACATCTTTCCCAAATAAGCACTTATTGTTTCCCTTTCAGATTTACATGTTGAGGTTGCCAGTTGACCTGTCCTCTTATTTTATGCCTTTTGTTTTGATCATTTTAAATGAATAGTGTTTTGATCATTTTAAATGAATAGTGTCTCAGATTTAAAACTGTTAGGCCAGGCTTAATTATGTGACCACAAGAGAAATATTGGTAGTAATATTTTTCCTTCAGACTTTTAAACAATGTTTTTATTAAATTCTATTTTAGCATATTACTTAGAAACTTATTTTACATATAATTTTATTTATTGCAAAGAATCTAATTAGCATATTAATGGATTATGGAAACTGTAATGTTCAACTTAAATTTACCACCTTAGGCATTTTCTTACCTTCTTCAATTCAATATGATGAACATAATGTAACCCTTTCTTACTGATTCATTGTCATACTTCTGAACATTCGTTACAAGGGGCAGCTAAAACATGTACAAGTGTTTTTACCTTCACACTAAATGACCCAAGCCTCTTTATGTTTTGAGTTTTTTGGTTTCTATTTTTTCTTATGATTAAGTATATATTTCCTTTTGCTTCTCTTGCTTTCAGCTTTCTCAGCCTGTTTATTATACTTGCCCATAAAAATATTTGGCCTTCCTAGTCTTAGTCCTTTTCCTTTCCTCCTTATTTGTTCATTTGTTCTTTTTTTCAGACTTGCCAAGTTAAATAAGCTTATTGTTATTATATGTAAAGTAAATTAACTCCTACATGGTGAACTGAAGAGTGTTCTTGTGATAAAATAAAGGAGTTTTAATGCATAAACCTAGAGATAGCAATTTTTGTTGTGCTGAGTCCTTTTTCTTTATTTATTATGATATTGAAATGAGAAGAGATTATAGAATTTCCCAGTCAGAAATTAAAGCTGAATAGTGATTAAGGAGCTGACTAGTTTAAAAGTATAAAATCACTTGTGTTTTTATCATTTTAATTTTTTCTTCTATTGGAGAATTGGCTAGTTATAGAAAGAAGGTGTCTAAATGTCTGTGGCTTTGACTCAGGTTCTAAAGCAACAGTCAATTTGGTAACCAAAGTATTGTGAGTTGAAAAAAAAGTGAATTTAATGTTTTTTCAGTTTACCACATAAACTAATTCTACGTATTTTTCTTGCTGGCTTATAAGTAAAAATAACTACAAACCCATCCATTTGATCATTTGTCTTAAGAGCAAATCACCTCTTTTCTAGGAGTTTAATTTTACTAATAACTTTGTTAAATGGTTTACAGGATGCATTTGAATTTTCAGGATGATTGTTTGAAAGTTATTTTTTTTTTTGCCAATGGTACCATTTGGTCACTTGTACCTTTCTTGTCCTCAGACCCTTCCTGCTGCACTAAGAGCCCTTAAAGGAAAGGCAGCAAGACAGTGTCTCACTGACGAACTGGGTTTACATGTCCAGCAAAACCGGGCAATATTAGACCATCAACAGTTTGACTACATAATAAGGATGATGAATTGTACTCTACAGGTAATTTTTAGTTCTTTCAAATTATTCCTCTTATTTGAGAATACTTTTTATTTTTCTAGGATATTTAGTAATTACCAATATATCAGTTCTTGAACCTACCACAGCCAATAGCAGAAAGAGTCAGTATCCATATCCTTTCTGTCAGAAATATTTATCTATTACTTGGCATAAATATTAAGAGGTTTTCATTTGTTCTTTGTTTTCTCTTGAAAAACACTAGATTTTACTAGTTCTGTAATATAAACTTGCTCTTTAAAAATGAAAAGTCATCTTTAAAGCATTCAGTTACATATTACTTAATGACTTAACGTATTAATGACGTGACACTAGTCATGTCAGCCCTTTGAGTGAGTATTCTAGTTGTACTCTTAGGCAAAGGGCAATGGTGGATAATCCAAATGATAAATTAATTACGCAAGTCATTATTTACTAAGCATTTTGTATGTGTAAAGCACAAAAAATATTTCCAATTGGCTTCAAAATATGTGTATGATCTTACAGAAATAAATTTCTAAAAAAATAATGAAGACCCAATTTAGGAGAAGCAAATAACTTGTTTCCCCATCCTGTCTCCCTTGTTAGATATTCTATAACATTGACATCCTGTTCTCCACAGGTGATCTAAAAATCCCTTCTTGAACCTTGTGTACAAGGTAAAAATGTAATTAAATATTAAGATTTCAAAGACCATTTAGGGGACTCCACAGAACGTAAACAAAAGTGTATGTTAAATACTGGTTGGTAAATTGGAAAGCGAGAATTACAGGATATAATTAATAATTTGTGGAAAAAACAATGCCTAAATAAATGAGAAGATATGCCATATTTGTGTATTGGAAGACTCAATATGTTAAAAATATCAGTTCTCCCCAAAATAATCTACAGAGGCAATGCAATTCCTATCAGAATCTTAAGTAGAAGAACAAAAGCCTTATAATTACCAATACACTCCTAAAGAAAAACAAAAAAGCATAAATATTTGCCTGTCAGCTATCAAAAAATTAATTTAAGATTATAGCGATTAAGACAGTGTGGAATTGGCACAATCATAAACAAATTGACCAATAGAACACAATAGAGAGCCTAGAAACACATGCACACTTACATCACAACGTGACTTATGACAAAATTGGCATTTTAGACCTCTGACAGAAAGATGAGCAATTCCATAAATAGTGCTGGGACCACATATACATAATATACCATTGCATAAAAAAATGTACAAATACCTCATGCCATACACAAAAATCAATTCCACATGGATTAAAGACTTGACTATGAAGATCCCAAAAAGCTAATCTATAAAGCCTAAAATTTTTCAGACATGATACAAGAAATAATCTTTATGACTTTGAAGTAGGGAAAGATTTGTTAAACAAGTCATAACTAGTGCCAATCTTAAAAGAAAAGTCTGATAAATTTGACTACATTAAAATTAAGAACTTCTGTTCATCAAAAGATACCACAAAGAGAATGAAAACACAAACCTCAGAGTGAAAGAGGTTTGCAGAGCATAACTGCTGACAGATGAATACTCAGATTATAAGAACTCTTACAGGCTAGGCACTGTGGTGGGTGCCTGTCGTTCCAGCTATGTGAGAGTCTGAAATGGGAGGGTTGTTTAAGCGCAGTGCACCATGATCATGCCTATGAATAGCTGTTGCACTCCAGCCTGGACAACATAGTGAGGTCTCTATTAATAAAAAAACAAAACACAAAACTCCTATAAATCAAGTTTTTTTAAAAAACACAACCTGATTTTAAATGGACAAAAGATCTAAGTATCCTAAAGAAAGGAAATCCACTTGGATAATAACTGTATAAGGAGATGATCTATGTCAGTAATTAAAGAAATGAAAAAACCACAATGAGATAGTCTTTTATACTCACTATTTGACAAGACTTTAAAAATCTGATAATATCAAGTGTTGCCACAGTTACGGAACAAATAGAACATGTAAGCTCTGCTGGTAAATGTGTGAGTTGGCATAACCACTTTAGAAAATGTAATAAGGTATAAGAGAAGAAATAAATTAATTTGTTATTATCTTACAAAGCTATGTATGAAACATATTCTGTGACCCAGTGATTCCATTCTAGAGGAGCTCTTGCCCATATATACCAAGAGATAAGCACAAAAAATATTCATAGCAGCATTGTTTGAAATAGTAGAAAGTTTGAAACAACTCATGTTGCCAACCAGCATTAGAATGAATAAATAAATTATGGTATCTTCTTACAATAGAATATTATTTAACAGAGAAAAGGAATGAATGAATTGCAGATACAAAGGACAATATGGATGAATCTTAAAGAAGACAATTTTGTGCAAAAATAAAAAGACAATTCAATTACAATATGATTCCACTTTTATAAAATTCAAAAGCATGTAATATATTATTTAGGGATATATAATTTAGTGATACAAATACATGTGACAAAATTATAAAGAAAGCCAAGGTAATAAGAAATAAAATTTTTAAGAAAATTACCAGCTTGAGCAAGAGTAAGACCCTGTCTCTACTAAAAAATAGAAAGAAATTAGCTGAACAACTAAAAATATATATAGAAAAATTAGTCAAGCATGGTGGCACATGCCTGTAGTCCCAGCTACTCGGGAGGCTGAGGCAGGAGGATTGCTTGAACCCAGGAGTTTGAGGTTGCTGTGAGCTAGGCTGATGCCACAGCACTCTAGCCTAGGCAACAGAGTGAGACTCTGTCTCAAAAAAAAAGAAAGAAAGACAATTACCTCTGGGGGACAGAGAGGAAGAGTGGTGAACATGGAGATCTTCAAATGTAATGGTAATATTCTACTTCTCAAACTATGTATATGGATTTTCATTGTATCATTCTTTATAATCTTGTGACTTATACATATTTTATGTCTTAAGGTACTGCTATTAGATTTTTGTGGGGAGTATTTATCTTCTCAAACTCACTGCAAGCACTTTGTAAGTTGTATAAGTGAATTCACAACATAGGAGATGATTCACTTTTACTGGATATATATTTTTACTTTAGAGTGTGAGATACTAGCTGTATTAGTTTATAAGAGCAAAAATTGAAGACAATCTAAATGCTTACCATTTGGATATTGATTATGGTACAATTCTTCTTTAGAATGCTGTTCAGCTACTAAGTAGAAACAAGTAGATCTAGATATGTATTGATATGGAAAAACTTCTATTATATATTGCTAGGTGGGCAAAAAGGAAGTTAGATAAAGTAGATATAATATGATTCCATTTTACATGTATTTATCTATGTATATGTATGATACTAAAAATCTGGAAGGATATTTACACTAAATCCTTAGCAGTGGTTATCTCTGGATATAGATTAGAAGAGTTTTGCTTTTCATTTTAAACCCTTCTCTGCTTGAAACACATATACCTCTAAATTATATAAAATATAGAACAACCATATGTTACTTTTATAATTTTAAAATGTGTTCTCATATTTGTAGAAAGGAAATTTTGAGCACCCTATAAGAAGAAGAAAGCATAATAAATTTGCCCTAAGAAAAGGTCCCATGTCTTTTGCTACTTTGTTTCTGTTATTATAGAGAATAAAGGAGTACAATTAATAGATTGAAGTCTCTAGAAATCCTAAAGTCAAATAATTCCCTGATCCTCTAATAATTGGTATTAATAATTGTTATTAAAAGCCACTTCAGGGGCTTTTTTACCATTAGTACTTTCTGTGCTGTTTATTAACTGAAGAACTAAATTTTAAGGATTTCTCTAAACTTAATTTTAGCATGTACAGTTAATAGACCACTTATAGAATAGCAGGGTACCCTTAGGGTATAATTATTTTTCATTTGAATAATCATATTTCTAGAAAAGAAAAAGACATGGAATTTTTTGTTGTTGCTTTCAAATACACCTGAATTTATGAGTACTTAAAATTTTGTAATTCAGCATCTCATATATACATTAAAAATAGATTCTGTGCTTCATCAAACACATGCTGTTGTTTAACACTATATAGAGGGCTGTCTCCATTATGAATGGGTTTTCATGTGATATTCTAATTTTAATGCATTATTTAGTACCCACTTGGGATTTGTTAATATTTATATTCCTTGTGCAACACATACTTATCGAGGGGGATTTAACATGACATTCTGAACATTTTTTACAAAAGCACAGAGTTCCAAGGCAGAGTGGCCAAACATCTGTGTTGGTTTTTTAAGAAAGAAACATTAATTAAATGAACTAATTCTTAGGTAGTGGTTCAAAAACTTCAGTAATTTTTGCTTTTTGTGACCTAGAAGTTATTCTGTCTTTCTTGTCCTCAAGGGAAAAGTAAATGGAACATGAATATTACCAAATGGCTATTTGTTTATTAGGTTCTTTCAATGGTAACATAATTTTTATAGGACTGGTTTATAGAGATTATAGATTATTCTTATATATTGTCTCATTTCAGAGAATTAATCATATTTTAGTATTTTTTGACAGAGCACTAAAAGTCTCTCCAAAAGAGAATTTTGGCTTTAATTCTTCATTTTAGCAAATATACAGTTAAAACATTTTATGTGTCAAGACCTTAGCTAAGGCTGAGCGTGGTGGCTCATGCCTGTAATGCTAGCACTCTGGGAGGCCGAGGCGGGAGGATTGCTCAAGATCAGGAGTTGGAAACCAGCCTGAGCAAGAACAAGACTAAAAATAGAAAGAAATTAATTGGCCAACTAAGATTATGTATAGAAAAAATTTGCCAGGCATGGTGGCGCATGCCTGTAGTCCAGCTACTTGGGAGGCTAAGGCAGCAGGATTGCTTGAGCCCAGGAGTTTGAGGTTGCTGTGAGCTAGGCTGACACCACGGCACTCTAGCCTGGGCAACAGAGTGAGACTCTGTCTCAAAAAAAAAAAAAAAATCTTTTAACAATAAATTATAATTTGAAAACGCAATGAAGTCTTCCATTTCCAGCATCCTGATAAACTATGAGAGACCCTCTTACTAACATAGAAATAGATCTTAGAAAATTGCAAACAAACAAATATAAATCATGTTTTTGATACACTGTTTCTCCCAAGAAGAAAAGGAAATCTTTACCCCTTTGTATACTCTTTAAGAAAAGGACAAATAGGGAAAACCAAACCCTGAGCAGTTAGCAGTTGGAAAAACCAGATTTGTATTATTAAGCCTTAGACACTATAAGTCTCGGTCAGCTGGTTGAACCTTAAAGTTTTACAACAGGCTAGAATAGAACACTGGAAAAATAATAAAGGTTATCCCTAGTAAGTAGCATGCCCTCCACCTTTGCCTTCATAAACAACAATTATAAATCCTTTTTATAATAATGTATCCTGAATTTAGGCAATCAGGACTCCCATAGGTTAAATTCAATAAAATATGACCTCATAATTTTGAAATGACTAAAAATGAAGGAAATGAGCTGGTATGAAATATGATCAACAGAAACAATCAACAACCCCCTTATTTAGACCCCCCAAACCCCTTAAAGTCTAGTTTAGACACTAGAAAGCTGATGGAATGATCTTTACTTAGCAGACCCAGGAAAGCCTGTTCCTAACTGGCAGTGGGAAAAGCCTTGAAGCAACCAAGTATACAGAACCCCAGAAAGCTCCAGAATTGGTGATATCAGGTATCTCTAAGAGCAGGAAGATAAGGTGTATAACATAAAAATAGGGGATTGGTTGAAAGCTGCTAGAAGATGCTGTTGGATTCACCTCCCAAATCCTTTCCTAATTCTGTATTATAATCCTTTCCTTCTGTATTATAATCCTTTCCTAATAGCCAGCTGCCTCTCCTTTACCCTGGCAAAAGATTGGATATTTGTTTGTTTGTATATTTATTTTAAGAGAGAGAGGCCATTGTTGTCCTTGGAAATAGTCTGTTTGAGGGAAATTCTGTCTTGCTGCAAATGAGAGGGTTAAATGAATTTCAAATATTGAGAATACCAGTATGCTTTCCCCCATCAGCTTCCAGAACTCTGGCTGCCTGCCCTCAAGGCAAGAGATTGGAAGGCTATATTCTCTGAGAAATGTGACCAGCCAAATAGAAAACGACTTTATTAAAGATATTAAGATTAGGAGTTTTTCAGTAGAACAGCTCTACCAGGTTCTGCTCTAATGAAGCTGTCAGTCAGTTTACTTCTTGTAGGGGATGACCTAAACAAAAAGGGCCATTAAACACAGTCAGTTGCCACTCCTCATCATGGTTCCCCAAGTCTGCTTCCATTCTCTACTCCCCTTTGTGAGAGAACCATCCAGTCCTCATACGTAATTGTCCTATCCTCTTCCTTCTTGGGTACCTGTATCACTTTGGACTGCCTCAGATAATCTTAGCTTTCTTTTGTCTATGAAACTGAGTAATCCATAGTCACTACTACCTTCTGAAAATAGTTTCAAAGAAATTAAGTGCTCTTTCTAAATCACACAGTAAATTGAAGAAATGAGTTCTAAATGAAAATCTGGTGATTTTCAGTTTCATTTTTTAGATCCATCTTAAGGTCTTCTCTTAGTGTAGGATTCTCCCTAGGCAATCTTATTCATCTGTATTATCATTGCTTGCTTATGTCTTCCAAATGTGTATCTTAAGCCCAAATCGATCTCCTAAATTCTAGAACTAAATATCTTGCTGGTTGCCCATCTTTACATGAATGCCCCAAAGCTGTTTAGATGTCAACATGTTCCAAACTAAAGTAATCATCTTTTACATCCATCTCCAACCACCACCCAAAACCTCTTCCTGCTGAGTTTCCTACTTCAACAAATGGCACCAATAAGCCAAAAACATGGAAATATTCTCTAGTTCTTAACCTTATCCCAAAATCTGATCCGCTACTAGTCCTATAGATTCTACCTTTTGTGTACGTATCTCTAAAATCCATTCACTCTTTGCCATTCTTAAATTCCACTGTCCTGGTTTAAGTCACCAATATAACTTACCTGTTACTGCAGCAGATTCCTAACTGATTACCTTCATCCTGACCCATCCCCCTAATGTATCTGTTCTCCGTCCTTCACCGAAGTGATATTTCTGAAATTGAAGTTGGATCTTGTCACTTCCTGATTTTAAATCTTTGCCTTTTGCCTTCAGAGTAAATGCTGATCTTATCTTGGCCTCTTCTTATATCTACAGCCTCATCTTGCACTGCTATAAGTCTTCAGGCCTTACATATCTATTGCATTAGTTTTCTTCTTCCTCTCCTTTCTACTTCCTACCGTGTTTCCCTGAAAATAAGACAGGGTCTTATATTTATTTTTCCTCAAGAAGACACCCTACAGCTTACTTTCAGACCATGTGTTATTTTCCCCTCAAAGCCTCAGCTTGCAGTACGCACATGGTGGCCGGGACCTGATGGGGAGCTGACCTTGTTGGTGTAGCTGCCCGCACCTTTCCTGTCACCTCTGGGATAGTAGCTGTCACAATGGGGCAGATGAGAAGGGCTGCTCGTCTTCTTTACTGCTCCGCGATGAAATGCATGGGTTGTGCAGATACACTGCGTAGCCACGCCCATCCCTAGGTCTTATTTTCAGGGTAGGGTTTATATTGTGCAAATGCTTAGAAATCCTGCTAGAGCTTATTTTATGGGTAGGTCTTATTTTCGGGGAAACATGATACTACTTCCTTTCTCTTAGTTAACTCTACTCATCCTTTAATTTCAGCTTAAATATCATATCTTCCTAGAATCCTTTTTCATCCCATCAAGTCTGGACCAGTAGCCATTCTTACATGCTTCCAGTGTATCTTGTACTTCCCCCATACTATCCACCATGATCTTGTAATAACACTTACCACATATGAGGAAATTGCCTGTATTGTCCATTATGCCTAGCATGTAGTAGTCTCTCAATTAGAAATTTGATGAATAAGTAAATTAATAAGTGACTGTAATGTATGTAGCAGCTTACCTCAGCTGGTTAAGAGTTTCAGTCCCCATACAGTTTCCATTTGTACACAGGCCAGTAGCTTTTGCCCCTTTTTTGGCTATAATCTAATCCTCAACCCAAACCAGCACCTCTTTTCAACTTTGTGTCTCTGTGCACAGTAATCTCTAGGTTAGAGAATGTGGATGGCTATTTTGATAATTAATGGCCTCGCTTGAAAGTAAGGTGGTCAATACTGTGCCAATACACAGTAGTGTCACTGATATATTTCAAGTGCAAATTTTCATACCTGCTGAGTTAGAATCACCACAACTGAAGCTTATACATCTGTATTTTTTTAAAGTTCCACAAGTAAATTTGATATGTACGTAGAGTTGAAAAATATGTCCTATTATCTGGGGTAGTCATTTTCAAAACTTTCTCAAATTTTTTAAATGTGCATTTCTGGGCCCTTATCATCACACATTCTGATTTGGTAAGTCTGGAGAGGGATAGATCAGAGTGAACATTTGAAATTTCCCCACAGTAAAATGAATACCTTTATAGAAATGTAATCCCCATTTCATTGAGTATTCCATTAGATACTCTTTTGGTCATTTGTAGGGTAAGCTGAAAATAATTTCTACATTGTCAGGGAGGTTGAACTAGATGCTCTCTAAGGTGTCTCCTGTCTCTGAATTGCATGATCTCAGGAGCTTTTTTTTTTTTTTTTTTTTTTTGAGACAGTCTCGCTTTGTTGCCCAGGCTAGAGTGAGTGCTGTGGCATCAGCCTAGCTCACAGCAACCTCAAACTCCTGGGTTCAAGCAATCCTCCTGCCTCAGCCTCCTGAGTGGCTGGGACTACAGGCATGTGCCACCATGCCCGGCTAATTTTTTCTATATATATTAGTTGGCCAATTAATTTCTTTCTATTTATAGTAGAGACGGGGTCTCGCTCTTGCTCAGGCTGGTTTCGAACTCTTGACCTTGAGCAATCCGCCCACCTTGGCCTCCCAGAGTGCTAGGATTACAGGCGTGAGCCACCACGCCTGGCCTGGAGCTTTTTTTTTTTAATCCTTGGTTGTTAGATGGAATCCTGGCCCTCACCAGTTCATAGCACATCATTTTTAGCTCATGCCAAGTCCTGCCCTTATTTATTTATTTATTTATTTATTATTTATTTATATTACTCTTATGCTCCCAATCTCCCCCAAGCATTTTTTTAAATTGACAGATAAAGTTGTATATATACAAAGTTCGTATATATACAACTTTATAGTGAGTGCCTTTCTTTTAAAGTATAATCTTTGAGTTTTACCTGTGCTAAAAAGTTTGGGTAGATATTTTATATCAGGTTAATAAGCCCATTTCCATTCCTAGTTTAAGAGTTTTTGTCATAATAGATATTGATTTTATGAATTGCTTTTTCTGCAGCTATCTATGTTGATGTACATCTGTTTTCATGGATTGTTGGACTTGATATGTTAGGAATTTTTTCTACAGTTGAGATCAATATATAATTTCCCATACTATCCATGACTGGTATTGAAGCAAATTTACACTAATGTCAAAAATGAAGTAGGCTAGCACTCTGAGAGGCCAAAGCAGGTGGATTGTTTGAGCTCAGGAGTTCCAGACCAGCCTGAGTAAGAGCGAGACTCCGTCTCTACTAAAAATAGAAAGAAAATTATTTTCTTTTTGAGACAGCATCTTGCTCTGTCACCCAGGCTAAAGTGCAGTGGTGCAATCTTGGCTCACTGCAACCTCAAACTCCTGGGCTCAAGCGATCCTCCTACCTCAGCCTCCTGAGTAGCTAGGACTACAGGGACATACCACCATGCAAAATCCTTGCCTTTGTATCTTTGTTTCTATTTAATTAATTTTTGCTCTGTCTTTATTATTTCCTTTCATCTACTTTTTTTCATTTTCTTCTGTTAATTTTTACTTCTTGAGCTGTAGGTTTAAGAGATTCCCAAACTTCCTAAGTCAGAGGTTCCCAAACTCAGTTCACAGGTGATTAGTGTCTCAGCAATATTGTCTTGGTGCCCCTTGGGCCAAAAGAAATGCCCAACAGCTTTGTTTAGTAAGCTTTTAGACCAACTTAATGTGTATTTATGTCCTCACAACTGAACAGCCATTTGAAAAAATTACACACTTAAAATTTTTTTAAAAGAAGTATATTTTTATTTCATTTTAAAGTAACTACAGTTGCTTACTAGTGGGATATGTGCTCTGTTGGGTACTACACAACTGCTCAAACTTTGGTATTAGACTGACTGTGCAAAGATATGATGTTGATAGTAATGCAGCATGATCTAATGTTGAAGCTGTGAATTACTTCAAGCATATAAATATGTCAAGAGATGCAATGTCAAGATATGTTGAAAAATGCTATTTCTCCTGAAAATTAAAAATACATCATGTTACTCTTTAGATTTCCATTTAGCACCCCAGGGTGACTCATTCCACAGTTTTAGAACCAGGCTGTCAAATATTCTTTTTAATTATTGCATAATATTTCATGGTGTTGCTACAACCCATTTTTTCCAACCATTTCCCTATTGCTGAGAGTTCAATTTCTGTCCAGCTTTTTCCCACTTTGGACAAAGCTTCAAAAAACATCCTTGTATGTATGTCTTTATTTACTGGTACCTGTAGTTTTAAATTTCTATAGGTTCAATTTCTAGGAATGGAATTTCTTGATCAGAGGGTAGATGTATATTTAGTTTTAATAGATATTGGCAGATTGCTATTTAAAAACGCTGTTAGGTTTCATATCTCAGTTAACTGTTTTTGAGAGTATCTCTTTTCCCATACACCTGCCAACAATAGGTTCAATTGCTCTTTTAGATGGACAAAAAAGATAGGGTAAAAAGTGCATATAAAGAACTTTGTTTAGTTTACTTCTAATCCCTAGCACCTAAAATAGTGCCAGGTCCATGAAAAGTTTCAGTAATATTTGTTAAGTGAGTGGATAGAGGAATGAATGAATCAATGAAGTAATTTATCTCATTATTACTTCAATTTGAAATCTCTTGAGTATATCGAATTTTAGCATCATTTTAGATGCTGCTTGCCTTTCAAGTCGTTGTTCTGTGATTTGCTTACTTGTATCTTTTGCACCATTGTCTTTTGAATTGTTTAACTTTTTCTTGCTATTTTATAAGAGTACTTAGTTTAGTATAGATATTACCCTTTACAGTTTTTCCCAAGTACATTATTTACTTAACTGTTGACTTTGTGTTTTATCTTTTGCCATAGAAAAACTTAATTTTTTGCTCAAATTTTGGCTGCCTTTTTTTTTATAGCCTCATTATTTTCAGTCTGATTAGAACATTTTCTTCATCCCCAAGATATACATGTTGTCTGAATTTTCTTGCAAGACCCTTATTCCATCTGGAATCTATTTTTACAATTATATAGTATATTAGAAGTGTCCAGTTTTATTCTGTTCCAAAAGAAAGGCCAGTTATGCCAGCACAATTTATTAAATAATTTGTTTTCCCACTGAACTACCATGTTTGTCAAAAAATTGAATTTTTATATATTCTGGGATTCAACTCTGGATTTGTTATTCCAATCTATGGATATTTATCTGTTTCTAAAGTAATACCATATTGATTTGATAAAAAGACTGATACCTGATAAGGCAAATTATCCTACACTGATTTTTTTATACGTAAAGTCATTCCTGGCCATTGATTCTTTATATAAACATTAAGATGATACTATTCAATTTCCAAAAAATCCCATTGGAATTAAGAGTACAAAGTAATTGGAATTGCAATAATTTATACGTTAATTTTGGAAGAGTTAATATTTTATTATGGCTCAAATCTTCCCATCCAGTCACTGGTTCCTTTTTCAATTTTTGTTTGTGCCTTTCAGTAAGCTTTTAAAATTTTCTTATAAGTTTTTTGCTTTGTTCAATGTATTCTTTTTTTTTTTTTTAGAAAAAGAATAAATTTAATTCAATGTTCAATGTATTCTTTAGCATGTTATAGTTTGTACTGCTATTGTAGTAGAACATTTTTCCTATTTCCTTTTCCAGTTGCTTTTTGCTAAAATAAATCAACACTGTTAATTTTACATATTTATTTAATATCTATCAATTTTACCAAATTCTCTTATTAATTTCAGCTTTCTATTAGAATGTCGTGAGTTTTTTAGGCATGCAATAATACCAATCTAAAAAAAAGATAGTTTTATCTCTTTGTTGTTAGTGTTTATACTATTTATTTCATTTTCCTGTCTTAATGTATTTGCTAGAATTTCTAGACAGTGTTAAATAAAAATCTGATAGAAGTAATCCCTGTCTTAATCCTAATTGAAATGATTAGTATTTTGATATTTAGGATAATATTTTTTACTTGGCTTTAGTCACTAGTTTTTATTATAGTGAACTAGTTTTCTTCTATTCTCATCGTACCTACTTACTACTTGTATTCACTGGTAAATATTTTCCAATTGCTTTTCAGCACTTATTATAGTAATATGTTTTCCTCTCCTTTAATGTGCTAATATAATGGATTAAATTGATAAATTTTCCCCATTGACCCATGATTGTACTTCTTTACCTTTCCCATAAAACCTGCTTTTTTCTCTGTGGAAGCTTGTAGCTCTTTGACCCTAGTCTGAAACTTTATGATAATGTCCCCTGATGTCAGTGGGCTATTTGCATATATTGTGCTAGATACTTAACAAGCCCTTTTAATCTGGAAGCTCCTGTTTTTAAAATCTGGTCAATTTTCTTTAATTATTTTCTTTGATTTTCTTTCCTTCATTTTCTCCTTTTGTTCTTTTGGGGTTTATACTATTTAGATGTTGGCCTTTGCTGTGATTTGAGTGTGTCCCCCAGAATTCATGTGTTGGAAATTTGGTCCCTGCTGTGTTGACGTGGGGAAGTAGGGCCCATAAGAGGTGATTAAGTCATTGAGAGAGATTAACGCCACTCTTTTGTGAATGGGTTGATTCTTGAGGTGGGGTGGAGGAAATTCTCACACTATGGGACTGGGTTGGTCACTGTGAAAGTGTTTTTATAAAATGTGGCCACCCCTTATGTTTTGCCCCTTTTGCATGTACCTACTTCCCTTTCCATTTCTCTGCCATGTTATGATGCAACACAAGGCTTTTGCCATATGCTGTTGCCATGCTCTTGGACTTCCCTGCATCCAGAAATGTGAGCTAAATATACCTGTATTCTTTATCAATTACCCAGTCTATGATATTGTCTTGTAACAACAGAACATGAACTAAGACAGCCCTCCTGGGCCAGTCTTCTAGTTTTCTTCTCGTTTCTCTATTTGTTTTACCTTCTAAAAGACTATCTCAGTGTTTTCTTCCATTCTTTCCATTGAGTTTTGCATTTTAACTATCATACTTTTAATATCCAACGACTCTCTTATTCTCTGAATATTCCCTTTTTATAGTAGTCTGATTTTGTTTCATGAATGTAATAATTTCACGTATATCTCTGAGGATATTTATAATACGTGTGTGTGTGTGTGTGTGTGTGTGTGTGTGTGTGTGTGTGTGTGTGTGTGTATTTGAGAGACAGAAATTTTCTAATCCTGGTATGGTTTCTGTTTTCCCAAAAGTTTCTTTTTTATTTTTTTCTTTGTCTTTTATATTATAAATTGGTAATATGTCTGGTGATCTTTGGTTGTCTGCTTATAAGGGAACCCTCAATATCAGTATCTTTAATTCTTTGTTTTCTTCTTTTGGATGGGGACAGGAGATCTGTTAAAATGTCCCAGATAATAATCTTCTAGAATCTTGCCTGGAATGTGAAGAACTGGCATCCAGAGTTCTTGAAGCCCAGTAGAGTAAGAGGGCTAGGTGTCTTTACACTCAGTATGTAATATTTTACGTAATTTATCTTATTTTCAGTATGGTACACATATCTTCAACTGTACCTGGTGTCCTGAAACCCAGTGATACCCTGTTGTACTATCCCCAGTCATCACCTAGTTTAGGAGAAGGGAGGTATTCCAACTACGTAGAGTAGATCAGACAGTCTGGCGATCCAACTTTTAAAAAAATAGACTTTTAAAGGGAGTTTTGTAGTATCACCCTCACTCAATTAGAGGAATAGCTTGTGCTGCCAGTTTTTAAGCCTTTGAAGATTCTCATATATAAATTGGGTTGTTCTTGGTTTTCCCCATTGCCAGTTTAGGATGTAATATTCTCATTTCTGCCATTTGTGTGTCTGCAATGCAACTTCCTATTTCTTTCCATCCTATAAGTGTGTGTTGATACTGTATACTTTTTTAAAAGAAAATTATATCTTTTTTATAATTTAGTGGGTTTTTAGAAGAAAGCAAAAAATACATTATAGTACTACTTTGAAACTATGTAAACTATACAAATTATTAATATTATCTCTTCATGATTAAGTCTAGTTTTTCCTTGTTTTAAAGATAGAAGAAGTTGTTTATCATCTAGAATTTCTTTTTGAAGCATACTCTTGGCTTCCATGATAGAAAATCTTCTACGTACCCTTCTGTCTCTCTGGCCATTCCTTCTCCATCTTTGCAAGCTCATCCTTCTCCACTTGGTCTTTAAGTTTTGAAGCCTTATTTTCTTTTTAACAAACTTTTTCTCTAGAGAAGTTTTTAGTCACAGAAAAATTGAGCAGAAGATACAGAGATTTCCTATATATCACCTACTCCACACACATATACAGCCTCCTTCACTTTCAACACCCCACACCAGAGTGGTACATTTATTACAATTAATGAACCTATGTGAACACATTATTATATCACCCAAAGTCCACAGTTTACATCAGGGTTCACTCTTAGTGTTGTACATCCTATGGGTTTTGACAAATGTATAATGACATATATCCACCAGTATAGTATCATACAAAGTAGTTTCACTATCCTAAAAATTCTTTGTGCTTTGCCTGTTCATCCTTTTCTTTCCATTAACCTTTGACAACCACTGATCTTTTTACTATCACCATAGTTCTCTCCCAGAATGTCATGTAGTTGGAGTTGTACAGTATGTAGCCTCTTCAGATTGGTTTCTTTCAGTTAATAATATGAATTTAAATTTCCTCCATGTCTTTTCATAGCTTTATAGAACTTTTTTAGCACTGAACAATATTCTGTTTTCTGGATATACCACAGCTTACTTATCCATTTACCTACTGAAGGACGTCCTGGTTGCTTCCAACATTTAGCAATTATCAATAAAGCTGCTGGAAACATCCATATGCTGGTTTTTGTGTGGACATTGTTTTCAGCTCCTTTGGGTTAATACCAGTGTGCAGGTTTGCTGGACAGTATGGTAAGAGTGTGTTTCGTTTTGTGAGAAACTGCCAAACTGTCTTCCAAAGTGGTTGTACCATTTTGCATTCTTACCAGCAATGAATGAATGTTCCTGTTGCTTCACATCCTCTTTAGCATTCGGTGTTGTCAGCGTTCTGGATTTTGGCCATTCTAATACATATGTAGTGGGATCTAATTACTTTAATTTGTATCTCCCTAATAACATATGCTGTGGAGCATCTTTTCATATGCTTATTTTCTATCTGTATGTCTTCTTCATTGAGTTGTCTATTAAGGTCTTTGGTTCCATTTTAAATTAGGTTGTTTCTTATCAATGAGTCTTAAGAGTTGTTTATGTATTTTGGATAACAGTCCATTATCAGATAGGTCTTTTGCAAATAGTTTTTCTTAGTCTGTGACTTATCTTTTCATTCTCTTGACAGTATCTTTCACAGACAAGAACATTTTAATTTTTATGAAAGCAAATTTATTGGTTATTTCCTTTATGGGCCATGCCTTTGGTGTTGTATCCAAAAAGTCATCACCAAACCCATGGTGATCTAGATTTTCTCCTGTGTAATCTTCTAGGAGTTTTATAGTTTTGTATTTTACATTCAGGTATCTGATCCATTTTGAGTTAATTTTTGTGAAGGGTATAAGATCTATATCCATGTTCAGTTTTTGCATGTGGATGTCCATCCAGTTGTTCCAGTATCATTTGTTGAAAAGACTATCTTTTCTCCATCATATTGCCTTTGCTCCTTTGTCGAAGATCAGTTTATTGTATTTATGTCAATCCATTTCTGGGCTTTCAGAGAGTCTTTCCTCAGCTGTGTCCAGTCTACCATTAATAAGCACATCAAAGACATCCTTCATTTTTTACTGTGTTTTTGCTCTCTAGCATTTCTTTTTGTTTTTTTCTAGGAATTTTTATCTCTCTACTTCTATTGTCCATTTGTTCTTGTATACTGTCTACTTTATCCATTAGGGCCCTTAGCATATTTATCATAGTTGTTTTAAATTCCTGCTCTGATTAATTCTAACATCCCTGCCATATCTGAGTCTGTTTCGATGCTTGCAGTGTCTCTTCATACTGTATTTTTTGCCTTTTTGTGTGCCTTATAATTTTTTCCTCATGCCCAAACATGATGTACTGGGTAAAAGGCCTTTATTAATGTGGAGGTAAGGTATGTGGGGAGGAAGAAGCATTCTGTAGTCCTATGATTTGGTCTCAGTCTTTTGATTAACTTGTACCTCTGGACTGTCACTCTCCTACGTCTTTTAGATCTTTAAGGGTGGCACTAATTTTCATTATCACTACCAGTGAATCCATTAAAAGGATACTAAATTTTCATACCAAATGGTGAAAATGGGGTATGTTTGGTACATTGTATTTAAAAGAATAAATTTTTAAAATTTTGTTTTATTTTAACAAAAATACTGAGGTTACAGTTTTAACCATGTGCTAATTTCCTTAACCCAAAGTATGAATCTGTCTTTTCTTTGAAGGAGAGAAGAGTATTTAAAATAATTTTTCTAACAAAATTATATGATGGCTTACTTTATATTTGGTTTTTACAGCACCATCATTTTTGCAAAAATACTCAAAGGCATTATTATTTTTCCCGAAGGACTCCTTTGATTCTTTGACATTGAATCAATTTCTTTTAAAGCACTTATAATGATCAGTTATCTATTTTTTGCCTGATCTGACTTTGTTGGATTCTTCTATGTCATTGTGATTGATTGATTAAGCAATTCTTTCACATCGCTTCATGAAATTCTGTATTATATTGGCACATGTTTACTTTAATGTAATTTGATGGGCTAAAAGGAAATAAAGGATGTTAATCCAGAAGAGGTAATTAAGTAGTGACTAATTTGATGATCATGATGGTGGTTGTGGTGGACAGTGATGACAGTGATACAGACAATGATGACTAATTTAATGATAATGATAGTGGTTGTAATATATCCTTTTGTGCCTTGATTCTTTGAATCAAAATTGTGTTTGGGAGATTTAGATGTAGCTATAATTCATTTATTATCACTTTCATATAGTATTCCATTGTGTCAATATACCATATTTTATTCATTCTATCAAATATGGACATTTGTGTTTTTTCCACATCTTGGCTATTTTAAACAATGCTGTTAAGAACATGGTTGCCATGTAATTTTAGTATACATGTATGTAAGTTTTAGAGTATATACTTAGGAATGGAATTGCTAGATCATAGGATAGGTATTTGTTCAACTTTATTAAATAAGGCCAAATGTTTTTTCCTAAGCAGTTGTACTAATTTCATTCCCACTAGAAAATCCCATCATTGCTTCACATCCTAATCACCACTTGTTTTGTTAGTCTTTTTAGTTTTTCCCAATCTGGTGGCTGTATAATGCTATGTCTTTGTGATCATAACTTGCATTTACTACTGAAGTTGAGCAATTTTACATGTGTTTGCTGGCCATTCTGGTTTTCTCTTTTTTGTAGTACCTGTCTACATTTTTAACCAACTTTTTCTGAGTTATCTCTTTCATACTCCATGTTTTATAGCAATTCTTTATATATTCTGGGTATTTATTCTTTATCAGTTATAGGTTTTGCAAATGTCTTCTTCTATGCTATGACTTGTCTTTTAACTCTGTGGTGCCTTTTTATAAATGAAATTTCTGAGTTTTAATGTAACATTATGCATCAGCTAACTACAGGGATATGTTCTGAGAAATGTGTCATTAGGTAATTTCATCATTGTATTTTTTTTTATTATTTATTTTTTTTTTTTTTGAGACAGAGTCTCACTTTGTTGCCCAGGCTAGAGTGAGTGCCATGGCGTCAGCCTGGCTCACAGCAACCTCAATCTCCAGGGCTCAGCGAACCTACTGCCTCAGCCTCCCGAGTAGCTGAGACTACAGGCATGCGCCACCATGCCCGGCTAATTTTTTGTATATATATTTTTAGTTGGTCAATTAATTTCTTTCTATTTTTGGTAGAGACGGGGTCTCGCTCAGACTGGTTTCGAACTCCTGACCTTGAGCAATCCGCCTGCCTCGGCCTCCCAGAGTGCTAGGATTACAGGCGTGAGCCACCACGCCCGGCCTCATCATTGTATTAACATCATAGAGTGTACTTACACAAACCTAGATGGTATATCTATTCCACATCTAGGTTATATGGTATAGCTTATTGCTCCCAGGCTACAAAACTGTGCAGCACATTACTATACTGAATACTGTAGGCAGTTGTAACACAATGGTAAATATTTATTTATCTAAACATAGAAAAGGTACAGTAAAAATACAATATAAAAGATAAAAAATGCCCATATAGGGCATTTACCATGAATGAATCTTGCAGGACTGAAAGTTGCTCTTGGTAAGTCAGAGAGTGGTAAGTGAATGTGAGGGCCTAGGACATTACTATACACTACTGTAGAATTTGTAAATACTTTACACTTAGGCTACAATAAATTGATTTAAAAATAAATAAGGCTATAATAAATTTATTTAAAAATTTAAAAATTTTTTCCTCAAAAATAAATTAACCTTAGCTTACTGTAATTTTTTTACTTTATATAAACATAATTTTTTAACTTTTTGACTCTTTTGTAATAACACCTTAAAACACATTGTATATATATGTAAAAATATTATCTTTCTTTATATCTTTATTCTATAAGCTTTTTTCATTTTTAAAATTTTTAATTTTTTTTTTTTACTTTTTAAACATTTTTGTTAAAAACTAAAACACAAGCACACGCATTAGGTTAGGCCTACACAGGGCCAGGATCATCAATATCACTGTCTTCCACCTCCACATCTTGACCCAGTAGAAAGTCTTCAGGGGTAATAACACACTTGAAGCTTTTTTCTCTTGTGACAGCAATGCCTTCTTCGGGAATACCAAGGACCTGCCAGAGGCTGTTTGTCCATTAACTTTATTTTATAAGTAGGAGTGAACTTTAAAGAACTCTAAAAGTAAATAAAAAGTATAGTATGGTAAATACATAAACCAGTAACATAGTCATATATTGTCATTATTAAATATATATACTGTACATAATTATATTGCTATGCTTCTATAAAACTGGTAGCACAGTCTTATGTTTACACCAACATCACCGCAAACTTGTGAGTAATTTGTTGTACTATAAGGAAGTTATGAGCCCTCCAACATTATGATGGCTACTGTGTCACTAGGCAATAGGAAGTTCTGAACTCCATCATAATCTTATGCGACCACCGTCATATATGCAGTTCATCCTTGACCAAAACATCCTTATGTGGCATGTGACTGTAGTTGAATTTATAAGTCTTTTTGTTTATGGCTGTGCTTTTTTGTATATTAACAATTATTCCCCTTACCTGAAGTCATGAACACATTCTTTTATAGTATCATTTATCTTTCATTCACCTGGAACTGTTTTTTTGTATGTAATTTGAGGTAGGAGTCCAATTTCATTTTTTTTTCATATATTTGACCAGTAGTCTAAGCATCATTTATTAAAATATATACTGATTCTTCTTTGGTCTGCCATGCCACTTCTGTCAGGAATAGCAATAGTTTTGGGTGGGCTAGGCGTAGACATTATGTCGATAATTAATGAAGATTCTTAGGTACACCTATTAGTAAGATAACTTTCGAAGGAAAACCCACAGAGTACAGGTGTTTATAACTCACCCTCTCAGTGAATTGAGTATGTTTCCCACAAAAGCATCAAGGTATATTGTAAGGCTTTATTGCAGGTTTGTTGCCTTCCTTCAAAGGTCAAAAGGAAAAAAAGGGAAAGAGTGGGGGAAAATATAAAACCAACAGAACAGAAAGCAGGAGCCCTCCAAAATAAGTGATAAGGTTAAAATGAGTTCCTTAGCATAAAAACATTGCACACTTCAGAAGTGATTTCATAAAAAGGAATCATTAGACTAATACTTTATTTTCTCTTTTAAATGTATTTTGTGAAATAGCTTTCTTTACTTTTCATTTTTAGAGTAATTATTCTTTTGTTTAGTAATATTCATTGAACATCTGTTAATGTTCAGTAAATATAAGTCTACAATTTGAGTTAATTTTTATAAATAGTATGAGCTAAGAGTTAATTACATTTTTTCTCCATGTGGATATCCTGTTGTTCAAGCATCATCTGTTGAAAAGACTATCCTTTCCCCCATTGAATTGCCAGAGTACTTTTTTTCAAAAATCAATCATCTATATGTATGTAGATCTATTTCTGGCTTCCCTGTTCTGTTCTGTGGATCTGTTTAGCTATTCTTATACTAATACCACATAGCTTTGATTATTGTAACTTTAACATAAGTTTTGAAATCAGTCTTTCAGTTTTATTTTTCATAATTATTTTGGCTATACTAGGTCCTTTGCATACCTATATAAATTTTAGAATCAGCTTGTCGATTTCTACAAAAAAAGCCTTTTGTAAATCAAAAGGGATTTTGATTGGCACTGTACGAAATATACATCAATTTGAGGAGAATTGACATCTTAACGATTTTGCGTCTTCTAAGCTATAAACATGGTAGTATATCTTGTCATTTATTTAAGTCTCTTTGATTTGTCTCAGCAATGTTTTGAAGTATTCATTATATAGGTCTTGCATGTAAATCAATCTCTAAGCAGTTTATTTTTATCGGTGCTATTGTAAATGGCATTTCTAAAAATTGTAATTGTTACTATTATATGAAATATAATTGATTTTTTTTATTTTAACCTTATACTTTGCAACCTTGCTAAATACACTTATTAGTTCTGATAAATTTGTGTGTGTGTGTATGTGTGGACTTCTGAAGATTTTTTACATACATGAATTAATATGTAAATAAAGACGGTTTTTCTTCTTTTCCGATCTTTATCCATTTTATTTCTTTGTTTTGCCTTATTTCACTGGCTACAAACTCCATTATAATGTTGAAGAAAAATGGTGAGAGTAGATATCCTTACTTTTCCTTTGAAACTTATAGGGAAAGTGTTCAATCTTTTTCCATTAGGTATGATATAGCTGTAGGTATATCAGATTGAGAAAGTTCTCTTCTAATTGTACTGTGAAGAACATTTTTTAAATCATGAATAGAATATGAATTTATCGTATACTTCTTCTACAACTATTGAGATAATCATATAGTTTTTCTTAGTCTGTTAATATGGTGAACTGATTTTCAATTGTTAAACCAAATTTGTAATCATGAGATAAATCCCACTTAATATAGAGATAAAAGGATGCCATGAGAAAAAAAAAATTATCTTCCAGACTTTCCTTTATACATTAATTGTAGCAATCACATTTTTAATATGTAATTGTTTTTTATAGATATAGTTTCAAACACTTGAGGATGTTATTTAAATCATCTTTTTCTTAAATGTTTGTTACAGTTCACCAGAATCACATTCATATTTTAATATCTACTAGGCATAGGTTCATTTATTTAATCTTCTAAAATTACCTAGGACAATAAGTAAAAATAATTTTCACTTCATAAGATAATATAGAACAATATGTGGACATGGTTCAAAATGTCCTCTCATTAATGATTCAGAAGAGATGATTTGGGTCACCAAAAAAAAAAAAATGTTATCACTAATTCCTGGTAGTTTCTAGAACATACTAACAAAATCCTATTCAAACAGAATTTGCAAAGATATCAAATATATTCTTTTTTTTTTTTTTTTTTCCCTCAGATTCTTCTTTTTTTTTTCTTTTGGCATATTATGGGGGTACAGATTTTAAGGTTTCAATAAATGCCCATTTCACCCCCTCCCCCCAAAAGTCTGAGTCTCCATCATGACCATCCCCCAGATGGTGCACATCTCACTCATTATGTATGTATATACCCGCCCCCCTCCCCCCTCCCACCTGCCCAATACCCTATTACTGTAGCACCTATGTGTCCACTTAGATGCTACTCAGTTAATACCAGTTTGCTGGAGAATATATCTGGTGCTTGTTTTTCCATTCTTGGGATATCAAATATATTCTTAAAAGCATGCAAACAGCACCAATGGAAGTATTTCTGGAAATTTAGCCCAGATACAGTGTCACTTCAATACTTATGTATGGTACGATTCCATTTATGTAACATTCTTAAAAAGACAAAACCATAGTCTGAGAGAAGAGACCAGAGACCAGTAGTTACTGGATTAAGGGTAGGAGGAGAGCAGTAAGAAAGAATATGAAGCACCAATAAATATAAAATGCTTAGAGATGGATTTACAGACAAGACCTAATCCAGTTGGGATATAACTGGATTCAATTTATTTTAATATAAAGAGCTAAAAGTAAGAAATTTGGGAAGGTAATGGAACTGTTCTATATTCTGATTCTGTTGGGTGGTTGCATGGATCTATACCTGTGATAAAATCCATAAACTGTACAACCAAAAATTAGGTCCATTTTATTGTATATTATTTTAAAATATAAAGTAAAATAAATGTTTAAGTATTTTTTTCTCAGAACTCTAAAAACATTGCTCTCCATGATTTTCTATCATCTAGAATTATTGAGCATTTTATTTTTTAACCTAATGTTTCTTTGTAGATAACCTGTTTTTTTTCTTCTTCTAACAGCTTTTAGAATCTTTTCTTTATCCTTGGTGTAATGAAATTGCACTACACTATGCTTCAGTGTGGGTCTTTTTCATTTGTCCCATATGATACTCACTGGAATCTTTACATCTGAAGACTAAATTTTTTTCATTATTTCTTTTACTTTCTCCCATCTACTTTGTCCATTATTTCTGGCACTTCTGTTAGGCATATTTTAGCTTTAATAAACTTCATCCTCTGTATTTCTTAATTTTTAAGAATTCCTGAATATATACATAAAAGGATTCCATGAGAAAAAAAATTATCTTCCAGACTTTTCTTTATACTTTAATTGTAGCAATCACGTTTTTAATATGTAATTGCTTTTTCATAGATATAGTTTCAAACTCTCTTGAGGGTATTATTTATAATTTACTGGAAGATATTTTTCTTTGCCTGAATTATATGTTTCCACAGATGCCATTTTTATATTCAGTTTAATACCTTGTTGCATTTGAGAGGCAAGAGAACATTGAGGTTTCAAGCACAAATACTGTGAAATAATCTGGGTTCAAAATCTGGCTCTGCCATTTGTGGCCATTTAATCTCTGGCAAATAATCTCTGAGAGGCTCAAAAAAGGGGACATGATTGTAGTATCTACCTGATACAGATCTTATAAAGATTAAATGAAATAATTTCTATAAATTCATACTTAAAGTATGTGTGATACTTAGTAAACACAATAAATGTTAGCTATTATTAATATATGCCAGGCTCAGTGTTCTAGTTTCCAGGCATATAAAGTTGAAACAGACTTGCTCCATTCTCTGAAAGCATTTAAGACAAAGTTTGATATCATTTGTCAAGCCCAGAATTTACCTTCTATCTCAGTGGGAGTTATGGTACATATAAATAATTATAGTGTTCAAAATTGTGATATGTACTCTATGGTTTTATAAGTTTATTTAGCATTAAAATATAACCTGAAGTTAAAACTGTAATAAAAATCATTTTGCCTCTTTTGGGCTTAGCATTGTACTTGGAAAGAGTGGGGAAATATGGGGGCATGCATATGAAGGTACCAAGGAGAAAGCTGGTAAATGACAAAGCAAGGCATTGATGGGCTTCTGCGGTCATATTAGATATGGTAGGAATAAGTATGATATGGAATAGAAGATGATAAAGCAGGCTGACCAGAGCTGCAGCTTGTAGCAGGGGCCCATATAGTCAGGTAGGTGCAAAGATAGGTCTGTACCATGGAGTCTGTAGGTCTGTACCATGTAAATTGTAAGATTTACAAACCTGGCAGAAGAGTTTGGTCATTATCTTATAATGGTCAGAACATAGCTGAGATTTTTGAACAGGAGAGTAATAGAAGTAATAGAAGAATAAACACATAAAGAAGTGTTTGTGCTTTTAATTTTTGTTCTTATGTAGAAGATACAAATGTTTTCAATGTTTAGGACAATTTAAAACATTTTTTTCCAAGCTGTGTCAAGTCTAAACTCTGAAGGAAAGTCAGTACTGTAACACATTGTGCCTTTCAATCTCATTTTTTCTTTAATGTTCAAATAGAACATTTTGAAAGATTGCAAAGTTTTATGAAATAGGAATGTTAGCCACAACAGTTCAAAAGTATGTAGGTTAAAAGTATGAAGTAATTGAGGATAATGGGAAATTAAGATTGCAGGGCTCACTCTTCTACAATTGTTGCAGGAACTTTAAAGGTTAATTACACAGCAAAGTTCAGAATAAAACATGTATAAGTATTCAAGTCTTTGCAAGTTTATAAATTGCCTGGTATGTTTGAACTACAATGCTGTTATGTGACCAAAGCACAAGGGACTTAAGGATGTGTATTTATGGACTGATTCCCTAACAGATAACTGCACTATTCTGGAATGCTATTGCTATGTCAATAATTGTAGAGTTATTGTTTTTAAAATTTTCCATCTTTCAACTTAATTAACTTAGAATGTCTCTAACATGATTTGCAAAGAATTTTATATTTATATTTTGCAATCAGCATTTGATTGGTGCACAGGTTTGAGACATGCACTACAATGTGTAAACATTTTGTAAGATAATAAATAGCATAGCTGTCTTCTAGTCTAAATGTTTGATTGCCTGTTCCCTGCTAATTGGTCATGAATTGAAATTCCCTATTGTTTAATTTTTTTAATTTGTGGGAAATTTTTATAAATGAGAGTGTGGGGCTTCATATCACAGCTGTTGTCATTTAAAGTTTGGACAGCATCATTACAAATGAAGCCCTGCTGTGAAATCAAAGTCAAAAGGCATCTTGGCATCCCAACCATTTCCTTAGGAGAAGATTACAGCTCCAGCCTGTTGAACTTTATTGCCTTGGGCCTCATGACAGTCTTCAGAAACATGCAAGGCATTTCTGTTAAAGAAATTCAGATGTGCTAGGACACAAATGACATTCTTGTGCTTAGCAGTGTCCTAAGGGGGTAAGGAATAAGTCAGGAAGAAAAAAATGATTCACACTTTTTGCTGTATTTTGGAATTATTTTCTAAAACTCATGGAATGATGGAGACCATGCAGTGATACCACATAGGAAAAAGGTATGGTGTTTTCCTACATGGTCTGACTATATTTTAAAATAAAAACTTAAACATGACTCTGAGGTAATGGCTGCCTTCAAAGTCATCTTTCAGTTAATTTTATTATTCTCTTTGAAGCGTATCCTCATTGGTTCATATTTCTTTTCTCCCTGTCCTCTCACACACACTTATTTCTAGAGGTGTGATGGAGCAAGAAATGTTACTCAGTTTTAAGTCACTCTTTTTTATATCTAAAACTCATGTTCTTGAATTTAAAATCAAAGATCACTTGATCTTAAGGTCTATCCAACTAGTAATGGGACTCCAACAAAGGTCCCCAGGGAGACATCATGGAAGACCTTGTGTCCCTCAAATTTAAGGATGTATCCCATTCAGCCATGAATTCATCTCAGCCCTTTTAAACATGTTCTTGTTCGTCATCTGTTTTCCCTCTTGAGATAAAGAGTTTCCTGAGTTCATTAGCTACAACATGCCTGACACATAGTAGATACTCAATAGATATTTGTTGCATTTATGAAAATTGTTATTCAAAGGAGTTTCCTTCTAATTACTCTCTACACTCATTCTGGAAATCTAAGACCCAGCAAAATCATTTGTTTCTACTGATCTTTTGGCTTTGTGACATTGTAAAAAGGCTTTACTCATTCAATAGCTTGCCATAAATATTGATAATTCTTTTTATTCACTGCTATAAAAATGCTGTCAAATTATAGTTTAGTAAGGAGACAGACAAGTAAATAAATAATTACAATATATTGTGATATGCTAGCATTTGCTAAGCATTTCCTAGCCTCAGTGATAATAATGATAACATTTATTGAGTATGTACTCTGTGCCAGGTACTATTTTAAGTACTTTATATGCATTAATGATTTGACACTTAATTGCATTGTGATCTCACAACTGTATCTATATGATTCAAAAGATTTTGAAGTTTACTGGCACTTATTTTATGGCCCAGTATGAGGTCAGTTTTTCTAAATCCCTGTGAACAATTGTGGGTTCAGTGTTAAGAGTACAGTGTCCATTAGATCAAGCCGGTTTTTGTATACAGTGTTCTCTATATATGTATCTATTAGCTCTTCTAAAGTATTTCTTTAAATCTTTAATAGGATTACTGATTTTTTTTACCCACTTGATCTATCAGTTACTAAGAGATATATTAAAATCTTTCAATACAATTATGAACTTATTTTTCTTCTTACATCTGTCAATTTTTGATTTGTATATTTTGAGGCTAAGTTATTAGGTTTATACACATTTAAAATCATTATATCTTTCTGGCTATAGAAGTAGATTGAGCTATTATCATTATGTAGTGCTTCTTTTTGTCCCTACTGATGCTTTTTGCCTAAAAGATTATTTTGTCTGATTGTTAATATAGCCACCCCAACTTCTTTTGGTATTTGGTACATATTTTTTCATCCTTTAAATTTTTTGTACCCTTAATTTATAAATATGTTGTTTCTAAACAATAATATTTAGATTTTTTTTTTTAACTTTTTTTTTTTTTTTTTTTTTTGAGACAGTGTCTCACTCTGTTGCCTGGGCTAGAGTGCCATGGCGTCAGCCTTACTCACAGCAACCTCAAACTCCTGGACTCAAGCAATCCTTCTGCCTCAGCCTCCTGAGTAACTGGGACTACAGACATGTACCACTATGCCCGGCTAATTTTTTGTGTATATTTTTAGTTGGCCAGTTAATTTCTTTCTACTTTTAGTAGAGACAGGGTCTAGCTCTTGCTCAGGCTGGTTTCAAACTCCTGACCTTGAGCGATCCTCCCGCCTCGGCCTTCCAGTAGATTCTGTTTTTGATTAAGTGACATTCTTTGTCTTTTAACCAGAACCTTTGGTCCATTTGTGCAATTATATTTGTATTTATTCCTATCATCTTATTTTGTACTTTTCTGATTATTTCCCTTTTCTGAGTTTATTTTCGTCTTCTTTTTTGTTTTCATTTGGGTTGAGGTGTTGGGGATTTTTTTCCTATTCCATTTTTTCCTTCACTAGTTTGGAAGTTATAAACTATTCTATTTCTATTCCTTTGGTGATAATACAGAAATTTAAAATGCTTACTTAATTTATCAAAATCCAACTCCAGTCCACCCTTTACAAAGTCTGTGCTATCATGGTTGTATATTTTAGTTGTATCTTAATTTCCTTTTCTTTACTAGCAAAAGGCAATATTGTCATTTTTATACAGTCAGTGTATGTTTAGATACCCACATATTTATCACTTTTTTTGCTCAGTTATCTTTCTGTATCTTCCATCTGGTGGCCTAGGTGGCCCTGAGAGTTCCAGTTCAAGTGCTAGGCTTTGTCTTCTATCCCTTGAGTCCTTTGAGTTCAAAACTAATTCTCAGATTTGCTCACCTATTCTTTTTAAGGTAAAATTTAGCTTCAGTGTTCTGTTTTTCTCTCTAAGTTACTACTTATATTTTAGTCTAAGTATTCCTTGTTTTCTTGCCAATTCACTGCTTTGCATTAAATATTTTAAAATATTTTATCTATCATTTTTAATTATCTTCTGCAAAAGTGCCTGTCAGAATATGAAAATGACTAAAAGTCTAGAAATAAAAGTCTATAACTAAATTTTAAAATGATCCTTTGGTTGGAATTCTCTCAGAAGATTTTTGATGATCTTAAATTATCATTTTCCAAAATATATTCTACAACTACTTTCTTTAAAAATATTTTTAGTGAAATTGGGTTTGTAATGCTGCCTACCAAATTCTCCTTGTAGATTCACAGTTAAAAACCCCGAGAAGTCCTGCAGTTTTTTAGAAAATAGAAGAAAATCTTGTTTAATCTTATTTACTCACTATTTCCCCAATTTCCCCCCAAGTAACAGCTATCAATACCCTACAGAGCTAATGTTGACAGGATAGTTTAAGGAGCTTCCCCCACTCTCTCTCTCCCTCATAAAGAAACTCTTAGAAAGGCCTGGGTCTTCTTTGCAGAGCCAAGCTTCTTTCTCCTCATAAGTTATATTTGCTGATATCTTTTGGGATCCTGCTGTTTAATATAAATTCTACATTTTGCTTTTTATGTAAATGAGATGTTTCTAGAGTCTAACCCTGGTTTAGAAATGGTGACCATATTGACTACTGGACATAGCTGAGAGACCTTACTCTACCAGTGATCTGTCTTTTTCCTCTCTCTCCTCCACTGGATTTTCCCTCTTGGTGTAATTGGGACCCTTCTAATTCTCATAAGTCAAAAGATTGAATAAAATCTTAGCATTCATCTGGTTCAGCACTGTCAAGATTTTAAACTACCCACTTAGAAAAATGTCTTTAAGTGACCATCTTATAACTTTCATTTCCTTTACAACTATGAACATTTACAGTCAGGGCCTTTCATTTTACTCAACTCACCAACTTTATCATGTCAAAAGTTACCAATGATCTCTTTTATTAACCAGTTTCTTGGCTTTTTCTGCTGTCTTCATTTTACTAAATTTCCTCTGTAACATTATGGGTCATTTCCTCTTGACATCAGGGATATTGCTCTCACCTAATTCTCCTTTCCCATCTTGATTTTCCCTTACTCCCCTCTGAATAAATATATCTTTCCCAAGTTTCTGTCCTTAGCTTCTTTTCCTCATTACTCTCCTTGCATTTATTTCTTTATTGAATAAACATTTACTCAAGGTGATGAATTAATTAGAAGTATTCTTTTTTGTATAGTATACGAAATTCGAGCCTATCTTTTAGTTTGTTTTTTAAATTGGATCAGAGAATGTGAGCTATATGAGAATGACTTTCTGTTGCAGGAATTTGTCATATAACCAGGATTGTTTCAATACTCCCTGTAGTTGAGCATTCATTGCATTCTGAACTGTGTTTTTCAGAACTGACAATACATGAAATTCAACTGAAAACTCTTTTAGCAGATCATAGTACCAAATGTACTCATGCTAGACAAGACTGGCTTTAGAGTAGATTGCTACTTTTAGGCCATAAGATATGGAAGCACATTTCTTCCTATTTTCTCAAGGCAGTACTACACCCTCCCCATACCCAGTAGCATTTTGAAATAGGTAATGGTTGTCTATGTTGTATTTTCACTTTGTCTTCTGACTCTCCCTCCTATTTTCTAGAGCACTTATCCCAGCTACCAGTGTGCCTCCCATTGCTATCCTGTTTAGGCCTATTCTCCCACCCTCACACTCCAAAATTAGTGCTAGAAGCTCAAAAAATTTTTGTCCTCTACTTCAAAAATAGAAGGAAACCAATCAGGTACAAAAGGCAGTGTCTGGAGAAAAAATACCACATTGGTAGGTAGATAAATCTAGATTCCAGTCATGGCTCTATGGCTGACTTATATGCCTCTTCTTTAATCTGGAAAGTAAAGAAATTGCACTGAAATAAATTGATATCTAAAGTTTCAGCTTTGTGAGTTTAAAATAAATTCATGTAAACATGAAATAACTCATTGATGAGGAATTTACATCTTGATGGAGATAGCCACATTGTCCAACAGTGAGGCTTTAATCACTATACTTGACCCTCTAGAAAGAGGGTGAGTTGTAGCTCTTGCTGCTCTTGGCAGTATTGCGGGTCTTGGCCTCCCTATGACTCATATTGTGCCCTTCTACCTGACAGAGGAAGGACTAGTTAGTATAACTGTATACAAATATCTACCTAGTGTAACATCCTTGAGGTTCATCCATGTAGCATGTGTCAGAATTTCCTTCCTTTTACGGCTAATATTCCCTCATGTATGTATGTGTATGTGTGTACACACACAAACACTGCATTTTCTTTGTTCCTTTATTTGTCAGCAGACACTTGGGTTGCTTCCATCTTTTGACTATTGTGAATATTGCCACTATGAGCATGAGTGTACAAAAACCTGTTTGAGTCTTTGCTTTCAGTTCTTTGGGATATATATCTGGAAGTTGAATTGCTAGAGCATATAATCGTTTAATTTTCCCTTTTTTTTTTTTAGTGACTGCCATACTTTTTCCCATAGTAGCTGCACCACTTTACATTCCCACTGAGATTTTTTGACTATGCTATTCCCCAACATTTCACTCAGTGGATTTTAGCATCAGTGATTTTTTTTGGCTGATCTACAAGATGCCCTTTTTATGTAACACTAAGAAAGAAAACAATACTTCCAATAAGATTATCCCAATCTCAAAGATGTTAAAATGTGAAAAAAAAAATGTATCTTAAACTCAAGTACAGTAGGTAGATATACCAAAACCCCTTCCAAAATTTTTAATGTAAATTATACATCTTTTAACACAATCTTTGTAGAGCAGGAAAGTAAAGGTAGCTGCTCACCAATAGTTTATGAAAATGATATCTTTCTCAAATGTACCTTTACCTCATCTCTAAAAGAATATGGTTCAGGGACAGGTTTTTTTTATTTTTCTCCAAGCTTACCTAATTATGCCTTAGTGACAATTTGGGAATAAAAGTGAAAAACCCACAGGACAGTAAATATTATAATAGATCTCAGATTTTGGTTTCTATATATTTGTGATTTCTGGTAAATAGCCTAATAATGCTCATTTGTGTTTGTTTTGTTTAAGGATTGTTCAAGTTTAGAAGAATATAACATTGCTGCAGCATTACTCCCTTTGACTAGTGCTTTCTATAGGGTAAGTTTCATTTGTGTATATATAAGCTTGTTATGATTTATATAAATGTATTCAATTTAATTTACTATGGAACTGCATGAATGCTATCTTCTTAATTTCCCTAGGACATGTCTGTGGTTATATTTATTATAACATTTATTGCATGCTATGTGTAAGAAATTTATTACAGAACACTAAATTATCCCCTAAAGTAGCACCCACACCCATTACATTCCTGCTTTATTTTTCTTTACCAGACTTTATAACACCTGAAAGTATGTTATGTATTGATTTTTTTACATGTTTGTTTTTTCCCCTATCACAGAAAGTAAATTCCATGAGGCTGGGATATTGTCTGTCTTCTTTGCTGCTATATCCCATTGTCGCTCAGTAAATATTTATTGAAAGAATGACATCAGTTGAGACAGAAATTAGAGTTTAACTTTACTGACAATTTCTGTGAACCTTCTGAGAACTTTCTGGAATGCTCAAAGTGATTTTTAAAATTCTGTCATTTATTACAGTTCTCTTATCCATGCCTTTTGATAAATAGATTAGTTCTTATAGCAAAAAAATTTAGCAAATTCTCTTAATTCTTTCTTTTTCTGTGAAAGACTTGTAAACAATTAAATAACCATACTCTGAACAATGCATTTAATATATCTTTTTGAAATGTGCAATAAGAAACAATAAACCTGTGGTAGCAGGCTAACTCACTGTTCAGCCACATGCATAATCTGCTTTGGGAGGCAGTTAAGTTAACAAGTTTGGCTAAATGCCATGCTGTTTTTCTGTATTATCAAACTAATAATACAAACTTACATTTTAGGGTTGAGTTTATGGATTTGATTTTCTGTGCTTGGCTTGGTTCGTGGGGGGTTGGCTTGGTTAGGTTGTGAATCAGTCAAGGTCCAATCAGGAGCCAGAAGCCACACTAGTAATTTGAACAGTGAGATTATAATATAAGGAGTTATTAAGTAGTAACAGGGGATTAACTACTAAGAGATAAAGGGAATTCTAAAAAATATAGGAATGTTACCAAATGCAAAGTAAAAGCTCCCTTTCCCACTTTCACCCCATTTTCTCTAAACAGTTGGATTCCTCCTAGAGACAGCTTATACAGATAAAATTATCATTTTTTTTAACAAAAAGTATCACACTATTCACACTACTTTCTCACCTTGTTTTTCTCACCTTGTAGTATATCTTGGAGATCCTTTTATAATATCACATATACCTCATTATTTTTAATAACTGCCTATATATCTTCTTTTTAATGAAAAGATGCTTATGTATGTACTTACTATTCTCATAAAAACAGGATGTTTCATTGGCCCAGACAAAAAGTTATGTTTATCTTTTAGAACTTTAGTTAGTGTAAAAGTATTCAATATATTCCACTGTAACATTACCTATCTTAGATCCTTAGGAATTTGTATTGCGACAGCCACCACAAATTAATTTTTTCCCCTAGATTAGAAGCTCCTTCTCACAGTTTCTTCTCTCTTTTCTTCACTTTTAATAAGTTGCATGTCATTCATCCTTTAACTCTCACAAAGCCTTCCTTAAAGGTGGTACCTTTAACAGTCAGGTTAAAATTGTTAGAAGTACTTTCACTGTGAAAAATAATGTAATCTTTTATGTTTATATTATATTTATTGTTTAGATGGTACTTTCATTTCCAATTCAGCAAACATATATTAGATATACCAAGCCCTGGGCTTATGTGTGTTGCAGAGTTGTAGATGAGTAACACAGTAGTGGCCTTACTCTCAAAAAACCTACTTTGTATCCATTAATCAGCTATTGACAGTAGAGGAATTGTTTCAAAGTTAGTAACATTGGGCTACTCTTTGGTTTACTTAGGTCCTTTTTATTTAAAGATCATGTTTGTTGGCCGGGCGCGGTGGCTCACGCCTGTAATCCTAGCTGTCTGGGAGGCCGAGGCGGGCGGATTGCTCGAGGTCAGGAGTTCGAAACCAGCCTGAGCAAGAGCGAGACCCGTTTCTACTATAAATAGAAAGAAATTAATTGGCCAACTAATATATACAAAAAATTAGCTGGGCATGGTGGCGAATGCCTGTAGTCCCAGCTACTTGGGAGGCTGAGGCAGGAGGATTGCTTGAGCCAGGAGTTTGAGGTTGCTGTGAGCTAGGCTGACGCCACGGCACTCACTCTAGCCTGGGCAACAAAGCGAGACTCTGTCTCAAAAAAAAAAAAAAAAAAAAGATCATGTTTGTTAAATTAAGGGCCAGAGTATATACTGAAAACATTTAAGCAGGTATTCTTGTCTAAATGTTACTTTTTTAGAAGGGAAATATAGAGTAAAATAAAACCTAATAGAGCAGGAACAGAACCAAAATAGGTTACCTTTGTATTACTCCTTCCCAACAGAAGTGAGCAATAATGAAGCCACCGTTTAATGTAATGCTTTCTCCTCTATGATCCATGTACTTTAGGGTCACTTTGTTGTAGTTCTTACTAACTGTGATAATCAGGAGAATTTCCTGTAATTTACCAAAATACAGCAAATTTCTTCTATTCTTTGAGGTACATGTGTTGATTATTGACACTCAAAATAACTCACAGGAAAACTAACACTTTTCCTTTGGTACCCATAAATGTAAGCATACTCATAGTTTATGTTTACCCTGGGAGGAATAATAAATATACCCTATTCACCTTAAATACAACCACCCTGAAGTCAGGCCTTCCTAGATTCCAAAGATCTCTCACATGCATGTGCCACTTTGAAGGTATTTTACTGATAGAGAATAGGTCTGTCTTCAGAATAAGAGCATCATGCAGGTGCTCATTCTCAGTAGAAACACAGTTTCTCTTCAGTATGATGATGGCTGTAAAAAAAAAAAAAAAAAAAAAAAGAAACACAGTTTCTCTTCAAAATTCTCACTTCTTTCAGCATGTAAAATTTTCTAGTATCTAGCCATTCAGATTTATTTTTATGAACAGGTTTATTGAAGTATAATGTATATGCCATAAAATTCCCCCATTTTAAGTATATATATTTTAATTATTTTTCACAGAGTGGTACAACCATCACCACAGGCTAATTTTAGAACATTTCTGTCACCCCAAAAAGAAACCTCATGCCCATTTACAGTCGCTCCCCATTCCAGACAACCACTAATCTACTTTGTAAATTTGCCTTTTCCAGATATTTCATCTAAATGGAATCATACAGTATATGTTCTTTTGTGTCTCGGTTCTTTCACAGAGCATAATGCTTTTGAGGTTCACCCATGTTAGAAACTTTCTTTAGGACTGTTAATTATTAATCAAGAATTTTCCTGGAGTGCATAGGTTACCATTTATATTATTTCAAAGTGTATCTAATTAGCTTATAATATATAATTAAACTAATTATCTTATAAATACAGCACAAAATGTGAGATGTAAAGCATGATTTCTCAGTTTGAAGAAATATAAATTTTATATTTTTGTCTGCCTGATTTTACAGTTCTTTAATTTCTTTATTGCTAAATTTTGACTTTGGCTTATACATTCTAATGAAAAGCCACTAGCTTATCCAACTGTAATAAAATAATTAGACCTAATTATTATTTCCATTTTGAAATATAAAAGCTCATAGCAAGTAAATTGAGGGCAGAGCAATCAGAAAATCTGTCAAACACTACCTGAAAAAAGTCATTTGTGTAAACCTAACTTACCCAATCAGTTGGAGAAGCAGAAAGTAAACATTAAAGAGAGCTACAGAATTTCCTGAGCTGTCTCCTAAGAGGTGACCTTCCTGCCACCACTGGACTCCAGCACTAATTCTTCCCCCAAGCCCTACCATCCAATATGAGTTAACTGAAATCTATGTGTGTTTTTCATGTCAAAGCCTAATATTTCTTGTATAAGCCTGTTTACATAATAGAATATGGTGAAGAACAGGAGTCCAGAGGAAGGTGACAGGGATAATCAAGAGAGCTAATATTTATTGAATTCTTACTATATATAAGATGATCCATTGGCTTGTAGTACCTAATTCAACTCAATGAAGTTTTATTCCATTTTAAAATGAAGACAATATGGCTTAGAAAGGATCTGTACCACTTAGCTAGTGAATGACAGAGCCAGGACTCAAACTCAATTCTGTTTGATTTCAAAGCTCCTGTTTGTTTCTTGTTTTTTAACTATAATAGGGTTTTTTTCAAATGAATCCCAATTTATGAAACATACCTCTGGGAACATTTTCTGTCTTTTTGTTTAAAGATAGTGAATTAGCATCACTCATACCCTCTCATTTCTCTGGTCATTTTCACCCATATATCCAGCAAGGATACTTCATTAAGCTTTGGCTTGGAGGGGGGAAGGTCAGGATGTTATGGTTTAATTACTGTTACATAACTATTGTGAGATTCCAATTTTCATATATTTCTAATAGAATACATACTAAGTACTTAAAATGACACTAAATACACTTTCTCATTTCTCTGAAAATTTAGAGGTTCCTTGGATACTAGCTTTGCCTTAGTCATTAATATGATGGACCCTCTTTGTCCTACTATAGGTATGACAGTTCAAAGGTAATTCCAGTTGATAGAATCCAAATAAACCTACTTTCATAGTGTTAAGATTGCTGCTAGAAGAAAATCTTTATAGTAATATGAAAAATAGGTATTAAGAGAGGTTCTTAAAAATCACAAAATAGGAAAATAATTTTGTTTTTCTCAGACTTCGTGATCTGGATACATTGCATTTTTTACAACAATTCTCAAAGGTTTACATTTTTGCCCAAAAAAGGTGGAAAAAGGAGAGGATGATGAAGGCTTTTATTTTCCATCTTGTTTTCTTCTGTAAAACCAAATATTAATCTTAAAAATAAATTAGAAAAATGTTTGAGAGTGAAAACAAGCATCATTGCTGGCTGAATCCAAATTTGGTCTGAAAAAGATGTGAATATGTTTGTTATAGCAGATGCCTCCAGCACTGCAGAATTTTTGTTTTGTTTTGTTTTTGAGACAGGGTCTCACTGTTTCACCTGGGCTGGAGTGTAGTGCATCATCATAGCTCACTGCAACCTCCAGCTCCTGGGCTCAAGGGATCCTCCTGCCTCAGCCTCCTTAGTTACTGGGATTATAGGCATGCACCACCATGACTGCCTGATTTTTTCTGTTTTTTGTAAAGATGGGATCTCACTCTTGCTCAGTGATCTCAAACTCCTGAGCTCAAGTGATCCTCCTGCCTCATCCCAGAGTGCTAGGATTATAGATGTGAGACACCATATCTGGCTGGGAGAATTTTAGAATAGTCAGAGAATGAGTGTCTAGCTTTTATTTCCTCCCTTCTTTTTCTTCTTGTTCCTTAGGACAATTTAACATTTCTTCCTCCTCCTCCTTCTTCCCCGCTCCCCTTTCTCCTTTTACCCGCTTCCTCCTCCTTCTCCTTCCCCTGCCCTTCCCTTTCAGCACTACCTCTCCTTGCTTCTCTCAGTTTTTCTTTCAAGTTTTGAAAGACTGTTCTTTTCCTAGTGCTCCTGGAAAACCTCTGCCTCTAAGAAACTGAATCACTATAATTCTTTATTAAGATTAGTTTATATTCACTATTTAAACTAGTGATATAAGGCATTTTACTCAGAAGCTCTAGAATGGATAATATTGTATTTTTCAGTGAGTAATTAATGGTATTTTTTATTATATTAATATTAAATTTGTTTTTATTATTTTTACTTTTGTGGAGTATTTTTCTGAACTTTTCAACTTTTTTCCTAGGTTTCCTAGGTCAAAGGTTTGGGCTCTTTTGTTCATTCTTCAGAAAATGAGGCAGACTACTAAGGCTTTACTAGTTAGTTCTTTATTCCAAAATAAATTTAGTAGAGTTCAGTTCAGTAGCCACTGAACTCCTGTACTACCATGTCCCAAGTGTTAGAAATACAAAGGGAACAAGTCAAGGTTCTGCCCTTGAGGAATACACACCCTTACAGGGAAGAGAGATTAGTAAAATAAATGATAGTGTATGTGTTCTAAAACAGATATAATCTAAGTGCTATGAGAATACATTAATTCCTGGTGAACCAAGGAACACCTGAAGAAATTTTGACATCTGTGCCCAGGAAAGATAAATGGGCATGTCTTGCAGGTGAGGATGAGGTAAACAGTGAGTGAAGAGTGAGAAAACGTAAATTTTACAGGCAGAGAAAACACCGTGAATTACTTGCAAGGAATTGGGACTAGAGGTGAAGGCAGGAGGAAAAGGTAGCCTGTCACTAGACTATGAAGAACCATGTTAAGGCATCTAAATGTTGTTGTATAAACAAGGATTTTACTTCTACGTTCCTATAACTTTTTAAAAGGTTTAAATAAACCAGTAGCACAAATAAGATTTGAAGGGACACGGTTACTTATAAATGACTTTAACCACCTTGGTAGAAAAATTTATTTCAACAAAGTCTCTGAGTGTCTCCCTCAGACACGCTATTTTGCTTACTATTAGTTATTTCAGGAGGAGTGTGCCAATGATAAGGAGACTAACCCATTCACTTTTTTAAAGAAGGTGGATAGTAAGATTTCTTCTTATAACATTTTTATGCAGTTGGTTCTGGTCATGAGATACACTTAGAGACGAACCAGTTGTACATCTTCCCCACTAAGCACATTGTCATTTGTAACTCATTTCAACGAATCACTTCAGCAATCATTTGTTGAGTACCTGCTATGTATGATACTGCAAGGATAGAGATGATGATGATGGATAGTGATCGTTAACATATATTAAGCATTTCCCGTGTGCCACGCATTGTGGCTGAGCAGTTTATATGCATTAGCTCATAATCTTAACAATAATCTTATGATCTAGATTATCATCTCCATTTTATATTTGAGGAAATGGTATCTAGATAAGTTTAAATAACCTGCCAAGGTTATACAACTAGTAAATAGGAAAAGGCAGAATTCAAACCTAAAAACTTCTGCTTCTCAAAAGATGACAGAAATCCACCTTTTAAAAAATTCCTAATTAGGCCGGGCGCGGTGGCTCACGCCTATAATCCTAGCACTCTGGGAGGCCGAGGCGGGAGGATTGCTCCAGGTCAGGAGTTCAAAACCAGCCTGAGCAAGAGCGAGACCCCGTCTCTACTATAAATAGAAAGAAATTAATTGGCCAACTAATATATATATATATATATATATAAAAAATTAACCAGGCATGGTGGCGCATGCCTGTAGTCCCAGCTACTCGGGAGGCTGAGGCAGCAGGATTGCTTGAGTCCAGGAGTTTGAGGTTGCTGTGAGCTAGGCTGATGCCACGGCACTCACTCTAGCCTGGGCAACAAAGCGAGACTCTGTCTCAAAAAAAAAAAAAATTCCTAATTAATTATTAATAATAAAACTAAATACAAAAGAACTACAAGCTGTCAGTTTGTAGCTTAGACTTCTGTGTATCCAGAAAACAATAAGAATAATAGAATTTAACTTGAAAGATAGATCCTGTTAAAAATGTAAATTTGTGAGGCTTGAATAGAGGTCAGAAACTTGGAAAAAAGCTATGGAATGACAAAAGGAAGGAAAACTAAAGAGTGAAACAGCACAAGAGAAATACGTGGAAGAGATCAGGTAAAGTTGCAGAATTCCTACTATGGAATAAAAGATAAAAGAAAGTTGCTTATTTGCAGTCTTTTAGTAGATTATGTAATGCTATTAAAAGCCAACTGATCTTTTATTTTGCAATAAAACATAATTATGACTAAAGCCAGGCTCTATTCTTTAGTTGCATGAAATTTAATTTATTCTGTTGGCCCCTCCAAGTACATTTTCTTTTTTAGATGATTGTGACACCTCCAACAGACAGACAAAGGGACCCTATGTTTGACAAAAGGAACGATACTCTTCTCTCCCTAATTCTGAGATAATAGGAGGTGAGTGTAAAGGTAGCACTGAAGGGAGGAGACATCCCATCTGCCAGAAAGTCATGCTGGAAAATAGGGAGCAAAGCTGCAGAGGTTGTCCTGTATGAGCCTGATTTGATTCTGATTCTGATTCAGCCTTAGTTCACCTGACATTCTGGATCCTGTTGCTGGAGGGTTCCAGGGCAGTCAAATAATTCCTGATATACACATTTAAAAATAAAATTTTGGTCTGAGCACAGTGGCTCACACCTGTAATTCTAGCACTCTGGGAGGCTGAGGGGGAAGATTACTTGAGGCCAGGGGTTTGAAACCAGCCTGGGCAACATAGCGAGACACCCCATCTCTACAAAAGATTTAAAAATTAGCCAGCTGTGGTAGAACACAACCCTAGTCCCAGCTACTCAGGAGGGTGAGGCAGGAGGATCACTTGAGCCTAGGGGTTTAATGCTGCAGTGAGCTATGATGACACCACTGCACTGTAGCCTGGGTGACAGAACAAGACCCTAGATAGATGATTGATTGATAGATAATTTTACAACAGAATACCTTAGAACATGAAATTTTCATTTTTTAGAAAAAAATGGATTTCTTCCAAAAGTATACCTCTTACTTTGCTATCGCCATGTATAGAATAGAATATAAAATGTTTATGCCCTGCCAAATTGAAAAAGAAACTAGCAACCTTTAATGTCCACTGTTATTTTTCTCAGAACCAGTAAGACCTTTGCTATTTCTACCCACTGTCCCGCCTATTATAAAATGTGAAGAAAATAAAAAAAGATTGTGAAGTATGTAGACCTAGATTAGACAGAGTTTTATTCATGGGCAACGTGAGGGTTGAAAGAAAACACTATGCAATATAGATTATAAATTATTTAAAGAATATGCTAAAAATTTGAAATAATACAATTAAAAGTTCATGAGCCACTCAGAAGTATTGGCTTCATGTTCAGTAATGGGAGGTTATTACACTATTTGAATGTCTACATCCCAAAAAGCTTTGGCTTAGGATTTACTGCCTTAGGGTATTTCCGCAAAATGTTCACAATATATTTACGTGATTGAATATGGAATTTATTTTGTTAAGTTTTTCTTCCCCAGAATATTACCTTGAACAATTGGAGAAAAATGGCTAATTCTTGATTTAGCCTAGAAAACACATGAGAGAGTAAGTGGGAAGTCAGAAACTGGGCACAGACTGCAAGGCCTCATATGGGGTTTGAGCAGATAGGGACCCTTCTGAGCCAGGCTTCTGGTGAACAGAGGTATTAACATTTTATGTACCCACAGCTCTGAGACAAATGCTTGATTTCTCTTCCATTATGCTCCAAGAAAAATAAGGAGAAAATACACCCCCGAAACTACAGGAGGAAAATGAAGAGTTAGTCACCTTCCAACTGAGAAGAGCAGTGGGAAGGCCAACCCCAGCCTACTTCCCTTTTGTTTCTTTTATATATATTGAACTTACAAGAATGCTTTCATTGAATAAAAACTAATACTACATTTTAACAAAAGTTTGATCATTTAAAGATGGAAATGGGTTTCAAAGACTCAAAAACTAAGATCCAGATTATTGGCTCTTCATTCTTTGTTTTGTGGTATCTGTCACAAAGCATATCGCAAAAAAGTTTATTGAATTGATTGTCCATTATTCTATACAAGAGCCCAGGTCTCCTGATTCCAGATCATTTATTGCTCTATTTGAGCTGTAATCCTTTGGCCTGGATCCGTGACTCTTAACCTTGCTGCACATTACAATCACCTGGAAGGCTTTTAGAGGCAGTAGATGGAAAAGCCCCGTGGAAAAGCAATTGAAACCAAAATCTCTGGGGCCAAGACCTGGACATCAGTGTCTTATATATACCACAGCTGTTAGACTCAGAAGTGTTTAAGGGTTTAAAAACCCTAATAGTCTGCCATTCACTTTTGTGTAAATGCTGATGGTGTTTAATATAGCTCAATGACATACTTCACCAGTAGACACTGATTGTGAAGACAGCACTCTCAGGCTGGGAGTGGGAGGACTTTGGAATTTTAGTCTCCAAAAAATAATTTAGTGCCCTTTTGTTCAGGCCTGTAAGTTTAGAATTCTAAACAGGTTAATGAAAAGGTTAATGAAAAATGAGGGACACTTTTAAAACTCATCTTACCTGTTGATTCAAATCAAAAAGTGTTCATTAGTTCTTAGTGTTCAGAACCCTTTGGTTGTCTAAATGAGGAACAGAAAAGATCTAGTCTCTGTCTTTGAGGAACTTATGATTTATTATAAGTGAGGTAGGGAGAAAGAACTCATAAAATGCAGTAATAGTGATACTATCTAGCATTCATTGAGCACTTCCTGGGTATAAGACACTATATTAAGGACTTTACATATACCATGCCGTTTAATCCTCACAATCATGACCTTAAGAGGTGATCTGAATTCATAACCCATTCTCTTAACCACCAGATAATAAAATGGTTCTTTTTAAGCCACTATGTTTTGGCTGTTATTTTTACACAACAATAGATAATAGAAACTGGTACATAGTAAGTGCTACGGAAGTGTTAGTTTAATATTATTATCATTATGTAGATCTTTGATGCTGGGTTATGAAGTCCAGATATCATCAATAGGGAGCTATTATAGGTACTTGGGCAAGGGAACCAATATGAATTAAACAATATTTTATTAACTTTGCAAGTATGGAGTATGGCTTAAAAAAATATTGATTAGTGCAAGAGAAGATATTTCAAGCACCATATTAGAAGTTTCAAAAAGCACCATATATAGTATATGCTAATCAATGGTTCAACACTAAATTACTTTGCATATTACAAATACTAATATCTGCTGAAGTTATACAATTGTATACCTTCTGTGATTTAGGATTTTGTGTCACCATTAACAATTCTTCTTCATGGTTATAATCAAAATTTTACTGGCTTTATCCTGATGCCTGTGAATTTTTTAGGAAATTTTCTATAAATTAACAACAAAATTACTAATTTAAAATTCTTAAGGTTAAAAAATAATGAAAAAAATTTTGTTTTCACTCAAGCAAGCCCTAGAGTACTTAAATGTTTTCTGGCTGCCGTTTGCATTTTGCCACTTACTGTCTCTCAAGCTAAGGAGACATTTATATTGGTCTAGAATTTTTGTCTATTTACTAAATAATTGACTTCCCAATTACATGTTTGATAGTGTGACTCATTATGTTTTAAAGATCTGTGATGTGACCATGAAAACTGTGGAAAAATGACACATTTTTGCTTTATTGTTTTTCTTACAAAAATAAGTTCATTTGCAAGGGGAGGTGGGAAGGTAGAGACAGTTGTAGAGAACTACACTTGGCCAAACCTAAAATCTGTTCTCTTTCCTGTCCAAGAAAGTTAACTGAAGCTGACATGACTTCTGGGAAGTGCATTGCAGCTGACATCTGGGCTTATGCCCCATGCCAAAGTATTATCATGAGAAATTGGTCCAACAGGAGTGGAATTTGAATCCTCTAGAAGGATTGAGTAAAAAAATTATCTGGACAATATCACCTTATTTGGAATTAATAAACATTAAATTTTTACAGCATAACTCTTTCTGTAGTTATATGGGAGATGGGATGCTATGTAACAATTAACAGTTACTTTTTCTTCCTAAAACAACTATGTTCTCAGTTTCATTGGCTTCATCCCAGTATTTTAAACCTTGTATGTCATAGTATGTTTTAGAATTACCATCCCAGCCCCCTGCAGAGTGCTAAACACATCTTTGGTGCTCTGAAAAATGTTCATGGTTATAGTATAATTTATCCTTAGCTGCCAGCACTGTGCAGAGAGCTTTCTGTCCAAATGCAGATCTTACTTTATTTAATCATTGCTCCAATTCATTTAAATCTTTTATCTGTCATCCTGTTTTTTTGGACTTGAAAAAATGAGATTCTATATCCAAAAATATTTTAGGAATGCTTACTATGTTGTAAAAAGACAAAGGAGCATTAGTATCTCTATGTTTATGATTACTTGTGTGTAATCTTAAAACCACCGTTGAACCCAGATCTTTTTGTTTTCCATGGTAAACACTTCCAAAGTCTTCTGTAGACAGTAAAAGGATTAAGGCATGCATCTCTGAGGATGGCTACAAATAAATTATAGGTATTTCCTATTCCTTCTACTTACATTTGAAAATCATACTACTTGTGATCCAAGCCATTGATAAAAATGTCAAAAGGGGCAGAATTTTGTAGCAGGCTACTTGACACTTCCTTTTAGGGTAGCTTTAATCTACGTAATCATTAGATGTGGAAAATATGATGGGGAAGGTAATTTGGAATCAAATCACACAATGCCTAGAATGTTATGTTAAGGAGTTTAAACTAATATTATTCTCTAGTCACTAAGGAGTATACAATATCATATTCTTGAGAAGGGCAGTGATGTGATTATGTTTCAGAAACTTAGCAGTGTAGAAGATGCTAGGGAGGACTGAAAGGTTAGAGCAACAGAATCTACTTAGTAGGCTAGCATAACAGACAAGTATTGATGAGGGTACTTAGGGAGAGATCCACATTGACAGGTAGCAAGAGTTACAAACCAAATGCCTACTGAGACCAAACAAATAATGCAAATGAGGCACATACCCCATCTAAGGGGCAGCCCTTGCTGAGCTGCAGCAGTCATTACTATGCAGGAATGCAGGAACATTGCTACCACATCTGTCAGTTTTTCAAAAGAGGCTTGACATTTAGATGTTATGTAAAATCCCTTTTTTTTAATTTAAATAGATTTATGGAATACAAGTGGTTTTTCATTACATGAATGAATTGTGTAAGGGTGAAGTCAGGGCTTTTAGTGTATCTGTCACCCAAATAGTGTACATTGTACCAAATAGGTAATTTTTCATCCCTCATTCCTTCTGAGTTTCCAAAGTCCATTATCCCACTCTGTATAACCATGTATCCCCATCACTTAGCTCCTATTGACAAGTGAGTACACACAGTATTTGTTTTTCTGTTCCTGAGATACTTCACTTAGGATAATGGCCTCTAGTTCCATTTGAGTTGCTCCAAAAGACATTATTTCATTCTTTCTTGTGGCTGAGTTGATAGGCACTTAGGTTGATTTCATATCTTTGCAATTGTGAGTTGTGCTGTGATAAAACATACATATTTTGATATAATGATTTCCTTTGGATAAATACTCAGTAGTGGGATTACTGAAATTGCTTTTAGTTCTATGAAGACTCCCCCTATTGTTTTCCATAGAGGTGGTGCTAATTTATATTCCCACTACAGTGTATAAATGTTCCCTCTTCATCACATCTGCAACAACATCTATTTTTTTTTAACTTTTTAATAATGGCCGTTATGACAGGGGTAAGAAGATATCTCATTGTGGTTTTAATTTGCATTTCCCTGATGATTAGTGGTGCTGAGCATTTTTTCTTGTATTTGTTGACAATTGGATATCTTCTTTTGAAAAATGTCTGCCATGTCTTTTTCCCACTTTTTATTGGGGTTGTTTTTTTTCTTGTTGATTTCTTTGAGTTCCTCATAGATTCTGAATATTAGTCCTTTGTCAGATGTACAGTTTGCAGATATTTTCTCCTATAGGTTGTTTACTTTGTTGATTATTTCTTTTGCTGTGCAGAAACTTTTTAGTTTAATTAAGTCCCCTTTATTTATTTTTATTGTATTTGCTTTTAGGGTCTTAGTCATAAATTCTTTGCCTATGCCAATGTCCAGAAGGATTTTTCCTGAGTTTTCTTCTAGAATTTTCATGGTGTCAGGTCTTACTTTTAAGCCTTTAATCTGTCTTGAGTTAATTTTTATGTGTGCTGAGAGTTTCATTCTTCTGCATGTGGCTTTCCAATTTTCCCAACACCATTTATTGAATAGGGTGTCCTTTCCCTAGGGTATGTTTTTGTCTACTTTGTTTAAGATCAGTTGGTAACAGGTATATGATTATAATTCTGGGTTCTCTACTCTGTTTTACTGATTGATGTGTCTACTTTTGTACTAATACCATGCTCTTTTGGTTACTATTGCCTTATAGTATAATTCGAAATCAAGTAATGTGATGCCTCCAGATTTGCTCTTTTTGCTTAGGATTGCTTTGGCTGTTTGGGCTCTTTTTTGATTTCATGTGAAATTTAGGATTGTTTTTCTAATTTAATGAAAAATGATACTGGTATTTTGATGGGAATTACATTGAACCTGGAAATAACTTTGGGCAGTATTAACATTTTAACAACACTGATTCATTCAATCCATGAGCATGGGGTGTTTTTCCATTTCTTTGTGTCATCTACAATTTCTTTCATCCATGTTTTGTAGTTCTCCTTGTAGAGATCTTTCACATCTCTGGTTAAGTATGTTCCTAGATTTTTGGGGTTTTTCAGCAGCTGTTGTAAATGATATTGAGTTCTTGATTTGATGCTCAGCCTGGCTATTATTAGTATATAAAAATGCTACTGAATTTTTATACATTAATTTTATAACCTCAGACTTTACTGAATTTATCAATTCTAGGAGTCTTTTGGAGGAATTGTTAGGGATTTCTGGGTATAAGATCATATCAACAAACAGGGATAGTTTGACTTTCCCTTTTCCAATTTGAATGCCCTTTATTTCTCTCCCCTAATTGCTCTGGCTAGGACTTACAGTACTATGTTGAATAGAAGTGGTGAAAGAGGGCATCCTTATCTTGTTCCAGTTCTTAGGGGGAATGCTTTCAATTTTTCACTATTCAGTATGATGTTGGCTGTGGGTTTGTCATGGCTTTTATTATCTTCAGATATGTTGTTTCTGTGCCTTGTTTGTTAAGAATTTTTATCATGAAGTGGTGCTGAATTTTATCAAATGCTTTTTCTGCATCTATTGAGATGATCATATGGTTTTGTTTTTAATTCTGTTTATGTGGTGAATCACATGTATTGATTTGCAAATATCGAACCATTGGTGCATCCCTGGGATGAAACCCATTTGATTGTTGTGAATTATTATTATTATTATTTTGATATCTTGTTGGATTCAGTTTGCTAGTATTTTGCTGAGGATTTTTGCATCTGTTTATGAGAGATATTACTCTATAGTTTTCCGTTTTTGTTGAGTCCTTTCCTGGCAATGGTATCAGGTTGATACTGGCTTCATAGAATGAGTTAGGGAGAATTTCCTCCTTTTCAATGTTATGGAACAGTTTCAGAAGGGTAGGTACCAGTTCTTTGTAGGTCTGGTAGAATTGGGCTGTGAATCTGTCTAGTCCTGGGCTTTTATTTGTTGGCAGATTTTTGTATTACCATCAATCTTGTTATTCACTATTAGTCTATTCGGGATTTCCATTTCTTCCTGATTCAAGCTTGGGAGGTTGTGTATTTCCAAAAATGTATTCATTTCTTCTAGATTTTCTAGTTTCTGTGCACAGAGGTATTTGTAGTAATCTCAGATGATCTTTTGTATATATATGGTATCAGTTGTAATGTCTCCTTTTTCATTTCTGATTGAGCTTATTTGAATTCTCTGTCTTCTTCGTTCATCTAACCTAGTGGTCTGTCAATTTTGTTTATCTTTTCAAAGAACCAACCTGTTAACCTTTTGTTTCATTAATCCTTTGTATTTTTTTTTCTTTTCATTTCAATTTCATTTAGTTCTACTCTGATCTTTATTATTTCTTGTCTTCTACTAGCTTTGTGTTTTGCTTTTCTCTTGGTTTTCTAGTTCCTTGAGGTTGTTAGTTCGTGATCTTTCTGTCTTTTTGATGTAGGCATTTAGTGTGATGAAATTCCCTCTTACTATGTTTTTTTTTTTAATGTTCTTTTTTTTTCCAGAATATTACAGGGGTACAAACATTTTGGTTTACATGAATTGCTTTTGCACTGTTTGAGTCAAAGTTATAAGTGTGTAGTACTGGTTTTTTATGTATCTCAGAGGTGTTGGTAGCGTGTGGCCATTGTCATTCAGTTCAAAAAATTTTTTTATTTTCATCCTGATTTCGTCATTGACCCAAAGGTTGTTCAGTACCAGGTTATTTAATTTCTATGTATTTGTATAGTTTTGAGAGTTCCTCTTGGAATTGATTTTTACTTTTATTCCACTATGATCTGAGAAGATATATGGTATTATTTTGACTCTTAAAATTTTGCTGAGACTTATTTTGTGGCTTAACGTATGATATATCTTGGAATATGTTCCATGGCTAATGAGAAAAATATATATTCTGCAGTTTTGGAGTATAACATTCTGTAAATGTCTATTAGGTCCATTTGTTCTAGCGTCCTGATTAGGTCCAGTGTTTCCTTGTTGATTTTCTGCCTCAGTGATCTGTCTAGTTCTGTCAGTGGCATGTTGAAGTCCCTCACAGTTATTATGTTGCTATTTATTTCATTTCTTAGGTCTAGTAGTTTTAGTTTTATGAATCTGGGAGCTCCAGCATTAGGTGCATATATATTTAGGATTGTTATATCTTCTTATCAAATTGATCTTTTTATCATTATATAATGATCATCTTTATCTTTTTTTTTTTTTTTTACTGTTGTCAATTTAAAGTTTGTTTTGTCTGATATAAGAACAGCTATTCCTGTTCATTTTTGGTTTCCATTTGCATGGAATATTTCTTCCCCTTTACCTTGAGTCTGTACAACTCTTTTTTTTTTTTTTTTTTTTTTTGAGACAGAGTCTCGCTTTGTTGTCCAGGCTAGAGTGAGTGCCGTGGCGTCAGCCTAGCTCACAGCAACCTCAAACTCCTGGGCTCGAGCGATCCTTCTGCCTCAGCCTCCCGAGTAGCTGGGACTACAGGCATGCGCCACCATGCCCGGCTAATTTTTTATATATATATATCAGTTGGCCAATTAATTTCTTTCTATTTATAGTAGAGACGGGGTCTCGCTCTTGCTCAGGCTGGTTTTGAACTCCTGACCTTGAGCAATCCGCCCGCCTCGGCCTCCCAAGAGCTAGGATTACAGGCGTGAGCCACCGCGCCCGGCCGAGTCTGTACAACTCTTTATGAGTCAAACAGGTTTCTTGGAAATAGCAGATATTTGGGTTGTGTCTTTTTATCCATTCTGTTAATCTATATCTTCTAAATGGGACATTTAAACCATTTACATTCCATGTTACAATTGATATGTGAGATATTGTTCTAGTCATCATGTTGATTGTTACCTAGTTGCCTTGTATTCTCCCTTGTGTTACTGTTTTATAAGAGCTGTGAGTTTTTACTTTTGAATGCTTTTACACTGGTGATTATCAGCTGTTCTTTTTGGTGTTTGGAGCGTGTTTGAGCATTCTTGTAAGGCAGATCTAGTGGTGACAAATTTCCATAGCGTTTGCTTGTCTGAGAAAGACTATTTCTCCTTCATTTATGAAACTTAGTTTTGTAAGATATAAAATTCTTGGTTGACAGTTATTCTGTTTAAGAAGACTAAAGATAGGACCTGAATCCTTTTTGGCTTGGAAGGTTTCTGTTAAGAAGTCTGCTGTCAGTCTGATGGGTTTTCTGTGGTGAGTTACTTGATGCTTTTGTCTCACAGCTTATATGATTTTCTCCTTCACTTTGATTTTGACCAGTTTGATGATTATGTGTCTTGGGGTTGGCCTATTTGCAATGAATCTTCCAGGAGTTCAATGACCTCCTTTTATCTGGATGCCTAAATCTCTAGCAAGACCAGGGAAGTTTTCCTCCATTATTCTCTCAAATAGGTTTTCCATGCTTTTTGCTTTTTTTCTTCTTTCTCAAAGTCTTAGGTTTGGGTATTTTACATAATTCCATATTTCTCTTGGAGACTTTAATCATTTTGTTTGAGTCTTTTTTATTTTTGACTCACTGGGTTGTTTGAAAACCTTGTCTTTAAGCTCTGAAATTCTTTCTTCTGCTTTATCTAGTCTGTTGTTAAAACTTTCCACTATATTTTGAAATTCCCTAAATAACTCCTTCATTTCCAGAAGGTCTGTTGGTTTTTTTTAATATCTATTTTTTAGTGAATTTTTCATTCATGTCCTGAATTACTTATTTGGTTTCTTTGTGTTGGTTTTCAGCTTTCTCATGGATCTCATTGAGCTAACTTGCAATCCATATTTTGAATTCCATGTCTGATATTTCAAAAATTTCCTTTTGGTTGGAGTCCATTGCTGGAAAGCTAATATGATCCTTTGAGGAGATCAAAACAGCCTATTTGTTTCATATTGCCAGAATTCTTATGCTGGATGCTTCATATCTGGAATTTCTTCCTTGAGCTCAAAACAGATAGCTTTGCAGTTCACCTGTTCTTCTCTGCTGAGAAGTCTGCTGCTAAGTGTAGAGAGAGAGAGAGAGGAATACACTGCCTTTCATCTCATGCAGGTAGGTACCCACTATGGTGTTGCTGGCAGTTTGACTCAGTTGGACCTCAGACTTCTGGGAGAGTGGTCAGGTGCCAGCAGTGGTAAACTAGGCAGTACCAAGCCCCCAGGCCGCTGGATGGTGTGCTTGAGTCTTGGGAGTAGGGGGACTAGACTAAGACCAGGCTGGCAAACTTGCCTTCAGGCCTCCCCGAATTCAGGTACTGGCTGTGATAGTGAAGGGCAGGGTGATCTTCTGGTCCAGAAGAATGCTCAGGCAGGAGAATGGTGGATGCACTGTGAGCCTGCAACTGGAGGGGCAGGCCCCTTTTGACAAGATTAGCAGAGGCAGGCAACTGTGGGATACACAATCTACTCATGCCTCCTCTCTTGGTGGTGACAGTGGTCTCTGTCCTTAGGGGACACAAAAGCACCCAGATTCCCAAATCCCACCCTGGCACAGCTACAGCAGGTAGAGGCAGCTCAACCCACTGTATGCAGGGCTACCAGACTTGCTGTGGGCTGTGGCTAAAATGTTCTAGTAGGAGAGGTATAGTCATGCCAGAGACTTGCCTCCGGGGATGGTGGGCTCCTCCCAGAGACAGGCATCTCCCGGAAGAGACAGGCAGCTCAGGGACAGGACTGCTAGCCTCACCCTCCCTCACTCTGTTGCCAAGGTTAGAGTGCCATGGCGTCAGCCTAGCTCACAGGAACCTCAAACTCCTGGATTCAAGCAATCCTTCTGCCTCAGCCTCCCGAGTAGCTGGGACTACAGGCATACACCACCATGCCCGGCTAATTTTTTCTATATATATTTTTAATTGGCCAATTAATTTCTTTCTATTTTTAGGAGAGACGAGGTCTTGCTTTTGCTCAGGCTGGTTTCGAACTCCTGACCTTGAGCAATCCGCCCGCCTCAGCCTCCAGAGTGCTAGGATTACAGGCGTGAGCCACCGCGCCAGGCCTTCATCCTGAGATCTTAAACTAATGTTTAAGTATATGAACTTTTATTTTTCTTCTCTAAAATGGAGATAAGGATGAAATGAGATGACATATATTGCACTTAGCATAATACCTGACATATATTAAGTAGACAATGAATATTTGGTAAGTGGAAAAGAGGACATGATTTCAACTACCAGTTGAATATCTGATTCATCAGTCACTGGATACACACTGACGAATAAAAAAGATACAGTCCCTATGCTCACAGAGCTTAATCAAGGTCCAATAGCTGATAAATGGCAAAGCCCATGTTGACTCATGTCAACATCCTCCACCTTCTTGAGGCCCCTTGAGAGTTCTGGTCTGCTGCTCTGGGAGTCACAGAGCTTACTTGATTATGTTGGTTTTCAGTATACCTTAATATTTTCATTTAGGGCAAGACTTTCTAGCCTTAGGATAGGAAGTAGAAAACTTTTGGTGAGGTATAGTCTGATAACATAATTGAGAAAAGAACGGAAAATGCAAAAGTCATGACTCTCTGTGAATAGCAAAAGCAAAGATTTTATTAATTTCTTGTCCCTAAAAAAACTTTGTGAACAGATTATTCTTCTAGTTTGAATTTGCTTAGGTAGCACTGTTTCCTTAGTATTAGTCAGCATTCTTAGCATTTTTGAGAAGTCATAGATTTGATGGGGATTTGTGGAGGAGCTGCTAAATTACAGAAGAAATTATTACAGCAGAAAATAAATTATGTGGTGCTATAAATACTTGACTCAGTGACTCAGCAAATTCCCTTTATGTCCAAAATGCAAACATTTTGTACCTAACTCGGGAGGTCTGTTTTTAATTTCTGCAGCTTTGCAGTCATCCCTGTTTGTCAGTGATAGATTTTTATATGACATGAGAGACATAAAGATAAAGACTACTTTCAGAGGGAGGCTTAAGTGTTAGGGAAATGAAAGCAGGGGCAACCTTCAGTCATAGGAGTGTTTCAGTATTGATGGAAGGAGATTACCAAGAAGACAGAGAACCATCTGGAATGACTGTGAGAAATTAACTGTTTTTATTATACTCTTGGATAACATTTCCAACTAATAGAATTAGAACTGTAATCCTAGAAGCAAACCCCTGGAAAGTATATAATTAAACTTTAAATTATGTAATTTACATATTAATATGTAATTAACAAGCATTCTGTGTACCTCCAATACCTGTATTTAAGACATTTTAGACTTCCGTTTCTGGCCCTGCCTCTTTCTTTCGTTGCTGATAGCATGCATGCAAACATGGTAAAGGTTCCTAAAACCCATCGGACTTTCTGTAAGAAATGTGGCAAGCACCAACCCCACAAAGTGACACAGTACAAGAAGGGCAAGGATTCTCTGTATGCCCAGGGAAAGCAGTGTTATAATAGGAAGCAGAGTGGCTATGGTGGGCAGACTAAGCCGATTTTCCGGAAAAAGGCTAAAACTACAAAGATTGTGCTGAGGCTTGAGTGTGTCAAGCCCAACTGCAGGTCTAAGAGAATGCTGGCTATTAAGAGATGCAAACATTTTGAACTGGGAGGAGATAAGAAGAGAAAGGGCCAAGTGATCCAGTTCTAAGCGTCTTTTGTTTATTATGAAGACAATAAAATCTTGAGGTTATGTTAAAAAAAAAAAAGATTTTTTTAACCAGACATTTGAGTTGATGTCAAGATGTGCAAGACATACTCTTTGCCCCCAAAGGCTATTAGGAGAGTGATTATATACACACAAACTTTAAAAATTATTTTTTTACCTGATTATTAATTTAGTATTTAGTTTTTAAAACCTAATACATTTTGGAATTTTAATAAATATTACCTCTTAATGACCATGTAAGAATAGGAGCAATATAGGAACTTATATATTTTCTTATAAAACAGTAGAGTATTACTTATTTTAAAAAACAACTCTGTGTACCTTGATCAGTTTTGTTGTAATACAAATATTAACACTCTGTTGTTACTATATTTTATCATGTTGGCAACTAAAATCTGTCAGATGCTGTTTTATCTGGTATAATCCTGAGAAAAGTTCTAATACGGCCTTTTCATACATTTTTTAGCAAAAACAGCCCAAATGTAATACAAAATTGATTGAAATAATTGTTAGAGAAGTGGGAAAAAATATTCACAAACTATACATCCAACAAAAGGCTAATATCTAGAATCTACAAAGAACTCAAATCAGCAAGGAAAAAAAAAAAAAACCCTATTAAAAAGTGGGCAAAAGACACAAACAGAAGCTTTTCAAAAGAAGATAGGCAAATAACCAACAAACATATGAAGAAATGCTCAAGGTCACCAATCATCAGGGAGGTGCACATTAAAACCACAATGAGATATCATTTTACCCCTGTTAGAATGGCTTTTATTAAAAAGTCTAATAATGCTGGCATGGATGCAGAGAAAGAAACACACACTGTTGCTGGGACTGCAAATTAGTACAGCATCTATGGAAAACAGAATGGAGATTTCTCAAAGAACTAAAAGTAGATCTACCATTTGATCCAGCAATCCTACTATTGGGTATCTACCCAAAGGAAAAGAAGTCATTTTATCAAAAAGACACCTGCACTCAAATGTTTATTGCAGCACAATTCACAATTACAAAGATGTGGAATCAACCCAAGTGCCCATCAGTTCATGAGTGGATTAACAAAATGTGGCATATATACATCATGGAGTATTACTCAGCCATAAAAAATGAATTAATGTCTTTTGTGGCAATTTGGATGGAACTGAAGACCATTATCCTAAGTGAAGTATCTCAAGAATGGAAAAGCAAACACTACATGCACTCTGTAATAATTTGGAACAAATTGATGGGCGCATGTAGGCACAGAAAGAAGTAAAAGTCATGGGAAATCAAGAAAGGGAGGTTAGGGGAGAGGTAAAAACCTACTTAATGGGTACAATGAACACTATTCAGGTGATGGGCACACTTACAGCCCTGACTCAAGCATTACTAAAGCTATCCATGTAGCAAAAACATTTGTACCCACCTAATATTTTGAAATTAAAAAAAAATTGTTAGAGAACTATAAACAAAGTTCTACATAAGACAGTAGTCTGCTCATAACAAAATACCACAGATTGGATTGGCTTAAACACTAGAAATTTATTTTCTCATAGTTCTGGAGGCTAGAAGTCCAAGATTAAGGTTCCAGCCAATTCAGTTTCTGGTGAAGGCTCTCTTTCTGGCTTCCAGATGGCTGCCTTATCACTATAGCACATGACCTTTCTTCAGTACATACAGAGAGAAAGAAGAGAGCAAGCTCTTGGTGCCTAAGGACACTAATCCTGTTGGATCAGGGCATCACTCTTATGACCTCATTTAACCCTAATTCTTCACTACAAATACAGCCACACTGAAGGCTTCAACATAAGAATTTGAGGGGGATGTAAATATTCAGTTCACAACAGGAAATAAAGAGGGAGCAGCCAGGGAAGATATTTTGAAAAAGTAGCATTTGACTAGGCGCATGGAGGATGGATTTTTTTTTTTTTTTTTGAGACAGAGTCTCGCTTTGTTGCCCGGGCTAGAGTGAGTGCCGTGGCGTCAGCCTAGCTCACAGCAACCTCAAACTCCTGGGCTCGAGTGATCCTTCTGCCTCAGCCTCCCGGGTAGCTGGGACTACAGGCATGCGCCACCATGCCCGGCTAATTTTTTTTTTATATATATATATCAGTTGGCCAATTAATTTCTTTCTATTTATAGTAGAGACGGGGTCTCGCTCAGGCTGGTTTTGAACTCCTGACCTTGAGCAATCCGCCCGCCTCGGCCTCCCAAGAGCTAGGATTACAGGCGTGAGCCACAGCGCCCGGCCTGGAGGATGGATTTTAACCATTAAGGATTGGAAGGAGGGATTCCAAGTGAAAGAAACAGCTTGACTGATGACATGACAGTGAGAAACAAAGAGCGTATTCAGTACACAGAACAGTTACCTGTTTTACCTGCAGGATAATATCTACACGAGTAAATAGTACTCAGGAAGTTAAGAAATGGAAGATGTGACCAGATTATTTAGTACCCAATAAAACATCAGTTTCTGGTTTTAATACTTCTCTAACTTACTATATGACCTTGGTTATATTTCTTTACTTCTCTTTATCTTAGTATCCCCATGTATTAATGAAAAAATTAAACTATCTCTGAGGTTTTCTTCTAACTCAATGAGTCTATACTTCAAAACAAGTAAATGATTTAAGTTTAACAAGTGTTAACAGGCAGAAGAATCCTACACTTATATAAGTTGAATTTGAATTCCTTCCACCCCTCCATGAATTGGGCACCTTATTCAGCATATTCTAAGTACCCAAACTGGACCTCCCCAGGAGGACTGACCAGGCAAATTGGTAAAATATATGACTTCCCCTGTCTGGTTCCATGCCCTTTTTCCAACTTTGGCGGCCCTGTTATTTTCTCCTGCTTTTGACTTCCAGTTCCCTCATGACTGGTCTGTTTACCCTGTTATGGAGACTTAATCCCAAAGCCTTCTTTCATGTTCAGTTGTCATAGACAATTGGTGAAGGTATCCCTAAACCTATAGTAATATTTGCTTTTTAGTAGGAACTAGGCCTTTTACTATAAAAATGAAACATGGAAGTAAACTTTTAAACACTAATAAATAGAGGAGATAGGGATAGGAGGGATGTGGATTTTGTGGTGCTCCTAAAGGCCTTGGAAGTGAGAAATGTCCCCTAAAATCATCTCCAGTGCTAGAACAGCTTAATGTAGGTTTATAGCCATTTACTCTTAGCACTGGACCTGTCTTGGTTATTTTTGGCCAAATAATTACTGTTGTTTACTCCTTTTCTAGAATTCTACGTATAATTCTTGGCTTAGCCAAGCAAACACTTGGATAACTTTGACCCAGTCTATATAATTCAATAGATAATTCTTTCTCCTAGGAAATGGCTGTTAGGCACACAACCTATTCCTCATTCTAAAGGCTCAGTTTTAATGAATTTTTCTAAAATAAGCAGTAAAATTAAAGTTGAAAAAGAGCTGTTCTCCTCAAAAATAGAGACATACTTCTCAACAAATAAAATTTCTCCCCTTATATATTCAGCTTACAATATTTTCTTCTCAAAAATAGGTTGACCTGGTCTTTGTCTATTAGATGTACATGCCAGTCTAGAAGTAGTATCTTCATAATGAACTTAAGTGAGGAGCTTGAGTGATTCATCTGAGACTATTCTAGAAGTCAGAAACTGTTGAAGGCCCAACCCCAGTATTTACTGCTCTGTGGCCTCCACTTTGCGTAGGCACCACCTCAGTGAATCACATTGGCTGTCACTCATTCTCTGAAGACCACAGCTTCAAAATAAATCCCTTAGAAAGTATAGGCACTGAAGTAACAGTTACAGTTTAAATGCACCCACAGTTGACTGTACCATGAATGTAACCTACAATTTGAGTCTTTATTTGGTCACTGACAATAGTCTAAAAGTTTTTTGTCAAAATATCAGTGAAATTTGAAAATTTGGGCCCCAAGATGTTTATTTTCTTGTTTATAGAAAATACTTTGAAGACTTTGCTTTTTGTAACTCTAATGACAATTTTTTTTTTTTTTTTTTTTTTTTTTTTTTGGTCTCTGGAAAAGTTGAGTACATGAAACTAAGAAAGAAAGAGATGCCCTACAAAATTGTAATTCAGTAGCACTGCGGTTTCTGCTTTCATACAGTAAGAAATGGAAAATAATATAAGTTCATTTTTCTTAGATTCACTATTATTTATTTGGCAATAAAAATCCAAGTTAAAAATCACTTGAAATCAGTTTACTAATCATATTTTTCCACTAGATTCTCATTGTCATTAGAGTAGTCTCTAAGATAGTGGTAACAATATCCAAATTTAATCAGAGAATTTAAACCCTAAAGTTTAATGACACAAGAAAATGTGTTCTTCTAAGGAGTTTACCTTTGTCCCTTTTTTAATCCTAGTATAGTAATGACCTACTAAATACAGAACATTGGGAACTAGATGATTATAGCTGGCCTTCTAAGTATATGCATATCTCACTGCCCATGCAGATCCCTAAAACTGCTTATCATTCCTCTACCTTCTCTCAAAGTCAAAACATATGTCTTTTCCTTATCTCACTTCTCTTGTAAAACAGATTTTAAAAGAACATACTCCTTTGAGAGGTAAATAATGAAAATTATTTTCATTCATTCAATCATTCATTTATTTTGTAGAGACAGTCTTGCTCTGTTGCTCAGGCTGGAGTGCAGTAGTCCAATCATAGCTCACTGCAACTTCAAACTCCTAGGCTAAGGGGAGCCCCCTGCCTCTGCCCGCCAAATAGCTGGAACTACAGGTGCACACCACTATGCCTGGGTAATTTTTTAATTTTTTTTTTTTTTTTTTTTTTTTTTTGAGACAGAGTCTCACTTTGTTGCCCAGGCTAGAGTGAGTGCCGTGGCGTCAGCCTGGCTCACAGCAACCTCAATCTCCTGGGCTCAGCGATCCTTCTGCCTCAGCCTCCCGAGTAGCTGGGACTACAGGCATGCGCCACCATGCCCGGCTAATTTTTTGTAAATATATTTTTAGTTGGTCAATTAATTTCTTTCTATTTTTAGTAGAGACGGGGTCTCGCTCAGTAATTTTTTAATTTTTTGTAGAGATAGGATCTTGCTATGTTGCCCAGACTGGTCTCGAACTCCTTGGCTCAGGTGATCCTCCCACCTCAGCTTTCCAAAGTGCTGAGATTATAGGCGTGAGCCACTGCATCTGGCCCTGTTTTTATTTTCTATTTCATTTTTATTCCATATGTAGTAACCACATTTTAAGTGTCTTCTAAAGCTTTTTAAAGTAATATACAAAGATTACAGTTTATAACAAGAAACAGAGGTCCCTGCCCCACCCCCAAGGTCTACTTTTCAGACACAACTATGGTGAAACTCTTCCAGTGTTTCTTTTGATATTAATATTTCATTTGCTCTAATTTTGTCCAAACCTTTTATTGTGACACTTTTCAAACATACAGAAAAATTGAAAAAATTTATGGTTGGACATCCATAAACCTATCTAGAGCCCAGCATTAACATTTTTCTATCTTTATACGTATCTATCCATTCATTAATCCATTTTTATGTATTTCAAAGTAAATTATAGTCATCATATAATTCCAGTACCTCAGTGTATGTATCATTTACTAGAGTTTATAACTAGAATTATAACTAGAGTTTATATTTTCTTCTTTTGAGGTAATTTTTCATACAATAAATAAATGTACCAAACTTATTTGTGCATTTTACTAAGCTTTTTAGTAGCTTTATAGAGGTATGATTGACATACAATAAACTGTACATATTTAAACTTCACAATTTGGTGAGTTTTGACATATGTATACATCCAGGGAATCATCACCACAATCAGTGTAATAAATATATCCATCACCCCCCAAAAGTTCCCTCATGCCCCATTTTATTTTCTCCAGCCTACCCATCTCCAGTCTCTACCTCCACCCCCATACCCAGAGAAATGCTTATCTGCTTTCTGTCATTACACAGTAGTTTGCATTTTCTAGAGTTATATATAAATGTAGTTATACAATATTGTGACCTTTTTGTTGTACTTCACTCAGCATAATTATTTTGAGATTCATCCATGTTGTATGTACCAATAGTTCATTGCTTTTTATTGGTGAGTAGTATTCCATTGTATAAATATACAGGGTTAATCCATTAACCCTGTTGGTGGAAATTTGGGTTGTTTCCACATTTTTTTTTTTTTTTTTTTTTTTTTGAGACAGAGTCTCGCTTTGTTGTCCAGGCTAGAGTGAGTGCCGTGACGTCAGCCTAGCTCACAGCAACCTCAAACTCCTGGGCTCAAGCGATCCTCCTGCCTCAGCCTCCCGAGTAGCTGGGACTACAGGCATGCGCCACCATGCCCGGCTAATTTTTTATATATATATCAGTTGGCCAATTAATTTCTTTCTATTTATAGTAGAGACGGGGTCTCGCTCTTGCTCAGGCTGGTTTTGAACTCCTGACCTTGAGCAATCCGCCCGCCTCGGCCTCCCAAGAGCTAGGATTACAGGCGTGAGCCACCGCGCCCGGCCTGTTTCCACATTTTAACTGTTATAAATAAAGCTATTAAGAATAGTTATATACATATTTTGTATGGGTATATATTTCATTTTTTCTTGGGTAAAAATACCTAAGAATGGAATAGCTGGATCATGTGGTAGGTATTAATATTAATATATGCTTAACTCTTTAAGAGAGCAGTCCCCAACATTTTTGGCACCAGGGACCAGTTTCATGGAAGACAATTTTTCCATGGGATGAGAGAGAGGTAGGTGGAGCTCAGGCTGTAATGAGAGCAATGGGCAACAGCTATAAGTACAGATGAAGCTTGAAGCTTCACTGGCCCACCTGCCACTCACCTCCTGCTGTGTGCCCCACCAGTCTTCCCCTTCCTAAGTTTCATGGAAGACCATTTCTCCATGGGGTGGGGGGCGCAGCAGAGCTCTCCGGCCCAGGGTTGGGGACCTGCTTTAAGAAATAGAAATAAATAAAGCTTAAAAATAAGCTTTTTTACAAAGTGCTACCATTTTATATTGCTTCAAACAGTATATGAGAGTTTCAGTTCCTCTACATTCTCATGTCAGTGTTTTTAATTTTAGCCAATCTAATACATATAAAGTAGTATGTTATTGTGATTTTCATTTTCATTTCCCTAATGAGTAATAATATTGAGTGTCTTTGCATGTGCTTATTTTGCTATCAATATATCATCTCTGGTGACATGTCTATTCAAATATTTTGCCTTTTTTTTTAATTAGGCCTTTTGTTTTCTTATTTTAAGCTTCTTTACATATACATGAATTTTATGTTTCTTTACATATCCTGGATACAAGTTATTTAACAGATATATGATTTGCAAATATTTTCTCCGAGTCCATGGCTTGCCTTTTTATTCTAACAGTATCTTTCAAAAACCAGAATTTTTTTTATTTTTTATGAAATCTTATTTATTGATTTTTTTTCCTTTATGAATATGCTTTTAGTGTCCAATCTAAGAAATCTTCACCTAGCTCAAAGTTATAAAGATTTTTTTGCTGTGTTTTCTTCTAGAAGTTTTATAGTATATTAGGATTTACATTTAGGCCTATGGTCCTTTTGAGTCGATTTTTGTATACGGTACTAGGTATGATCAAAGATCTAATTGTGGCCGGGCGCTGTGGCTCACGCCTGTAATCCTAGCTCTTGGGAGGCCGAGGCGGGTGGATTGCTCAAGGTCAGGAGTTCAAAACCAGCCTGAGCAAGAGCGAGACCCCATCTCTACTATAAATAGAAAGAAATTAACTGGCCAACTGATATATATAGAAAAAATTAGCCGGGCATGGTGGTGCATGCCTGTAGTCCCAGCTACCCGGGAGGCTGAGGCAGAAGGATCACTCGAGCCCAGGAGTTTGAGGTTGCTGTGAGCTAGGCTGATGCCACGGAACTCACTCTAGCCTGGGCAACAAAGCGAGACTCTGTCTCAAAAAAAAAAAAAAGATCTAATTGTTCCAACACCATTTCTTGCAAAGATTATCCTTTGTCTACTGAATTGCCTTTGCATCTTTGTTAAAAAGCAGCTATCCGTGTGTGTGTGTGTGTATGTATGTATATATATATATATATATATATACGTGTTTATATCAGTCTTGAGTATTATAGCTTTGTATTAATAAGTCTTGAAATTAGATAGTGTTAGTCAGGGGTCCTCAAACTTTTTAAACAGGGGACCAGTTCACTGTCCCTCAGACCGTTGGAGGGCCGTTGGAGAGTGCGGCGCACATTCCATACATGCGCACTTTGGGCCCGGGATGAGTCAGCTGCTAAGCAGGACAAACAGTGGAAGCAAAAACACCCTACTGGCTGGATAAATGTCCTCCACTGGCCGCATGTGGCCCACGGACCATAGAGGACCCCTGTTCCATAAATGAGATCAATTTCTCCATTTATTTTGGTCTTCTTTAGTTTCTCTCAGCAATGTTTTGTAGTTTTCCATGTTCCAGGTTTTAGCATATTTTATCAGATTTACTCCTAAAGTATTTCATTTTTGGGATGCTATTGTAAATGGTATTGTTTTAGTAATTTCAGTTTTCATTGCTAGTCTGCAGAAAGACAACTTATTTTTTTATATTACTCAAGTATCCTGCAAACATGTTAAAATCAGTTATTTTAGTAGCTTTTTTTGTAGATTCTGGCAGATTTTCTACATAGACAATTATGTTATCTACAAATAAAGATAATTTTACTTCTTCTTTTCCAATCTGGATACTTTTTATTTCTTATTGCCTTATTTCACTGGCTAGAACATCCAGTACAATGTTAAACGGGCATGGTAAGAGCAGACCTTTCTGTACTCTTCCCAATCTTGGGGGGAAAGCATTCAATCTTTCACCATTAACTATGACATTTAACTGTAGGATTTTTGTAGATTCCTTCATCAGGTTAAAGAATTTCTCTTTTATTTCTAGATGCCAGAAGTTTTTACCAAGCATTTTGTTAAGTGCTTTTTCTGCATTTAATGAGTCATATGATTTTTCTTTCATAGTTTGTTATGGCAAATTGCATGGATTGATTTTGAATGTTAAACCTGCCCTACATTCCTAGGATAAGCTTCACTTGGTTATGATGTATTATCTTTTTTTTTTTTTTTTTTTTTTTTTTGAGACAGAGTCTCACTTTGTTGCCCAGGCTAGAGTGACGCCATGGCGTCAGCCTAGCTCACAACAATCTCAAACTCCTGGGCTAAAGCAATCCTACTGCCTCAGCCTCCCTAGTAGCAGGGACTACAGGCATGCGCCACCATGCCCGGCTAGTTTTTTCTATATATATTAGTTGGCCAATGAATTTCTTTCTATTTATAGTAGAGACGGGGTCTCGCTCTTGCTCAGGCTGGTTTAGAACTCCTGACCTAGAGCAATCCGCCCACCTCTGTAATCCTAGGGTGCCAGGATTACAGGCGCGAGCCACCGCGCTGGGCCTGTATTATCCTTTTAATATATTACTAGATTTGATTCATTAAAATTTTGTTTCAAATTTTTGTACATATGGTCATTAAACATATTGGTCTATTTTTATAGTATTTTTTTTTCTGGTTTTGTTATCAGGGTAACACTGGCCTCGCAGAATGGATCAGGAAGTATTCCCTCCGCTTTAATGATTTGGAAGAGTTTGTATTGAATTGGTATTAGTTTTTCTTAAATGTTTGGTAGAATTCCTAGTAAAGTGGTTTGTGTCTAGAGTTTTCATTGAGAAAAGATTTTAAACTGGAATTTCAATTTCTGTAATAGATATGGAGCTATACAAGTTATCTGTTTCCTCTTGAGTGAGATTTGGTAATTTTTATTAAGATCTGTGATATTGTAATTCATAAGAAATATATCTTTTGGTCTTCCCCATTTCCTCGCACACAGCTGCTAAAACCCTTGGAATAGCTGACGTGATATATGTCCTTTTGTGTACTAGCAGCTGGAGGCTCCTGGATAGCCTCAGGATGGGGGGCTGTTTGCCAGGGCAACCAACTGTGTGATTAGAGGGTTGGAACTTTCAACTACCCCCTACCTTCCAGTGGCCAGTGCTTTAATTAATCATGCCTACATAATGAAGCCTTCATAAAAACCCAAAAGGATGGGATTCACACAGCTTCTGGGGGCTGAATGTATATCCACCTGCCAGGAGGGTACAGCACCCAACCCCACTGGGACAGAGAAGCTCCTGCACTTGGGACTCTTTTGAACCTTGCCCTATATACATCTTCATCTGGGTATTAATTTGTATCCTTTAAAATATCCTTTGTAATAAATCAGCAATAGTAAGGAAAGTGTTTCTCTGAATTCTGTGAGTCATTCTAGCAAATGACTGAACCTGAGAAGGGGATTATGAGAACATCCAATTTATAGCTGATCAGTTAGAAGTTCTGAGGCTTAGATTTGCAATTGGCATCTGAAGCAGGGGGCAGTCTTGTGGGACTGAGTCCTTAACCTGTTTGACTCAAACTCCATGTAGATTGTGTCAGGATTGAATTGAATTATGGAATACCTAGTTTATATTGGAGAATTGGTCAGTCTGAGAAACCCATACATCTGGTAAGAGGAGTGCTCTATGTTGAGTGTTGAGAGTGTAGTAGGAGAAAAGGAAAAGAATACCTCATCACCCCAAAAAGAAATAGTGTTCCCATTAGCTGTCATTTCCCATTCCTCCCTCCTCTCAGCCCTAGGTAACCACTAATCACTTTATGTCTCTATGGATTTGCCTATTCTGGATATTTTATTTAAATGGAATAATAGGCCAGGTGTGGTGGCTCACGCCTGTAATCCTAGCTCTCTGGGAGGCTGAGGCGGGTGGATCGCTCGAGGTCAGGAGTTCTAAACCAGCCTGAGCAAGAGTGAGACCCCCGTCTCTACTATAAATAGAAAGAAATTAATTGGCCAACTAATATATATAGAAAAAATTAGCTGGGCATGGTGGCACATGCCTGTAGTCCCAGCTACTCAGAAGGCTGAGGCAGCAGGATCACTTGAGCCCAGGAGTTTGAGGTTGCTGTGAGCTAGGCTGACGCCACGGCACTCACTCTAGCCTGGGCAACAGAGTGAGACTCTGTCTCAAAAATAAATAAATAAATAAAAATAAATAAATAAATAAAAAATAAAAATGAAAAAATAAATGGAATAATATACTGTGTTTCCCTGAAAATAAAACTTACTCATAAAATAAGCCCTAACAGGATTTCTAAACATTTGTGCAATATAAGCCCTACCCTGAAAATAAGACCTAGTGATGGGCGTGGCTGCGCAGAATATCCGCACAACCCACACATTTCCTCCTCATGGAGCGGTAAGAAGAGAGCAGCCCTCCTCATCTGCCCCATTGTGACAGCTACTATCCCAGAGGTGACTGGAAGGGTGTGGGCAGCCCCACCAACAAGGTCGGCTCCCCCTGTCAGGTCCTGGCCATCTTGTGCATGCTGCAAGCTGAGGCTTTGAGGGGAAAATAACACATGGTCTGAAAATAAGCTGTAGGATGTCTTCTTGAGGAAAAATAAATATAAGAGCCTGTCTTATTTTCAGGGAGACATGGTATGTGATATTTTATGACTGGCTTCTTTCTCTTAACATAATGTTTTCAAGGTTCATCTATGTTATAACGTGTGTACCTCGTATCTTTTTATTGCCATTTAATATTTTGCTATGTGGATGTATCCTATGTATTCATTCATTAATCAGTTGATGAATATTTGGGTTGTTTCCATTTTTAACTGAGATATAATTTAAGTGCCATAAAATTTACCTTTTAAAGTGTGAAAAGGGCTTTTCCTTTTCTAAGTAGTGTGAGGTTTCAGCTTTCTCTGCTCCTCCAAATTTGTTACTGCCTATAAATCCATTTCCTGGTTTCTAAAATTTTATTAACATCACTAATTTAATGTTGTCTTCTTTCTCATTCTCTTTGTTCCTGTATGTCTTTACCAGTTTCTTCTTTGCTGTCATTTCAGTGGGGTTTAGGGAACAAAGGAATATTTAGTGAGCCACATTTTAACAAACAGTTCCCTTAAATTGTTTTGTTTTGTTTTGTTTTGTTTTGTTTTGTTTTGTTTTGTTTTGTTTTGTTTTGTTTTGTTTTTGGAGACACAGTCTCACTGTCATCCCGGCTAGAGTGCAGTGGCTCACTACAACCTCAAACTGCTGGGCTGCAGGCACATACCACCAAGCCCAGCTACCTCAGGCACACACCACCATGCCTGGCAAATTTTTCTATTTTTTGTAGAGAGAGTCTCACTCTTGTTCAGGTTGGTATTTTAATAGAGATTGCATTGAATCTGTAGATTGCTTTTGGTAGTATGGTCATTTTCATGATATTCTTCCAATCCATGAACATGGGATGTCTTTCCATTATTTTGTGACCTCTTTAATTTATTTTATTGGTGTCTTATAGTTTTCCTCATAGAGATCTTCACCTCCTTGGTTAAATTTAATCCTAGGTTGTTGTTTTTTTTTGTAGCTATTATAAGCAGAATTGCTTTCTTGGTTTCCTTTTCTACTAATTCATTGTTAGTATATATAAATGATATTAATTTTTGTATATTAATTTTGTATCCTGCATCTTTACTGAATTTGCCTATCAATTCTAAGAGTTTTTTAGTGGAACTTTTAGTTTTTTGTTTGTTTGTTTTAATTTTATTTTTTAAAAATATTATTACTAATCTTAATTTTTCATTTTTTTCATTGATATACAAGACATTCTCGTACAAGAGCTTTTAGTTTTTTAGTGGAGCTTTTCCCTTAATCTTTCTTATCTTATATATAAGATCATATTGTCTGCAAATAGGGACAGTTTGACTTCTTCCTTTCCAATTTGTATGCTCTTTATTTATTTCCTTTGCCTAATTGCTCTGGCTAGGAATTCCTAATATTAAAGAATTATTGTTAATTTTTTTAATTGTGGATCTGCAAAATACCTACATGAAATAATTTCTTATCAGAAATGTAGTTAATATATAATAACCCCAAAATGCAGTACAGAGAACAATGGGAATTATCATATATCTTGGGACCCCTTTCAAGTACTTCCAAGCCTTATTAAATGATACTGAAACCAATAATCAATAGTTGACAGTTGACATATGTGATAATGTTCATGCACCATTGTTTATAATAGTAAAAAGCTGAAAAAAACATGAATGTCTATTAACAGGAACAAGGAAATATTGCATATTCATACAATGGAATTCCAAATAGTAGTTAAACTGTGCATTGTTGAAAAACTAGACTCTAGCCGAATTTGAATCCTAGTTCTGGCTGTGCCACTTCCTAGCAATGTTCCTTTGGGCAAGTTACTTAACTTTGTGCCTCAGTTTCCTCACTTTTTTTTTTTTTTTTTTTTTTTTTTTTTTTTTGAGACAGAGTCTCACTTTGTTGCCCAGGCTAGAGTGAGTGCCATGGCGTCAGCCTAGCTCACAGCAACCTCAAACTCCTGGGCTCAAGTGATCCTTCTGTCTCAGCCTCCCAAGTAGCTGGGACTACAGGCATGAGCCACCATGCCCGGCTAATTTTTTCTATATATATTAGTTGGCCAATTAGTTTCTTTCTATTTTTAGTAGAGACGGGGTCTCACTCTTGCTCAGGCTGGTTTCAAACTCCCGACCTCGAGCAATCTGCCCGCCTCGGCCTCCCAGAGAGCTAGGATTACAGGCGTGAGCCACCGCGCCCGGCCAGTTTCCTCACTTTTAAACAGGTGAAATAATAGCACTCATCTCAATGGGTCATAAGATTACTGTGAGGATTAGTGAGCTGATAAATATTCATAGTGAGGACTCAGTACATGTTGGTTATAATAATTCTTATTACCTGAATAAATCTAGTAACATAATATGTGAAAAAACAAGTTGAAGAATGAAACACAATATTGTACCATTTATAAAATGTTTTAAAACCTGTCAAAAATGGGGGTGAAAGGGGAAATTTGGATTATGTTTATATTTTTGAGAAGACCAAACCCACAGGCCAAGGACTTAACAATAGTCTTGCATTTGGTTTCTACTAATTTCTGGCCCACAAAGGAAAGAAATTGATTTATCCTCTGATCTCTCACTATATACTAAGCAACTTAAGATAGAATCATTAGAAGGATGAGTGGTTTAAAAACGAACTACAGTCCTATCATTCCAACTACTGACATTTACAGAAGCTGGCACTTAAAATGAATACTGGGTAATTCTGGTAGATAATACTTCTCATACAGAAATTGCATACCTGGATCTTTTCAGCAACCCAGTAGAAGTTTAGACCATTTTGAATTTAAGGATATTTGTACTGTCCAATCTCTGAGTATGAGATAGTAGAACAAGAAAAACTATAGTAGATATTCACAGTCACTTCTGTTTAAATGGATTACTTACTATTCCATAAACCCCACTGACTCATGAAGACAGTATCCTAAATATTCATTGCTTTTAGGCCATTTTCTTTCTGTCCCTACTAACTGAGTTGTATGTTTATAAAAGCCAATTGTGTTTTGTCATGATTAATTACATAGTTTTGTTAGATATTATATAAATAGATGAAATATGAGTTGTATACATGAAAACCTTGAATAAGGGATAAAATAAAACCTGCAATGTAACTTTTATATTCTTTGTGGATATATACAGGTAGAAAAACAAAATGGGAATGATACATAACTAATTTAGGATAATTGTCACCTCTAAGGGGAGAAATAGGATCAGGAGAGGTATACAATGGACTTCAAATCTATAACGTGTATCGTTTGTTTAAAGAAAGCAGAAAGATGAAAGGAGGTACAAAGCAAGTTGTTTTGTTTGTTTGTTTGTTTTGAGACAGGGTCTCGCTCTGTTGCCTAGCTAGCTTGAAGCAGCATCATTATAGCTCACTGTAACTTCAAACTCCTGGACTCAAGTGATCCTCCTGCCTCAGCCTCCCAAGTAGCTGGGACTACAGGCACATGCCACCATGTCAGGCTAACTTTTTTTTTATGTTGTGTAGAAACAACATCTCACTGTTTTGCTCAGGCTGGTCTTGAACTTCTGGTCTTAAGCAATCCTCCCACCTTGGTCTCCCAAAGTGCTAAGATTACAGATGTGAGCCAGTGCACCCAGCCACACAAATATGTTTAAGATACAAAGCCAGGTTTTGGATACACATTTTTCCTATTTTCCATCTTCCTTTAGTTTGTTTCTAAAGACTAAGCATTTCTAAAAATTATCCAAAAATGCTCTAAAATTCATTTTTAAAGTGACTTAATATCTGGACTTGGTCAGGCCAGAATAGAATCACAAAAGGACTCACTAGTACCATCCCCAAACTTTGTAACGAGGTACACTTATATTCCAGGGACCAGAACTGGATAGGAAACTCCAGCATTTTAGACAGTGAATCTCTGCATTATTCTTTAAGACCATTACATGCTTATGGAATAAGTCTTGCCAGCTAGCTTTCTCTCCTGAAATCTGGTTTCCCCTTGAGCTCCCTAATTGGAGCCTTGGGCCTAACAAGCAAAAAGTCTAGCCAGACAGGCCTTAGACAGACCCCTCATACTGACATCTAAACCTTTCCCTTGACCATCTCATCTCTTAGATTATTTGTATCCATTTATTTGGATTTGAATCTGGCCTGCTTGTTGGCAAGCCCCATGAGTTTATTCTTCATATCCTGTCCCATGCTGGGTTTCCTCTGAAAGCTTTGTGGAAAATGAATGGCATTGCTTAATCTAGTACTGTCAGGGCTATTTTTTCTAGATAAGGAAGGAAGTCAACACATTCTTAAACATCTCATAAAATTGCATGGCACAATATCACTTGTTTCTTTAGGACAGAATCATAAAAATCATTATGAAATATAAAGTAAATATTATTGCCAGTATTACAGGGAAAGAGAGATGTCATTTGACAAAAGCATTGCCAACCACCACCACCACCCTCACACCCATAGTATGGTTTGAATCTCATCTTTGCACAAAATAAAAGATTATGAAGGTGCCATACAGACTAGTTTGGGAAAGCTTTTTCTTCAAACCAGAGAAATGATTAGAATCAGGAGATGGTTTTATCCACCCTGTGCTTATTTTCTGCTACTGCTACTGTCACAGTTTAGACTGAATCTGAAACCCTAAAAAGTTTCATGACATCTTTCTCTACATAGTTACATTATAGTTCTGTTTTGTTGAATGTCTTAATTTTGTATGTTAGAGAAACAATATAGAGTAACCTTATTTCTTTTTCCATCTCTTATATTCATCTGCTTTGTGACCGGGGGCAAATCTATTTTTTTAGAGTCTCTCTCAAATGTACAGTGAACACATACAGTATTCATCTTGGTACCCACTTTCTAGCCCATCCAGACTACAAAGCTCCATTTTTCTAATTTCTGCGTTAAGCCATGAGGGAGTCTAGGCAGAATAAGGGGCTACTGCCCTCTGCTGGTCCCAAGAACACACCTGCCCATCAGTGCAGTGGCCCTGCTCATCCTAACATTGAGGGACACTGTGCCCCTTGTTTGTGGTTGAACAGACATAGCAAGAAACCACAAAGAAAGAGAGCAAATTACGTATTTGGAAAAATTTTAATTTTTGGAGTATTATTGATTTCTTATGCACATATCAGGAGATAGTTTTATCCACAGGTGATTTTCTCTGTTTACTAAACCTACTGCTACTGTCACAGATGCCATAGCCATTTGTGACTGTCTCACAACCAAAATTCTTTGTCCTATAGTCACTTCCTTCTGCTGTAATTCTTACCTAGTAAACAGGCTGTGGGTTCTGACTCTGTGGCCTACTGTCACTCTGTTTTGCACCATTTTTCTACCTTGGAAGATATATAGTCCCACTTTTGTTCAAAAGATTTAGAGAAGGTTTTGCCTGTTAACTTTTAGTTTGTGAATAAACAGGAAGATACAGATTGATTATCCCTAATTTGAAAATCAAAAATGCTCCAAAATTAGAAAGTTTTTGAAGGCTGACACGGCACCCAAAGGAAATGCTCACTGGAGCATTTCAGATTTCAGATTTTCAGATTTGGAATGCTCAACCAGTAAATATAATGCAAGTATTCCCATATCTAAAAATATCCAAAACACTTCTGGTCCCAAGCGTTTCAGATAAGGGATACTCAATCTGTAATGTCAACTGAAATGTGCCAGGGAAGGTACATATGCAGCATTAGTGAAAAAAATGCTGAAGGAGGAAGGCAGGGCTTCATTACACCCTTAGGTTCCTGTATAGCTCTGTTAAGTTTTAATTAAAAAATTATATAGTTATTAACTTTTTTGGTGTATTGATTATCCTAGAACTATACTTTATGAGAAACTGATAAGGGTTTCTTAAGAGCTCAGATTTTTTTTGAGCTCATCTATATTAATATATTTGTTGGACTCCAAAATTTTTGGAGTTGCTCTTCATTATATTGTGCTGCGTTTATAAGAAATATAAATTTCTTGACTATACTCATGGGAAAGGCAGTTGAGAATTAAGTTTTTGTCTTACTTGAATTTTGGGCCTTCAAAATCTCTTTGAAAATAGGTCTGTGCACTGCTACTGAAGTAATTATTAGTTCTTAGAGTAAAGCACTAAAAGTGAAGGGGGGGAAAGCATGTGACCCACAAACCAAGTATCTTCATGCAAAGTATAAAAGCAGCTTGTGATTCACAGTGTGTGTGGCTTCTGCTTACGCACTAACAAAACCACACACATTTTGTCCATGATTTCCCATAGGTAGATAGGTCTATGATTTCCTATAGATAGTAGTTGACCTATTTTGAAAAGGTCTTACACATGGAATGCAGTACACAGGGATTCATATAGGCAAGATCGCAACCACTCTGCTTCTAACTACACAAGTACTACATTCTATGGTACGCACTGTGCCTATTTCAGGTCTAGATCAATAATAAAATTAGCATGTATTGAGCATAAAATTTTTTACCAGATATCTCATGTATCTGGTATATATCCCTAAGAAATGAACCAGCTTTTGCAGCATAACTGTTACATATGTAACCTTCAGTGTTTATACATAGTAAACAAGATTACATAGTAATCTTCAGTATCCAACATTTCAGAAGAGAATTTGGCTTATTAAATGTTTCAAAAGAAAATTTATCAGAAACTTTGGTTCTACTGACAGAAAACAGATGAACTCAATTCTGAAGAATAAAGTGGACCCCCAAAAATGCCTTTCTATTGAAAATGTCACCTGCTCCTTCTTGAGAAACAATGAATTTAAAATTTTTTGAAACCTCCTTAATGAAAGCAGTGGCTGTGGAAAGATGACTCAAATCATTAACTGAAATTTGGTGCTGTAAATTATCTTTAAAATTAAAAATGCTATGTTATATAAAGTTTTGTCAGAGGTTTCAAGGCAGTATATTACATTGAGAAATAAAATAAAGTGGGGGAAAAAACAAAAGTGCTAACTGGCACTTAATTTGGCAGTTATTTTATAATTTGCTTTCAGTTCTTTTGGAAGACAATTTGGTGTAGTAAAAAGAGCAGGGACTTTGGAACCAAACAAACTTTGGACTTGAAACCTTTTTCCACCACTTATATAATTATTATATGGTCTTGGGCAATCACTTAAACTTCTCTGAACTTCTGTTATCTCTTCCTTAAATTGGGGATAATAATGTGCATCTTATGAGATCTTTCGTATTAAATTAGATATATAAATATATATGAAGTGCCTACCAAGTGTCTGCAGAGTTAGTTTTCCTTCCCTCTATTGTTAATCACCTCTTAAGTTTACTCTAACTCTGAAGTCCAGCGAGAAGTCCTGGAAAAGAAGGTTTGGCTTGTGTTTATCTTCCCATGCCCAGATTTGGTTACCAGAAAATGCCCTTGAAGCCCAGAGCAGTCTTCTAGGGAATATGTGAGCCAGGCAGCATCTTTTCTGGAGAGGTAATGAGCTAGAGCGAACAGTAGGAAAGGTGCAGTTCCTCCTTCATGATATACCCTCATTTTGCATGTAAGGCCAAGCTGTAGGTTCACTCACATTTCAATTAGTGCCCTTAAAAAAAATGTGCTCTAAAACCAAGTAGAAGAAATTTTAAATTATCTGGAGTTTTATGTTTAGGTTATAATATATTTTCCTATATATCCTAATTATAGTAATATTTACCAACTCTGCAGTACCTACTATATACACAGTAACAATGCTAGGCACGTTTCATATATTCTCTAATTCATAAAATAACAACTTTGATTTTTAGCTATTGCTTAAATGCCCATTTTGATAGATTAGGTCACTGAAACCCTCAAGGATTCAGTAAGCCCAGGGTTACCAGTTAAAATGGAGTAAATTGCTGATTGCTAAACATGTACTGCCATAAGATATTCTTAGAGAAATCCTTTGATCACATCTATGATTAACCGTGGCCCCTGTGACCTTTCAAACTATCATAACTCTGCCAGCTCCATCGTGATGGATATTGTGTGTTCTCACAGAAACTCGCCCCTGGAGTCAGCCAGTTTGCTTACACCTGTGTGCAGGACCACCCCATTTGGACGAATCAGCAGTTTTGGGAGACAACCTTTTACAATGCAGTGCAGGAACAGGTTCGCTCCCTCTATCTCTCAGTCAAGGAAGACAATCATGCCCCACATCTGAAACAAAAGGTAAGAAGAGAGACAAAAAGAAAGATACTTGTACTTGTGTGGGGCTAGATTCTGGCTTTAAGGAAAGCTTATACAGATGTTCCCAGAGCAGAAAGAAATCTAGCCACTTTCTACCAGTGTATTTGGGGGTTATTTTAGGGAGCCCTGTGGTGAGCATATTATTTCTTCTGTTGATTTCTGACATTATGTTTTTCCATAATAACTTCTTAATACAGTTCTTTAGCCTAGGATCATTTTAATATGTTTTAATAAATAAGAATTCTGTGGAAACAATTATATGAAGTTGAATAGAAAGAGCAAACCTAAAATACCTAGGCATATATCTTTATGCAACTAACTTCCCTGAAGAAATGTCAAATTAAAGTTAATTGACTCTAAATGTAAAATTTAGTAGTTCTGCTCAAAAATAGGCAATAAATCTAAGTTGTCTTAGGAATATATCTTATCAGCAAAAAATGTCTTTAAGAAAAATATCAAGAAAATATTTTAAAATAAAGAAAATTGTTTTTAGTTTGAAAGAGTAGTTTACCAGCTGTCTGGTTTATGGCAAGTCATTTTACTTCTCTGTGCCTTATTTCCTTATCGGTAAAGTGAATAGATATGATGATTATAAGATTTTAATGTCTTAATATATATAAAGTACATTTACCTGGCACATAGTAATATAAATGTTAAAAACTGTCATCCTCATGAATTCAACTTAAAGCAGCCTTAATCAGCATTATACTTCAGAAATAATTGGGTTGGTAGGGTGCTTTTGATAGGTTTTTTAAGCAGCTATAATGTTAATATTGATACATCTCAAAAGCATTCATAGAGCAAACACATGCCACTGCTTTTATGTCATCCATTCTAAAGAAGTCTGTCTCTGAGCCGTAGGTTGGGTACAAGTGAGACCATAGACGTACCAGCTCTTCACAAGTTATAAGTGCTTTGCTACTGTTTCCTTGGGTTTGGCACATTGTTCCACTCAGGGCCTATCAGATATGGGAAAAAAGACTAGGTTTTGTTCTGCAGTGGTTGTTATGTTTTGTTTACATGTTTTCATTTTTGTTGACATAGATAATTAAAAAATTACTTAAAACATTTATGTTTTTTGAAGCTCATATGAAGTGATGGATATTCTGTTTGGATTGTGTTGCTTTGTTTTTTAGGATAAGCTTTCTGATGACCAGTGTCAGGAGAAGACAGCAATGGACCTGGCAGCCGAGCAGCTACGCCTTTGGCCGACTCTGAGCAAATCAACTCAGCAAGAGTTAGTGCAACATGAGGAAAGCACTGTCTTCAGTCAGGCCATTCACTTTGCAAACCTCATGGTCAACTTGCTAGTTCCACTAGACACAAGTAAAAACAAGCTCCTGAGAACATCAGCGCCAGGTGACTGGGAGAGTGGAAGCAACAGCATTGTCACAAACAGGTAACAAAATGTGGACATACAGAAATCTTCCTCCTACTCTTCTTGGGGCCATCTTAGCAGACTTAGCAGAAAATATAAAGCATTTTGAACAAATATTGCCGTACATATTTCAGAAATTAACCATTTTTCCTCACCTTTAGACTTGCTCAGCTCCTCTCTATAAAAGATTCACTTCATCCTACTATTCTTAACCACCTCCCACACTTTCTTCTCTTTTATGACCTAACTTTCCAAATGTCTCACCCACGACTGAACCAGTCGTTCAGTCACTTTCTGCCAAAGCAATTTATAGAAAGTTTGCTCTGAAAAATTATTAGTGAGCATCTTCTTGCCAAAGTGATTGTTTCCTAAATAATCCGTTTCCTCAACCTTATAGTCATGCTCTTAACCATGCCTTACTCTCTACCATCCATTGACTTTACCACTGAGAATAAAACTCATAATCTTTACCATGTCCTACAAGGCCTAATAGGATCTGTTCCCTGGCTACTGCTCAGACCTATCAATCAGATCATAATCTTTACCATGTCCTACAAGGCCTAATAGGATCTGTTCTCTGGCTACTGCTCAGACCTATTTCCTATCACTCTTCTGTCAAATAAACTGGTCTCCCTACTAATGCTAATCCTTAAACATTCCAAGCACATTACTGCCTCAGGTCCTTTGTACTAGTCGTCCCCTCATTCTGGAACACCTTCTCCAGAATAGTCACAAGAATCGTCCCCTCAACTTTATTTAGGTCTCTGCTCAAATGTTACATACCCAGAGATACCCTCATGACTTCCCTATCTTAAGTAGCACCTCCATCATTCTATCTCCTACCTTGCATTATTTTTCTTTAATGACATTCTCCACAGCCTAATTTATTTCATATGTCTCCTTTGTCTGTTTTGTTCATTGCTATATCCCCAGGGTCTTTGCACATAGTAGATACTCAAGAAATATTTGGTTGAACAAATGATTAAATGAATGGATAAATGAACAGATCACCCCAACAGCAATGAAATTCTATCCTTTTTAGGGTTTCAGCAGTGGATGCTGCAACATCCTTGTAGTTCTTCTAGCTCCCATAAATTATTCATCTCAGGCTCTTTCAGGCAGCTTCTCTCCTCTTCAGTTCTCGATTCTTCTGCCAAACTCTTTATACTCTGTTAGAAAGCTCATCCAAAAGCCTAAATCTCTGGACCCAACCTCTCAGTCTCCCTAACTTGGATACTCATTTTTGTCACGAGCACATAAGAATTTCTGATCTTCCAGGCTAGACAACTTAGAGTCAGCATTTTGCACCATACAGTCAATGCACAGATCTCTTACCTCTTCTCGTATACAGTTTCTAATCTATCCCCTGTTATTTTACATGAACAATATAGTTTAGGCCCTTATCACTTCAAGGCATAATTATAACAGTCTCTTGGTTGTTTCACCCTGTTTCTGTAGTGTATCTGACCTACTGCCAAAAGAATCTTCCTGAAATGATGTTTTCACGTTTCTTCACTGCTTGTGATTCCAATTGTGGGAATCAATGTTTCACCAATTGTGGGTTCCTCTGCCTGATTTTTAAGATCTTCCTTAATCCGTCTCCAGCTTTATCTCCCACTGCCAGTCAAGTTGATCTCCATTATGACCAACAATAACTATATTTTCCTTTTCTTTTGAAGTTGTCATTATAGACGACCATGCTCTCTCAAAGTCTGCATAGTAAATGGAAAGGCACCTAAGTCCTTTAATGGTTTCTGATGATGATACAGATAATGTGGTTGGCTTTCGAGCAAAGAGAAGTAAATTGGTTAGAACAGACAAATGAGTCTTTTCCATGATTAGCAATCTAATTTGTTGAATAGCAGGAGCTGAATAAGCAACAGGGGCAGAGATTGAGCTTTCACATCTGCTCCATTTCAAATTTGTTCCCCTCTCTTGCATGATTTTGTCACCTAAAGAGGAATGATGGCTTCAAAGTGGCCAAATGGGTTGTAATTCACTCAGAGAGAGATAAATTCTGGCAAGAGAAGGGTTCATAAGACAGTTTAGTCCTTCCATATGGAAGAATATGTTAATTGCTGAGAAAAATGTTTTACTTTGCCTACCAGGGAATATGTTCCCCAGTTGCCAAAGATAGCCATATTACTTTGTTTTGCTCTATGTAGTAATTAACTTCGGAGGGTAAGTTTCTTTTAGAAGATTCAGGTAGCAGATAATAAATGCTTTATTTTCTATGGTTCCTGAGTTCCTTTTGGGAGAATGACAGAAGGTATCCCTTACAGAAACAAATCTGAGTCCAAAGGATAATGCCTGACAGTATTTTCCAAATATAGGCAAGTAGAACGTTGAGCACATTTTGATTGCTATGTAAATTGACTACTCCATAGTAGTCATTTGTTGCATTTGCATACTTACCATGACTTCTTTCCTTGACTGTCTTAGTATTGCAGGAAGTGTAGCTGAGAGCTATGATACAGAAAGTGGGTTTGAAGATTCAGAGAATAATGACATTGCCAATTCTGTTGTGCGGTTCATTACCCGATTTATTGACAAAGTTTGTACAGAGAGTGGAGTTACTCAGGATCATATCAAGAGCCTTCACTGCATGATACCAGGTAATCATTCTGTAATATTAGAGAATCACAATATTAGAGATAATTGAGTTGCAGCATAAAACTTGTAATACTTGTCCTCCATATAGTTTAGATTATTAAGTATGAAATTCTGATTTACTTAAGTACTAAGTTTGACAATATCTCTGTCATTTCATTTTGACATTTCTTGTTTTATGTTTATGGTGAAGGTACATCCTCAGTCTTTCAAACACATGGTTTGGTTTGTGAATATCTTTCAGATTTTTTTTAGAGGAATTTTTGTGAAACCATGGATAAGTCAAAAATTTGTGTTATTTTCAAGTAAGTTTTGTCATGGAACCAATGCAGCACAGATAGCTCAAAATATCAACGAGTGTTTGAGAAAGATGTGGCTAAAGAACACACAGTACATTGATGGTTTGAGAAGTGTGGTTCCAGTGATTTTCTTTTCTTTTTTTTTTTTTTTTTTTTGAGACAGAGTCTCGCTTTGGTGCCCAGGCTAGAGTGAGTGCCATGGCGTCAGCCTAGCTCACAGCAACCTCAAACTCCTGGGCTCAAGCAATCCTTCTGCCTCAGCCTCCCAAGTAGCTGGGACTACAGGCATGCGCTACCATGCCCAGCTAATTTTTTCTATATATATTAGTTGGCCAATGAATTTCTTTCTATTTATAGTAGAGACGGGATCTCACTCTTGCTCAGGCTGGTTTCGAACTCCTGACCTTGGGCAATCCGCCCGCCTCAGCCTCCCAGAGTGCTAGGATTACAGGTGTGAGCCACTACGCCCTGCTGTTCCAGTGATTTTTAACCTTGAAAATGAGCTACATGGGTAACCTGAGACCAAGGTAGATAATGATGATCTGAAAGCTGTAGTGGAAAGCCAGTCCATCTCAATCTACTTGTCAATTAGCAGCAAGGTTTAATGTTACTATTCCAACAATATTGGACCTTTTGAAACAAACAAGCAAAGTAAAGAAGCTGGATAGGTGGTTTCTGCATGAATTAAACGAGCACTAGAAGTGATACAGTCTCAAAGCTTGCTTTTCTTTGCTGTCACAACATAAAGGTGAATCATTACTACACTGTATTATTACACTTGATGAAGAATGGATTCTTTTTTAAAATCACAAGCATTCAGCACAATGGTTGGATAAAGATGAAGTGCCAAAACACAGTCCAAAAACAAAGAAGCATCAAAAAAAGCTAATGGTGTCTCTTTGGTGGTCGAGCGCTGGTATTATCCACGACAGTTTCATGAAACCTGGGCATTCAATTATAGCGGATGTCTACTACAACCAATTGGACAAAACGATTAAGTAGCCTGCTATTAAGTAGCCGAGATTGGTCAATAGAGACAGGCCAATCCTTTTGCAAGACAACACTCGACCACATGTTGCCCAGATAACGCTGCTCAAACTACAGAAGCTGAACTTGGAAACTCTGTTATCTACCATATTCACCAGACCTTGCACCAACTGACTACCACTTCTTCCAGGCTTTGGACCACTTCTTTCAAGGAAAAATATTCAGTGCTCAACAAGCTGTGGAAAACACCTTTTGTAATTTGATTGCCACTCGCTCTCCAGGCTTCTTCGCTGCTGGCATAAACAAGCTACTGTTAAGATACCAAAACTGTGTCAGTAGTTTAGGCACATACTTGGATTAATTATACTGCTTCTTGTTTGAGATATAATAAATTACACTTTTTATTTGAAATCAGACATTTCATATTTAATGACCTAAATATTCTCTGATTCATTTTTTAATGTTTATAATATGTTATAAAATACATATACAATATAAAATTTTCCATTTTAACCATTTTTAAGTGTACAATTCAATGGAATTAATTTCATTTACAATGTTGTACAACCATCACCATTATCTATTTCCAGAACTTTTCCATTACCCTAAACACACACTCTACCCATTAAACAATAACTCCTGCTTCCCCATGCCCAAGTCTCTGGTAACCTCTAATCTACTTCCTGTCTCTATGAAGTTGCCTCCTCTAGATATTTCATGTAGGTGGAATCATGTAATATTTGTACTTTTGTATCTGGCTTATTTCACTTAGCATAATGTTTTCAAGGTTCCTACATGTTAATGCATGTATCAGAACTTCATTCCTTTTTATGGTTAAATATATTCTGTTGTCTGGATATTCCACATTTTGTTTATCCATTCGTCTGTTGGTGGACATTTCAGTTTCCACCTTTTGACTATTGTGAATAATATTGTTATGAACATTCACATACAAGTATCTGTGTACTTGATTTCATTTCTTTGGGTATATACCTAGGAGAGGAATTGCTGTGTCATATGGTAATTCTAAGTTTAACTTTTTGAGGAACCACTAAACTTTGATTAGTTTTTAATTCTAAAATATCCAAAATTTGTTCTTACTCTGCTTGTTTTGTGCTCTTTTATTTGAATACTGTGACTCATAGGAATTGTAGCTATGCACATCGAGACCCTAGAAGCAGTACATCGAGAAAGTAGAAGACTTCCGCCTATACAGAAGGTAATTATTCCAAACTACTTGCTTTCAGGGAATAACATCTCTTCTTAAAAACAAATAATAGACTGTTGTGCTCCAGAAAATACCTTCTCTTAACCTTTAGCAGAGACTAGCTCCAGTTTTAATGATATATTAAACTTTTAGAGGAGTTTGTCATATAGAACCTTATAAAAAGGATACTGAAATAGGTATAATATTTTCTTAGATTCAACAAAGGAGCAATAATAACCTCTTAGTGAGTCTACTTTTATAGGCAGGACATAAATTATGAACAGTTCTAACTTCTAAGCCCAATGCAAGATTTTATGCTGTGCTTACTTCCCCCAAAAAAGGATTTAAGGCAATTACCATCAAAACACCAGGTCTCTGAATCTGGCTATAGATCAGAAGCAGCTGGGAAGTCTCATAAGAATTCAGTCCAGCCTGGCGCGGTGGCTCACGCCTGTAATCCTAGCTCTCTGGGAGGCCGAGGCGGGCGGATTGCTCGAGGTCAGGAGTTTGAAACCATCCTGAGCAAGAGCAAGACCCCGTCTCTACTATAAATAGAAAGAAATTAATTGGCCAACTAATATATATACAAAAAATTAGCCGGGCATGGTGGCGAATGCCTGTAGTCCCAGCTACTTGGGAGGCTGAGGCAGGAGGATTGCTTGAGCCAGGAGTTTGAGGTTGCTGTGAACTAGGCTGACGCCATGGCACTCACTCTAGCCTGGGCAACAAAGCGAGACTCTGTCTCAAAAAAAAAAAAAAAAAAAAAAAGAATTCAGTCTTGAACCTTACCCCAGCCTCCTGAATTGGGTACTCTGGGTCATGGCCTGAGAATCTGTATTTTCACAAACCTCCCAGATGATTAGTTTGCAGCAAGTCTGGCACCAGTAGACTAGGGTTCAGGATCCTCTTGCTGGTATAAAAAAACTATTAAAAAAAAATTCAAAGGAGAGATCAGAAGCCAAATAGGTAGGAAAGAGAATTTTATCAGAAACCTGAGATGCAGTGATCATTATACTTTGACTTTACGTTTAGCTCTAAGCTTCTTAGAGCCTGAAAAAGAATAGTCTGATTTATATAGTTTTTATCGCTTAGTAATAAATAAACATGTTAGACCTTCAGGATAGATTTTTTTTTTCCTATCTCTAAACTCTTCAGAGGAGTATGTCATATGGTTCCTCATATAAAGGATACTGACTGAGTTAAGATTTCCTAAGTTATATAAATGTTCATTACTAGGCCAAGATGGACAGGTCTTTTAAAAAACTTATCCATTTTCTTTAAGTATTTTTTCAATTTACGAAAGTAGTAATCTTCTTTATATAAAATTCAAGCATGAAAGAAATATACATTGTCCAAAGTGAAAGTCCTCTGTAGTCCTCCCTACCCCACCTTTACCTCCACCTTTAACCATAGTAGCACCACCATTAAGAGTTTAGTTCATATTCTTTCTTTTTCCAAAAATGAGATCATAATATGCATACTGGTTTCCAACTTGCTTTTTTTTACTTAGCAGTGTATTCTGGATATCTTTCTATGTTAACACATACAGGTCTATGTCATTTTTATTAAAGGTTGCAAAATGTTCTATTGAATGGATATTTCAAATGTTTGTTATTTCCCAATATTTTTACTGTTAACAAGCAATTCTCAAAAGAATCTTTTTATACGTGGATGTACAAACTTCATTTCGTCCTCTTAACAAATCTGCTTTCTCATTTGACTGAGAAGTCTGTTCTTTTAGGTCTGTAACTGAAAAGATAACCTTAGTCTAAGTGTTAGAAACCCACAAAGGTTGCATTTAAAATACTTTCTCTGTTGTAAGCCCAAGATTCTTAGACCTGCTCTGCTGCCAGGAGAAGAAATTGTTTGTGAAGGCCTTCGAGTCCTGCTGGATCCTGATGGAAGGGAAGAAGCCACTGGAGGTCTTCTTGGAGGTCCTCAGCTCCTCCCAGCAGAAGGAGCCTTGTTCCTCACCACATACAGAATTCTATTCCGAGGGACTCCCCATGATCAGCTAGGTGTGACTCATGATATGTCATCAGAACATGGGTATCTGTGTGGTATATGAGGTTTTGATTCAGTCTGTGCACAGTAATTTGTAGATAATTTCAAATCCAAAGTAAGCTTTTTGCCACACAGGTATTTTGGGGGATACTTTTGTCTGTCAAAGCTAATGATAATTTGGATCATAGATTTTTTACTTGAAGAATAAAGGATATCTTCTAAACAATAAATCAAGTGTTCATTTGCTGAAACAATCATAATTTCATATTGTAACCTAGGAATAGTCACCATATCTAACTGTTAAATATGCCCTCTGCTGATTTGCCCCAGCTTTCTGAGTCCTATAGTTAACTGTAAAGCTAAGGTCTTCCAGACACATGATCCTTTTTGTGGAAGAATATACTAAGCATCACAGGATTATACAGCACTAACTAATCCCACTTCCTTCTTATCCTATTTCAATTAACCCCATTTCCCTATTAGCAAACAATTTCTCTTCCATTCACCAAATTCCCATAACTTCTATTTCTATTTCCTACTACTCTATACAACCTTCTCTATTAGAAAGGAATATCATGCCCTATCCAAAAGTAATCTGCATTATCGTCTTAAATTCACTATAATCTCTACATACATATTCTTATTGATGGGAAAAGCACATAAGGTTTTGGGCAAAACTGTTGGACTCCAGGTCATAAAGCTCAAATTTGGATTGCTGTTGACCAGTCTTGACAGCTTAAGTCACCTAACCTCTCTGGACTTCATTTTCCTTTTCTATAAAATTAGGGAATTGGGTTTTCATTGGTGATAATTGAGTGGTTCTTAATCTTGGCTGTATATTTGAATTAGCTGGGAAACATTAAAAAAAAATACCAATTTCTGGGCCTACCCCTTAAACAATTGAATTAGAATCTAAAGCAGTAGGAATGGGGAGATTCAGGAATCAGTGCATTTCTTAAGCCTACAAGTGACTTTGATGAACAGTGAGGATTGAGAACCAGTGGGCTAAATGGTCACTAAAGTTCCTTTCTCCTGAAATTATTTATTCAGTAGCATTTGATGAATATGTACTACATGCTGTGCATTTTATTGGACAATGGAATTCAGATGTATAAAATGTATCTTTAAAATCTCAACAGTTGTATCATTCCTAGGTTGGATAGAATCTAGGTTGTAGTTATAAAAGATTGCTTACCAAAAAGTTGCTTTTGCTTAAGCAAAGAGTTGAGAATTTCAACAAAGAAAAAAGAATTCATAGGAATAGCTGTGCTTATTTTGAAAAAGTGAAAACAAAGCAAAATCTCAGCCCTCTTTGTCATATTGCTCTACACATAATTGACATTGTATTTGAAAGCAAAAGTATTTTTAAAAGAAACTAAATATATAGTACTTATAATTTTTTTGTAGTCAGTAGGCCTTTTGTGAGATAACCATAAACATATATTTTGTATATAATAACATGAGATAGTTATGTGATCATTTTAATTGCTGTAATTGATTTCTTTTAAAGAAAAAGCCATGCTTAATGCCATATTGTTCTCTTGTTTTTTCCTTTCAAATTTTGGGTTAATTTTACTTATTAGGAAAATTATTTTTATCAAAGAAAATCTTTTTATTTGCTTTTTATTTCTTTTTAAATTTCCAATTTAAAATTTCTCCTTTAATTACATAGAAATCTAATAGTTTTAAATGTGTTATATAAATATAGCTTGTTTAATACATCCTAGAACTTAAATCCTACATACATCCTGACTTTGCTTATCTAACCATGAGTATGAACTTGATGTAAAAGGATAGTCAGAATTTTTCAGGTTAGGAATTGACAGATCCAGGGAATGAGGAATTCTGATGACAATAAATGAATGAATGTGTGGGCTCTTAAGTCAGATAAACCAAGTTTAAATATCTCCCCACCTCTTCCCCACCCTGGCTTACTAGCTGCAAGGCCTTATTTATTACAGCTCCTACTATGTTACCTGTACCACTGCCTACATGCTCTTCCTCTTCCCCTCTGCAAATTCAAATCCTATACTCTCTCCAAATCTCACCTTCCCTCTCACTTCTTCCAGAAACCTTTTCTGTCCATCGAACATACAGAGATCTCCTTTCCTGAAATATTTAAATCCTTGTAGTCTGTTCCCTCAAAGCTGGGAGCTAACCATATTATTATATTCTGCATGTGACTCTCCTCCCATGGGAAATTGGAAGCTCTCCAAGGGAAGCTTTGTGTGTGCTACTTTTTTCCTAGATTCTCATCTTCATAACCTCAGGTAGTTGCTAAATAATTATTTATATTTTCACATTCTTGCTTTAACAGTTAAACTCAGCCAGGCATGGTGCCTCATACCTGTAATTCCAGCACTTTGGGAGGCTGAGGTGGGAGGATTGCTTGAGGCCAGGAGTTTGAGATCAGCCTGAGCAACATAGTGGGGGATACTGAGTGAGATACTGAGTGGGGAATACATAATGAGATCAGCCTGAGCAACCCCTGTCTCTACAAAAAAAATAGAAAAATTAGCAGGGTGTGGTGGCATATTCCTGTAATCCTAGCTACTTGGGAGGCTAAGGCAGGAGGATTGCTTGAGCCTGAGAATTTGAGGTTGCAGTGAGCTATGATGACGCTTTATATAAAAATTTTATATAAATTTTCTTATATAGGCTGCACGCCAGCCTGGGCAACAGTGAGACCTTGTCTCCAAAAAAAATTAAACTCCTAAAAATCTTGGGCCTAAGTTCAGTCCTATAGTCCTGTCATATACATGTTATAGTACCTTTTATTTCATATGGAAACAGGCTTTGAAAACCTGTTCTCTTTTGCTTTATCTTTACACTAAATATCTCGGATGACTTTTCAACATATGAGGATTACTTCTTTTTTTTTTTTTTTTGTATAAAACCTCCTTTCCTGTAAGATTGTCTTAAACCAGGTGATACTGTGTGGCATAAAGCAAGTTGGGGAGAAAGAAAGAATGACGGCAGGCAGGCTGTGAAAGTTCCTTGACTCTGGGAAAGGATTATGTCTCAGGAATGACTTATCATGCAATAAAACTAATGAATGAGATTCTAGAATCATGGCATTTTTCTCTCACTGCATTCCTAGACATTTCCTCTCTATATGCTCAGGGAAGCAACAGGGACTTTAGAAGTGAGCCATAAAGGACTGTTGCTGAGTCCATATCCTGTCTTTCAACAGTTGGTGAGCAGACAGTTGTGCGGAGCTTTCCCATTGCCTCCATCACAAAGGAGAAGAAGATTACAATGCAGAATCAGCTACAGCAGAATATGCAAGAAGGACTGCAGATCACATCAGCATCTTTTCAGGTATTTAAAAGAAAGCCAGCCAAGTGCAGTGGTTCACGCCTGTAATCCTAGCACTCTGGGAGGCTGAGGAGGGAGGATCACTTGAGGTCCAGGAGTTCAAGACCAGCCTGAGCAAGAGCAATACCCCGTCTCTACTAAAAATAGAAAAAATTAGCCAGACAACTAAACATAGAAAAAAATAGCTGGGTATGGTGGTGCACGCCTATAGTCCCAGCTACTCAGGAGGCTGAGATAGGAGGATTGCTTAAGCCCAGGAGTTTAAGGCTGCTGTGAGCTAGGTTGATGCCATGGCCCTCTAGCCTGGACAAGAGAGCAAGACTCTGTCTCTAGAAAAGAAGAGGAAGCCATTCTTTTACTATTCAGAATTTTCAAAAATCTAATGTTGTGGCCATTTTCTGTGGTTTCTGTGGTTAGAGGGTGAGGATGAGGAGATCAGAGAGTCTGAGAGCATAATGTTCAGCTGAGTAAACTCATGAATAGTCTTGGATTTAATCCCTCATTCATGAGTACCTTAGTGAACTCAGAGTACCAACAGATTGTCTATCAATATTTAGTGATCCTCTACAAAAAAGACACCTGCACGTGAATGTTTATAGCAGCACAATTCACAATTGCAAGGCTGTGGAAACAGCCCAAGTGCCCATCAATCCAAGAATGGATTAATAAAATGTGGTATATGTATACCATGGAATACTATTCAGCTCTAAGAAACAACAGTGATATAGCACATCTTATATTTTCCTGGTTAGAGCTGGAACCCATACTACTAAGTGAAGTATCCCAAGAATGGAAAAACAAGCACCACATATACTCACCAGTAAACTGATATTAACTGAGCAGCACCTAAGTGGACACATAGGTACTACAGAAATAGGGTACTGGACAGGTGGGAGGGAGGGAGGGGAGCGGGCATATACATACATAATGAGCAAGATGTGCACCATCTGGGGGATGGTCATGCTGGAAACTCAGACTTGGCGGGGGAGGGGGAGAAAGGGCATTTATTGAAACCTTAAAATCTGTACCCTCATAATATGCTGAAATAAAAAAAAAAATTAGTGATCTTAGTAACTCAGACACACACAATTGGCTCTTATACTTCAATCCCTGTTTGATAAAGCCTTCACATAAATGCAATTCTCTTGGCATCTGTTTCAGAAGGAAATATCCTATGGCTTTTCTGTGAAAGAGATAAAAAGGATAACTAAGGCTAAAGTACTGTTGGCACTAACTGCATAAACCTTGATAAAGCAAGGGTTTTTCCAGGGGGCTCTGAATGTATCATAACTCATGGAATTACAAATGCCCTGTAAGAAGCGACCTTTTCTTAGTTTCTCCTTTTAAAAAATTCTCAGTCTGTAATATTTTGCTTTTCCTATACTTTATGCCTTATCTTTAACTTCTCAGATTTGCAAGGATTCCAATTCTTGCCTCATTCCTTCTAGTCAAGGAGCTCTCCCTGGTGGTTCTTACACTAACTGTGTGAAATGTGAGGCTGCTGATCTTCAAGTTCCAGACCTTCTATCACTTGAGAATGTTGACTGCCTAGGGATTTCCTTACTGTTCCAAGTACCAAAGAACTCTACACTCAAATATTTCCTGACTATACTATTAGGACTCTAGTCAAACTGATTTTTTTTCTTCCTAAATGTGTTGTATCACTGAGTAAGAAGGGACTTTTTTAGGCCAAATTCCCAACATCTATAACAACCAATTGAGAAATGAGAAGGGCATGTTTGCTACTTCAGCCACTACAAGTTAATTGCCGATCCCATCCTAGAAGAGATAGTCTTAAATCCAGCTTCAAGATATGTGATTTTCCTTGCCAACTAACCATCTATGGCAAGTAAACCTTTTGAGCCTCACTTTTTTATTTTTAAAATTAAAAAATTGTATTCCATGTTATCCGAAATCCCTTCATTCTGAAATTCTGACCATTTAATAGCATTATATTCTATTATTTCAGTAATTTGGGGGAAAGTTGTCTAGAAAACCTTAATGCATGTTATGTGTTTAATCTCTTTTGTCTCTAGTTGATTAAAGTAGCATTTGATGAAGAAGTGAGTCCAGAAGTAGTAGAGATCTTTAAGAAACAGCTGATGAAGTTCCGTTACCCTCAGTCCATTTTCAGTACCTTTGCTTTTGCTGCTGGACAAACAACCCCACAGATAATTTTACCAAAACAGAAGGAAAAGAACACTTCTTTTCGGTAAGATGAAAGGCAAGTCTCTTTATTTCAGCCCTCCCATAAGTCAGAGGAAGTGACCTATCCTATCCTTTGTGTCAAGGTGTAAGTGCTCTTTTTGTTGACCATTCTGTCAAGCCCATTGGGCCAAGCTCTTAAAGTTACGGAACATCAGCATTGATATACGTAACAAGTTTCAAAAACTTAAAGCTACCAGAGGCTTTGACTATGATGTCCATTCCTCACAATGCATTTTTTAGAATGTAAAATTCTATTTTCTCTTTTTCCCATGTTGATCACTTTTTAAATGCCTTTGAGCAATCCCTTCAGCTTTTATCCATATCCAGGCCTAATAGTTTTGCTTTGATCTAGAAACAGGAGCCTTTTTTTTCTTTTTCTTTCTTTTCTTTTCTTTTTTCTTTTCTTTCTTTCTTTCTTTCTTTCTTTCTTTCTTTCTTTCTTTCTTTTTTTTTTGATAACTCTTTATTTTGAGCAATTGCAAATTTACAGAAAATTTACAACAGTAATGCAAAGAATTCTGTATCTCCTTGACCCAGGTTCACCAGTGGTCTCTATTTTGATCCATTTGCTTTATCGTTCTCTCTCATATATATATTTTTCCCTGAATCATTTGAGTTATATTTAAAAACACCCTTTTATCCTTAAATATATTAATATACATTTCTAAGAGCAAAAACATTATCTTATATAACCACAGTACAGTAATCAAAACTAGGAAATTTAATTGATATGGAACTCTTAACTAACCCAAAGTCTATATCCAAATTGTACTAATGATCCTTTATAGCTACTTTTTTCCCATGATCCAGAATCAGGCATTGCATTTGGTTGTCATGTTCCTTTAGTATGAACCCTTATTTTCTGATGAAAGTTTTTAGAAATTTAAGTTGAAACTTTTAAATTTCAGTTATTACAAAATAACAAATGTTTACATAATCGTCCATCAGCAATAAAATATAGGGAATACAATTTCAATTTATTCACCATTTATCATGTAGAATTTGGGTTTCCAACAATATAAATTATATATTAGGGAGAGCTTTGCAGACTTTGGAGAAAAGGCTTTTTCATTTGCCTGAAAGTGGGGTAGATGGGAGATTATAGAAGATTTGAGGTTCCAGACAGTATGTCATTTCTCAGTTGCGTAGCTAACCATCTTTATTATCTGCTAAGCAAAGGAGACCATGAATATCCAGGTATGATATGCTAAAGCATGACAGCTTCCTAAGGATTTACAGCAGCGAGCCAAGCATCTTGTTTTAGCACTGTTGGATCACAGAGGAGCCTATGATATTTGTTATCCTAACCTTCAATGGAAGAAACAAAGCTTTGTACAGTATTTTAGGTTTAGAAACTATCAGAAACATGTATGTTTATATTAGTTTCAGAAATATATACCTGTATCAAGCCTGTTGTATCAGCTGCTTATAAACCAGAGCAACAGAGATATAGCAATTTAAAAACTATAAGAATTGCCTTAAGTCAGTGAAACAAAGGATATAACTTTAACTGGGAAACAATTTCAGAAATACCATTGAGTTTAAGTTACACCTTAAAGTGATTTTACAATAGGTTTAATTTAAGAAATATCAGTATTTTATGATTCCCAACAGTTATCTAAAACTTGTTTCATAACCTTCAGTTTACATTGGGGATGCCTAAAGACAGGGTCTGGTGAAACTATATGACAGCAGAAGAATTCTTACCACTTTTTACTGAATAGCAAAAAAAAAAACACAAAAAGAGTTCTGTTCTTTGTGGTAGAGAAGAACATAATCAAGAATAATCTTACTCAATATCTTCACCTCCATCTGATTAGTCAGGAAATAGGTTCTTTGTTTAATTCTCTGTATTGTAAATACTCTGTGCCTTGATTTTCTATCAGCAAGAAAGGGTAAACTGTTTGAATAAATAAAGTATGTGTAAGTCCAAGTGATTTACATCCTAGTTTCCCTTTAATTAAAGCTGATTCTCAAAAGGATACTCAAATTTCTGATTTATTTTTCTCCCCTCAAAAAAGGATTTATATTATTTTTTTCTAGCCCTCAGAGGGTTTACAGCTATTTATTTAGAGGCAGGATATCACATATATGTACATAAAACATTTAAGAAATAAGTAAAGATGTTACCAACTATAATTGTCATATCATCTCAAAGAAAGGCGAGGGAGTTGGCTGAAAGAGAGTTTGAATCAGTAGAGAAGGGGGCAGGCTGGCTTTCTATGTAGGAGGACCTCTCTACAAGCATGCTTTGTGGGAACAGTGGTGGGGACAGTGGTATGGGGATAACCAAAGTGGGTCCAGGGCAGGCTTGACCAAAAAGCCAAGCCAAGGAGTTTAGATTTGGGATGATAAGTTTTTGTCCCGCTTTAGCTTTTCTTACACTTTTTGCCTGCAGCAGTATCCTGATGACAATGGTGTTTTATAGGAAATTAGTCAACTTTGATATAAAAAGTAATGTAAAGAAGGAGAGGCTTAGCCTGAGCATGAGTGAGACCCCCATCTCTACTAAAAATAGAAAAATTAGCCAGACATAATGGCACACACCTCAAGTCCCAGCTACTAGACAGGCTGAGGCAGGAGGATTGCTTGAGCCCAGGAGTTTGAGGTTGCAGTGAGCCACGATGATGCCACGGCACTCTAGCCTGGGAGATAGAGTAAGACCCAGTCTCAAAAAAAGAAAAAGGAGAAGGAAAGGATTAATCAAAGTCCAGACAATACTAGTGGCTATGAGAATGGAGAAGAAACCATTTGAGCCATATAGGTGTCAAAAATATAAGTGGTACTTTCAATATTAAATACACAACGTTCTTTTTGGTTTTATGACTTACAGCACCTTCTCAAAAACAATTGTGAAAGGTGCCAAAAGAGCAGGGAAAATGACAATTGGGCGGCAGTATTTATTGAAGAGAAGGACAGGGACAATTGTGGAAGAGAGAGTAAATCGTCCTGGATGGAATGAAGAAGATGACATATCTGGTATGTGAGAACTTATTTTTCCTTCATGATTCAACTTTATTCTTTCTTATATGAATAAGAATAAAAGACTAAGATGTAGTTGCACTTAAACCTGACTCACAAAAACCTACATTTCATGAGAAGATTGGAAGCACTTACCAGCTTCTTAGAACTAGGAAAAAAAAATATTTTCTCAATTTTCCATTGCTCAGATAAGATTTTGTTAAGTTATACTTTACTAAATGCATACAGCTGATTGGCCAGTTTTATGTGGGTCTCATTAAAGACAGAAAAAAGGAGACCCTACTGCATAGGCAATTTAGGTATAGGGTAGTCCCCTCTACCTTATTCTTATAAAATAAGAACATCGAATATTCAAAGTTGAAGATTTGGGTTTTTGGTAAGAACATTCTTAGTGCTCTTAATCAAAATGGGGGACCTAAGGTGAATGAATTCTTAGGTGAAAAGAAAAAATACATCCTCAATATTTAAAAGGGTAGAATTTGGGCTGCTAAGATACCTCTTAGTTGGGAAAATAGAGGCAGAAAGTCAGTAGCAAAATGTCTTATTGAGTGATTGTTTCCTATTCTTAACCTAGTATCAGGTGTGCTGTGGAATTAACATTACAGAGGATCTGATATAATGGGAGGCAGAATGTCATTACACCCTTTTCCTTCTTAGGATCTTAGAATCAATCGCTTGTACTTTTTGCCTACAGCATTGTCCTGATGACAATGGTGTTTTATAGGAAATTAGTGTACTGACATATAAAAAGTGATGTTTTTACTACTGCTAATACAGCTACTACTAATAACAACAACAACATTTTTAAGAAAAGAAATCTTATCTTTGGAAAGAGCACTGGCTATTCTCCATTTCAGCTTACTGGGATAAAGAACCTATGTGATTTTGTGTATATGTGTACATGCCCTGAATGAGAATATGTACATACAAACTTGCCTCCGGGGGCAATGAAAATAGCCATCATCACATTACTAAAGTGTTGGACCCCTGGCCTCCTCAGAGGCATATGTAAAGCCATAAAAATATTACTATTGACTCTTCCAACTCAATGTTTTTAATATTTCATGGAACAAAACCTGTTATTCTATGACAGTTATTCTGCCAAAAGACCAAATTATATAATGTTCTTTGCTCCTCTGAAAATAAAAGGCCAACACAAAATTGATACCTGCATACATTGCATTGTGAAGTTAACAAAATGAAAGATAAAGTCTTATGTTTTCTTCTTTTTTTAATTTTAATGGAAGAAGGCCATATTTTTCCCTTGCACAATAGTACTTTGAGTACATTTCCAGAAACTCTGAAAGCTTGATTTGACTTCTCTTACTTTAAAAATAAATAGGAAAGTAAATTAGGACAGTTTTTAACATGGAATTTTTTTTAAGTTAGAACATGCAGTACTCAATTAGGAATGTCCTTTAAAAAAAAAATCCTCCCTAAAATACTTGATCATTGAGTAAAATTCTTCCACATCTAAAATCTTAAAGGATTCTGTAACCTGTGATTGCAAAACTGTGAGGGAGTTTCCCATGTCCACAACATCCTCTAACAAAAATATTTCCAGGGAAAAAAGTATAACTTTTTATATTATACTTCTCTAAAGAAAGAAAGGTCTTTTTCCTTCTAGTAAATTTCTGGCTAATCCAGAAATTTCTAATAAAAGTTTATGCTCTGAAAAGTAAACTGAAACCTAAGTGATGAGTTTTGTGTAGTGATCATATTAAAAATAAACTTTACCTGCAGGTTAGCCTCTGACAATTGAGTATTTTCTTTGAGTATTTTCTTAGAGTCCTAAAAATAGAAATCACTGCAATTTGGCATTAATAAGCAAGCCTAAATGAAATAGAAAAATATGGGTGATGAATTCAAAATTATATTGTTTTTAAAAATAATTTAAATGGTATTATTTTCCTGATATTTTTTAGTTAAATTACTGATATTTCATTTCTTGACTATTCATAAATGTTTTAACTTAATGTTTACTTGAATATGATTCTTCATAGAAGTTACATGACTAAATTTGTGGTATACATAATACCTATAGCCCTAATATTATAATTATCATCATCATCATCATTATTATTATATTAATATAACCCTCTCTTGATTTAAAGATCTTCTTCAAAAGGAAGTTTTTAATCCTATACTTTGAGCTAATAATTTTCTCAAAACCTGTCTCTGCCATCACAGTTTCAGATGATAGTGAACTTCCCACAAGTACCACCCTGAAAGCCTCAGAAAAGTCTACAATGGAACAGTTAGTGGAAAAAGCTTGTTTCAGAGACTATCAGCGTTTAGGTTTAGGAACCATAAGTGGCAGCTCTTCCCGTTCAAAACCAGAGTATTTTCGAATTACTGCCTCCAACAGGATGTATTCACTCTGCAGAAGGTAAGTCTGTCAGCGGGCTCCAAAAAGAGACCTTCTTTCCTTTCTTCCCATTTAAGTCTTGAATGGGCTGTTTGCATCTCATTGGCATTCTCAGAAGGACAGTTACATCACTGAAAAAGTACCTATATTAGGTCAGAGGGAGAAAGGTAAAGTTCTTGTCCCTTTTATGAATTTCCCTTATTTGTCTTTCTCTCCCCAGTTTGCCTCTTTTCTAGCATGCCTGAAGATAACTTAAAGAAAGAATAGGATTGCCCGGGCAGATAGGAGAGATGAAAGTCTGCTATAGGCCAGGGATCTGCAAACTCTGTAAAGGGCCAGATAGTAAATATTTTCAGTTTGTAAGCCATACAATCTCATGTTGCAACAGCTCAACTCTGCAGCAAAAGCAGCCATAGGCAGTAAGGAAAAGAATGGGTGTGGTCAGTTTGGCCCCACAGGCTGTAATTTGCTGACCCAGGTGTAGGCAGGGTTTTCTAATGCTGTCTAATTAGAATATTTTCAAGGGAATATTACTTCAAGAATGTAAATGAACACATTTCCTTTTTTCTTGTTTTCTCTCATTGTTTTTCAAATATGTTAAGCCCTCTTCCATGCTTTACTATATGTAAATATATGTTTTCTGAAAACTACATTTTCGCCATCTACAAGTTTAATCATTTTCATCTCCTGGTAAGTTGTTTTCTTTGCATTTATAAATTCCTGCTTTGATTAAATAGCTCTGAAAGTGCTTTGTAAATTGTAAGCCTTGTACATATTCTAGAAAGTTGTCTTAATGTTACTGGTAGTTTCAACCCTGCTATTCTTGAAGAAATATAGATATGTCATTTTAAATGGCAGTTTAGGTTTATATATACCAATGTGAGACTTAAACAAGTTAGGAATATAGTTTGAGATTGTGGCCAAATAAACATTTTGTATGAATGGTTTGGGCTCTGAGTATGCAGTATTTTTCTTGTATTCTTTGTCTTTCTAACTGAATTCTCTATGAAGATAAGTATAAATCATGTCAGGGTATGACATCCTGCTGTTTGGGAAGCTTGCTATCAAAATTTGTTTGCCAGTAAGAAAATAGATCTCATTTATCATTTCAGTCTGTCAGAAACAAAATAAAATTTTAATAAATGACTTATTAGAACACTTGTTATGCAGAATTTATGGTGGTATAAAATAATATATATCCATTAAGCTATTAGAAGGAAGGAAATGGAATAATAAAAATTCAGAAGAAGTCAAGAAAGGAGAGAAGTGGCGACAAAGAACAGATTAAATGAATAGAAAGTAGTAAGAAGGTAGATTCAAATTCATATATATCATATATATCAGTAATTATATTAATTGTAAATTTACTAAGTACTCCAAAGAAAGAGATTATCAGGGTTTTGGGGGTTTTTTTAAGCTTTCTGCTGCTTTTAAGGAACTTATGTAATATACAAGAATACAAAAGAGTGGAAAATAAAAGGATAGAAAAAATACCATGCAAAACTATCTTTAAAAAAATTGTCACTATATAAATATCAAGGTAGACTTTAAAGTAAAAGCATTGCTAGCAATAAAGAAGGATGGTTCATAATGACAAAAAGTTCATTTTATACATAGCAATTCATTAAGACCAACAGGAGTTTATTACGGGAACAGGCTTGATGTTTGCAAATCAGTCAACCACATTAACAGAATTAAAAAGAAGTGCGTTATATACAGAAAACCATTTTATAAACGTAACATATATTTATGGTTTTTATATTTTAATTTTTTTCCTGTAAATTCTGTATTCTTTGTCACATTTATGATTTTTTTTAAAAAAGGACTCTTAGCAAATTAAATATAAAGGGTTATCTCCTTAATCTGGTATCTTAAAAATTGTATATCAGAAATTACTCATTTTAAAAATAAAATATTGAAAGCTTTGCCTCTGAGATCAGAGCAAGACAAAGATGCCCACTGTTACCACTCCTATTCAGTGTTGTAATAGAGGTCCTAGGCAGTGCGAAAAGGCTAGAAAAATAAATAATAAAAGGTATGAAGCCTGGGCGTGGTAGCTCACGCCTGTAATCCTAGCACTCTGGGAGGCCAAGGCTGGTGGATCATTTGAGCTCAGGAGTTCAAGACCAGCCTGAGCAAGAGCGAAACCCTGTCTCTACTAAAAAATAGAAAGAAATTTAGCTGGACAACTAAAAAAGAAAAAAATATATATATATATATATTTTTTATATATCAGTTCCCATTGGTCTGTATACATCAGTTCCCATTGGTCTGTAAATCTATATGTAAAAGATTAAAACAATAAAGCTTCTAGAAGATAGGAACAATAAAGCTTCTAGAAGATAGCCAGGCATGGTGGCGCATGCCTGTAATCCCAGCTACTTGGGAGGCTGAGGCAGAAGGATCCCTTAAGCCCAGGAGTTTGAGGTTGCTGTGAGCTAGGCTGATACCATGGCACTCTAGCCCAGGCAACACAGTGAGACTCTGTTTCACAAAAAAAGGTATAAAGATTAAAAAGAAAGAAATAAAACTTGAATGTACGTGTAGAAAATTTGAAGGAATATACAGATAAACTTTTTTTTTTTTGAGACAGAGTCTCGCCTTTGTTGCCCAGGCTAGAGTGAGTGCCGTGGCGTCAGCCTAGCTCACAGCAACCTCAAACTCCTGGGCTCAAGCAATCCTTCTGCCTCAGCCTCCCAAGTAGCTGGGACTACAGGCATGTGCCACCATGCCTGGCTAATTTTTTCTATATATATTAGTTGGCCAATTAATTTCTTTTTATTTATAGTAGAGACAGGGTCTCACTCTTGCTCAGGCTGGTTTTGAACTCCTGACCTTGAGCGATCTGCCTGCCTTGACCTCTCAGAGTGCTAGGATTACAGGCGTTGAGCCACCGCGCCCGGCCACAGATAAACTTTTAAAATTAATAAGTGAATTTGGTAAAGTCACTGGTAAAATGTCTTTGGTAATTCTGGTAATATATGGTAATTAGTCATATATATACAAAAAAAATTGTTATAAAATTTTAAAAAGTGATGCTATTTTGGTATTACTACTTTTATGATAGCACTAAAAAATATTAAATACTTAGGAATAAATCTAATGGAAGATGTATAAGACCTCTCTATGAAATACTTAAAACCATATTGAAGATAATTAAAGATCTAAATATACAAATATTTCATGTTCTTAGGTTAGAAAACTCAATAGTCTAAAACTGTAAATTCTCCTGAAATTGATTTATAAAGTCAATAAAGTCCTAATCCAAATCCCAGCAAACTATTTATGGAAATTGAAAAGATAATTCTAAGAGTTATATAAAAATGCAGAAGGCCAAGCATACTCAAGATAGTCGTACAGAATAGTGCTACAGAATATCAATACTTTTTATAAAGCTACAGTAATTAAGACAGTATGAGATTGGCACAAGGATGGACAAACAGGTTGGTCTGAGTGTAGTGGTGTTTACAACTAATTGATCACAACCAGTTACAGATTCCTTTGTTCCTTCTCCACTCCCACTGCTTCACTTGACCAACCTTAAAAAAAGGAAAAAAAAGGATGGACAAACAGACCAATGAAGCATAATAGGGAATATAGAGATAGCCCAACATATATAAATACTTGATTTAAGATAAAGATAGCACTTAGGACCAGTGGATACAAGGTGTATTTTCTTTTTTTCCTTTTTTTTTTTTTTTTTTTTTTTTTTTTTTGAGGCAGACTCTCACTCTGTTGCCCAGGCTAGAGTGCCCTGGCATCAGCCTAGCTCATAGCAACCTCAAACTCCTGGGCTCAAGCAATTCTTCTTCCTCAACCTCCCAAATAGCTGGGCCTACAGGCGTGTGCCACCATGCCCAACTAATTTTTTCTATGTATTTTTGGTTGGCCAATTAATTTCTTTCTATTTATAGTAGTGACAGGGTCTTGCTCTTGCTCAAGCTGGTTTTGACCTCCTGACCTTGAGCGATCCACCCACCTCGGCCTCCCAGAGTGCTAGGATTACAAGCCTGAGCCACCGCACCCGGCCTGTATTTTCAATAAATGGTACTGGAAAAAAGTTAATCTTGACCCCCTACCTTACACCATTCATAAACATCAGTTCCCATTGGTCTGTAAATCTATATGTAAAAGATTAAAACAATAAAGCTTCTAGAAGATAGGAAAATGCTTTCATGACCTTGAGGCAGGGAAAGATTTCTTAGGACAGGAAGAACATTATCTATAAAATAAAAGACTGGCCGGGCACACTGTCTCACGCCTGTAATCCTAGCACTCTAGGAGGCTGAGGCAGGCGGATTGCTCAAGGTAAGGAGTTCGAAACCAGCCTGAGTGAGACCTCGTCTCTACCAAAAATAGAAAGAAATTAATTGACCAACTAAAAATATATATACAAAAAATTGGCCGGGGATGGTGGCGCATGCCTGTAGTCCCAGCTACTCGGGAGGCTGAGGCAGCAGGATCGCTAGAGCCCAGGAGATTGAGGTTGCTGTGAGCGAGGCTGACGCCATGGCACTCACTCTAGCCTGGGCAACAAAGTGAGACTCTGTCTCAAAAATAAATAAATAAATAAAATAAATAAATAAAAGACTAATTAAGAACTTCTGTACATCAGAAGATATCATTAAGATAGTAAAAAGATACCATTCTTCATGTTCTAAAAAAAAAAAAAAAAAAGATAGTAAAAAGACAATAAATAGTGACAGGAGACTTGAACAGGTACTTCACAAAAGAGGACATCCTGGTGGCAAAAAAAAAATCTGAAAAGATGCTCAACTAAGTCTTCAGATATATAGAAAGTTCTAGTGAAACTACTATATACCTGCCAAAATGACTGATATTTAAAAGACCAACAATGCAGAGTACTATTAGGGATATCAAATAGGTAGATTCTCATTTATCCCTAGTGGGACTATAAACTGGTTACATAACTTTGGAAAATTATCTGATAGCATCTATTAAAAATTTAAATATCTACTGAACATATTCATGAACTACTACCTAGAAATTCTATTGGGTGGCATTAAATTTCCAACAGAAATACATATGTGCTCCCAAAAGACATCTGTAAGAATGTTCATAGCAACATTCTTTTTTTTTTTTTTTGAGACAGAGTCTCGCTTTGGTACCCAGGATAGAGTGAGTGCCGTGGCATCAGCCTAGCTCACAGCAACCTCAAACTCCTGGGCTCAAGCGATCCTCCTGCCTCAGCCTCCCAAGTAGCTGGGACTACAGGCATGTGCCACCATGCCCGGCTAATTTCTTCTCTATATATTAGTTGGCCAATTAATTTCTTTCTATTTTTATAGTAGAGATGGGATCTTGCTCTTGCTTAGGCTGGTTTCAAACTCCTGACCTCAAGTAATCCGCCTGTCTCGGCCTCCCAGAGTGCTAGGATTACAGTCATGAGCCACCTCGCCTGGCCGCAACATTATTCTTAATAATAAACAGAAGCTACTCAAAATCAACAATGGAAGAATAGATAAGTAAATGGTATTATAATCACAAAGTAGAATACTATACAGTAATGAAAATGAACAAACTACAGCTATATACAATAACATGAATGGATTTCGTAAAATGGATATTGAGCAGAAAAAGCCAGACATAAAATTCTCTCGGTTTTGAATAAATTCTATCAGTTCCTTTTATCTAGAATTCAAAAACAGGCAAAACTCATCCATGTTGTTAGCAGTTAGGATAGTGGTATTCTTTAAGGAAGAGGGAGAAATGGTGATTGGGAGGAAATACAAGGAGATCTTCTTGGATACTTGTAATGGTCAGTTTCTTGACCTAGGTGGTAGTGGCATGGGTTTTGTGTGTGTGTTAGTTCATTTGTGTTTTGAGCATTTGTATGTGAGTTATACTTTAAAAGTTTCCACAGCATGTGTACCATCTGGGGGATGGTCATGATGGAGACTCAGACTTTTGGGGGGAGGGGGGGAAATAGGCATTTATTGAAACCTTAAAATCTGTACCCCCATAATATGCCGAAATTAAAAAAAAAAAAAGTTTCCACAGCAGCTTCCGAAGCCCAGTCTACCTCTTGAGGCTTAACTCTGGAGCCCAGAGCTGAAGGCTCTGGGTAGTGGGGTAGGATGGGTGGTGGGATAATTGGTGTCTTTATTACTAAAGGAAACTGGTAGTAAGAGTAGCTTTTACTGGTCTTCAGGCTCAACACTATTTGCTCCAGGACTAGGGACTATACAGCTGTCACTCAAGCCCTTAGATATTATGTGTAGCACAGCATGGTCTGTTTGGTGCTCATTTCCAATGGACCGAGGCGACAGCCCACTATAGGGGGCAGGGAATGAAGGAGTATGCTGGTTCTTTCCCAGTTATTGAAGCAGCTCCTGGAGCCATTAAACATTACTTCTTTAAGCAAGTAGGGGAAAACAGATATTTAAAGTTAGAAATAGTCCTAATTATGGAATTGTACAAATCAGTGGCATTAAGTACATTCCCAATGTTGCGTAACTATAATCACTATACATTTCCAGAACTTCTTATCCTTTATCTTGGTATAAACCAGTGCTGAGAGGAGGGAGATGAAATTCAGTTTATGGTCATGAAAATTGTAACCTTCGACTATTTTAGTGAATGCCAAATTAACTTTCCATACTTAACCAATAGGACCTTGGAAGCATTCTGAAAGCCCAACATTTTGGTGCTCTAGGAAGTTAAGGCCTGTGTTTTTCTAATACCACAAATTGATGAAATGACCAGCATCATACCCTATAACTTTGAGCTAATATTTTCTAAATAAATATCAACGTGTAGTGTTAATAAAATATTTAAACTCATTTTGACATTTGGGCATACTGTTCTCATACCAAAAATCATTTGGTTTTGATTTTTAATACTTTCACCATCTCAAGCAGTCTAATATTGGTGTATTCTATTCTCTATTGTCATTTTCAGTGACCTATGAGTTGTTGACAGTTTGACTTGTCATTCTCATAAAGTTAACATTAACCCACGAATCTTACAATCTTTATTTCAAATTGAAGAAAAGCAGTGTATCAGGCAAGGGAAATAATTCAGTTCAACAGAGGTCTTTTTAATGATTCTACATAATATTTTTATTTTCTAAGCTTTAGGTTATTTGGCAAAAGTCCACCATGTCACTTAGAGAGGTTCATTTCAAAAACAACTACAAATCAGTGGATGAGTTAGCTATGTTCAACATGTAGGGATTTTCTTCTCAACCCTTGAAGGAATGAGAAGATGAAACTATGTTCCACATTTGAAATATATGAATTATATGTCTTATCCCTTAACCAATATGTACCTGAGTCACAGAAAATTACTATATTGTGATACTCATATTCTTATATTCTCTCTCCCTCTTCCACTATTTCTTTTCTACTCTCCCCACCACCCCTTCCCCAATCATTCCCTTTCTCCCTTCTATGTCCCTGAAGCTATCCTGGCCTTTTAGTTGTACCTCAAGCTGTACAGGACAGTAGTTTACCAAGAGTAGCCCGCTGCTATCGACACAATCGCCTGCCTGTTGTGTGTTGGAAAAACTCAAGAAGCGGTACTCTGCTCCTCCGATCTGGAGGGTTCCATGGGAAGGGAGTTGTTGGTCTTTTCAAATCTCAGAACTCTCCTCAGGCTGGTAAGCATCTCTGTACAGCACAATTATGACCCATTCACTTAAGGATATTCCTAAAAATAAAAGAAGTAAAATCTTGTGCCTTTTCATCAAGCTGTGTCTCACACACAAACTTTTCTACTGTGCTACATAAAACAAGAATTATACTTGGTAGTGTGGGGCTCCACCTTCTATTTGACATCTCACTTAATATGTCTGGTCTGTACTTGGGTTTTAATAGAAATTAATATAATGAAGTCTTTGGTTCTAGGCTATTTTTGTTCCAGCAAACCAAAGTATCCACGGATGGAAACTAGACTATACCAATCTTCCCTTCCTTCTGGGAAGTATCTAAATATATTTAACAACTTCAGAGGCAAGTAAACATTCTATCCCATGTGATACAATGTATCTGTTCTCATTCCTATAAGACACACACACACTGTCTGTCTGTCTGTCTGTCTCTCCCACAAACAAATGACCGAAATGCTTTAGGAGCTCTCAAGCAAAGAGGATTTTAAGAAGTTAAGGAAATAATAGATGCTGCTGTCCTGTTTTGTAAGGATATTTGTCTTGAAGTCAAGAGCTATATTTCACTGAGCTTTCTAATAGCTTCTAGTTCATAATAGATGCTCAATAAAATTAAACAATGGACCACTAAGATGTCAGATCCAATTAGGGATGGCTGCATTCTTTCCCCTTTGGAAATGAGGTAAACTCAAAATCTGTGTCTCAGTAGGTAGAACCATGTGCTTTCTGAGCTCTTCTTTATTCTCATTCATTTCCCTCCTGAAAGTTGGCCAATGTCTTTGATCATTAGGTTGACTGAGGGTAGCACACACATAATGCTGTATTATTCCACCTGGCTTGGAGTGTCAGGATTGGTGTAATGGAAGACAGTTGGGTTTTAATTGTTTCTGTTCTGAGGAATCCTCCCAAGCCACATCGTGGGTATAATACAACACAAGCATGTGTAAGTGACATAAAATGAGTGAATCATTTCAGAAGCACTGATGAGCAGATAACTGGCTTTGAGTGGGAAAAAATTAAAACTTATTCCAGTGGTTTCTAAATTTTTTAATCTAATGTAGATTTATTATATTTTATATTATTGAACTCACACATTTGCTCACATTTTAATAGCTTTAAAATTGGGATGTATCTTACAATTGAGGTAATCAAAAAGAATAGTGTCATAGTTTAAATGACAAACTTTTTTATTCATAGTACATATAATAACAATGCATCTTAAAATTGATAGCATCTTAGAGTGTATAAAATAAAACAGTGATATCTTAAAGTTGATAAAATATAATACTGCTAATTATTTTCTGTTCGGGCTGTAAGAAAATTTATTGATTTTCCTTCTAGTGAGTCCATCTCTGATGCCTCTTTTTTTTTTTTTTTTTTTTTTTTTTTTTGAGACAGAGTCTCGCTTTGTTGTCCAGGCTAGAGTGAGTGCCATGGCGTCAGCCTAGCTCACAGCAACCTCAAACTCCTGGGCTCCAGTGATCCTTCTGCCTCAGCCTCCCGAGTAGCTGGGACTACAGGCATGCGCCACTATGCCCGGCTAATTTTTTATATATATATCAGTTGGCCAATGAATTTCTTTCTATTTATAGTAGAGACGGGGTCTCGCTCTTGCTCAGGCTGGTTTCGAACTCCTGACCTTTGAGCAATCCGCCCGCCTCGGCCTCCCAAGAGCTAGGATTACAGGCGTGAGCCACAGCGCCCAGCCTTCTCTGATGCCTCTTTAAGTATCTAGGTCAATTTCAGTGATTCTGTTTTGCTCCACACAAACAAGGCTCTTATTCCCATCAACCCAAAAGTACTCTCACAATTATTCCCATCCGTGTATACTTTTTGCTTCTCTTTTAAAATCTAGCAGTAGTTGCTCCTTTTCTTTCCCCGTCTTTCTCTACTCTTCAACAAACCCCTACAAGCTCATGTCTCCTGTTAGCCTGTGTGGCAAAATTGGCCTATGTGGCAGAATTGAGATAAAGTTACTGATATTGGGGAAATTCTCACCTCTACCCATTCTGGAATGTCAAGGGACACTTCATGCTCTGCTTCCAAACAATAACATGGGCAGTATGGTTGGGGGATAGCACCAAGAAGATGTTGTTGGTTAATCTTCATTTTGAGTTGCCTGAGTAATGAGAAGCTACACCTATGCTTAGAAGGCTAGCCCTGTGCTGGTTTTCCAGATCAGGACTCTTTCTGGGAGGAGGAGGAGGAGGAAATCAAGAAGTAGGTATGGTGAAGCCATCATCATAGGAGGATTAGCCGTTTAATAGGTTGGGGCTTTAAGGGGTGCTGTTTTCTATATTTGTGTGTGGTAACTTGAAGACTATATAGAGAAAGAATAAGAAAAAAAAATGCATATGCACACACACTCACGCTTGTTTTATTAACATAGATATAATTTATTTTATTCAATATCTTTTTCCTTTATAGCTCCTACCTCCTCTTTGGAATCTTCCAGTAGCATAGAACAAGAAAAGTATCTGCAAGCCTTACTGAATGCAGTTTCTGTCCATCAGAAACTAAGAGGCAACAATACCCTTACTGTTAGGCCAACCCTTGCTCTGTCTCCAGGTAAGATTTGATAATACTTTTCTTCTTGACAACTACTATAAAAGGTCAGATCTGTTCCTGGAGTTAGTCTCTTTAGTTATTTGTACTGTTCTTCACCATGACCCCTTTAAAGTTTTATCCTGCAGGGCTATAAGTTTAGCTCCTTTTATTTAGAAATCGGAATACCATTATTAATATCTAGTAAATAGTAACTAAATATAGAGATTCAGTTATTTGCTTTTAAAAAGAGTAATAGGAGAGGAGGTGGGGAACATAAAGTCACTCTTTCTTTCCAGAATCTGTTTTATATAGAATCTGTTTTAAATAATTATGAAGTTGAATGTATAAGTTGGACATCTGTTTATCAGATATATATTTATTAAAATCATGTCTAAATTCCCCAAATTTCTGAAGCCTATTATGATTTTCAGTACAGTTTGTTTTCACTAGATCTGGATGAAGCCATTAAGACATGTACTAATATTCTGTTTCAGTTATCATGTGATGGAACCCCAAAGGGTTCATGTAGAGGTAACCCTAATGTGTTAGACACAGGAGCATGTGACTTGAGAAGTTGGTCTCTTTGGCTTAATCAGCTATTCGAATTAGCTCAACATAAGCAGAAAGTGGCTTTTCTTGTAAAGTAACACCATGCATGCCTTGCTTCATTTGTCATTAAATTCTCTGATTGCACTTGCCAAACCTAACTCCCTATAATCTTGCAAATGCGTGTTATCTCTGGTTAAATAACATTGCCTTGTTATCTCTAATAAAGTTTTGGGTACTTAAAAGTACAATGTTTGGCAGCAATTAGACATGCTACACATGAAGATAACTTTTTGTCATTTGAGTAATGTTAACCCAAACGACATGGTTTTTGTTCTTCTTTTTGGCTGACTTTAGGGACTGAAAGGAGGACTTCAAGAATGTCCACTGTGCTTAAGCAGGTAGTGCCAGGACATTTGGATGTAAACCCATCCAATAGCTTTTCTCGAGGAGGTTAGTAAGATTGATTTTATAACTGAGCACCGATACAAGCTTAAAAGTAGAAAAATTTTTCTAGACAGCTGGTATTTTAAATCAACTAATTATGGTTCAAATTGTTCTTAATTACCCTTTTCTAAATGAATGATTAAATTACAGATGAGTTTAGCTTCGTGGGACAAGGAGTATGATAATTGGTGATCTCTTACATATTGATAAGTTTGGGAGCATTAGGAGGGGAGGGGAGGGGAGTTTGTCTAAATGATGAGTCAGCCCTGGGAGTACTCCATGATACTCCAGGTTTGCAGGTAGAAAGACTGATCACAAAAGTACAGACAGCTAAGGAGAAGTGATTCCAGACCCGAGGTTGTGCTTCCAAAGCCCATTATTTTTGTTCTTGTCTTCTAAAATACTAGTTTGGAGAATAAGATAGAATGATATCCAGATAGCTGCTAGCATGAGGAAATAGAGAAAGGATAAGTATTAGCTCTTTCAAGCTCCAAAAGATGGTCCACTTTGGTCTCTGGAAGTTTATGTGAGATTCTAATTCTGCAGAGAAAATTGCAAACCAGATATCTTGATTATAAAGTCCTACTGCTTTACAGTGGAGTCATAGAATCTTGGACTTTTCCTCTCACTCTCATATAATGCTGAATCCCCTTGAAAATGTAATAAATGGATGATACTGGTGCTGCTTGAACATCATAATGGGAAACTCATTTCTTTCTAAAAATAGTCCCCTGCATTTGTAAGCACTTCTATTTACTTAGAAAGTTCTTACTCATATTGATCTAAAAATCTATCACCATGTAACTTTTACACATCAATCCTAGTTTTGCCCTCTGAAGTTAGAAACTAAGTCTAATCTCCTACACTAAAGCCCTTCAGATTTAAAAACTGTTCTCAGGTTTTCTCTCTAAGAATGTTAACTGTAAATATCTCCAGCTCAAATAGTTGTAGTACACTCACCATACTTATGCTTTGGACACTACATAGAATTGAACCCAGCACACTAGGTGTTCATGTAGCCTAAGAGTACATTAGCTATGGGGACAGCCCAGTCACCAGGTTAGCTCACTAAAATTAATATTATTTGAAACCCCTATGTCTGCTTCATACGTGCTATTGTTCTTAACAATATACTGGACTTGAAGGTTGCTTTTTGGACCTTGTATGTGATATATCTAGAAAATTTCATCTTTTTAGATGTTTTTTGGATGTAGACTATTGTTTTAGACCTTTGGATGCTGATTCTGTCTACTAGTATATAAGCTGTTCTTGCAAGCCTCTTATCATCCATTGATTTGATCACTGTTCTCATGTGATTCTTTGTTTAAAAAAAGTGTTGAATAAGCCAAACCTAAGGACAAAGGCTTACAGCAAAATAATGTAAGCCTCTCTGAAGAAAAAGATCAATCTGTTAATCTATACTGGTTATGAGTCTTCCTGCTAAAACCCACCTGGCTCATATTTCTAAATCTCTGCCAATCTTTTTAACCCAATATTTGCCAGTCTCTCAAACTATTAACTGCATCACAAAAGATTTTATAGTTATTTTGACAAGACTTCTTATAGGGATCAATGCTTCTTCTGAAGTAATTTTAAATAGACCATTAGGAATCAAGATAAAGGCTCTATTTTACAAAATTCACTTTTTTCCCTTTTGAAAACCATTCATATCTCCCTAGTACTCATACTGGTTCTTTGGATGCTTTTTTTTTTTCCTACCTCATCAGAACTTTCTGAAATTGCAAGATTTCCACCTTCTTCTTTTTTTTTTTCTTTTGAGACAGGGTCTTGCTCTGTCACGTGGGCTTGACTACAGTAGCATCATCATAGCTCACTGCAGCCTCTAACTCCTGGCCTCAAGCAATCCTCCCGCCTCCGTCTCCCAAAGTGCTAGGATTATAGGCATAAGCCACCATGCCTGGCCCGGATTTCCACCTACTTAAGTCATCTTCCCAATTAGTGTGTTAGGCCTTGTGGTCATTGTACTAGTTTCCAGGGTTACGATAATAAACTTCCACAAATTGGGTGGCTTTAAAAAACTATTGGCTCACAGTTCTAGAAGCTAGACGTTCAAGATCAAGGTGTCATCATCAGGGTTGGTTCCTTCTGAGGCCTGGGAGAGAATTTGTTCCATACCTTTTGGAGTTTTTCTGGCATTCTTTGGCATTCATTGGCTCATAGAAGCATCACCTAGATCTCTGTCTTCATCTTCATATGGCATTCTCCCTGTGTCTCTGTCTCCAAATTTCCCCTTTTTATAAGGACACCAGTCACATTGAATTAGGGACCCACTCTATTCCAGTATGACCTCATCTTAACTAATTACATCTGCAGTGACCCTATTTACAAATAATGTCATATTTTGAGGTAATGGGGGTTAGGACTTCAACATATAAATTACAGTCATATATAACTTTTTTCTGAATTTTTAGAGTACCATTGTTTTAAAGTTTTAAGACACAAGAACTTAATTCTTCTCATCATTTCTTTCTTGGTGAATTTGAACTAAAAGATAGTACAAGTGACTTTCTTCTAAGGTTCCTGGTATTTCTGTTGCCAAGCACTCTTGTCAGAATTTGGTTCATGGTTGTAGCCCCTTACTGCTTTATTTGCCATCTGAAAGTTTATACTGTCAGCAAGGCAAGTCAGTAATTTTTCCATTCAACTTTTAGTAGAATGCAGCTTCCAGCAGATATCTAGTTAGTTGAAGCCCTCCTACCCCATACCTTGCTCTTGTAGTTTACTGCTATAAACTTCATCAAGAACATGTTATCTATTCCTACAATTGGCTAAGTGACCTATAATATAAATTTTAGCTGCACAATTGTCTCTCCTTTTATGATGATACCTAAGGCCCATGGATTTTCACCAGTCTTTTTCAACTACATTATCTTCTCCTTTTTTCTATTGGCCCCAGGCTCCTGGCTTGTTTTTCACAAGGGGATTTCCATTAGTGGTTACATTCTTATCATGACTCTATTCTTTGCTAGTCTCAAAGGCACTGAAAGGCTGTATTTATGGGTTAAAATCTCCTATTTAATTTGTTTATGACCCATTATATGTATATCTGAGGCTATACTTATATCTAACACCCTTCTTAAATATTTTCTTCTGAAAATTACTGTGAACTTAGCTTGTTTTCTTATAACAGTTTTTTTGCTCCTAACCAGGTGCCTGTCATTCTATTATCTGAAGGTAGGATCCAGAAACACAAATATCATTCTTTTACTCCATCTTTTAGCTCTTCACTCTCAAAGCCTCCCAAACCTTCTAAATTCCCAGTGATTAATTGGAAGTAGATAACTATTGTTTCCTAGCACCTTAAACATTCTCTGTGATCCCTAGAGCTGCTTTCTGTGTCTCTTCTGATAGTGTCATTACTTCTCACTAATCCTAGGAGGAATCAACTGGCGCAAGCAAGTTAGGGAAGTCACAAAAGATTCTCTACTACATGAACTTGATGGGCAGACATACATTCAGATCAGCCAGGGCTCCCATGCCCTGCAAGTAATTCATTTCCTTATACCTACCCACAAGCACAGGGTCTCATTCTTCCAGAGAGTTAAGTACCACTGTGGGTAGTGCTGTCTCTTCCTTATCTCTTAATTATTATTCTTAACCTTTTCCATTTTTCTCTTCTGTGTTCACAATTTTTTCATTCCTTTCATTGTCGTACAGTCTTAGTTTCTAGTTTTCTTCTTATTTATCTTCATCATGTGTCTTTCCTGCTCTGATAAACTAGAGTTGAAATTGACCTTTACCTTTTTTTTTCAGTCAGAGTAATCAGTTTGTATTCACCATGCATGTTGGTGAGTTCCTAAGGCAAGGGATGCATCTTTTTGAAGACAAGAACCACTTAAGAAAAAATGAAGATGAGAATATATCACATTGTTTTTCACTTAAAATTAAAATAACATTGGAGCCCAATAGGGAAAGCAAATATACTTACAACTTGGATAAATTACTTTGTTGAGTGGAAAAATGCCATGAGAAAATCAGTACTGCCTCTTAAATACCAAAATATAATAGCTGGGTATATTTGAAAAGTAGCCCCATGGAGGCAGCTTTTCAACTTTTCATCCTTCCCATTTTCGTGGCACTTTTTTAAGTTCCTCTACATGTATTATTTTATCCTTGAAATAACCTCCAGGATAGGTATTTTAAGAGGCCCAGAGAGAGTAACTGATTTGGCCGAGGCCACACAGCAAATAGCAGTATAACTAAGACTTTAATTAATTCAGTGTTGCACCATTTCAGTGCAAAATTTACTGATTATATCTTGTGTCTTATGCATTGGGCTAGGCATAAGATCACAGTGATAAATAAGGCCCCAGACCTAACCTAAGTATCTCTTTTCCTTCCCTCCCTCGTATGTTCTGAACAGAATGGAAGGAATAACACCAGTGCTTAGGAGATGCTCTTGCTCTGAATGACAGTGCATTCCCATGGAGGAAATATATCGCATAATTTCTTCCCTGAAGAGCAACCCAGGGTCACATGGTTGCTCAGATAGCAATACATTTAGAGTTTAGTTTAGTTACATTCAGATTCAAACCACAGCCCTTCTACTTACTGTGTAGTATTAAGCAAATTAGGAAACCTCTTAATTCTCAGTGTCCTTATCTGTCCAGTGGAGATAATAAATATTACCAAGCTTTAGGGTAGTTATGAGGAATAAATGAAATGATGTATATAAAACATTTAACTTAGTAACTAGCCCATAGTAGGAGTTCAATAAATGTTAGTTGCCATTATTATTGTTGTAGTTATTGTTATCACTGCTGTTGCCTAATACTCTGCTGAAATGGGAAGAAAGTCTACATTTGCATTTAAATTGCTTTGACCCTTACTGACCCAAAGCAACAGATAGAAGGTATATACTCTAGGTCTAGCCAATAAACTTGCAAACTTTTTTAATCATGATTCACAGTAAGAAATACATTTTATGTCTTTATGTGTATATATATATATATATATACTCATATCACAAATCAGGTAGTACTAGGTCACAATGCAAAATGTATATGTACTAAAACAAAAGTTTTATGAACCATATTCATCTATACCATATGCAGTACACATAATGTTTTTAATGTAATTTGTTTTACTTTTAAAAACTGATTTGACCTACTAAAGTGATATCACAAACCACCAAGGGGGATCCTACAGTTCGGAAAAACACTACCTTAGATCCTTTGCTGGTGTCCTGTTCCTCAGTACGTCTAGGAATCACTCAGGAAATCTAAGTAGACCTCCCCACCACCAATGCAGTAGTCTAATTCATTTGGTTAAAATAATTTCCAGATGGGATTATAGTTCTCAAAGCCCTTTGCTGGCCCCAAAACAGCACAAGCCAATAACAGAGAAACACTACAGCTCACTTTGTATTGATTTGCAAAAAGTAAATAGTCAACAAATGCTTTGAGTGCCTATATGTCATGCTTTCAGCTGGATACACGAATGAACATGATTAGGTTCCTGCTCTTGCAAGCACACAATCTTGCAGAGTAAAGGAATATACAAATAATTACAGTGCAATGTCATCAAAGTTCAAATAGAGCTCCCTACAACTTGGAACAATCAGAAATGCCTTTCAGAGGAGTTAACATTGTACCTAGATCTTAAGGATAAATAGGAGTTTGTCAGATAAAGAAATGGGAAAAATCATTCCAGGAAGAGAGACTAGCATAAGAAAGTATGATGTGTTGAGGGAATAGTATCTCGGAGTCAGAAACCACTCAAGCTTTACTACAATCATCTTAGTGTCCATATTCCAGTAGTAAAGTTCAAAACTTTGGCAGAAAGGAGAGCAGTTGGCCAGCACATAGGAGGCCATGTGCCTTTGCCATGCCATCCAAGGTCTTTGTTGTGTCTTGTATTCACATTCTGTGTGTGCATCAGCTGGCACCGCTGCAACCCTTACTGTCTGACTTCCTTCGGCCACTAAAGCCATCAATGCCCTTCATATCCTGCTTCCAAAGGGACGAGGCAGGAATTAAAAATGACTTCCAATGATTTTTCTTTTATCATATTATTATGTCATATTTTATACAATTTTGCATTGTAGAGCTTAATAATAACTATTAAAGACAATGATCCTGAATAAATACAGAATCATTTCCTTTAATTTACATGAGCAATTCCTTCGCTTAGGAAATGATGTGACTACTCACCGTTTTTGTTATTACCAGGTAAAGTTTGCCATAGTCATGAACTACTTTATTTCTGTTGGAAAAAAAATAATATTACTCAAATTACAAAAGTATTATCTCTAATACTGCCTATCATTTTGGTGCAAGTAGGTATTTTAAGAGAAGTCATTACTTCAACCATCACAAGCTGTATTATTAGTGGTATTGGGTATTGTCACAGGATTATGAATTTTTGCTGCTCATAACTATTTATGAAAAATAAATAAAATTTCCAAATGAAAAGAGAAGAAGGAAATAGCGTGGCAATGCTTAATGAATGCTCTACGGCAAAAACATGCCCTTAGTTATTCCAAATGGTTGCTAGAGCTTCATTGTTTCCTGGTGTGATGACCTTGCTCAAAGAATAATCGTGTTGTACAACACGTAGCATTTGCCAGTCAATCAGTCTCCTTCAGTACTAGGACCAATGTATTTGTAACATTACACACACACACCCCAAATTCCTTGATTTTATTATATAAATTTGTTCCTGACTGACTGACAATCCTCAAAAGCTTATTCCATGTGGTATAATTTTTCAGTGGCACCCTCTTCTGCGCTGTCCATTTCATTGTGCTTATAGTATTTATAAACAGGTGCTGAAATTTCATTTAACAGGCACTCAGTTCATCTTTTTCTGTGACTGTGCAGCTTTTTGTTTGTTAATTAAATCTTCTACTTTTATTATATTTACATTTTTCCCTATGATAACTTTAAAAATTAAATAGCCTATTTTTCTCTTACTCAATCTACTCTGATGTTTGCTGCTATATACATTTTATTTCTCCTTCTGTGTTTAATCTTACCTACCAGTGCATGAGTACAGAGATAAATGTTTTACTCAGTCAAATCCCAAATCTTCAGCTAAGGGAAGAGTCCATAATCAAGGTACTGTATTATGTGTCCTGATGTGTCATTCTTTTAAATCATCTTCATATGAAACTATATACAGGTGACTTTTTCACATTTGTTTGTCAAATTATATCCTTTATTCTCATCTACATTCTGATTTTCCTGTGATTCTATTTACAAAAAAATGTTACTTGCCATAATATCTAAGAAAACTCATGAATTATATAGAAAGATTGATGCATGTTAAGCAGAAATCACCTATAAAACCTTTTCTTGGGAACTGGTCTCCTGACCCCATAAATGCTTATAAAGAGAGGGAGAAGCAGATTGTAACATTATCGTGGTAACTTCTAATTATTACTACCTAGAAACATGCCTTGATTTAACACTAGGAAAGGATTAAAGCTTCTCAAATAACCTTGCTAGATCTAGAGAAGAAAATCTGATGTAGAGAAGCAGTAGTGAAGTCCTCTATCTCTATGACGCTATTACTGTTACAAATACCACAGTCCATAGGCATTTATGAGGGAGTCTGTTATCTTGAAGGTGTTTCCGTGCTAATCAGGTTTGAGAATTAGTGTATGCTTTTGTGTTTGGATGTTTAAAATTTAATAATCTCACTTGCATACAGAAATCCTTGTTCTCATTAATATAATTAGGGTCAGCTTATATCATGAGACTCTTCTAGCATTTTAGCTTGCCCTCTCTCTTAGAAGACATCTGCTCTGACTGTACATTTTAAATAAAGCCTCCTAATATTCAAGAGAAGTACATGTTACTAAGTTTATAATTGCTCACTGTTTTTCATGGATCCTGGAAAAAACTGTAATAAAATTTTTACTTGTTTAGAATTACATTATTTTGGCATGATATACAAATACTAACTCTAAATCCAGACTCCAATTTTAGTAGATTTATTAAATTTCTATTTTATACTTTAATTTAGATTTCTTGTTGAATTGACTAAATAAGCAGAAGAATGTTCTTTACTTTTTTCATGAAACTCTGAGAAATTCTCCTTCCTAAATGTTATTAGTGCCTGATGGCATTTTTAATTTCCAGTGTCAGTGTACTCTTTCTACTTATGATCTTAGTATGTACTTATAAATACTGAATTTATAACAAAATATAAAATGAGATTGACTAGAATGACTTTGTAGGTCCTTCTGAGCCTAAGATTGTGGGATTTTGAAATGCTATATTGAATAATGCTTATGTTACAAAATGAATAGCAAATGACCAGTATGATTTATGATTACTTAGATTAATTAACTTGCTATTACTTCTAAAACGGTAGCTCCAGAGCATGCATCTTTTTCCTTATTCAGTGGCATTCCCACATCAGATTATCTCACTCAATTCTTTTGGCTTTTATGAAGGTGTATGGGCAAGTCTTCGCTCTAGCACTCGCTTGATCAGCTCCCCAACATCCTTCATTGATGTTGGTGCCCGGCTGGCAGGCAAGGATCACTCAGCGTCCTTTAGTAACAGCACCTACCTACAAAACCAGCTCTTGAAACGCCAAGCAGCCCTTTACATATTTGGTGAAAAATCACAACTAAGGGTAAGATTTCTTTTTCTTACTTAGAAACTTTATGGATACACTAAGGCAGTTTATAAAACCTATGTCACAAACCGGTTTTCTCAGAATTGTTTTTTACAATATGGTTCTTTTTTTTTTTTCTTTTTTTCTTTTTCTTTTGAAACAGGGTCTCACTCTGTTGCCCGAGCTAGAGTGCAGTGGTGTGATCATAGCCCACTGGAACCTCAAACTCCTGGGCTCAAGGGATCCTCCTGCTTCAGCCTCCTAAGTAACTGGGACTACAGGCATGCACCACCACGCCTGGCTAATTTTTTTATGTTTTGTAGAGATGGGGTCTTGTTCTTGCTCAGGCTGGTCTGAATTCCTGACCTCAAGTGATCCTCCTACCTTGGCCTCCCAAAGTGCCAGGATTACAGGTGTGAGACACCGCACCAAGCCATACTGTGCATGATTTTTAACCTGGAGTTAATAATCTCAAAAAAAATTTAGCTCTACCTTTATATTTTTTATATATATACACACACATATATATTCACGTATATATGTATCTGTATTTTACATATAAATACATATGCATATACACATGCATATTTATTGTCCGTGAAAATATATATTTATTCATAATCATAAAAAATCAATATAAACATCAAGAATATTAGGAAGTATGCATACAAAAAAAGATAAGGCTTATTCAGGCTGTGTTTTCCACAGTCTTGATTCAGTTTCCACAGGAATCTGTACCCATGGCAAAAAGACGTTTTTGTTGTTGGAAACCTACTGATAAAAAAAAGCTACAGGAAGATAGAAGGACGGAGAGAGGAAGACTATGGCATCACATATGGAGGCAAAGGAAAGCCAAGGCTAGGTTTTCTAAGTAACATTTTTTAAAACCTTGTAAGGCTATATATAGAGAACATATGTCCTAAAACATGTCAGAAAATTCAAAATATTAGATGCTGATCAACTTTATTAAATTCTTACTATTAAATTATTATGCCAAAGAGCTATGCTGAGGTACCATAAATTGTCAAGATAGTCTTTTCCTCCAAAACAATGATAGTTCCTTAAGTTAAATGTTTTTCAAGTCACACATTATAAAGTAAATTTTATTACTACCATTAGGTGTATAGGAAATGAAAGTTATTTGTTAATTCAGAAACACCCTTAGTTTAAATTTTAGTCCAATGCTCCACTTAGCACTGGACAACCTAGACAGACCTTTGGCTAAACTGTGGAAGAGAGGCTATGAGCAGGTTACTCTTAGCAAGATCTCACATGCTTAGCCTTTAAGATGCCAGTGACTGAGACATCTCTTCTGTAGCGGGCTGGCTTTGCTAGCTACTGGACTGCTGCAATCACTTAGTCATCAACCCTTATGGTAGAGGGCATGAAACTGCTGGGTAATGCTCAGTTTTTAAATCTGTATACATGTTTTCTGATACACCAGATAATTTTATATCCAGAAAATAGTTGGAACACTTTTCAATAGCAATCTAGGGTTTCATGTACAGTCACCTTGGCACCAGTGCCTTTTCCAGAGCACAAACTTTTCTACACTTTAGCATACCATTTATTCATGATCTAAATCACTCCCCAAGGTCTGGCTTCTAAATGCTCACCTCTGTCATTTCCTTTGTACATCATTCCTCAGATTAGCTGTGTGATCATGCATATTTGTGTAAGACTGACCCCTTGGGATGCTTCCTTTTTTCCTACCCTCCCTTTCACCTGCCCTCCTTTCTTTTTTCCTTTCTGTCTTTATTCAATAAAGTATTATATTTTTAAAATGTAATTCCACCATCCTGCACAGTAGTTATTAGCAATTCTATATGATCCATTCAAGTTTTATTATTAATTCAGTTGTGTCTGTTGAGTATGGCTCTATATCTGATGTGTACCACATTCTGACTAGCACAGCCCTGTCCAATTGCAATGCCATACCTTTTGCTCCCAACAAGGGACGCATAAAGGAAAGCCAGTAAATGACAGCAACTTATTCTAGAAATAATATTAAATTTGGCCTTCTTTACCTTTTTTAAGTTCACAGACGTTAATACTTTTTTTTTGAGACAGAGTCTTGCTTTGTTGCTCAGGCTAGAGTGAGTGCCATGGTGTCAGCCTCGCTTATAGCAACCTCAGACTCCTGGGTTCAAGCAATCCTCCTGCCTCAGCCTCCCGAGTAGCTGGGACTACAGCCATGCGCCACCATGCCCAGCTAATTTTTTCCATATATATTAGTTGGCCAATTAATTTCTTTCTATATTTATAGTAGAGATGGGGTCTCGCTCTTGCTCAGGCTAGTTTCGAACTCCTGACCTCGAGTGATCCGCCCACCTCGGCCTCCCAGAGTGCTAGGATTACAGGCGTGAGCCACCGTGCCCGGCCTAATACTTTATTAGTAATAACAAATTCCTTATAGCCTAACGGTATATCTCAATACTATGATTAATAATTCCTGATTTATAAGATAGGCTTACCTAGCTCAGTGTATAGTTGGGATATAGAAGGAAAAGTAAACTATTTTTTATAAATTTTTTTTAGTAATATAAAGGAACTCAGTGTATATTGCTAGGTTCTTTATCTCAAGCCTTCACATCATGTTTTCATATTGTATATTAGTCTTCTTAACTATTTTGGTCACTACTTAACATCCCATATTGTTGGATGTTTAGGTTTCTGTCTTCATGTTCTATATGTAAAATTGTAGTCACATTTCCAAGCATATAGGTTGTTTTTTTAATTGAAATATTATACAATTGACTGAGTTTTTTTTTTTCTATTAGATTATTTCCTTAGAGCAGCTTCCTAAAAATCTAATTATTAAGACAAAGGAACTTTTTCTTTCTTTATAGATATTATAAATGCTATTTTTTAAAAACCTTAGGCTTTTTTGCTTTTACTTTTAAAATTTTAATAGGAATTTTTTTTAAATAAAATTTTTATTTTTCTAAAGTAACCAATATAAACTATTAAACAGATCCTATATATGAGACCTTGGCAACAGGTTTTTAAATTGTGGTAAGATACACATAGCAAAACTTACCATCTTAACATTTTTAAGTGTATAATTCAGTATTATTAAGTACATTCACATTGCTGTGCAACCAATCTCCAGAACACGGCTTTACTCATGAAAAATTGGAGGACTTTTAAATCTTCTTCAGAGCTAGTAAACCAGATTATCAAAATGAAATATATCACGCCTATAATCCTAGCACTCTGGGAAACCTAGGCGGGCGGATTGCTCAAGGTCAGGAGTTCGAAACCAGCCTGATCATGAGTGAGACCCCATCTCTGCTATATATAGAAATAAATTAATTGGCCAACTAAAAATATATAGAAAAAATTATTCGGGCATGGTGGTACATGCCTGTAGTCCCAGCTACTCGGGAGGCTGAGGCAGGAGGATTGCTTGAGCCCAGGAGTTTGAGGTTGCTGTGAGCTAGGCTGACACCACAGCACTCACTCTAGCCTGGGCAGCAAAGTGAGACTCTGTCTCAAAAAAAAAAAAAAAAAAAATGAGGCCGGGCACAGTGGCTCACGCCTGTAATCCTAGCACTCTGGGAGGCCGAGGCGGGCGGATTGCTTGAGGTCAGGAGTTCAAAACCAGCCTGAGCAAGAGTGAGACCCTGTCTCTACTATAAATAGAAAGAAATTAATTGGCCAACTAATATATATAGAAAAAATTAGCTGGGCATGGTATGGTGGCACATGCCTGTAGTCCCAGCTACTCTGGAGGCTGAGGCAGGAGGATTGCTTGAACCCAGGAGTTTGAGGTTGCTGTGAGCTAGGCTGATGCCACGGCACTCACTCTAGCCTGGGCAACAAAGTGAGACTCTGTCTCAAAAAAAAAAAAAAAAAAAAAAAAATGAGGCCGGGCGCAGTGGCTCACGCCTGTAATCCTAGCACTCTGGGAGGCCGAGGCGGGCGGATTGCTTGAGGTCAAGAGTTCAAAACCAGCCTGAGCAAGAGTGAGACCCCGTCTCTACTATAAATAGAAAGAAATTAATTGGCCAACTAATATATATAGAAAAAATTAGCTGGGCATGGTGGCACATGCCTGTAGTCCCAGCTACTCAGGAGGCTGAGGCAGGAGGATCGCTTGAGCCCAGGAGTTTGAGGTTGCTGTGAGCTAGGCTGATGCCACGGCACTCACTCTAGCCTGGGCAACAAAGCGAGACTCTGTCACAAAATAAAAAAAAAGAGTTTAAAAAAAAAAATGAAATATAGCAGCGGGCCATCAATGTAACATTCTTTAATAACAAATGCAACAGCTCATACCTCAGAATAAATTCATATGAATTAAAGATGTAAATGAAAAAGTACTCAAATAAATACAGGTTGATACATATGTAGTATTGAGTGAAAAAACATTATCCCAAAGATAGACATCAACAAAGCTGTTCACATTTAAATGTATTTAATTTTTTATTATTGACCTTATAAAAGTAACCACAGTACTAGTATTCTTGGGGCAGTAAAATAGTGATTTTCATTTCTTTCTCAGTGTTTATCTGTACATTTTTATTTAAGACAGAGTCTTGCTCGGTCACCAGGCTAGAGTGCAGCAGCGTCCTCATAGCTCACCGAAGCCTCAAACTCCTCAGCTCACACAATCCTCCTGCCTCAGCCTCCTAAGTAGCTGGGATTATAGGCACATGCCACCACATCCAGCTAATTTTTCTATTTTTTTTGTAGAGACAGGGGTCTTGCTGTGTTGCTCAGGCTGGTCTCAAACTCCCAGCCTCAAGCAATCCTCCCACCTTGGCCTCCCAAATGCTATAATTACAGGTGTGAGTCACCATGCCCAGCTTAGCTCTACCTTTTTTTTTTTTTTCATTTTTTACTATGATTATGTTTTACTTGCTTAATAAGAAACAAATATGTGTATATCTGTAAACTTTAATATGTACAATCTGGAACTCCAATAGTATATTACCTTTGCATTACAATATACATCTTAGAAAGACCTTAGTTTACACTGTTGCATTAATCATACTGTCCTTGTGTCATTGGCTCCTCTTTAAAATTTCATGTTCATAGCCTTATCATTGGCTTACGTTTGGTGTTAAAAGCTCCAGCAAGTTCCAGCCTACCTGTAGTCTCTTCAAGTTCTCAGAATGACAGCATTCTTAAGCTAAGTAATCTACCTCTAGAAAGCACTAGACTTGCCATTCTAGGCAAACCATAAGACTGTACTGAATGGCTCTTTCCAGCAATACTGACAGATTAGCCACACAAGATTTATTTTCTTGACCTATTGCAGTCTCTGCAGCTATTTGGCTTAAACTATATATTATTAAGCATTACCCTGTTGAAAACATTGCTTTTTTTAACTATAGTACTTCATCTGCCTAATTCTATGCATCTTCATCCACAGAGCTTCAAGGTAGAATTTGCTTTAAACTGTGAGTTTGTTCCTGTTGAATTTCATGAAATCCGACAAGTAAAAGCCAGTTTTAAGAAGCTGATTAGGGCTTGTATCCCAAGTACCATCCCTACTGACTCAGAAGTAACCTTCCTAAAAGCACTGGGAGACTCTGAATGGTTTCCACAGGTAATGTCTAGAGCAACTTGTCTTATAACTCAAGGAAAAAGAGGCCCAAGTAGTACACAAATCAGCTGTTTAGTATATTCACAATGTTGTGGAACCATCACCACTAAGTCCAGAAAAATTATGAGTATCTGAAATAGAACTTACTATAATCATGAAAAAACAAATTTTAAATTCAATAACTTTGCTGGGAAGACCACTTAGAATCATTCTGTCTCTTCCAGTCTATGGAATTATAATTCTTCTACTTCTGAGGAAATCGTGTACGGTTATTTTATTTTATTATGTGTTATTTCAATGTAGTATTTTAAAATGTGGCTACTTTTTAAAAGTATCATTGTTTAGTCTTGATTTGACAAGAACTTTAAGTATCTAAAACATTGGTTCTTTTGTCCAAGTGCTTTATCCCTAACTTGTTTAATTACCCACAGTTGATAGCAAATCTGACTGTCCTCTGTGCTCAGAAAGTTCTTGGTCTAATTGTGGCCTCCTTTCCTGTCTCTTAGCTTCACAGGATAATGCAGTTGGCTGTGGTTGTATCAGAAGTACTTGAGAGTGGTTCCTCAGTTTTGGTCTGTTTGGAAGAAGGCTGGGACATCACTGCACAAGTAAACTATTATATATATTTTCAGATACTTAGTTTTATATTTGTATTTCAGTTTAGTTGTTTTTAAATTCTATAGATGAATCTTTTGTATAACGAGTAGTGTGTTTATGGACAGAGAAAGTCACAGGTTAAACACCACCTGGTATGTATCAGGAAGCTCTGTACCATGAACTTTAAGGCCCTACATAGCCTGGAGCTCTGGCTTGGGGCATCAGGCTCTCACGTCCACAGATGTACCATGCAAGCTTGCAGATAGAGTCCTTAACCAGCAATGTGGGACATGGACCATCCTTACTGGGTTTTGGAATTTCAGTCCATTCTCTGGCTTTCTATAAGCCCCTCCTTTACTCACTCTAGAGTGAAATGGAAAAGTATGAATTCAGACTACATTAAGATATTAATCTACACCTGCCAAAAAGTATAATTGGTGTGAACTGATCCTCTGGCCTCTAATTAACTTAGGAAAGGTTACATTCAGCTAACTGGCCAGTTAAGGATTAAAATCTTAATTACCTGAAAGAAAACACATAGCCAAAATCAATTTGAGTTACAGTTTTTACTGGAAAAGTTTGCAGAAGTCATTTGAGTGGCTGTCTTGCAGCAGTTAGTGAACAAATCTGCTATCCAGGTAACTTTGCTAGTGAATAGCTATCAAAAGGAAATGCATTTATCTAAGCAACAGGACTTTTTCAGGACTGAAATTAATGTAAGAATCCACCCTGCTTGTGCCCTAGGTGACATCCCTCGTTCAGTTACTGAGTGATCCCTTTTATAGGACACTTGAAGGCTTCCGGATGTTGGTCGAGAAAGAGTGGCTCTCTTTTGGTCATAAATTCAGTCAGCGGAGCAGCTTGACTCTCAACTGTCAGGGTAGTGGTTTTGCTCCGGTCTTCTTACAGTTCTTGGACTGTGTACACCAGGTAAGTAGAGCATGCTTAAATTGACTGGCTATGAAGGAAAGAAAGACAGTACTAGCATTTATTGAGCATCGTGATGCCACGCCAGGTACCTTCTTGTCATAACTCTGATTGACTCAGCCACAGGACATGCTGAAATCTTAGCAGTAGACTCCTGGGAATGGACAAGAAAAAAAAACTACTTGGTTTCTGAAACTAGTACAGCTAAGCTAAGCTGGCTATTGGGCTTGCCCCTAAGTGAGATAGCTAATACTCGAAATTACTGTCTCCAAAGAAGAGGAGCAAACTTGGGCTTGTTCTACAAGAACATTTGGGCAAGCATAAAGCAAAAATCTATAGGTAATGGCAGGGCCTGAAATCCAGCACATGGTCTTCCCAGTTTGGGAGGACCTTAGCTTGTGCCTGGGAACATAGGAGGTAGACCCTAACCCCTAGAGAATCAGGGCCCAGCACAGCCAGGCCTATGAACACTGGCTTAGGTCTACTGGGTGACCTGATCAGGGCTAATCAAGAGGCCAGAAAGAAGTCCAGTATATAATCAATCCATTCAAGCCCATTGAGGCTAGGGACTCATGAATGCTCTAGGCTCCCTTCTGCCTTCATCCCAGGTACGTCAGATACAAACTTATTGATGGGGTCTTAGTCAGGATTGGGCTTGAGAATTGGATGGCCCTGGACTTGCAAGTTGAAGGTTAAATTAGCCTAGGAAATATTTCCAGCCTTGTTTCATTTGACCACAACCCTAAGGGTAAATGAATGGATTCTGGCATGTCAAACATATTTGTGGGAACAGTGGGCCTCTTTGAAATACGTTGGCCTCAAGTATCAATTGGAAGGAAAGGTGGAATGTTTTCAGGAAACAGAATTGGAATTAAGTCTTATGAAAAGGACAGGTTAGTATGTAGTTATGTTTTGTTTTGTTTTTGTTCTACTAATCACTTGATCAGCTTTATTAATTCACTATATACTTTTTTAAAATAACAGCTTTATTGAACAATATATACCATACAGTTCACCTATTTAAAGTGTTCAGTTCAGTAGCTTATAGTATATTCAATTTAGTAGCTTTTAGTATATTCATAGAGTTGTGTGATGATTACTATAATCAATTACTATAATCAATTTTAGAATATTTTATCACTCCAGAAAGAAACTCCATACCCATTAACAGTGACTTTCCATAACCCCACTGCTACCACAACCCACTCAGAAGAGGCCTCTCACATCATTCACATAAATTTATTTGAAATGGATCAGAGACCTAAATAGCTAAAAGAAGTTCTTCAAACAGAAAAAAAAATGATAAAAGAAGGAATTGAGGGATATCAGGAATGAAAAAAGAAAAGAAAATTAAAATATAAGTAAATACAATAAATTTTTCTTGAGTTTTCTAAATTATGTTTGACAGTTGAAGCAAAAAGTATATATAGAATACATAGTTAAGATAATTATATTATAAATGGGGGAGCATAAAGGAAAGTAAGGTTTCTACACTTCACTGAAACTGGTAAATGTCAACACCAGTGGACTATAAGATATATGATGTAATACAGCAATCACTAAAAAAATACATAAAGAGATACATTCAAAAATACTATAGATAAATCAAAATGGAATTTTAAAAAATATTCAAGTAACCCACAGAAGGTAAACAAACAAAAAAAGACAATAAACAGAAGACAAAAAAATAAAATGGCAGACTTAATCACTAACATATCAATAATTACATTAAATGTAACTGGTCTAAATATATCATGACCTAACTATAACAGTTTTTAAGAAATTCGCTTCAAATATAACAGTATTGTTCATACGAGCTTTATAATAGCCAAAAACTAGTCAGGGGTATAAAATGTCCTGTAATAGGAGAATGGCTAAATAAACTGTCATCTATCCATACCATACACTACTTACCACTCAACAATAAAAAGGAATGAATTATTAATATATGCAACAATGTAAAGGAATCTCAAGGACATTATATCAGATGGAAAAAAAGCAATCTTAAAGGGTCTCATGCTGTATGATTCCATTTATATAACATTCTCACAATTATAAGATCATAGAAATAAAGAATAAATTATTGATTAGCAAGGATTCAAGACAGTGAGGGACAAATAGCCAAAGCAATCCTAAGTAAAAAGAGCAAAGCTGGAGGCATCACATTCCCTGACTTCAAATTATACTACAAGGCTATAGTAATCAAAACAGCTTAGTATTGCTATAAAAATAGACACATAGATCAATGGAACAGAATAGAAAACCCAGAAATAAAGCCACATACTTATAGCCAACTGATCTTTGACAAAGTCGATAAGAACATACACTGGAGAAAGGACGCCCTCTTCCATAAATGGTGCTGGGAAAATTGGATAGCCATATGCAGAAAAATGAAACTAGATCCCTCTCTCTCAGCATATACACAATCAACTCAAGATACATGAAAGACTTAAATGTCAGATCTGAAACTATAAAAACACTAGAAGAAAACCTAGAGAAAACTCTTCTGGATATTGGGCTAGGCAAAGAATTCATGACTAAGACCTCAAAAGCATAGGCAACGAAAACAAAAATAGATAAATGGGACTTAATTAAACTAAAAGGCTTCTACAAAAGAGCAAAAGAAATAACAGAATGAACAACCTACAAAATGGGAGAAAATATTTATAAACTATACATCCTACAGGGGACTAATATCCAGGATTTATAAGGAACTCAACAATAACAATAACAACAATAAAAAAAAAACAATCCCATTTAAAAGTGGGACATGAATAAACATTTTTCAAAAGAAAACAAAGAAATGGACAAGCATGTGAAAAATGTTCAACATCACTAATCATCAGAGAAAGGCAACTTAAACCACAATGAGATATCATCTTATACCAATCAAAATGGCTATTACTGAAAAGACAAAAAATGAAAGATGTTGGCAATGATGTGGAGAAAAGGAAACTCTTATCCACTGTTGGTTGGAATGTAAATTAGTACAACCTCTATGGAAAACAGTATGGAGAGTTCTCAAAGAACTAAATCCAGCCATCCCACTACTGAGTATCTGCCCAAAGGAAAAGAAATAAATATATCAAAAAGATACTTGCAACTCATATGTTTATTGCAACATTATTCACAGTACCAAAGATATGGAATCAACCTTTGTCTATCAGCAGAGGATTGGGTAAAGAAAATGGTGTATGTATATATGATGGAATACTATACAGCCATTAAAAAGAATGAAACCCCTGTAATCCTAGCACTCTGGGAGGCCAAGGCAGGCAGATTGCTTGAGGTCAGGAGTTTGAAACCAGCCTGAGCGAGACCCCGTCTCTACTAAAAATAGAAAGAAATTAATTGACCAACTAAAATATATATATATACAAAATATTCGCCAGGCATGATGTCACATGCCTGTAGTCCCAGCTACTCGGGAGGCTGAGGCAGTAGGATCACATGAGCCCAGGAGATTGAGGTTGCTGTGAGCTAGGCTGACGCCACAGCACTCACTCTAGCCTGGGCAACAAAGTGAGAATCTGTCTCAAAAAAAAAAGAGCCGGGCGCGGTGGCTCACGCCTGTAATCCTAGCACTCTGGGAGGCTGAGGCGGGCGGATTGCTTGAGGTCAGGAGTTTGAAACCAGCCTGAGCAAGAGCAAGACCCCGTCTCTACTATAAATAGAAAGAAATTAATTGGCCAACTAATATATATATAAAATTAGCCGGGCATGGTGGCACATGCCTGTAGTCCCAGCTACTCGGGAGGCTGAGGCAGCAGGATTGCTTGAGCCCAGGAGTTTGAGGTTGCTGTGAGCTAGGCTGACGCCACGGCACTCACTCTAGCCTGGGCAACAAGCGAGACTCTGTCTCAAAAAAAAAAAAAAAAAAGAATGAAATCGCATCTTTTGCAGCAACTTGGATGGAACTGGAGGCCATTATTTTAAGTGAAACAACTTAGACTCAGACAAATAACACATGTTCTCATAAGTGGGAACTAAGTAATGTGTTCACATGGAAGGAGAGTATGGAAATGATGGGCAATGGAGACTTGGGTGGGAGGTAGGAGAGAGGTGGATAATGGGAGGTTTCTTAGTGGGTACGACGTGCATTGCTTTAGTGTTGGGTACACTGAAGCCCTGAGTGCACCACAATACATCAATGTAGCAAAATTACACTTGTACCCCATGAATATATGTAGAAATTTTTTTAAGTTTTTAAAGATAGGGGAGAAGCAAATGGGTCTCACTATAAAGGGGTAGCGGGTAGCATGAAGAACAAACCAAATTTCTATCAACTGATGAACAGATTAACAAATTCTGGCATATTCATACAATGGAATACTCCTCAGCACACAAAGGGAATGAAAATATATACAACAACATGATGAATCTTGTGATCATTATGCACATTAAAAGAAGCCAGACAGAAAAGACTACATATTATTACATATAAGGTTATTTATGTGAAATTCTAAAAGAGGCAAAACCATAGTGACCGAAAGCAGAGCAGTGATTGCCTGGGACCAGTGATCAGGGAGGGATCAACAACAAAGGGCAAAAGCAAACATTTTAGGATCACAGAACTGTTCTGTATGTTGATTGTGGTGGTGGTTACACAACTGTGTTGAATCATCAAAACTAATCAAACTATATGCTTAAAATAGGGAAATTTTATTCTAGGTAAATTATACTTCAATAAACCTGAAAAAAACTTTAATTAGTAAGTCCAAAATCTCAATAAACTGGAGTTCCAGAAAAAGTAAACCGCAGCTATCTTGTTTCTCCAGGGAAGAATTTGTCACCCTGGTGCTTAGAGAGTACTTATAAGCCTGGCTGCATGCTTTCAGGAAGCAAGGCTGGAAGTGGGTCCAGGGAAATCCCAGTTCAGTGTGTAGACTTTTACTTTTTTCCATGCTATTTTCATTCTCAAGTCTCATCACTAACCCAGTTGTGCCTGGTATTCCCAAGTCTAGAGCTTATCAGGTTTGGTTTTTTCAGAAAATAAACCACTACTCTCTTGTTCTAAAAAAACTAATCATATAACTACGTGGGGACCCTGGGGGCTAACCACTGCTTCCATAGACTTCCAACTAGTCCCCATTTTAGACCTCATTTTACCCCTGTATTACTCAGTACTTGGGCCTCTATGTCCTAAGCCTTTCTGGGTTTACACAGCAAATTACTACCTTCTCAAATCGTTTTCCTCTTGTAGGCATCCCACTGTAGCTTCTCCCCTTCTGTCATTTACTGCCATTCGTCATTCTATTTTCCATCTTTCAAAAATTTGCTGAATTGCTTTAGCCTGATACTGTGTCTGTCTCTTCCTGTTCTCCCCATTCCTTTTTTGGGTTGTTTACCTCTAAAAGATTTCTTTAATTTTGTGTGTGGAGGGGTAAGTATTTCAGGGAAATTGGCTTATATAGCTGAATTTGGCTTCAGTTAAATATACTACTAAATGTGTTAAATCTCTGTGTTCAATTTGCAGAATTCAGCATACCTAAACGTTAGAGTCATCAAAAGAATCCACTTACAATCAGTACGAGTTAGGATTTAGACATACTGTCCTCTGCACAGATGGGAACATCATTGTGTCCCAAGTATAATAATCTCTACTTCAAATGTAATTCTTACATTTTGTTGTTGGGGGTGGAGTGGGAGTGGGAGGATTCTAGAATGCTGGAAGGTAACCTGTATTCTTTGAGTACGCCTTAAGTGTTACAAATAAAGCAATTTAACATAAACTAAAATGCAGTATAAGTTATATTACTGTTATCTTTGTATTACAATAAATGCTAAAACTACAAAATGTTACGTTATATAAAACTTAGGGTATATATTTAACTTCTGTTTATTTTTTTAAATAAAGAGTTAAAATTCAAATGTTCTATATAAACCAGTTTGTTCCGAAATGAAAAACAGAAATTGACTTTTTTTTTTTTTTTTAAGACAGAGTCTCACTCTGTTGCCAAGGCTAGAGTGCTGTGGTGTCAGCCTAGCTCACAGCAACCTCAAACTCCTGGGCTCAAGCGATCCTTCTCCCTCAGCCTCCCAAGTAGCTGGGACTATAGGCATGCACCACCATGCCCAGCTAATTTTTTCTATATATTTTTAGTTGGCCAATTAATTTCTTTCTATTTATAGTAGAGATGGGGTCTTGCTGTTGCTCAGGCTGGTTTCGAACTCCTGACCTCGAGCAATCCGCCCACCTCAACCTCCCAGAGTGCTAGGAATACAGGCATGAGCCACCACACCCGGCCCAGAAGTTGACTTTTAATGAAAGCCCAATTATTGGTAGGCAATGCTTCATAAACTGTAGAAAGTAATATTGTTCAGGGTCTAAGGACCCCATTAGTATGATTTCAACTCTATTATACCACGTTAAAATTTTTTTTTAATTAAAATATATATTTTTTTAAAATTTGCCTGAACCCTCCTTTGACTTAGTACCTCATACATAATAACCTAAGTGTAGGCAAGTCATGGCAAAACAAGCATATAACCTTAATTTGGCAGGATTTAAAGGATGCTTGGCTACAATAAGTAAAGCAAGTTATTTTGTGCTGAAAAGGGGTTGTTTATTCATTCAAAAACAGAGGAGTCTAAGAAGACTATAGTTAACAAATAGTGCTTCTGACCTTTGCTGACTTAATTACAAGGTAGTGTTTCATCATCTTCTACATACTGGTTTTAGGGATTAGAAAATGCCTCCTGTGAATGCCTTTCAAGTGAACACTAGTGCTTTACGTGACTCTGGCTTTTACCAAATAATTTGAATTAGTGCTGTCCTCAGTCTCTCAGGAACACAAAACAGAGCCAGGCCCGAGAACATTAAAAAAAAAAAAAAAAAGTTCAAAATTACACAGCAGCAAGCGAAACTTTCCCGGGTGGAATGTGTTCCATGCTTATTAACAACTTCTAATACACTGAATGCCAAAGGGCTTCCATGGACATATGCCTAGACTTGTCCATTAGTACTAATAAAGTTACAAAGAAAACAGATGAATCACTGATCTTAAATTAGAACTGCCTCATCATATAAAAAGCCATTGTTTACGCCAGTATATCCAGGTGTCAAATGAATTATAAATGCTAGATCACTGTTTCATAATAGCAACATCTGGCAGATTTTTTGCTTCTAAAAGAAATTGGCTTAGCTCAAATGATATCATTACAGGATGCATCCTTTTCTTAAAATAGTTGAGCCAAATTCAAAAGGAAAATACATCCAAAATACAAAGATGAAATTTTTACATAAGATTTCTTTTTAAAATACAGTACCAAGGCAAAAAAATATGTATAATATGAATGAAAACATGAAGTATAAGAAAGTATCCCCTTTATTTCAGCATTAGAGTAAATCCTTGAGAGAGCATCTTAGAACTTTTTCATTATTTCCCTACTTTAAGAAAAACTTTGCCTTCAAAGTTTATTCAAACTGTAAACTGACTCACTCTCTTCTGGCTTTGTGATGTGATTCTCCTCCTGGTTACCATGTGCCAGCACTATGCTGGTCCTATCCCAAAGAGAAAAGCTGTTATTTGCCTTTTGAAGATAGCTAAGCTGTTCCCACACAGGTTGGTTACTCTAAAATTTATCCATTAATATTGGCAAAATAGCTATAGTTGATGTATTCATGGTATATTTAGGAGTTTCTACTTCCCATTCAACTGAAAACTGGCAAAATTGATATAATCCAAGCTATTTTATAACAAAGCAGTTTTGTACCAATGTTTTCAATATTTGAGCCCATATAATATGAATGATTTAAAAATATTATGTAAAATGTTATGCACAGTACAAAGTACACAATTAGTATTTGTTTAATCTTAAGTTGTGAAACAAAAATTAATATTAGGTACTTATTCTTCTAGGGTTTGTCTAACCATACTCACAGTTTTTATGTTATCATTCTATATAGTGTCTCTTGTAGCTCAATATTTGTAATTCCTGAAAGCAGAATCCAATTTTAATGTATTACATTTCATTTCCAAAATCTTGATCTTTCCTGGGATTTGAGTCATAGCTTATTTTTATGGGTCTTTAAATTTTACAAAGTATTTAATGGCACATGGGCAAAAAATAAGACCCTATAAATTCATGTTTCTCCACATTCCACTTCATATTCTCTTCTTATAAATAAGTGAAGTTGGCAGGTTTCCCTCCACAATGGAAAATAAAACTAAAATGCTTCACACAGCTTAGTCTTTTAAGTCTAAGATAAATACAAAATTATTTTGATCAACAGAATCCAGATGATATCTGAGAGAGGCCTAAAACTCTATTTGTCAGCATATTTAAGGAAATATATAGAATTAATTTACTGGCTGAGATGCCTATCATTCCCAATTCTACATAATATAATAGGGCTAAATTTATTGAAAGCACACTTGCCTTTAGGCACCAAAAATAAAAAAAACTAATGAAACCAAAAGCTATTCTTTGGGAAGATGAATAAAATTGATAAACCTCTAGCTAGACTGACTAAAGAAAAAAAAGGAAGACACAGATTACCAGTATTAGACATGAAAAAGATAACATCACTACAGATCCTACAAATATCAAAAAAATCATAAGGGAATATTAAAATCAACTATATGCCAATAAAATCAACAATTTAGATGAAATGGACAAATTCCTTGAAAGACACAAAGGACTCCACTCAAAAGGAAATATACATAACTTGAATAGGCCTATGTCTATTAAGGAAATTGAAATTGTATTTAAAATCTTTCCACACTGAAAACTTCAGGTCCAGTTGGCTTCACTGATAAATTCTAAGCATTTAAGGAAGAAATAATAGCAATTCTTTGAAAACTCTTCCTGAAAATGGAAACAAAGGAAATACTTCCCAACTCAATCCATAAGGCCAACATTGCCCTAGCCTGACAAAGACAGGAAAAGAAAACTATAAACTGGTATCCCTGATGATCATAGATTAAGATTTTCTAAACAAAATTTTGGCAAATCAAATCCAACAATATATAAAAAGGATAATATACCATGGCTAAGTGGGATCTGTCCCAAGAATGCAAGATTGGTTTCACTTTCTAAAGCAAACAATGTAATTTACCATATTAAGAAAATAAAATAAGAAAAACTATATGGTGATCTCATTAGATGTAGAAAAAACATTTGACAAAATAATAACATTTATTCCTTATAAAAATTCTTAGGAAACTAGGAATAGAATTGTCAGGGAAGAAACATAATTTTTCCTTAACTCTCTTAAGTTCGTAGTTGGGATAGACTCCAGTGACAAAAGACAGATTAACAGGAGAAAAACTAAGAAAGTTTAGTAACATGTGCAGTGCACATCACACGAGAGAAACCTCAGTGAAAAGTAACTCAAAGCAGACAGCAGACACTGGGACTCTAAGATGACATCAGTTCTACCAGTGAAGGAGAAGAAATTCATAGATGTCAGATTAGGGGAGTTGTCAAGCTGAATGTTGATGTGGGATTTCACACCTAAAGGTATTGTTGGAATGTTTCAAAGAGGTTACTACCAGTATTACAACAGGTACATCAGTGCAAAGAAACAGAGCATCACTGGAGTGTCTATGGTGCTGGCAGCTTAGGTGCTTTTCAGCTACTGCCTTTCTTACAAAGAACTCAAACATGAGTGACCATGCAAGTACCACTGAAGACGGGCCAATATGGACAGCACAATCTGCACTCTTGACCATGACATGACCTCTTTGGTTTGGCACCGCTCCAGGAGAAAGTCATTGCTAAATCCATTCATATCCTAATTGAGAATTAATGCCCAAGATAAAATATTAGAAGACTGATATGGGTACATAAAATAAAATAACTCAAGGCTTAGAACTCTGGAATATATACCATCTTTAACAAAGAACAATAAATTTTAGAGAAGTAACAAGACAAAGAAAAGCCATTTTAAGTTTCCAAAGGTGGGAAACTGCAAAGGAAAACATAGGAAGAAACTAATGGAGTAAGGTTTGTTTGCAGATTTCTCTGGTGCCTCTGGGCTGATAAGAGTTGTCTCCAGTGAAGGAGAAGTTATATCCTATATCCTGTCTTTAGGTAGAAAGCCAGGGGAGAAAGAGCTCTTTCTCTATTTGCTACTTCTTTTTTTTGTTTGTTTGTTTTTTGAGACAGAGTCTCACTTTGTTGCCCAGGCTAGAGTGAATGCTTCACAGGTGTATAGATATGTCAAAATTTATCAAATTGTACACATTAAATATGTGCACCTTATTATAGGTCAACTGTGCCTCATTAAAGCTGTTAAATCTTCAGGGGCCAACAAACCTTTAAACTCTCACTCATTTTCTGTATCGTAAGTCCTTTGAAGAAGTCTCTCTGGCCTGAGCTCATTTCTGTTAAAATAATACTTAACAGAAGGAGCATATGGATTGTGGTACAGCAGAAGAGTCTAGGTGAGTCTCATTGACCAAGAAGAAAAGAAGTCCTTGAACTGGACAAACTGATTCCCTGGGCTTTAGGACTAGATGAAAAAAGCAGGGTTCTTCTTGCTTGCTGGAAAGCTAAGCACCAGCTTGCCTTGTGAATTCGCTCATCTCCTCATTTCTTCATACATTATGTTAGAAAAATATTTCAGAAAATTCTTTGTGTTTCTTAATGTGGGATTCCAGATGTGGTATCTAGGTACTAATTAACCCAGCATTCAGGTCAATCTGATATTTTTTTTCCATTGAAGAAATTTTCACATGCTTTGTTACTTAAACCATTGCAGAAGAATAAAAAGCAAATTGCTCTGCATCTTCTCTTCCACTTCCAGTAGACCTAATCACTAACCCCTGTTTAGGGACAGATTGTTTTTCAACTCCAAGCAGTTAGCAACTACATGTGCCACTGTGGCACACACAGGAGGACACACACACTAGTGCCCCAAGCACTCACTCCTTGATGCTCTCTAAATACCAATTCCAATTCCAGCAGGGTAAGTGCAAGAGGCCTTGGAAAACTGTCCAACCTTTCTAGGATAATTGTAGAGGGCAAGATTTGTGGTAAGGCCAGTACAATAGGCTGTGAAAGCATATCTTCCACTTGTAGAGGAGGTTCACTTTTAATCCTAACATACAAGCTCCCTGAAATGCCTGTAAGTTCAACTTAAGGTCATATTCATTATCATTTCCATTCTACTTTACCTCAGAAGTGAGTCTTCAGAATTACATTCCTGAGTATATCAAATTTCAGAATAATCGAGGAAAAGATATACATATGTCTAAGGCACATGGCTTCTATGCAGAAGTCATTGAGAGAAATATCATTTTGAGGCTTAAAAGAGATTTTAGAATATATTGTGAACTGGATCAAAAGAAAGAACTCTGAGCCCTTCCTCCCCTAGAAACAGTGAGCCAGGGGCTGGCTTGGGACTACTGAAGGTTCATTCCAAATGTTCGTGGGGCAGTTGTCCTTGGAGCTCACCACACCTGAGCACACTCCAGATTTCTCCTCCCCAAGACTCTCAGGTGTTAGTTAGCAAACAAAGTTCCATCTTCAGTAGGACTGTCCCCTTCTTCCATCCCACCAGCCACAATCTGAGTTACCTCCTGTCCATCATCTGCATGCTGGCTCCTTGAGGTGGAGCTACTGATTCCAAAGCAAGAGCTCAGACTAGACAGCTGTGTATAACATTAAAGGACAGATTGAGGGGAAACTCAGGGAACTTGAGTCTGAGCAGTGCTTAAGAAACAGGAATGCCAGAGAACCAGGCCTAGTGGAGAATCAAACTGGGGCTGCCTTCTGGTGTGCATATGTATCAATAAGGGCAGTATTTGAATGAGAATTGCTGTATTAGGGAACATGGTTGACAGCTGAGACAAAGACAAACACATAGAGGGCTAACAAAACAAGGAAAAAAAAGGTATTTTAAAAATTTTTATTTTCTGTTATAGAAATGGAAGAAAGTATTGCTAATTATAAGTTTATCTAACCACTGAGATGAACTTATTTTTTTTTTTTTTTTGAGACAGGGTCTCCCTTTGTTGCCCAGGCTAGAGTGAGTGCCGTGGCATCAGCCTAGCTCACAGCAACCTCAGACTCCTAGGCTCAAGCGATCCTCCTGCCTCAGCCTCCCAAGTAGCTGGGACTACAGGCATGCACCACCATGCCCGGCTAATTTTTTGTATATGTATTTTTAGTTGGTCAATTAATTTCTTTCTATTTTTAGTAGAGACGGGGTCTCGCTCAGGCTGGTTTCGAACTCCCAACCTCGAGCAATCCGCCCGCCTCGGCCTCCCAGAGTGCTAGGATTACAGGCATGAGCCACCGCGCCCGGCCGAGATGAACTTATTTTTATGCTCAGTTATAATGCTACAAAATAATGTTGATCCTTAACTACATGTCAGATTTACTTACATTTTATTTAATTATAACTATAAATTCTTCAGGTATGCTTAGCCTTTATAATTACTCATATAGCGTAATCAGGAAACTCATGGTATTTAATCCTTTCATTTTCACTGATGAGAAAATTCTTACTTAATACAAATGCTTAGGGTTCTAAAAACCTACTATCTAGCTATTCAGTAGCTATGCCGCAGTGTCCCATGGAAAGCTCTGTCCAGTGGAGACCTGATGCAACAGGAAAGCCAGTGGCTCACATCAAGGAAGCAGTCCCATGGTATGCAGCCCCACTGCATAGGAGTCGAACTCTTTTAATGCATCTTCCTAAAATCCATTGCTTATGAATTAAAATTTTAGTTCAATTAAGCCAATAAAAGTAGAAAATAAAAACTTTAATCGTTACATAAAATCTAGATTCCTAACCAGATGATAAACTTTGATAAATCAATGATATCCAGATCATGACTTTAAATTCCCATTGGTCCATTGGACAATCAACATATTACACACATGCCTACTCGCTTCAGCTGACCAAGTGTGTGGCCACAGTGCCGAACTAAACATGGAGAGGAAAGCTGACTTTCAGACAGCCTGCCTTCGGTGTTCATTTGAAACAGCTTTTAAGCAAGTACAATCATGACTGGAACTTAACCAAACAAAATTTTCTAACTGGACATGAGAGATTATTTGAGCAATATAGAAGGACATTGCTAGGTGTGCTGGGGAGCTTACCTTCTGCCAGTATGAAATGGCTCCACAGAGACTGTATATCGTTTAGCTAAAGGATACTATAGCTCAGTGACCATTCCAAACTTTGCCATGCCCTCTCTCTCACATATCATTCCCTCATCCTTATTCCCAGTGACCTCACTAATTGACTAATGAAAAATTAAAGTTAAAAGGCATAAGCTGCTCCCCTTTCCCTTGGCATTTAAACATATCTACTCTTCCATCCCTCCTTACTTCCAAAGCTGGTCCCTGTATCTGGGCCCTAGCCTCATTCATTCTTGCTTTCCCAGGGCCTACCTTATTCTCTTAGTTATTAGCTCTTTTTCTAAAATTTGTTCTTTCTTCATTGGCTCCTTCTGGATTGCTTTCAGACATGCACACGTTTTTTTGTCCAGAAAACATCACTTGTTGTCCCCTTAAGCCACCACCTTCTCTTCTCAATCCTTTCATTGCCAAACTTACATAAAAACAATTTCTCTTGTATTTCACACTATCACACCACAAGTGCCTACAAAGTAAGAACCATAATGTATGTTAATTTATATCTGTCAGGTGCCTATCACAGAATAATATAGTGAGTGGGGCATAGACATTGGAGCCTAACAAGCCAGGGTTCAAAGTTGGACTCACTAGATACTGTTGATTGACATTGGGTAAATAAATATCTTGATCTTGCTGATCCTAAGCTTCCTTGGTCATAAAGGGTGATGATAAAGCCTCTCTTGCAATGCTGTAGAATAAATGAGATTATGTTTATAAAAACCCCTAGTATGGTGTCTGGCACACAGTAGGTGCTCAGAAAAGCTGGTTCCCTTCCCATCTCTACTCCTGATAGGGATTCAAGTGTTTGTCAAATAAATGACTGAATGGTCTCCTGCATGTTTCAGATCAGCATTCAGTGGCATGGCATCCACTTTGTTCTGTTTGATTCTTACTCTTTTCTTTGCCTTGTGTGTTTCAGGTTCACAACCAGTATCCAACTGAGTTTGAATTCAATCTCTATTACTTGAAGTTCTTGGCTTTCCACTATGTGTCTAATCGCTTTAAAACATTTCTCCTGGATTCAGACTATGAAAGATTAGAGCACGGTATGTTTGTATGCCCTTGTTCCATCTTTTTGTTAGTTTTACATGTTTTTAATGAAAACTCTGATAATGTAACTACCCCCAGGTTTGACAAGCTCAGAGAGTTTAATTCTGAACTACGAATATAGAATGGATATGAATAAGCGCACAGATTCTGAGAGTATGTGCTATGTTAGCTTTTAGCAACGGCAAGTGGTCATTCCTGTAGCACTTTTATAAAGTTAAATCTCTTTATTAATTTGATGCCTCAAAGTGATATCACTGTTTTTGAGAAAAATTTTACTAATAGTTTTTCCAAGCCTGGAATAATCTAGTAGGAAGAGGCAATTTGAATAGCAGTTAATGCCCTGTACTCTGGAGCAAACAGACAAGGGTTAATTCCTAGCACTGCCTACCAGCTGAGTACTTTGGGGGAATTAAGTACCTCTCTGAGCCTCAGTTTCCTCATCTTTAGAATGAGGACAATAATAGCAGCCAACCCCCAAGGGGCAATGCTAATCACATGAGGAAATAGTTGGAAATTTCTTAGCACAGGTGCTAACACATAGTAAGTACTCAATAAATTTTAGACATTACTATCATTGTTAAAATTTTAAATAGTAATAATAGTTGTAAAGAGTAGATTCTGAAAGTCAGCCAACCCCTGTGAAAACATTTCCCAAGGAGATTTTACATTCTTACTTTTGTTATTATTACTGGAGGAGGGGATGGGAGGATATTCATGATTATTTTTGTTACTAAGATAAGCAAAGAAAAAAATCAGCTATGTTCAGTACATTATTATTGGAGTAATCATAAAGAGGATTCTTTCAGTTGCAAGAAAGTATTTACTGATGTTCTCAGTTTAAACTCTGAAATGAAGAAACACTGCTTTCCAGGACATGCTATTGAAATCATCTCATATGATATTTCATACTTTTGTTAAGAGAAGCAGCACTGGTGAGACCATCTCCCACCTTGCTTATACTTTCAGATCTTTGTTGACTCATGGAGTTGTCATTCTTCACATTACAATCAGAAAGCTTAATTTCTTAACCTCTGTGGTGGCAAAGTATTAAGTAGAACTGGTTACAGCTGCCTCTGGCCTTGTTGTAAGTGAACTGACCGAGTACCTGGGGAGTCACCTTGTCACTCAGCTTTATCACTAAAAGGAAAAACTTGCAAATGTTGATGTGAGTGAAGTACAGGTGTTTGTCTCTTGAGTAGTTTGTTTTGTTTTTTAAATAGAGCAGTTTGTTTTGCTAAATTAAGCTGATCAGCAAATTACCTTAGCAGCACAGCAGATGTGGCCAAAGACAGGGCTTCTGCTGTAGTAAATGATGGTTCCCTTCATTAGAGAAACAAGGTCTAGCACAGCAATTCTCAGACTTCACTGAACATTGGAATCATGTGGGGAGATTTTAAAACTTCCAACGATTCTTATCTTGTGCTGACTTACATATGAAGGTTTCGAGTATTTTCTCATTAAGCATGATACTGGTTTTGGTGCTAAACTTTACTCTTCTGTTTTTAATCATGTTACAGAAGTGCCTGTGTATTTAGATGCTGAATTTTATCTAATGGCTTTTCAGCGTCTATGGTGATCTTTCAGTTTCTCTTTTGATCTATTCATGATGTAATATTCTTTTGATATGCTGCTGGGATTCTTAATATTTTATTTAAGATTTCTGCAACAGTATTCATAAATGAGATTAATATATTTCTTTTCCCTTTTTAATGAGTTATTTTTATTGGATTTTGACTGATCTATTACTACTGGCTTAATAAAAAGAATTTTATCTATTGAGGTTTTTAATATATAAATTAATTAAAAAAGAAAAAAACTTCCAATATCCAGGCAACACCCTCAATCAGGTAAATCAGAATCTGTATGTCCAGGCATTAACAGCTTTTAAAGCTCCCCAGGTGAGTCAAATATGCTGTCAAGGCTGAGAACCACCACTGGTCCAATGGGTACAGCACTGGCCTAAGGGTCAGAAAATGTGTGTGACTTTGGGTAAATTACTTCATCTCTCTGAGCATCAGTTTCCTCATCTAAAAAACTGAACAAGGATTGTGGCCCTGCTCATCACATAGAGCTGTTGAAAAGATTAAATAAAATGATGTGGATAAAAAGATATGTCTGGGGTATATTGAAAGATTATTGTGATTATTTGAAAATGTAATTATTTTCATCATGCATCCTAGACATGCTTTCTCTTAAAACATATAAGTATGCATTTAGAATCCTAGAAGGTAAGTCTGAAGGGTCCACAGATCACCTATCCAGCCCTCTCTCAGGATGTTAGGCCACCCACCTAATTAACATTAAAGAAGCCTGGTTTGTGTACTTAGTCCAGAATGTGTTGCCTACTTGAAGTCTGTTCCCCGTTATGTTTGGGTAGACACACTAGTTATCAAGCCTGCACAGTGAAACACTGTTTAGGGCCAGCGGTGGTAACTATACCTGCCAAGATCAAGAATTGGAGCGTAAGGCATCTCAACCACTGCTGGTGGAATTCATCAGTCATAACTTTTAAGATTTCATCAGAAAAGCCTAAACAAAATGAACTCTTCTGTGTCCAAGAAGATTAATATCACATACTGGCTTATAGCGCTATAATTTGATACAATTTCACACTAGCTATCTAATGACTCAAGCTATTCCCTATATGTGTACATGTTGCTGTAAGCCAGCCATATGGGCATTACAAGAAAAGTCCAAATTGGACTTGGTTCCAATTACCAGTTGTTAACACGGCTGAGAAGGGGGAGGGAGTGCTGCCCTAAGGAATGGATGGCCAGGTATTGCATCTTATCTTCTGGTTTCAGTTCATTCTGTTCCTGTGTACAAAGGTGCCCAGAGCCTATTCCAGCTGGGGCTGACTACCATAGGGCCCTGCAATGTTATCCATGCCTCAAAGCCCAAGGTGGAGCCATAAAAGAGGTGACTTTAAAAACCCACTCCAGGCCAGGTGCAGTGGCTCACAGCTATAATCCCAGCACTTTGGGAGGCCAAGGTGGGAGGATCGTTTGAGGCTAGCCTGGGCAACATAGCAAGACCTTGTCTTTACAAAAAATAAAAAAAAATCCACTCTGACTCTTAGAGCAGTCTCAACTTTGGACATTAGAGACACTTGAATTTTTTTTTTTTTTTTTTTTTTTTTTTTTTGAGACAGTCTCACTTTGTTGCCCAGGCCAGAATGAGTGCTGTGGCATCAGCCTAGCTCACAGCAATCTTAATCTCCTGGGCTCAAGCGATCCTACTGCCTCAGCCTCCCGAGTAGCTGGGACTATAGACATGCACCACCATGCCCGGCTAATTTTTTGTATATATATATATTTTAGTTGGTCAATTAATTTCTTTCTATTTTTAGTAGAGACGGGGTCTCGCTCAGGCTGGTTTCCAACTCCTGACCTCGAGCAATCCTCCCACCTCAGCCTCCCAGAGTGCTAGGATTACAGGCGTGAGCCACCATGCCCGGCCGTGAACTTTTAAAATAACTAATATTTAGGGCCATCCCTGAGATTCCTATTTAATTGATCTGAAGTGACACCTAGGCATTGGGATTTTTAAAAGCCCTTGGTTTTTTAATGTGTGACCAAGGTTGAGAACCACTGCACTGGACCCTACAGTTCAAAGGTAGAGAAGAAAACATTAATCACTCTTGGAAATCCCCACATATTGTAGAATTTTGTACAACCTTGGGCTTGAGACATTCTTTTTTGATAAACTGGTAAAATATTTATTGACTTTTGACTAAGTTATTTCATTCAAAGCAAGACAGCATTGCTAAGAGAGACACCTTTCTGGCCTTTTAAAGAAATACCTCTTGCCTCACCAGGACACATCTTCCTCCCTATTAAAAACAAAGTGGGTTCATGGTCGTAATAGATTGACTGTTTGAAAGGTACAAAGCTTGTATCAGAAAAATCCCTGAAGTACCCTCCTAAGTTCTGCTTTTGTTTTTAAGTCACCCAACGATACAGACCACACCCTTCTGTCATCTAGAGTCTCAGTGACTATGATTTGCGGTATATATAAACTGCTAAGCAAGAAAGCACTTTAAATGGCTTCATAATAAACAACCAGCAACTTAAAAAAGAAACATAAAATTATGTTTTTAACTGAGTTTCATCAAATCAACTCTTAAGTCCTTCCATTTTCTCTTGAAAAATGTGTAGAATGTCTCTTGGCACATACCTCTTTGAATCTAGATACAGATACAGGATGTAGATTGGAAGAATCATTATATACTGCTAACTGCCGAGGAAAACCTTATCAGATATTTTCCTTTCATTTTGATTTGTTTCCATATAGCTGTGACGTTCATTCCTATCTTTAGCTTTGCAGTTATTTTCTAAGGGTTCTATATATATGTTGCTGTTTTTAGAGCCATAAGAAATGGCCACTTTTTTTTATCTGCCCACATACATCATAATTTTAGGCAAAATGTTAATTTATTTAACTTTTATTGTCTTGGGTTTGTTTTTGGATTTACAGGAACTTTATTTGATGATAAAGGAGACAAGCATACCAAGAAAGGAATCTGTATTTGGGAATGTATTGACAGAATGCACAAGAGGAGTCCCATTTTCTTTAACTATTTATATTCACCAGTGGAAATAGAGGTAGAGTAAGAAATCATTCATGTTTTATTTTCTGAATATTTTGTGTTAAAGTTTTCCTTATTTTTAGTATATTAAGCTGTTTAAGCTTTTTCTAAAAATTCTACTAGGTTTCATACCAAAAGCTATTTAAAAGTTTGAGACACTATGGATTTGGGTTGTGATACAAATGGAGATTGTTCACCAAATTCTTGCCACAAAAATTAGGAGCTGGCCTCCAAAACTTGAAGGGATAACTTCAAGAGAATCAAAAAAGCAAGGCAACTTTCCCCAGGAAGAAAGAACTACAGAACTAACAGAATTTGAAATCCCAACAGGTGGTCTAAGCAGAAAAATCTAAAATAGGCCAGGCACGGTGGCTCACACCTGTAATCCTAGCACTCTGGGAGGCCGAGGTGGGAGGATTGCTCAAGGTAAGGAGTTCAAAACCAGCCTGAGCAAGAGTGAGACCCCATCTCTACTATAAGTAGAAAGAAATTAATTAGCCAACTAACATATATATAGAAAAAATTAGCCAGGCATGGTGGCACATGCCTGTAGTCCCAGCTACTCGGGAGGCTGAGGCAGAATGATCGCTTGAGCCCAGGAGTTTGAGGTTGCTGTGAGCTAGGCTGATGCCACGGCACTCACTCTAGCCTGGGCAACAGAGTGAGACTCTGTCTCAAAAAAAAAAAAAAGAAAGAAAGAAAAAGAAAAATCTAAAATACTTTAGGAGAGGCTCCTGTCCTGGGCCCCATGCTTAGGACCCTAGTTTGGCCTTCATCCAACTACATCCTCCTCATGAGGAGTGTAAGAAGCTAAAGGTATATGATTAGATGTCCTTCCTTCATCTAAACCATATTCTGGGCACTTTGACATTCATTGCCCAAACTCAAGCTACTCACCAGGCTGCTTCCCCAAGTCAGTCTCTCAAGCCAGTACATGTATCCTGATGCCTAGAGTTGGCAAGAAGTAGCTGTTTGGCAGAGAGTGGACAGAGTTTGGCTTCATGGGCTGGGGTATACACAAACATTCATGCAAGACCCTTAGAATATAAGATATAGCTGGTGGGGGAGGAGAAGAAGGTCAGGACAAGGAATGGGAGCTGGGACCAGCTCCTCTAGTGCCACCACTTCCTAGTATAAAATTCTGAGGAATGCAAGAATTCTTTATTTGAACCTGGCCTTCCAGGTCACTAGGAAGTTATATTTCTCAAAGTAGGAGGACTAGGACATGTTTTATTTAATAGTTTATCTTGATGTATAACTTTTAAATATTTAGGCATATGGTATTTGAACTTCCATTCATACTCTTGCCCTAGACCCTGAAATGTTAGGGGCTGGCCTATCAGTCAGTAAGCTTGGGGTACTTTGAGGTCAAGATGAAACTATATTTCAGTTTTCTTTAAACAGGCCCTGAAGCCCAATGTAAATGTCTCCAGCCTCAGAAAGTGGGATTACTACACAGAGGAGACCCTGTCCACAGGGCCTTCCTATGACTGGATGATGCTGACCCCCAAGCACTTCCCCTCCGAAGACTCTGACCTGGCTGGAGGAGCTGGGCCCCAGAGCCAGAGGAGAACAGTGTGGCCATGCTACGATGATGTCAGCTGTACTCAGCCCGATGCTCTCACCAGCCTTTTCTGTGTAAGTCAGCTGTGTATAGACACACACCTAGGGGCACCGTAGGCCCCAGAGACACATGAGACCAAAGGAACCAGGCTAAGTAAGACTGATTTACAAACTTCTGAACATAGTTCTCCTTGCTCTGGCCTAGCATTAGAGGTACTCCTGGAGTATGAAAAAACCAGATTTGCTCCCCTACATTAGTGGGGTACCTAGCTTAAGTACTTGAAAAGAATCTCAATAAAAGTGAGTTTCCAGCATTACAAGGAAGCAGTCCAGCAAGTGGAGTAATTTACTCCTTCTGGCAGCTTCCCAGCTGTTTCAGATGCCCGCACAGCCTGAGTCAGGCTTGGGTTATGGCTTTTGTGGGTGCTTTACTTCCTCTGGTTGAAGTGTGGGTAGTTGATGGCCAGATGGGAGTACTGCCAACCACCTTCTTTATGCAAGAAATATTCTGGAGTGAAACCATCCTGGCAGTAGTCACCCTGAGGAATGGTTTTGAGCCCTGATACGGGTCAGACAGTTCCTGAAGAGTCTTCTCCCTCTGGTTTTCTGACCAGGAAGAGGATCCCTCCATGATCGTACTTTCACAGAGGCAGCTGCTATGATCTCCAGCTTCTCTTGTCAGAAGGGATATCCATTTCCTTGGGCATTTCTTGGTTCATTCTTTCCATATCTGGTTTGAGTCATCAGAATGAGGGGCTCCTCTGTCAAGGACAGACTTCTGATCTAGCTCATCTATTAGGGTTGGCTAGTGCTTGATCTTTTGCCTTGGCCATCAGATTTCCCATAGGCTGCCCACGGGTGAGGGTGTTTGGGATATATATATTTCATGTCTTACTATATAAGCTATAAGCTATTCTAGGCAGAAAGGCCTGGTTATAGGCCCTAATAAACCATCTTTGCCACAGTGCAGCACACCAGCTAGAGCTCCCACCACTGTTACTGGGAGACCTCTGAGGCCCATGTCCACCACTCTCTTCAGCTGCCCTCTGGCCACACTACTCAATCTGTGCCCAATACAGAAGCAGTGTGGCTCTGAGGCACATCCTAATTTCTGTCAAATTCTCATCTGTTGGAAAACTCCATTTCTTTGCAGGAAATTGAAAAATTGGAGCATAAATTGAACCAAACCCCTGAGAAGTGGCAGCAGCTGTGGGAAAGGGTAACAATGGACCTTAAAGAAGAACCAAGAGCAGACCGTGTGAGTTGGCAATACCCCTTGAGTGCTGCCTCTGAGCTTTTTGAGGGTGCTAAGTCAGGTGGGGACCACTGTCACAGGTATTAGGACCCTGCTGGGTTTCTGGCTAGAGGGAAGGGCGAAAAGGGAGGAATCATGCCCCGGGGATCCAGGGCAGAAAGCTCCAAATGACTGAATACTTTCTGAGTGTCTCATTTCACCACAGTGACATAATACTTATGTTTCAGAGCCCTGAGTCCAGGGGAAATTACTGGGTTCTTTTCTATCTCGGTGCCTCTGTGGTTTCCGCTGATCATCTGCCACATGAGGGAGAAGTGGAATGCTAAGACCAACTTTGCTCCAGAGAAATAAGCAAAGAGAAAAATTAAAAATATTTTAAAACAGCAAAATATGCTACTTTCATTTACAATCCCTTTTCTGTTTCTTATTTAAGAAACATTTATCATAAAAATATTTTAGAACCAAATACTCTGTTTTCTGCTTCTCATACCCCATTTCTTGTTTCTGATTTAAGAAACATTTAGCAAGCACATAATATGTGCAAGGGACTATGCTTAATAACCACTTCGGTATGAGCGTTGACTATAGTCGACAGCCACAGATGAACAGAGCGTCGACTTTAGCCGTGATATGAAGGTGCGCAGCCGAGCACCAACTTCAGCCGACAGCTGTGATATGACTTTTCTAATTTTTCATTTATCAAAATAAAATTGTGAACATTTAAAAATAACGTAATAAAAACATATATGTATGTTACCTATTCTGATTTACATTACAAGTGAAGCTGCCTGTAAAGTAAAACAAGCTTTCAGTGCTTTCAAGCTTTCCTCATCACACAAGAGCAAAACGGATTCGTCGTCAATGCACAGCACAAACTATCTTGCTGACTACAAGTGCCGACTGTGGGCAAGGTTTCGCGGCCGGTGAGCACCGAGCCCAAGTGGTTAATACCACACACACATTCCCATCCTATTTAATCCATGGTGAAAGAGTGGTGTTCCCCCTTCTACATGAGGGAATAGGCACAGAGAGATCAAACAGCTAGCAATTGGTGGAGCCACCATTTGAACAACATCAGATTGGCTCCAAATGCAACAGAAGGGAAATTGGGACAGATGACTGTTCTGAAGAGCATTTCAGGAAGAGGTCAGTAGGGTCAGATGTCACAGAGAGGTCAAGAAAAATGGAGTGTAGAAGAAAACCTTCATGGTAAAAGGGGACCCTCTCCAGTGCTGTCTCTTTAGTCTTCAAAGGGCAACTCGGGAGCTGTTATCAGACCACAGTTGGCTGATGCCCTAATACTTTTTTCTCAGAAAAATAAAATAGTTTCTTGACTTTTTTTCTGATTATGAAAGTAAGGCATATTTATTTTTTTAAAGATAATACACGGAAAGTTATAAAGTAGAAGATGAAAATCACCCACAATTTATAACCTAGAAGTAAACCACTACGCTATCAAACTTGTTTTATCATTCTAAACCCACATATAAAAGGGATTTACTATGCATAGTATTTTTAAACCTGCTTTCTTTTTTGCTCAACATTGGCATACATGTCCTTCCATTTGTCACTGTGTATAAATTGCCATTGTCATTTTTAATGACTGTCTAGAATTCCATCGTATGGAAATACCATAATTTTTTCAATCTCCCCTAATAATGGACATTTAGGTTGTTTCCAGTTTTTTTACTATTATAAACAACTCCAGGATAAATATCTTTGAACATGCATCTTTGTTCATTAGTCTAGTTTTTAACTTGAGGTAAATGTTAATAAATGAAATTATTGAGTCAGTGGCTTAAAGTGTTTATAAAGCTTTCCTAGTTCCTGTTTTATCTTTTTTAGTCCCAAAGACACCCATCAGGTTCCCCAGGAATTATGTCTACCAACCTGCCTTCCTATCAGAAGAGGTCTCTGCTGCATCTCCCAGACAGCAGCATGGGGGAGGAGCAGAATGCCAGCATCCCCCCATCCAATGGAGTGGACCGAAGGGCAGCCACGCTCTACAGCCAGTACACATCCAAGAATGATGAAAACAGGTGACCCGTTGAGCCCTGCTGGGCATCCTAAAGACTCCCCATGCCGCCTGAGGCTAAACCACCATCCCTTCAATAAGCAAACCTGAAATGTTTTTGCTTTAATTCTTTAATGCTTTAGATGGTTCTTTGAAGAACAAAAATCAAAATTTCAATTAAAAATAATGCCAAGAAGTTGTAGTTATCTGTGGTTGAGTCCTGATTGTTATTATCTGTCTGCCAGAGCTTTTGAGGGAATCTGTGTTAGTCAGTGGCAAACATTGGAAAACCAGCTTATGCTAGCTGAAGCAAAAGGAATTTACTCACATAAACTAGGACAGCCAAGGCATGCTGGTTTCTCCTACAGCATCTTCAGGCTGCATCTGTCTCCCAGCTCTGCTTTTCCCTTTGTCAATCAATCCCGTTGTGGCACAGAGGTGGCTACTGATAGTTCCAAGCCTCACAAATGTGGTAATCCCAGCAGAAAGAGGCAGTCTTTCCCCAAAGGTCTAGGAGAAAAATTCCAGGGAGAATTCTGATTGACTTTTTTGGATTATCTGAGAGAAGTAGATTTGTCTGATTTGACAAACAGAAACAGACATCCCTTTCCAGAATTTTTTTTTAATGAAAACTCAAAATTAACTGTCCTCTCATCATTTCTTCTAGGTCCTTTGAAGGAACGCTTTACAAAAGAGGGGCTTTGCTGAAAGGGTGGAAGCCTCGTTGGTTCGTTTTGGATGTAACAAAACATCAGGTAATACTGTTAAAGCAAAAGAAATGACTTTTGTCTAGGCTAGTCTCAGTTCCTGGGTATTATGCAGACAGCAGACAGATACATTCTTCACGTAGAGACTGCTCTCCTAGCACCTCTCATATGCAGTCGGGGGCTCTTCCAGGGCTCCAGATGTCCCTGAGCAAGGACAAGTACCCTTCTGAGGGAAGTTCAGGCAGAGGCTATAACAGTTGAGCCTAGAGCATAAAGAGCAATAAAACTCTTTTTTTTTTTTCAAAGCTTAAATATCTCCTGCTGCCAGCTCTTAAGACCCAAGTCAGAGAGCTCCTGAGGTTTTCAGCCTATTATATACATACCACATACACATACAAGGTACAAGCCTGTACCTGTGAGCACTCCCCAAAATACAGATTGCCTTCATTCTTGCAGCTGTGAAAGCATCCGTTCAAAACTGAGGTGAGGGCATTAATTTACTTAATATCACTGTACTGCTCACTAGAAGACACAGTTATCCCTCAAAGATGGCAGCAGTAGGGGAGCAGAAGGAGCCCTGAAAGAGGCAGAAGGGGATGTGCTCACCTAACCTGAATTCACAGTGGGCAGGTACTAGACTGGACCTTGCTAACTATGTCAGGAAATCTTTTGCCTGTTGTTAGGTTCTGGACTATTGCTGTAGCAGCCTCTGCAATCCTTAGCATCATAATCTTTGCTCCAGTCATCTCAAGGGAGAGTGATTCCTACGCAAACCTCCAGCAACTCTGTACCCTTCACTAGTGAGAGTTGCATGGCCTTCTGTATTCTGACTGCAGGCCTTACTCCACCTTGAAACTGACTAGTCAGCCTTGATTCTCAATGCATTCATCTATAAAATAGAGTCTTTTGGGAAAGACCTGAACTGTTAGCACTATATTGTACTATAGTTGGACCTGCATCTAGAATACTCCTTCCAGATGAAGACTCCTTCCAGATGAAGACTCCTTCCTGATGAAAACTGTATTTGGGGGCCACTTTTTCCTCCTCATAAGGGGCTTCATGAAGATTACACAGAGTCTTTGTGGGAGAATATAGAGAATGTATTTTCAAAAATACAGATGAAAGCCCTTTTTAGGAGGCTATCCTTTAAAATTACAATGTCTCTGAAATCATAACACCTACACTATGTAGAAAAGTTCTATTAAACCACTAAATATAACAGAAGAATGTCATCATTTTTCTGTAATTTATAATTACATTTATACTAGCATTCTTACCAATATTTTGGACTTCTTTAACATGAAAGGTATATAGTTTTTCTATTTAGCCCTATTCATACCAAAAGTCTGAGGCCAGAACCACAGTATTGGAAGCACCAGACACATTCTTGCCATGTATACCAGAGTGTGAGATCCACAGACTGTAGACCAATAAGTCTTGTTCACCAGCAGTCTCTTTAACTTTTAAAAGTACTTTTTCATTTTTTCTTATTCCAAAAGAAATACATGCCAAATTCAAACATTTCATACAGATCTAAAAGTGCCCCTGTGCAGTCAAATGTTAAATTATCTATTGTGGTCCTCAAAAATCATTTTATACATACATGTTCTTTGGCAACTTTTGGCTCTTTGCTTTTTTAAAATAATGTATCTTGAATAATTTTCCTACTAGTTCATATAGATTTTCCTTATTCTTTTTGAAAAGCTATATAGTATTCCATTTCATTGATGTACTTTCATTTAATTAACCAATGCTCCATTGAAAGACTAGTATTTTTTCTAATGTTTAGCTGATAAAAACAGTGTTGAAGGAAACCTCTTCATTCATGTACATCTGCATGCTTGTAGGAGTGCTTCTGTAGGATAACTTTTTAGAGATGGGAAACATGTTTCAATAGGCATAAACATTTTAAATTTTAGTTGATACTGCCCTCCAAAAAGTTTCTAACAAATTATATTCCCACTGACAGTATTTGAGAGTACCAACTGCCTTACTGGATATTATCAGCCATTTTGAATAATTCTTAATTGCTTTTCTTTGATCAGAGAGGTTGATCATCTTTTCAAATATTTATAGGTTATCTATATTTCTACTGTGACTTGCCTTTTGAGATCCTTTGACCATTTTTCTACCATCTTTTTTTTTTTTTTTTTTTTTTTTTTTGAGACAGAGTCTCACTCTGTTGCTCAGACTAGAGTGCCATGGCATTAGCCTGGCTCACATCAACCTCAAACTCCTGGGCTCAAGCGATCCTCCTGCCTCAGCCTCCCGGTAGCTGGACCTACAGGCATGCTCCACCATGCCTGGCTAATTTTTTCTATATATTTTTAGTTGGCCAATTAATTTCTTTCTATTTTTAGTAGAGATAGGGTCTCGCTCTTGCTCAGGCTGGTCTCGTTTGAGCAATCCTCCCGCCTTGGCCTCCCAGAGTGCTAGGATTACAGGCATGAGCCACCATGCTCAGCCTAGGTTTATCTTTTTTAAAATCAATTTCTAGAAATTCTGTACATCTTCTAAACATGAATGTCTATATTTAATTTTTGTTGTTAGACTTAATTTTATTTTTTAATATGTAATACATTTATTTGTTCAAATTTCAAAAAGTACATAAGTCTTTTTTTCCAATCCTTTCTCCCAGCTACCTCGTTCTTCTTCCTAAAGGCAGTGTTATTTTTTGTGTATTCTTCCAGGTACAGTTTAGCATATATAAGTCAGGAAAGTATTCAAATAGTTTGAAAAGCTATACATTTTTCTCTTTTTGCATTTCGTATGTCTCATCTGTATCCTTTTGGTTCCAGCTACGATACTATGACTCAGGTGAGGACACAAACTGTAAAGGCCATATTGATCTGGCTGAAGTAGAAATGGTCATCCCTGCTGGCCCCAGCATGGGAGCCCCCAAGCACACGAATGACAAGGCTTTCTTTGATGTAAGTTGATCTTCTCTTTTCCTGGCTCTGCCCTGCACATCACTCCATCTGCCTCCAAGAATTATGGGGTCCTCAAGAGCACTTGGTGACTGCAGATGGATGACAGGCCCTTGGCTGTAGGAATTGCTCCTGAACTTGAATTTAGCACTCTTGATTCCCAACAGTAACCTCTCTTGCTGTCCCATGTCTCTGAAAAGCTGCAAATTGCTTTGCACAAAAGGAATCCAACCAAATATGGAAGTAGATGAACTCCTTGTTAAATGTTAGCTATTTCAATTACTGCCTACTTTCAAGAACAGATGCTACTTCTCTCTGTATTCAGTGGTCTTCATCCTTGACCATCCACAAAATACTACCCTTGGTCACGCATGATAACTCTATGCCCTAATATCTTCAGCAGCTGTCAGGTGGGCCTTGGGGCATTTTACAGGCCACATGATAGGAGGAGACTTAACTAGTCCCAGGAGTCAAGCAGGGCCCTATTCAGGCCATAAGGCCATTTCCCTGACTCTGGGCTTCCAGTATGGCTCCAGGTAAAGAAAGGAGACACAAAGGCCAACTTTATGGTGCAGATGAATCCCAGGCTTCCCATTGGAGCACAAGGAGCTTCCTCACCTTTTACTGTGCTGGTGCAGTGCATGGGAGAGGTCAGAGGCTCCAGCCATTCCTGACCCTTCCTCCTTAGTCAAAGAAGGGCCCTTTTTCTGCCAGTACCCTTCTATTAACATCCCCTTTAACTTGGGGGACTAGAAAAGTGAAGTGACTATAAAGGTGGTGATGTATGGTAGTACAGGGATAAAAAATACAGAGGTATGGAAAAAGAAGATCACAGGGACTGATTTGTCACTTACCCAAAGCCACAAAACAGCCCTGACTTTCATCTCTGGTTCTCTGTCATTTGGTTTTGTAGCTCAAGACCAGCAAACGTGTATATAACTTCTGTGCCCAGGATGGACAGAGTGCCCAGCAATGGATGGACAGGATCCAGAGCTGTATCTCTGATGCCTGATGCCCATGGTCAACATATGCAGAACAGGTAGAGGAACTTGGGCTGTCCGACAGGAAAAAGAAAAGCCTTGAGGAGCTAACCACAAGTCATCCCAGGACCTGAGGTTCTCCTGGCCAGTCTTACCCAGTTCCCTCTGGCAGCAATTGCTATGTCTACTTAACCTGCAAGGGTATGTCACATAGGTCTGGTCAAGAGCCTGAGGCACTCCCTATATCTTGCACTAAATTGTTCTAACAGGGTCTTAGTGGTTAGGGATCAGAAGATGCCTCCTGAGCCAACTGTCACCTGCCCCCAGGCAAAATGGCTACCACCTACCTGGGTCCTTCTTCATGAAAGCTAGTTCATTTTTGTTCTCCAACATCATAATTTGCTTGGAGAGCTTTTTAACAAGCAAAAATCGAAACCCTCCAAGATTATCTCATATTCTACACAGAATAGGTTTCCCATCAGAGGTACCTACTTGTACTGCCTGACCTTGGAGATGCTCCGTTCTCTGGTGCTGCCAATAGGTGCTTCTGTCTGCCATTGGGGTTCACAGCAAAAGACATCATTGCTCAGTGGCAGGCAAAGAGGGAGCACACAGGATTATTCCAATGGAAAAAGATTATCCAGGGAATGATGCAACAATTAACAGGCAAATGCAGGAAAATACTGCTTCCAAAACACTGACTTCTCTAAACTAGGAGTGCTCTGAGGATCCAGGGCCTGTGTTCCTGTGTATTCTTCCGCTCCTGGACAGCTTCTTACACAAAATAACATGCAAAAAGCTGAATGCACTAACCCATAAAACAAACACTTGCACTGAACTCCTAATGAAGATGTTGGGAAGACAGAGGCCATCTATTTGTGACCACACACACCTGTGACAAAGGCTGTGTAGACCATAGTCACACTGTGGCATGACTGGATACCCAAACAACACTTCTGCACATGAAAAGTAAGAACTGTCTTTAGATTTTTTAGATTTGATAACCTTGTGTTTGTTCAGATAACCTTGTGTTTGTTCAGTTTAAGATTCAAGGAATGCTGTTTGCTTATTATAAACAGAAACAGCATCTCCGCTACAGCCACTGACACCAATTGGAGTCATAGGTAGCTAGATCATTACATTTGTTTTGAAATGTTAATATGTTAAATACTAAACTAATATTTCAAAAATATGTATATATGATTTCTATATCCTTGTTTTTCAGATAGCCTGCTTATAATTTAATATAAACTAAACTGATTCATTTATAAGATTTCAATAACAAAATGGTTCCCTTTTTAAAAAATAAAAAATACTTTGTAGATTAAAATACATTAGATTTTCAAATTTAAAATCATACACTAGGAAATACAATTGTGTTAATATATAAGAAATTGGGGTATAATAAGAATGAAGGACTTTTCTATCATTTTCATTTTATAAATTGCCACCTGTGAAAATGGTTTTTGCACATTATTTGTATTTTTCTTTGTATATGAAATAATTTTTTGTACTTTGTAAAATATGGATCCCATTGTACCTTCAGCTATTTCAGACTGTACACAGTGCTTCTTTTGTAACTGGATTCTTTTAACTTTCATGAAGGCATTGCATTGCCTTACATTCACTAACCATCTTGAATTAAATCGATTTCTTATGAAAAAGTATCCCTCATTCACTGTGAAATAAAGTTCATTCTGCAGTCCACAGCACTCAAGGAGGGTAACGTTCAGGATACATACATGGGACTAAAGATTCAAAAATAAAACAAAGCATGACCTACTTTGTGCCTTGGTTCTGCTGATGTCATCACTGCCCTTTGCTCAGGAAGTGACCAAGGATGCTGGACATGCTGACATGAGCTTCTGGGTTCTGGACACACTTCTGCTGAGTTTAGATTAAGAGATGTGAGGCCAAGATTCTCACTTCCACTGCCATTCCCACCACAGCTCTAATAAGAGACTTAACTAATTTCATACAGTAGCTTATCTCTTCTGGGTCAATTTTACCACCTACGGTAATGGCAATCTGTGAAAATTTTAGGCTTGAAACTTCTTTTTTTAATGAGACAGGGTTCCTGCTCTGTTGCCCAGGCTGGAGTGTAGTGGCACAATCATAGCTCACTGTGACCTTGAACTCCTGGGCTCAAAAGCGATCCTCCTGCTTAGGCCTCCCAAAGTGCTGGAACTACAGGCATGAGCCACCTCACCCAGCCTAGGCATGAGATATTGAAGACTGGTTGGGTAGCAGATTTTTCTGCTTCAGGGAACTGTTAAAACTGCATAAATGAATGACCAGTGATTGCAGTTTTAGACAATACTTCCTCTAGTTAAGCCCTTGGAATTTACCTCATGTAGACAGCAGGGAATGATGGTTCTCATCTCAGGGCTGAACCTTGAAGTCCTTGGACATCCAGGAACCCTCTGTGAGCCAGGCAAGAAGGTCCCCAAGAGCCACCAAGGCTCCAGGTTAGGCAGTGACATCCCCTTCCTTGAGCCTTTAGGTCTCCTCAGTCCTGAGGGTACATTGATCCAGCCAAAGGCCCTCAAGCCCTTTACTTGGTCCTAAGGCCTCTCTTCCTAATGGCTGGCCTACCATCATGCCCTGCTGTGTCCCTGAGATTCAGTCAGGAGGGAAACAACTGGGACTGCGGGTCGAGCAGGCGCTGTGTTCACTGTATTGGCATCCAGATGCCCTTCTTTCCTCAGGTCTTAGCTGTGAAGGGGAGAAGGACATAGAGTTCCAAGGGAGAAAGACTCTGGCACCCTACAAGAGTCTTAACAGGGCTCCTCCTTACTTGTGGCTCCTGTGACAAAACCTCTTTCTACATCTGGGCTCTTGAAAGATGCAGACACAAGGAACCATATTAGCATAGGTCACACTTCCCAATCCTGTTGTCCCAAGTCCTTTAATCTCACCTCCCAAATCTCTCTATCCTACTGTCTCCACTCCAGAGCTACAGCCTAAACTGTTACGGCATGGCAGGTTTGGCTCTCAGTGGAAATTAGCATTTTTATTTTTAGGTGTTTCATCAGGAGTTCTTATAAGAGTTATTAAGTAACCCCATCATCCCATAAAGAATTTCTGAAACATTCCAAGCTGATAACCAGGAACTGCCCTCCGCAATGGCAGCTGAAGCTATTTAAAAAAAAAATTTTTATTTTTTTTTGAGACAGAGTCTCACTGTCTTACCCAGGCTAGAGTGCCATGGCGTCAGCCTCGCTCACAGCAACCTCAAACTGCTGGGCTCAAGCAATCCTGCCTTAGGCTCCTGACTAGCTGGGACTACAGGCATGCGCCACCATATCCGGCTAATTTTTTCTATATATTTTTAGTTGGCCAATTAATTTATTTCTATTTTTAGTAGAGATAGGGTCTCGCTCTTGCTCAGGCTGGTTTTGAACTCCTGACTTTGAGTGATTCACCCGCCTTGGCCTCCCAGAGTGCTAGGATTACAGGCGTGAGCCACCACGCCCAACCTTATATGTACCTTTTCTTAAAGTAAAAAGAAATAGATTAAAATTTTAATATATTTTAGTTGTGGGTTTTTTGGGGTTTTTTTTGGGGGGGTTCCCTCTTTTCCTCAGCATTCAGTCTATCTCCCCTGTAAAATAATACCCAGCTCCTGAGTCTCCTTATCCCTCTTCATTTCCATCCCGGTGTTTGTCCATTTTATCTTTTTTTTTTTTTGAGACAGAGTCTCACTTTATTGCCCAGGCTAGAGTGAGTGCCGTGGCATCAGCCTAGCTCACAGCAACCTCAATCTCCGGGGCTCAGTGATCCTACTGCCTCAGCCTCCCGAGTAGCTGGGACTACAGGCATGCGCCACCATGCCCGGCTAATTTTTTTGTATATATATATTTTAGTTGGTCAATTAATTTATTTCTATTTTTGGTAGAGACGGGGTCTTGCTCAGGCTGGTTTCGAACTCCTGACCTTGAGCAATCCGCCCGCCTCAGCCTCCCAAAGTGCTAGGATTACAGGCGTGAGCCACCACGCCCGGCCGGTGCATTTTATCTTAACACTGTTAACTCAGGGTTTTTCAATGTGCTATTGACACTTTGGACTGAATAAATCTGTTCTGGGGGCAGTCCCGTGCATCATGGGATGTTGAGCAGCATCCCTGGCCTCCATCCACTAGAAGCCAGCAGCACACACCCCAGTTGTGACAACCTCCAGACATTCACAAATGTCCTCTGAGCACAGAGTGACTCTGGTTGGTAACCTCTGCTGTAACTGCCCCACCTTTCTGGAATTAGGGGATAAGAAGCCCCGTAGGAAAAAAGTCCAGATTAGAGGGGCTCCTGATGAAGACTCAATTAAATAAATTAATCCACTGTTACCCCCACACTGCCTGGAGCTCTTGGAGCTCCAGCTAAATTGAAGGAGAAGGGGGTCCAATGAGGACTCTACACCACAGCTCACACACAGCAACTGCCCACAAATCTACCGGTGAGTAAATAGCCAGAAAGCCACTGGCTACAAAAGCTGCCAGCAAGAGTGCACCACCCTCTCCTGAAAAGTGAAGAAACCTCCTGTTACCAGCCTGGTACCCCAGTATTCCATGAAATTAGACAATATTAGAAATCTACTGAACTTCTGATTCACAAACTTCCTTTCCAGTGTCTGGTTCCAGAAATTGCTCAGAACTTCCAAACAGATCTGTGCTTCCACCACGCAGCGCAGCTATTAGTGCTTTAATGGAGGCAAGTGGGGACTGTCTGACCATTTTGAAGACACCAACTAGCATGCTGTCCATGTCAAACGTGTAGTGCCAGGAGACGTCATGTTAGGACGCTTTGTGAAGAGCTTCCTTAAGAATCCACTATAGGCCAGGCGCGGTGGCTCACGCCTGTAATCCTAGCACTCTGGGAGGCCAAGGCGGGTGGATTGCTCAAGGTCAGGGGTTCGAAACCAGTCTGAGCGAGACCCTGTCTCTACTAAAAATAGAAAGAAATTAATTGGCCAACTAATATATATAGAAAAAAAATTAGTGGGCATGGTGGCGCATGCCTGTAGTCCCAGCTACTCGGGAGGCTGAGGCAGGAGGATTGCTTGAGCCCAGGAGTTTGAGGTTGCTGTGAGCTAGACTCTAGCCTGAGCAACAAAGTGAGACTCTGTCTCAAAAAAAAAAAAAAAAAAGAATCCACTATAATTGGAAACCTTTCATTCTCAAAAACAAAAAAGAGGCCGGGCGCTGTGGCTCACGCCTGTAATCCTAGCTCTTGGGAGGCCGAGGCGGGCGGATTGCTCAAGGTCAGGAGTTCAAAACCAGCCTGAGCAAGAGCGAGACCCCGTCTCTACTATAAACAGAAAGAAATTAATTGGCCAACTGATATATATATATAAAAAATTAGCCGGGCATAGTGGCACATGCCTGTAGTCCCAGCTACTCGGGAGGCTGAGGCAGAAGGATCACTCGAGCCCAGGAGTTTGAGGTTGCTGTGAGCTAGGCTGACGCCACGGCACTCACTCTAGCCTGGACAACAAAGTGAGACTCTGTCTCAAAAAAAAAAACAAAACAAAAAAGAAAGGCAGACACAGACTATTGCATGGTGGGAGTCAGGCCACCTGGTTCCTGCCTTAAAAAAAAAATTCTGTACTTGCTGTTATGGGTCATTCTGAAAGTTAGATATTTTTTTCCATGGGGTCAAAAGGTACCTAAGTGTATATGATTCCAAGTGAAAAAAAAAAGGGACAGAAATCAGCTACTGGCAATTTTTCCATTTTCATTTGTGTGTGTTAAATACAGAGACATAAAGCAGGGCCCAGTGGCTCATGCCTCCAATCCCAGCACTTTGAGAGGCTGAGGTAAGAGGATCACTTGAGGCCAGCAATTAGAGACCAGCCTAGGCAACATTGCAAGACCCAGTCTCTACAAGAAATAAGAAAAATTAGCAGGATTTGATGGTATGTGCCTATAGTCCCAGCTACTTATTAGGCTGATGAGGGAAGATCGCCTGAGTTTAGGAATTCAAGGTTACAGTGAGTTATGGTTGTACCACTGCACTCCAGCTTGGGCAACAAAGTGAAACCATCTCCAAAAAAAACCAAGTCAAAATGTTTCCATGAACAAGTTTCAGCAGTTCAACTTTATTATAAATAAACCTGTTAAAATGCCAGCATTTTGATTTTTTTAAACAAATATGCTGTCAACTAAATGGTTGTTTCTAGCATTTTTATCATATAATAGATTCCATCCATTCACTATCCTTTTCTGAGTTGTCCTACACGCAAGTACATATTTTTGTTTTTCTTTTTCTGAATATTTGAGACAGGGTCTTGCTCTGTTGCCCAGGCTAGTCTCCAATTCCTGATCCTCCCACCTCAGTCTCCCAATGTTCTGGGACCGAAGCATGATCCATTTTGCCTGGCTTCACGTACATATTTTTTATGTTGTCTGTCTTCTATGCTATTCCTGTATAAGTTTGCTATTAAAATAAAATTAAACTATAAAAAAAAGTTAATCCACATTTAGTTCTTAGAAGTTTTCCAGTCCCAAGATAAGCATGCAATCAGTGCTAGTAATAACCATTAAGGTGTGGGCTGCACAATATGGCAGAGCCCCCAGGGAGAACCAGGAATCTCTCGGCCTCAAGCACAATTTCATTTTTACTCTCAACCCTCCACAATCCTGACTTACCTTACTCTCAGGGAATCCCCACAGTTCTAGATTCTCCACAGTTCTAGATTCTCCACAGTTCTAGATTCTCCACTTTGCCTCCAGACTGCCTGGATATATTTTAGTTTTTAATAGTGTATTTAACCTAATATATCCAAAATGTCATTTTAATGAGTAAATAATTTTAAAAAACTTAATGAAATATTTTATATTCCTTCTTGATAATAAGCCTTCAAAATCCAATGTGTATCGTACAGCACATCAGTTTGGACTAACATGTTGTCTTTTTTTGAACACTTCTCATATACCATGCATGTCATTTTTCCATACCAGTTTTCTAAGTGGATGTCCAACAATTCAGTTCAATTCTGATACTAATTCCCCAGAGTCAGCACAGACCCCACAGGCTGAGGGCTCAGTCCCATAAGACTACCCCACTTCAGACCCTAGTTGCAAGTCCCAAGGACTATCAGTACTTATGACCGACCAGCTATAAATTGGGGATTCCCAAAATCCTCTCTTCACATTCAATAATTCACTAGAACAAGTCACAGAACTCAGGAAAACACTTTACTTACTTTTACTGGCTTACTATAAGGCAGAGGTTCCCAACCTTTTTGTCACTAAGGGTGGGGGTGGGGTGCAGAGCTCAGGTTAGTTGTTTCCTAACCAGCCACAGACCAGTACCGGGCCGGCCCAGGGGTTGAGGACTGTAGCTATGAGGGATACAACTCAGGAACAGCCAAGGAAGAGATGTGCAGGACAAGGTACGGGGTGAGGGTGCATACCACCTCCCCAGCACCTGACCATTTCACCCACCTGAAGCTCTCCAGATCTCAATGTTCAAGAGTTTTTATAACCCAATCTCCAGTCCCCCTCCCTCCCTTGAGGTTGGGGGGTGGGGTGAAAGTTCCCACCCTCTATTCACTCATTCTGTCTTCCAGGTGACCAGCCCCTGTCCTGAAGCTATCCAGGAGTCTCACCCTGAATTACCTCGCTAGCATAAACTCAGGTTTGGTTGAAAAGGGCAGATTATAAGTAACAAAAGACATTCCTATCAGAAAATTCCAAGGGTTTTAGCCACTGTGTGACAAAGACCAAATGATTTTTTACTATACAGCAACCAGCAATATTTCCACTGCTACGGTACTAGACAATGCAGATTGATAGCAGAGCCTGCAGGGGGAAAGCTAGGAAGCAAGTGCTGTCTCTCTTCCAATTCACTGTATGACCTTGAGCCGTCCCTTAACTTTGCTTGGTCTTTGACTCATAAAATGAAGAACCCAGAATGGTCCATCACTTTGTGATTCCAATTTACCTTGGCAAGGGCTCTGGTTCCAAACTGAGGTGTAAAGGATTTGCTGAAAAAAAATCTAATAATCTAAATCAGTGCTTCTCAAATTGTAAAGCACATGTGAATCATCTTGTTAAAATGAAGATTCTGATTCAGTAGGTCCAGGGTGGGGCTTGACCTCCTGGTTGGTTGGTTGAGACAGGGTCTTGTTCTGTCACCCTGGCTACGGTGCAGGAGCGGGATTCATAGCTCACTGCAGCCTCTCTCCACCCACCCCCCACACACACACACACACAAATGGGAACTATGTGAGGTGATGGATATGTTACTTACCTTGATTGTGGTAATCACAATGTGTATGTATGTGAAAACATCAAATTGTATACCTTAAATATATACAATTTCTTTTTTTTTTTTTTAAGAGACAAGGTCTTTCTCTGTCTCTGGAGTGCAGTGGCACTATCACAGCTCACTGTAACCTCGAATTCCTGGGGCTCAAGTGAATCACTCGCCTGAGCCTCCTGAGTACCTGGGACTACAGGTGTGTACCACCATACCTGGCTAACTTTTGTTATTTTTATAGAGGCGGGGGGTCTCACTATGTTGTCCAGGCTGGTCTTGAACTCCTGGCCTCGAGCAACCCTTCCACCCCAGACTCCCTAAATGCCAGGATTGTAAGCATGAGCCACCACACCCGGCTGACATTCTGTATTTCTAATGAGCTACCAGGTAATGCCAATGCTGCTGGTCCAGGGACCACACTTGGACTAACAAAGATGAGTCTCCATCTGAGAAGCAGATACCAATGGGAGAAAATCAGGAGAGCCTGAAAGACCCAAGAGACCACGATGCAGGCGTGAGCCTTGTGAAGATAAAGAGGAGAAAGGGAAGTTGGGTAGAGGCAGCTTAGACTGCAGGGCAGTTGTAATGAAGTTCAGCAGGGCAGATGAGAAGCTCTCAAGCCATGAAGGGAAATCCCACATCTTCCAAGAATGGGCTGCCTAGGATCCCTGCCACGTGCAATCACTGGCTGGGAGCAGCCCCTGGGAAGCACAGTCTTAGCACAAACAGTAACAGATTTCAGGATACAGCAGCTGGGGCAAATAGTCAATTACAGTCCCTGCAATCAGAGACCTATTTCCTCATCTGTAAAATGTAAGGTTGGGCTTATTTATCCTACAGCTTGCACAGCTGTGACGGTCTTTTTGCATCATCTCTGCAGTCTCTGGCCCCCTCTAAGCCTAAGGGTTGAACAACAGATGCCCAGTCCCAGTGGAGAGCCCCCCACTCGGGCCTCAGCAGATCCACCTCCTCACTCCCCGCAGGTCCCTCGAGGCTCCGCTCGGTGCAGCCCGGCCAGAGGAATGTGAGCCATTCCCGGCATCTCCTCCCCTGTGGCCAGCCCAGAAAGGGGCTGAGGCCTCTGGGCCCTTCTGACAGGAAATTAGCTGGGCCTGGCCTTCCCCACTACCAGCTGCTCTGCTGACCCTGACCCTGTGTTTTCTGAAACTCGATACTGCACATTTCACAGCCTCTTCTCCATTCCCAAGGAGGCCTGGCTGAACTGTGTCTAGCAGGGCCTCCAGCCTGTATGTGGACTGCCTTCCTGCCCTGGCAAGGGCCCAGGCTAAGAGTGGAGCAGGAAAGCCTGCGGCCCAGACCCTGCTATGACCCTGTGAAGCCCTACCCCTCCGAGCAATGAGTCTCCCCACCTCTGAGCTGGGAGACAGATCCCTCGTGCAGAGTGGCTGCAACCTGGGGAACGAGTTGAATGGACACACAAGAGGAGCAGCCAGGAGACCACTTCGGAGGCTATTGCAATGGTCCAGGGAAGGGATGGGATGGGATGGTGAAGATGAGAAGAACTGTGGAGTCAAAAGATACAAGGAAGTAGATGGAGAGACACGGGTGATGGTTTGGCCACGAGGCTGAGGGACAGATGTGTCAAAGGGCCTCCTAAGTTTCTGAGTTGCACAGTGGCATGGATGGTGGTACCCTTTTTGAGATGGTGAACACCAAAGGATAACTGGGGTTGAGGTAGGGAGGAGAAAAGATCCTAAGGTTGGCCTTGGACAGGTAGAGTCTGAGGTGCCTTTCAGATGTCCCAGTGAAGAGGCTGAGTGTTTGGATATCACAGAGCAATAAGCCGGAAATACACATTTGGGAAGCAGAAAAGTAGAGATGGTCCATTAAACCTGAGGACATGGATAAAACTGCCAAGGGAGAGAGGATGGAGTGAGCAGGGTCCAGCCTGAACCTAAGGACACTAATGTTCAATGGTTCACAGAAGAGGATGCCCCTGCCATAGAAGGGACAGAACCAGAAGAATGCTGTGCCAGCAAGGACTGGAGAAGAGTATTTCAAGAAGCAGGGAATGTTCAGGACTGTTGATGCTGCTGGAAAATCTGAACAAGAGGAGGAGTAAAAAATGTACTTTGGATTTAGTGTCCGGAGGTCACTGGTGACTTTAAGGGGTGCTGTTTTAGTGGAGTGAGGCTGGTAGAGGCCAAGCTGTCATGGATGGGAGGCATGTGAAGGGTGAGGAATGGAGGACAGGCCGCCAGGCAGCCAGCCCTGGAGACCTTTCCCTGCACACAAAAGGAGAGCTGGGCAGTGGCAGCAGGAGGAGGTGGAGTCAAAGAAAGAGGCTTTTGTTTGTTTTTGAAGGAAAGTGAGAGTTTAGCATATTTAAATGTTGAGCGAAGCCTGTTCAGACAAGAGGTTGTCAATATGTGAGAAAACAGGGATGGCACACAGAAAAATGTTTTTTGAGAAAGCAGGAGGGCTTGCCAGGGCCTCTTAGCAGGGCAGTGGGTAAGCTGGAGGGAACGCACAGCCCACGTGGAGTTTTCACTGCCGCCCCACAGGGAGGAGAGGGGAGCACGAGTCACCCCATTCTGCTCTGGCCTGAGGAGAAAAACTTCTCTGGGGATGCTGATGTTAAGGAGGTAAGAGTGGCTTCCAGCAATTCAGAGAGCAGTTTGCCTGGGCACAGACAGGAGGGGCTCAGAGGGAACGTCTCCAACCCCGCAAGGCCGGCTCCTGGGCCCTGGGCTAGCTGTGGCACTGCCTCTGGGTGCTCTACATGCCCCACAGCCAAGGCCAGTGCCTTGGCTGCCGTTTAACACATGCACCTTATGGACTCTATTCAACCCCAGCTGAGGAGTGCAGGGGTTGGAGATAGCCAGACATTGGTGGGTCATGATGTCCTAACTCAGGGTGCTACATCCCTGGGAGAAGAGCCATGGGCCCCTAGGCCTATTATGGACATTAGGCCATTGCCAGTAACAGGATGCCTGGAGACCTGCCGGATGCTGCCCTGAGTCCAGAGTCCTCAGATCCCTCCATTCCAGCCTGGCAATACCACCTTGGCTCTGCTGGTATGGGACAGTCCCAAGCATAGCACAGGGCAGTATCTCAGAGGATGGTCCCTAGACCAGGAGCATCAGCATTACCTGGAAACTTACTAGAAATGCAAACTCTCAGGACACACCACAGATCTACTAAATAAAAAACTCTGGGGGTAGGGTCTAGTACCCTGTGTTTAACAAACCTTCCAGATGATTCTGAGTCACCACCTCCATAAGGTATCAAGCCATCCATTTCTCCATTCACTGTCCATCCATTAACCTAAAACACACACATGTTAACCACCCATTTCTCAATCCCATTTAACCATTTCTCAAGCCAACTTAACCATCTGTCTTAGTCAGTTTGGGCTGCTATAACAGAACACCACAGATTCAGTGGCCTATAAACAACAGAAATGGAAATCCAAGATCAAGGTGCCAGCATCTCGATCTGTGTCTGGTGAGGGCCCACCTCCCAGCCCGTAGCAGGCTAGCTGTCGACCCTCCATGTCAACACTGCACCTGTCCATCCAGTCTGATCTGGGGGCTCACCAGCCTACGTGTTGCTTGATTCATGTTACACACATATCTAGTCATCTATTCACTATCTTCACAACCCATTTATGCTGGAAAAGAATATTTAAGCTCTAGTACTCACCACACCCGCCTCCCCTGAGGAAAATGCACACGAACATTTCTTTCTGCATAATGCTTCAGGGTCACATCATGTGTACTAAGTGAAACCAGTTCTTCTCTGGGAAGCCCTGATTAGACTAGGGGCTGGTTCTTGGGATTCCTCAACTAAAGGCAACTGTGTGTGTGTATGTGTATATGTGTGTATAATTTTATATACATATTACATATATAATGTGTCTATATATAGTAGCTCATGTGTGTATTACATATAAAGACATATTATATAGATACAGACCTATCACACACATGCATACATGTATAACTTCAATAGCTTACCATAAAACTCTGCCCAAATACGTTGTCTGTATAGGATAACAGATTTAGCCAATCATACACATTCTCTTCATTCTCCTCCTTGGAGAGTATGAATGTTAGATATTACTGAGAAGTCAGGTCACTTCAAGCTCCAGTTCTATCCTGAACAATGCTAAACTATGTTCCAGTTTTCCATTAAGCCTACTGTATATCTCTGCCTTGAAAGAGTGAGACTGGGAGTGACCCTATAGCTCAGAAGATGTCTGTGCTGCTGAGTGTGCCCCTACATCCCTGCATGAGGCCCTCCTTATCCAAGACAAATGTCAAGCTGCCTCTGCTGGAGGGTGGCGCTAGATGGCCACCCTATATCACACATCCTCCTTGTCCACAGCTGATCTAAGCAGGACCCCCTTACCTAAGGGAAAAACCATGCAAAAGCTGGTCAAGAGAGTATGAACTAAGAGACTGCTACTGTCTTCTATTGAGCCATTCACTCCGTCCTCATCTTACCTGACCTATCAGCAGCTTTGACAATAATCAGGCCCTCTTGCTTCAAACATTTTCTTCACTATACTATCTCCCGGCTTTACTCCAACCTCACTGGCCATTCCTTCTAAGTTTTGGTGGTTATTCTTCTCCCAAACCTCTAACATTGGAATGGGCCCAGGTGTCATTCTTCACACCTGTTTTCTTCTCTATTTACTCTTTCTCCTTAGGTGATCTCATTCAATCTCATGGCTTTAAAAACACCACCTAGAGGGTGATAAGTCCTAACTTATAACTCCAGCTCAGACCTCTTTCCTGAAACCCAGACTTATACATATATCCACTTGAATATCAATAGGCATCACAATCTAAAAATGACTAAAATTAAATTCCTGTCCCTGGACCCTTTCCTCCCCCAAAAGAAAACGCCCTCTTCTTCAGAAACAGGACCCCTGTCTTAGCAGAGGCACTGGCCAAAAATCTTACAGTTGTCCTTTATTGAATTTCCTTTTTCTTATACCCATATCCCATCTATCGGCAAATACCGATAACTCTAACTTCAAAATTTATCCTAACTGGGACCATTTATCACCACCCTCACCACTGCCAAGCCTGGTCCAAGCAGCCACCATCTCTCACCTGGATTTCTGCAGTAGCCTCCCAACTGGTCTCCCTGCTTGCAGCCAGCCTTGCTCTCTCCAGCATACGCTCAACAGAGCAGCCAGGGTGGTCCTTTTGAAAATGTAAGATCATGTCACTTCTCTGTTGAATATCATCCAATGCCTTCCCGTTTCTTGGAGTAAAAGTCTAAGTCCTCACAACAGCTTGCAAAACTCTTCATGATCTGTCCTCTGCCATCATTCTGCCCTCGCCTCCAATACTGCCCCCCATTGTTCATACTACATCAGCCACACTGGCCTCACTGACATTCCTCAAACATGCCAAGAGTTCCTACCTCAGGACCACTGCATTTGCCGTACCCTCTTCCTAGAACGTTCTTCCCCCAGATATCTTCACAGCTCATTCCCTCACTTTCTTTGGATCTCTGCTCAAATATTACTGTATCAGGGAACCCTCTCTGAGCCTCCATATCCAGCAGCAACCCACCTCTCCCTAAGCACCTCCCACACTCCTTACCTTGCATTATTTTTTCCATAGCATTTATCATCACCTCATAAATAACTGCCTATTATCTGTTTCTCTCCATTGGAAAGCATGCTTCGTAGAGGCAGGAACTTTTTGTTCGCTGTATATTTTTCAGCACATAGGAGTGTTGTTGAGGTACAAATAGGCAAATAAATCAGCACTTGGTAAAAACTTGTGGAAGGAATGAGTAAGAGTGGCTCAGAGAATGGCTAATGGGCTATGAAGAAGAAATCCAAGCAGAAGGAGCTAGCTAGAGAGGAATAAGCACACAGGGAAGAGCAGTGAATTGGAAGACCACAAAGTCCTCAAATGATGGACAGAAGAGCTGCCATTCCTGACTTTCCAGGTCCATCTTTATGAGGCCTGAATGTCAGTGCTCTCTGTTGTCCATGATATTCTCAAAATCATTCTCCTCTTTCTTGAAAACTTTTGGTTTCTTTGTTCCTTGCAACAAAAATAGTCTTGACTTGAATAGTTTCTACATACCCTCCCAATCATCTATACATCTACTCATCTGTCTGTAGATCAAACATTCCACTAGTCCATTCATCCCTAGAAGCATCCATCATCCTAGAGCTCACCTATCAACCCATATAACCAAACAACTATCCATCTAGGTGTCACCCTCTCAAAACATCCAGCTAGAGTGGAGCCAGGTCATAAAGGGTCTCAGGACCAGGCTGAGGCAATCCAACTTTGTTGCTAAACAGTGGGGAGCTCTGTGAACAAGATAGATTAGAGCAGGGAGTTCTAAAGGCAGGAAGACCAGTTGGGGTAATATTGCAATATTGTAGATGATGAGTTAGGGCAGAGGCATGGGGCTTGAGAAAAGAAGATTCGAGAGAGAGAGAGAGAAAGGGGAGCAGTCCTGGGAGCAAGGCCAGTCTAAAAGGGCAGGCCCTGCCCAGACAAGGAACTGTCTGGTAGAGGCCCTCGGTTATGCAACCACCAGGCCAGCCCAGGCAGTTTGCCCCAGCTCTCAAGTGGAGCCATTCCTCCGGTACATTCGGCCCAAGCCGTGGGGACAGAGAGTTCCTAGTAAGCCCAACCCAGAACCAGTCCTCTCTGGGCCCACCTGCAGAGCCCTCTGTCCTACAGCTCAAGGCCCTGAATAAATGGTATTTCCCCCACCAGCTCCAGCCTCACGGCTCAGCCCTGGCTATGAAAGCTGGGGCCTCATCTCTATTAATTTCCTTCAAGTCCTCAGAGGCTGGGCCTCAGGCCCAGTGAAGTCACGGGCTGGGAGGCAGCCCTGGCTCCCTGCCCGCCCACAGAGGCTATATTTGGAGCAAGACAACTCCCTATAGACACAGAGCTCAGGACCCACCCCAACCAATCCTGAGTATCCAAGCAGTGTGGTTGTCACTCACGATTTCACTTGTTTGTTCGTTCATTTGTTCACTCATTTATTCATTACACAAATATTTATTGATCCACTAGTATGATGTGGCAGGTACAACAGGATGCATGATAGGAACATATATGCATATGCACATATATGGGTAACTGTGTCTAGGCAGGGATGGCAGAACATACTCTAGGTGTCCTCCCTCTGGATTCAATGATGATGACTCACAATCAGGTGTCTATGGCATCTGTGGGTACCTCTGTGCACATGTGTGCAGGCACGTGCTCTCTGAGGAGGTAGCTATGACTCAGTGGCATGTGGCATCTGGGGGTACCTGTGCGGACTTGTGTCTGAGTGCAGGCACGAGCACAGGCTCTTGCTCTCCAGGGGGTGGGGGAAGTGGCTGTGACTCAGCTGCACATGGTGACTGGGAGCCCACAAGCCAGCTGTGACTTTACAGCCTTGCCTACTTGCCAAGCCAAATAGCCAGTGCTGGGTGCAAACATCTATCACAGAGTGTGCACGGAAGAAGTCCTGCTGGGGAACCTTCAGTAAGCAGGAGACACCCAGCAGTCTAGGCCCAGCTTCATCTGCCCCTAGGTCCCTTGCCTACCCCTCCACCACAAGTACAGAGGTCCCACCTTGCCTCCCTCAACCTCTCCAGTCCTGCCTCCTGGAGGTTCACGTCCGCTCCACCATCACCCCTCACCACCAGCCCCAGGTGCACACACATCAGGAACCAGGCCCAGAGGTACAGAGAGCTGTGACCTTCAAGCTGCCAGCCCAACCCATTTTTCTACCACACCAAAAACTATTCTGTCCCAGCCTTCGTGATTGCTTTTCTCCAACTTCTGAACCTCTGAATCGCAGTCGCAGCCTTACCAAGCACACTCCGGGGACATTTTCAATCCACTGCGGGCCTCCCACGTCCCTCCCCATCGGCCTCTGCCCCATCTTCACCTCTGTGTTCCTTGCCCCTGTCTCTCCCTGGCTGTCTCTGCCCTTATCTGTCCGAGTCTATCTTTGTCTCCTCTCCCAGTCAGGCTGTCTGTAGCAGAGGCTTCACAAGCGTGGAGGTGCTGACAGAGTGGGGGTGTGGGGGAGGACACTCTGTGTCCCTTCTCCAGCCTTATCGGGAAAACTGAAGTCACTGCTCAGGGCTCAGGCTGGAATTTCGCCCTAGATGACCTTGCTGGGTTTGCTGGGGCCTCCGCGGGGACAGGCAGGGTCAAAGGAGTCAGCAAACAGGCCCCTGCTTGCTGGAGCACGCCGCTCCCCCCGCCCTCCGCCCCCACGCTCGTCCCAACAGGCCGCCTCCAGCCGCCTGCGGAAGACGCAGGGGAGGGCGGCCCCGTCCTCGGCACTTGCAGGGACGCGGCAGGGGCTGTGTGCGTACCTGGACTCATGACCGAGGGTGCAGCAGGGGGAAACCGTCACGGGCCTGACGAGGAACGGGCGAGGGCAGCCGCCCCGCTCCCCACACGCCGCGGGCCACGCGCTCCCGCACGGGACGGCGGGAGGCCCTCGAGTACGGGCACCTGGGTTTTGTCTCCCAGTCGCCAATGCCTGAGTCCCCCTGGGCAACTGCCTAGCTCCCTGAGCCTCGCTTTCCGCATCTGCAAATTAGGAACATCACGCCAACCTTCAGAGTGGCGGGAGGTGGAATGAGATCACGTCAGGGCTGCCTCCCACTGGGCGCTCAGCGGCTTCGGCTTTCCTCGCCGCTGCCGGACCCCGCGGGCGCGGCGCACGCCTGCCACCTGGCGGCCGCGCCTGCCTCCCCCGCCACCGCGCACGCATGCGCAGATGTGCCCGCCCCGCCCCTGCCCGTTCCCAGCGGGGGTCTGCACCGCAGTTAGTTTCCCTGGCAGGCGTGAGCGGTTTGCACCCGCTGGGTCTCGGCCATTTGAGGACCTGCCAGGGAGACTCGGGATGGTGAGATTGGCCTTTACGGGGGCGCGGCGCGGGCGTGTGGGGAACCCACGCTCCCATTCAAACCCAAATGTAGGCCGGGAAGGCTGCGCACCGAAACCCCAGCAGATTGTCTCTGGAGGATGACATTACAGCGAGACACTTTATTCTCTTTGCATACCTGCTTTTTCTCGATTTTCCGTATTGGGTATGTATTCCTTGGTGATAGGGATAAAAAACTACAAACAGGGTCTCGCTCTGTCACCCTGGACAACTCACAGCAACCTCAAACTCCTGGGCTCAATCAATCCTCCTGCCTCAGCCTCCCGAGTAGCTGGGACTACAGGCATGCGCCACCATGCCCAGCTAATTTTTTTCTATTTTTTGTAGAGATGGGATCTCACTTGTTGCTCAGCCTGGTCTCGAACTCCTGGCTTCAAACTCTTGGCCTCAAGCAATCCTCCCGCCCCGGCCTCCAAGAGTGCTAGGATTATAGGTGTGAGCCACTGCACACCTGGCCTACAGTTAAAAAAAAAAAAAAATTACATGGAGAGGGAGAAAAGGGGCCTAATTGTCCTGTCCATCAAGGGAATTCTGGAAGTTTTCAGCTTTCTTCATTTGCAAAAAGACACCCAGAGTTCCCTGGGAGAAATGAAGACTGGGACTTGAGCCATTGGGGTTGATGGTCCATTTTTCACATATGCTGGCATTAACTTTCTTTAAGAAGAAAGGTAGGAGGCCGGGCAGTGGCTCACATCTGTAATCTCAGCACTTTGGTAGGCTGAGGTGGGAGGATCACTTGGGGCCAGGAGTTCAAGACCAGCCTGGGCAACATACTTAGACCCTGACTCTACAAAAAATAAAGGGGGGGGGCAGGCATTATGGCACCTGTAGATTGAACTATACACCTGTAGTCCTAGCTATTTGTAAGGCTGAGGCAGGATCACTTTGAGCCCAGGAGTTTGAGGCTGCAATGAGCATTCTAGCCTGTGTAGCAGAGAGAGACCCTGTCTCAAAAAAGTAAATTAATTAATTAAAAAGGAAAAAGTGTCCCTAACCTCAGGATAGGGTGAAGTAGAGGCTCCAAATAGACCAGAAACTCTTGAGAATTGAGGTACTGGCCCGTCGCTATTGTCTGGTTCAAGCTTTCATTGGGCCCAGAGGGGACTAGTTCCAGGATACATTTGAGGACAAGGAATTTATTTCAGAAAAGGGCCAGCATTTGGTAAGGACCTACTTGGTGCCTGCGCTGGAAATAGGGTGATGAGGAGGCTGCCCCTGCCCTTAAGGAGCTCTGGGCTCACCTTTGGAAAAACTCATCAGAGCTGGGGTGCCAGTGGGGAGCCTCACCCCACTGCTGTCAGGCAGATCAGCAAGAACATCACAAATGGCAGTGGAAGTACTGCTGGTTGAGGCCCTGGGAGGGGGAGGGGAGAACAGCTCTGGCCACCACAGGAAATGGCCACCAAGGAAGCCACAGGACCCCTGACAGGAGAGCAGAGATGGGGGTCTTTGGTGGTGTACTGGGAGTTGGCAGTCACAGGCCCTTGAGATCCACTCCACACACTCACCGGGGCCTTCCAAAGATCAGGTGTGACTGGGGAAGTGGGGTTTCTGGGCAGTCACCCTCATCTAGGACCTCATTTGTTCACTCATCCATTCAGACATTTGCCAAGTTACCTGCCTTTGCAAGACACCTTGCAAGTTACAAACCTGCCTGTGGAAATGCAAAGAGAGAGCACCTGAGGTGTTTCCCACACTCTCAGAAGTAGACTTGCATGACCTACCACAGCCACCCGGTAGATTTTCTCAGAATTTGCCAGTTTACCAGCAACACGCCTGTTAAGTGGTCTGGCCCAGCCCAGGTGGAAAGCCCCTCTGCATGTGACTTTCTGAAGAACATGCATGAAAACAAAACACTGGGATGGGCTAGTGTCTCTAATGTGGAGAGACCTCAGCAGGTTATGTATGACAGGTTGCCACCATGTGCCTCCAGGTGTGATACCCTGAGGACACATCGCCTGTGCAGTATTCCTAACCCACTCAAGGTGACACAGTAAGGTGAAACCAAACTAGAGGCAAGGTCTGTTGGACTCTAAAGTCCAGGCTCCTTTCCAACTTAGTGCTCTGCAGGCTGGATTTGGGGCTCAGGGAGGGAGGTTCAAGTGCTAACCACTGGTAAGCCCAGCCTGAAAGGGCAGCCACTCTAGAAAGAAACCATTCCCTCTGTCCTTTAGCCATCTTCCAGCTAGCTGCAGTGAGGAATACAGGGCTTTGGGACTCTGGGGATGAAATCCTCCACCTCTCCACCATTTTTGGATAGCCTGTGTGTTCTTTTTAAATAAGTATTTCAGACTACAAATGCCTTCCCAAATAGCAACAGAGAGACCAGTCTGGCAGTGCCAGACAGCGATGCTGCTCTCATCAGCCTAGACTACAAGGAAAGCGGAGGACCAATGAACACAAGGGTGACAGCAGTCCTGGCACCCCCCAAAACCAGCCTGTGGGCAGAGTCTTCCTGGGGAAGCTGCCCAGGATGGGCCTGACAGCAGCAAAGGGAAAATGTAGAAAGTAGGGCTCAGAGAGGCTGCTCTCTGGCACCTGCATGGTCTGGTCCATGCAGAAATCTGGTCCAAGCAGAAAGGGGGAGAGGTGATGTGAAAGGGATAGGAAAGGAGGACTTCAGTCGGGTAGGGAGAAGGGGGTGGGCTGTGTGGCTTGGGAACTGAACAGAATGGGGGTTACTAGACAAAGCTTTCATCTGCCCACTCCTAAAGTCCCACTGGCCCTCAGCTGGCCCCTGTGGACTGCTGTGGAGGTAGACATAAACAGGTTGTGCACCCGCATTCCTGTGGGTGCACAACCCTAGGAGACATGGCTTGCGTCTGTGTGGTGGGAACAGGAAAATCAGGCTAAGTCCAACCCTGCTTGGAATTTAGTTTCCACCACACATGTACCCACTACCCAGGGCCAAAGACTCAGCAGCCTCAGAAGGGTCAGTGGAAGCTGAGCACAGGACTCGAAAGGGTCCGTGCCCTGCATGTAGGAGTGACTCATGGTGACTAGCTAGGCGGTAGGAGATAGAAACACACTAAGAAATAAAAATGTTTGACACCGAAATGTAATGAAAGGACCAGAGAGGAGGTGGATGGTGTAATGAATAGCATCCTGGATGAGGGTCAGAAATTCCAGTATGGATTTGGCATGTCCCTTTCTAATTCCTTCTCTGCAAGGTGACCGGTTTTGATCAGCTGATCTCTAGGGACTAGCCAGTTCAAGCATTCTAGAGGCAGTGCAGTTACAGACAGTAAACAGCACAAATCTTGAATGTAAAGTTGATAGATTTCTACATAGGTAACCACCACCCATTTCTAGCACCCCAGAAGGTTCAATTGTGTTCCTTCCCAGTAAACAACCACCCCCTCCCACCCTAGGTAACCTCTATTCTCATTTCTAAATCCACAGAATAGCATTCTATATTCTGGAAATTAATATAAATGGAATGATAGAGTATGTGCTCTTTTGTGTATCACTTGTTTGTTCAACATAATGTCTGTGAGATTCACCCAAGTTGTATTCTCATATTCTCACAGTAATATGTTCATTTTCACTTAAGTGTAGTATCCTTTGTCTGAATATATCACAATTAATTTTTCTATTCTCTACTGATGGATATTTGTGTTGTTTCTGGTTTGGGGCATTCAAAGCTGCTGTGAATCTTCTTACCTAAGTCTTGCTGGACTTAAGCCTCATTTCTCCTGAGTAGGTGTTTCTTTGGCTTTAGTAGATATTGCCAAACAGTTTCTCAAAGTTGAGGAGTGATTTTTACAATCTCAAATTGAATATATAAATAAAAGTGGGAGTAGGGGGGAAAGAGAGAAAAGAAATAGATATTCCATAAACTATTCCCAAGAATGATTTTTTTTTCAATAAATTTCAAGCACCAGCCCTGCACTAGTAAAGGTTGTGAGGCATCTCTTCCACACGTCCACATGGCCTGACCTCATTACCTGATCCTCACCCCCCTGGGGCAGCTGTGCCATGCTGGGACTACCCTAAAGGTGCAATGAAGGCTTTGCCACATAGAAAAAGCACCAGTGCTGTATGGGACACATCACCACCTGGGCAGTAAATCTGAAAATGCGTTCCTCACCAGCTGCTGCATGGTACTGACACACCCACCGTGTTTCACCACCAATCAGAAGAAACGGGTATCAACACAGCTTTTACACATCATGCCTGGGCAACCTGCACAGAAAGACTATAAAATATATCCAAAGCAATTCCCTTCGGATCTATGTAGAAAGGCCCTTACAGAGTTTCTGAAGCACAATGCCCCACAGTTGGTGTGCCAAAGCTCCTGCCCCCTGCTCTCTCGCTTCCAGGTGCCCCTCATTTACACCAAAAGAGGTGAGTCAACTCCTGAAAGGAAAACCCTGAGCCTTTTGTGTTCTGCATAATAGAACTTGCCTTTCTGTAGAGCAGGTTTTCTCAACCTCGCCAACCTTCTCAACTAAACTGTTGACATTTTAGTCCAGATAATTCTCTGTTCCTGCGAGGGGGGGGGCTATGCATTGTAGGATATATTACAGCATCCCTGGCCTCTACCCACTCGATGCCAGTAATACTCTCTCCAGTCGTAATAACCGAAAATGTCTCCAAACATTGCCAAATGCCCCCTGGTGGAGGGCAAAATCGCCACCAGTTGAGAACCACTGCAATAGCGAAAGAATAGTTTTAAAAAACACCAACTAGTGTTCTCTCTCTCTCGCCCACCTTCCTTCTAAAAGGGAAAGATCAGTGTTCCAATGCACAATCAAACTGGATTGAGTGGGCCCGCTTAGTCCACAATAAGAGTTTTATCTTGGTAGCCACATAAACCAAAACAAACCAAAAAAAAAAAAAAAAAAAAAAAAAAACACTGTTTGCTCTGGTAAAAGAAAAACTGAAAGGCATAAAAAGAAAATACAGGAAAACAGAGGTAAGAGGATTTGGAGGTAACAGCAACAATGAATGAGAAATCATCTTTGTAAATTCCCGTTTGAGAGCTGACACATCAGCCATGGTTTTGCCCACATTAGTGACTCAAACACCAAACATAAGGCCATAGTCAACTTCTTGGAGTCTAAACACCAACCCTAGTGTTTTTAGGAAGTGTCCCTAAAGTCTTTCTCATTATATAAAAGTAAACATAGATACGCACAACTTTTCCCCACTGTTTTATTAAATCAGTTTGAAATGTATGTTGTTCTGGTATTTTAATTTTCTTACTGGGTCCATTTTACTAAAAAAACATACAAAAACATTTTTAATATATCTTAGAAAAATTAGCAAAAAATTATAATTGAGCATATTACATTGTACAGTGTTTCAATAAGGATGTTTGAAGATTATAAATATTTGGTTTCCTCTCAACATAGCATATCACAAAAATACATTTTTAAAAATTTTTTCATGAATAATTCCTATAAATGATCATATCCCTCCCTACTTACTAAGGAAAAAGGCCTGGTGATGACAAGCACTCAAACACTTCTGAGATTTTCTGTACAGTAATTACAAAAGTAAAACCACCACGGGTTCCATTAGCACTTTGACAGTTGACACCATTTTAAATATTAAGAAGAATTCAGTTAGTATGAAAATATCATTCCAAATGGGATTTACTTTCTTGTGCTTTGATTCGTTAACGTCTATCTTAGCCAAAGCACTATTTTAAAGGATTTTTGCCTCCTGGAGATAGTGCCACCGAAGCCAAGATGTAAGCCAGTAACCCAATGCTTTAAATAGAAAGCTTCTGCACAACCACACAGAACTGCCTGGTCAAGTGAAAGTCCACATGAGACCAGAAAGCAGGCAGTCCTCATGCTGACACCCCAGAGCCAGACAGTGAGGTCCATGGGAGCCTGTAAGCCCCAGGTCATGTTTTCAGTGGTAGCTGTGGCTCAAGCCAGGTTTAAGGAAGGACATTCTGCAAAGGTACAGGGCCTATTTCACCACTTCCCAAAAGTAGAAATTCACATTTTTCCACCACCACCCTCCCTACCATGCACAGGCTATTAAGACTCCCAAACCCATACTGTTTCTGCCCCATAGGTTTCACACAGGTCACAGCTTCTTTGTAAAGTTTCTTTTTCTTACTTTGGAATGAGGGATACTGCAATCCCCTGGTGTGATGTGTACTCAAACCATAAGAAAGTTTCCATTTCTAATCTGGGTCTTGATCTAATATATCTCCCAGCTACTAAATAAAATGATACTGATAAGGAGCTGAGCAGAAACCAGCAGCCAAATTAGCTGTTAAATTTCGAGGGCACATAATACAAAAGATATTTTAGATAATAATCTAAACTTTATAAAGGCAACTATCAGAAATCATTAAATAAAATTACATTTTTATTAAACAGCTAAAAACCTTAAGATAAATTTCTAAAGATCATTTCATTGGCAAATATTTTCCAGTCATAAAAGGTGGTGGTATTTAAGGGATTATATTCCAGTTTCTCCTCATGCAAATAAATACATACATTGAAATCCCTAAACCATATTCTCTAGATGTGTACATCTTTTTGGAATAGCTTCCTTACTACTTTTATGCAAGCACTAGCATAAGACATGTGAGATTCTCTGTCCTCATTTAATACTTGTAGAGAGAGAAGGACTTTTAATTATTCCACTGAATTCAGCCTTTTTTTTTCTTAGCAACAATTGAACTATCCCCAAATTTATTTACAATTTTAAGCATTATTGCTGTCCATGGAGTTACTACTGCCACTTATAAATTATAAGTTGTGTTGGAAGGCTTGGCACCATGAATAATATTCTCAATCCAAAGATAAATCATGTATGAAAACCTTCCTCAATACTCCTTTCAAATCAGATGCAAAGAAACTATGATCCCAATTTCCCTGTTACACTTATTTTTATTGGATAGTTCCACTATTGTCACCCATGGAGGGAGGGAAAAGGCAGAAAAGCTCCCCACCTAACAAAGGTTAACATCATGGCTCAGTAACAACGCATCATTATCTTCATGATGTTTTCAATCTAGCAGACATACAGTCAACCTCCCATTGTCCATATGCATATAATCTGCTTGATAAATTATCCAAATAACTTTTATTTCAAATTAGCGTTTCTACTCCTTAACATAATCCTCTCAAAGCCTGGCATATACTAGGTAGCACATCATTTGCTAGAGAGAGAGTACGAGAGAGAACGAGAGAGAAAATGAGGTTTTGAGTAATGAGCAAAGGGATGTTTTCCTTTGAGGTGTGGGGAAAGGAGATGGGAATGATACAAGCCAGTGTATGATAGGAAAGAAATATCTTAGTAGAAGCTACAAAACCTCCACTGACCAGATCACCTTCCAGAAGGGCAACCAGGAAAGGTAGCGGCACCATGATTTCTCCATCAGAGCACCAGTGGTCAATGGTGTTTCATGTCAATTGGAATGAAATGGCAAGCAGACTGGCCAATCTAGTTTAAAAACACATACTTGGAGAAGGAAACATTCTGCCAAAGGAAAAAGCTGACCACCCAGTCCAAAGAGGTTCTGACTGTCCAATGATACTGAGCACCTATGCCCCACACCCCTCCAAGTGCTGCAGATGATGGAGTTGACTGTGCTGTCTGCACACTGCCTCATTCGGAGAAGAATATGACAGAACTAAAAAGGTAATTTTCAGAAGCTGAAGAAATTTTCAAAGAAAGTAAAGAGCTTGACAATGTTGCCTTTTTCTCTCTCTCTCTTTTCAGAAAGATAAATAGGAAAGCTTCCTTAGGATATTGACCCAATTAGAGGCACTGAAGGAAGAAGAGTTAGAAGCAGCAAAGCCCATTTCTTTTGTCTTTAGCATAAAGCTCTCCTGCCATGCAGTATCTACACAACTGATGTGACTTCCATCACATGCAGTCACTCTGTGGTCTTCTTCCCTTTCCAGTTCTTCTCTCTCTCTTCAAGTTCTGCCTGAGTGAAAGCTGCAGGTCCCCAATTAGTGATCAGGTGAGGGTTCTTTGAACCTAGAAGACAAACATGCTTTAAATATAGGAAATACTGCATTCTTCTATGTACATTATCATTTCTCCACATGAAAAAAATGAAATGTTTCTACTATATTTCTTTTCTAAGGAATATCCATAAATGTCATACCAGCTTAAAAAAAAACAGATGTATACCAGAGGGGATTAACTGGGGGCCTCCTACCTGTTAGAGGGCAAGTTATTCAAGAGAAATTTACCTAAACAGCTTGGTTTTTAAACATTTGGACTAAAAAGGTTGTGTGTGTGTGTGTGTGTGTGTGTGTGTGTGTGTGTGTGTGTGTGCGCGTGTGTGTGTGTGTGTTTTCAGTATAATTCAAATATACAAATAAAACAAAAATATTTTAAAAAATAAATATATTACTTCATGGAGTCTGTTACCTGGTTCTATCAGTCGAATTAATCCTTCATGATGGGCTACTTTGTCCTTCCAGCTCTTGGTCTTATTAGTTGCCATCTCCAGCTTCTTTTTAACTCCCTGGAACAAAAATTGGATTTGGGACTATGCAGACACACCAGTAGTTTAAGAACCAAATAACAATGATTGGGCCCTTACTATATGCTTGTAGATTATCTCATTAAATCCAAAGCAGGAACTATTATTAACCCCCATTGTACAGAGTGGAAATGTCACACAGGGAGGAAACAGTAGAGCCAGGATTGGAACCCAGACCATACACACACTAATTACAGATGAATGCATACGATCCTGTGTGCCAGTTACAGTTTACTTGCCTCTCTGCTCCAAATCCACTCTTCACTGTCCTGCTGGTGATATTAGAATCATTCTCCCTCACTAGGTGGCAGTAGCTGTAAACTTTGTCAGTAGAGGGTACGGAAGGAGCAAGTGGACAAGGGGCTTTTCTTCCAGATTCCACTTGGTGAGCTTCTGTGACACTCAGGACACCCATGGTGCTCACCCACAGTGAGTTTTCATGCCACCTCCCAGAGGGCAGCTTCCCAGTGAGCTCTGCTGGCACAGCGCCTGGGCACACTTTTCTGCCATGTGTGGGCTCCCTCCAAAGAGTAGGTCTAGCTCACAGCATTGGGGTTAAAGGGCAAGGGACCCTTTTGCAGTTTGTTCCTTCCCTGGATCTTTCCCTCAGTCTTAGAGGCAGTGGCTGGGTCCCACATCTGCCATTCCTGCATTCTTCAAGTCGTCCTTACAGCTTAGTAGGTAATCTGGTTATGACTGATTAAGTTTTTGAGGGGGAAGGGAATCTTCTGGTGAGGACTGGAAAACCAGCTAAATAAATTCTAAAAGAGCTGTAACATTAATTTTTTTATATTAAACCTTCCCCACTCAAATTATTGTGTGATTTGTCTTCTGACTGGACTCTGATATATTTACCTCCCATAAAAACTTCCTCTCTTTCTTCTGACAGCTAAGCAAATATCCTATTATTGAAAAATGTTTTTGCTTTTTTATTTTAAACACACAAGTTTGCATGGCCCAGTGTGATTACCTCATACTGCTCAAGTGCTTGTTTCCGCTCTAACTCAAGCTGCTCCAGCTGCTCCATGGCCTCCTGAAGGGCACGTTCTTTCAGGACACGCTGATTCTCCAACTCCTGCTTCTCCGCCTCAGTTGTCTGGATGGCCTGCTGCTGCTCCAAGTGCCACTTTTCCAGTTCAGCCCTCTTCGAAGACTCTTCCTCCAACAACCTACAATGGGAAGGTCTCAGGATAAGATCCTGCCCAGGTCACTACCCTGACCCAGCAGGTGAGGGAGGCATTTTAGACAAGAGAATATTTGAAGTCATCTCATGCTCCTCTCTCATTTTACAAGGAGGAAACTAGGAGCCAGAGGAATTCATATTCACAAAGCAGGTAAAGTAGCCCATGTGCCCTGCTCCAAACTCTCTCAGTTTCACCCTTTTTTGAAAAGAAGAAAAAAAAAATGACATTTATGCTATAGCTTAATGTGTGCCAGGAACTGAGCTAAGAGTCAAGTGTATTTTCTCATGGTGTATAATACTCATGGTAAACTTAGGTACTACTATTCATATCTTAGAGATGAACCAAGTAAGGCACAAAGGTTAAGTGACCTCTACTAGGTCGCCCCTCTGCCAGGTGGTACAGCCAAGTTTTGAAATTTGCCTGGTTGCTACAATATTAAAACATTTTTCAACTAGTAAAAACCTGTTACCAAGGGAAAAGCTGATAATCAATAAAGATGAAGGGAGAAGGAGCTAATATAAGGCAAGATAATAATAGATAGTATTTATTGAACAATTACTACATGTCTGGCACTTTATCTTCATTATTGCTAGCCCCTTAATAATCCTGCAAGGTGTTATCCCTACGTTACAGATGAAGCCTTAACCATGGGGACCCAGCTTCCAGACTCAATATCCTTCTTAAGACACACTCCAGCTCCTTAGATATCTCTTGGAGTTCGATGTCCACAACTGAACAGAACACTGAAAATGTCTGACCAGTGAAGACTTTATTTACTCATTCAAAACGTATTTATTATGTGCCTTCTATGTGCTTTTCTAGGCATTGGGGATACAACCATGAACAAGTCTGGATGGGCCCCTGTTTTTTGCCTTCTAGTGGTAAAAGTATGGAAGGGGAATGGACATTTGCAGATGCTTAGGTTGCCCGGCCTCTGAACCCCCTTCATGTGTCTAGAGAATCTGTCACAGTAGGAGTCTTAATGGAAGGCAAGGCCCACCTCCCACTACAGAATCCACACGCAAGACACCTGCCCTACCACCCATTGGCAGCCAGGACACAATGGAAGCATGAGCAGAAGCCCCTCCTGGAACTTTGACTCTGAAGCAACTGACAGAAAGAAGCAGAGCCAGTGAGAATTTATCTTGCTGGTGGCAGCAACATTTAATGTCGAGAGCTCCCGTGGGCAACGCCTAGTACCAACACTGGCATCAGTGGCATCCACTAGACTCTTCCCATGCCAGGTTTGGGACGTAATTGGGGCTACTCATCCTCCCTTGGTTCCCACCTGCGTTCAAGGCTGGCCACCTGCCTTTCTGTGAAAATGGTGAACTATTTAAGAAACTTCCAATAAATTATTTTATTGTTTTAGTTAAGACAAGTTGGTTTCTGTGGTTTGCAAACAAGACTCCTGACCAGGCCGGGCACGGTGGCTCATGCCTGTAATCCTAGCACTCTGGGAGGCCGAGGCGTGTGGATCATTTGTGCTCAGGAGTTCAAGACCAGCCTGAGCAAGAGCGAGACCCCATCTCTACTAAAAATAGAAAGAACTTAGTTGGACAACTAAAAATATATAAAAAAAATTAGCCAGACATGGTGGTACATGGCTATAGTCCCAGCTACTCAGGAGGATGAGGCAGGAGGATCACTTGAGCCCTAGAGTTTGAGGTTGCTGTGAGCTAGGCTGATGCCACGGCACTCTAGCCCGGGCAACAGAGTGAAACTCTGTCTTAAAAAAAAAAAAAAAAAAAAGACTCCTGACCAAAGACTTCAGTGCCTCACTATCTGTGCCTCAGCTTTATACCAACCATCAAAGGTTTACTGATGGATTAAAGGTGATAATGCACGTAAGGTATTTACATGCCTACCACCTAGTAAGTGGTCCCCAACCTTTTTGACACCAGGGACTGGTTCTATGGAAAACAATTTTTCCACGGAGGTCAAGGGAGTAGGGAGCTCTGCAGCCTGGTCCCTAACAAGTGCAGGAATAAATAACAGCTCACATTATTACAGTGAGACTATTACCTCATTTGCTCTGGACACTTCAAATTCATTAAGGCTGCCTAAGACTAGATGAGGTTTTTGGCAACCACATCACAGAAGTGAAACCCTCTTTTCAAAAGAATTGCTTAATATTAAGCCAAGTCTCCTCCTGGATCCTGTAGTTCTGCTGATAAGCAAAACGCTCTGAGTGACTACAAATGTCAGACATTATGCTGACCACTTGGCATGCATTATCTCATTTCATCTTTACAACAACCCTACAACGTTGGCAATTACCCTTATTTTACAGATAAGGAACTGAAGTCTCAACATGTGAAATAACTTCTCTAAAGTTACACAGTAGAAGTACCAGAGCTGGGAATCAAACCCAGACCTCACCCCAGAGCCTTCTCTGAGAGTCCCAACTGCCTTCAAATGCATGAAAAGTATTGTATCACCTGGGCTGGGCATGGTGGCTCACGCCTGTAACCCTAGCACTCTGGGAGGCCGAGGCAGGCAGACTGCTTGAGGTCAGGAAACCAGCCTGAGCAAGAGCAAGACCCCGTCTCTACTATAAATAGAAAGAAATTAATGGCCAACTAATATATAGAGAAAAAATTAGCCGGGCATGGTGGTGCATGCCTGTAGTCCCAGCTACTCGGGAAGCTGAGGCAGCAGGATCGCTTGAGCCCAGGAGTTTGAGGTTGCTGTGAGCTAGGCTGACACCACCGCACTCACTCTAGCCTGGGCAACAAAGTGACTCTGTCTCAAAAAAAAAAAAAAAAAAAAAAAGAAAGTATTGTATCATCTGAAAGAGAAACTGTTGTTCCAGGTGACCCCAAAGAGTAGAACTTGGATTCATGTATTCATTCAGAAAATATTTCTTGGGCACTTACTGTGCACCAGGCACCACACTAGTTGCTGGAAATACAGACACAACTAACGAATGCTTCTGGGCCTAACAGATCCAATGTGGGTAAAGTTATAATAGACAAATTATGGCTCAGCCTCAAGATCTTTCCAATAACTTGCAAATGTTAAATGAGCAGTTTTCTTCTGAGTTTCCATCAGAAAAGGCTACATAACTTTCAGGATTGCACATCAAAACTTAACTTCAATTTTAATGGAAAAAAAAAAAAATCACAAGACCCAGATGGCTCAAGTCAAAGTTCTTATATTTAAACAATTTACTATAAAAATTATCTCTGGGGAAACTTAAAACAATGACAGAGAATGAACCATCCATTAGAAGAATAATGAGATGCTAAATATTCTAAGAATGACTTGTTATTGCTTTAAGAAAGGACAAAGAAGAGTTAACTATAGACTGTTTCGGGCAAGCCTGAAAACTTAAATTTTTGTGCAGTACTTTCAGCTACTGGTCCAGAGCTGTATATAGTAGTTATATTTGCATTCAAAAGGTTAAAACTGTTTTACTATTTGCTTAATCAGAGTGTATAAAATAATTAGCCAGAGCTTTTAAAATAGCAATATTCATGTCTAGCTCCTATCCACAGACATTTTGATTCAGTAAATTTTTAAAAAGCTTTGTAAGGTGATTCTGATATATAACACTGGTTAAAAACTACTGGCTTCAATTATCCAAAATCGTCCCTTATTCAAAACATCACCCATAAACACTGAATAACTGATATTTCAGGTAATTTCTAGAGTTATCTGGTTCCTTTGTGATCCAATCTCGGCTGTGTCATGATCAAATTCCCTCAAAACTGTAGTCATACATATAGAATATCTCACCTATGAATTCTCTACAAAAGGATAATATACAAACTCCTAATATAGCATGAATTATCAAGTGGTTCCAAAAATGAGTAGTATCTTCTCCTTTTCTATAGCTTTTATAGCATAGAAAAAAGCAAAAGGAAAAAGAATTAAAAATAAAATTAAAAAAAAATGAGTAGTATCGCACAGAATGCCATTCTTTGGAAGTCACATGGGACTCAAACCTTCCCATGCAGTGGATCTTCTGCTAACATCACTGCCCAAGGGTACTGGAAGGTATAATAGTTCCATGAACCTGGTTAATACCACAGTATAGGAAACATACCCGTGGGGCCTGAACATCCCAGGCAATACACTAAGCACTTAATTTTCTGTTTAGAAAATAATTTTTTCCTTAATAAAATCTAAATTTTCAAAACCAAATTATTTTTGAAGTCACTTTTGGCAAAGTAATACAACTTTAAAAGACTCCTTGTTTTCTTTCTTCCTACCTAAAAATTAAACAAACATCTTTTGCTATTCTACGTATAAAATAGCAGCCATGGAAAATCTATCTCAGCTCATCTCACAACTGCTCCCAAAAACAGGAGGTCACAGCTCAAAGCGTGGGTATATCTGCACTGACCAGGTGCTACTATAGTTATTATGTTTTAGTGCCTCCCTCCCATTTTGAAGAACGCAAATAAGGCAGCAAGGTAGAAGCTAGAAGAAAATAGCTCAAATTTTCCCTTTGGGGTCTTCATTTTATTTTGTCCTCCCTGCTGCTATGAAGGCCCCAAATTGAGAGTTCTCATCTAAGAACATGACTATCATAAGTAGTAAACCTAACTTTAAAAGCTCTAAAAAAAAAATCTAGATTCCAAAATAACTTTTAAAACTCAGATTTTAAGTAGTAATTACTGAAGGAATGTCACCAATCCTGAATGACCGAACAGCATATTTCCTCCTTATCCCCAAACTGTGGCCACACTCTGGCTTGAGCATGCCCCTGCCTCCACACCTAAGGCCTTCTCTGGTCTGGAACATGTTAAAGAAGCCAAGTTCTCCATCAGAGCTGATCATAGGTCTGTGGACATTCTAGAATATGACTAAGGGTACCCCTTCCAACATACCCACCAAACTATTCTAAAATAGATATAAGGCCCTTCTTTAGGCCCAGGGCAAGGGTTTCCCAGTGCCCCAGAATGAGAAGAAGAAATACCCAGTGAGCCAACTCCCCAAAGTCTGCCCAATCTGGACAACACCTCAAGCTCAGTCACAGCCAGGGCTGAGACACCCCTCCCTCTCCACTATTTGTTAGTCATTCTGAGAAACTGTATTAGCCCAAGCAAAGTACATAAAGGCAAAGGCTGCAAACCCATCTGGCACCTGGCCTGCAGCTTCCGCACCATCTCTTCATCTTGCCGGGCCTGTCTCTCATCCTCAAGAGCCTCCTGCAGCTTTAGGTACATGTCTTCAAGCTCCCGTACTCGCTGCAAATACTGTTCCAGTTCAGAGGACTTTTGGGCAACCTGTTCTTCCATCTGCTGTCTGATCTGATGGTATAAACATGAGGGTCATGTTTAAACACAGGTAGACTTCTTCCTCAGGGAAGCCCTCGCCCTCCCCCTCCATTTGGAGGGGTTGCCCATAGCCACAGCACAGACCATCAGGATAGTGGGGCCCGGTCCTTCAATCTTTAAAGATGGAGGAGTCAGGAACACCACACTCAATACTAACAGTAAAATACTCTGGGAAAAACAAACTGCAACCCAGAATGTTATGTTCCTGCCCTGGTATATTTTCTACCCCTTCCACTCCATATTTTAAGACTCAGGTCAAGAAAAAAAATGTTTCCCTGTATAATTACTCTTTAAATTCCTTTCTACCTTAAAGCCATAACCTCTTTACTGAGTCTTCTCTAAAAGCAATGAACCTTTTCCCAGTCAGAGCAGTCAGAGTGTTAAAGGGGAAAGTAGGCTGGGCGTGGTGGCTCACGCCTGTAATCCTAGCACTCTGGAAGGCGGAGGTGGGAGGATCACTCAAGGTCAGTAGTTCAAAACCAGCCTGAGCAAGAGTGAGATCCTATCTCTACTAAAAATAGAAAGAAATTAATTGGCCAACTAAAACATATATATATGGTGGTACATGCCTATAGTTCCAGCTACTCAGGAGGCTGAGGCAGAAGGATTGCTTGAGCCCAGGAGTCTGAGGTTGCTGTGAGCTAGGCTGATGCCACAGCACTGTAGCCCAGGCAACAGAGTAAGACTCTGTTTCAAAAAAAAAAAGGTGCGGTGGAGGGCTGGGAGGTGTAAAGATTAGCCTGCAGGTCTCCTGTGCTTACCTGGCTGCCTCTACCTCTTCTTTAGTCCCTCCCTAGGGCACCTCCAGAGCTCTGAAGGAACTCAAGCAATTAACTAGCAAGCAATTAGTGTCTTAACAAGTTATAGGGGTTTTTTTTCCTCCTTCTGGGTTAAAGAATTTTGAATCCCTGTCTTAAAAGAGAAGCCATCCTAAATATAATATCATACATGTAAGCCTATGTCTCTGCAGTTTATAAAATATTTTCATTTGCATTAGCTCACTTCGTACTCATAAGAGTCACGAGAGATCATATGATCATCCAGCATTTAAAGAAGAGAAAGCCAGGCCGGGCGCTGTGGCTCACGCCTGTAATCCTAGCTTTTGGGAGGCCGAGGCGGGCGGATTGCTCAAGGTCAGGAGTTCAAAACCAGCCTGAGCAAGAGCGAGACCCCGTCTCTACTATAAACAGAAAGAAATTAATTGGCCAACTGATATATATATATAAAAAATTAGCCGGGCATAGTGGCGCATGCCTGTAGTCCCAGCTACTCGGGAGGCTGAGACAGCAGGATTGCTTGAGCCCAGGAGTTTGAGGTTGCTGTGAGCTAGGCTGACGCCACGGCACTCACTCTAGCCTGGACAACAAAGTGAGACTCTGTCTCAAAAAAAAAAAAAAAAAAAAAAGAAGAGAAAGCCAATGCTCAGAAAGAAGGAGCAGAGAGGAAACAGGCCAGACCTTCTGGCTGAGGGTAGCACTGCTTCTTTACATCACGTCTGCCTTCCTCCAGACACTTTTCTGTCATAACACAAACATACCTCTTTCAACTCTAAGCAATAAAAAGTGAGTAAAGGAAACGTCACACACACATTTAGGCACGGGCTCAGCACTGAGTACTCTCCCACGCAGTATCACTCAAGGTGAGAAGATCTGTGTTCCAATTAATCAGCTAACTACCTACAACAATCTGGACCTTGGGTCTCATGGAGATGAGAGCTTCTAAGATGAATCAGACCTGCCAAGAGCAGTAAACCAGAATCCAGATGTTCTTATGACTTCAGAACACCACCCCACCCCCACAACTTTGCTCATTATAGAGGAGAAACGTTTTGGAACCAATGCTTACTTTTTCCACAGCCATTGAAGGAAATCAAAATATTTAAACCCAAAATATACTTCCTTGACATATTTTAGGATGGCTGTTGAGAGGGGTTGCAGACAAAAGTAGCTATCTTTGGGGGGAGGGTGTGTGGAGATTTGCATCTGTAGAGAAAATCTGTATTGATGCAGCCAGGTTTTCTCTGAGGCCTTCCCTTATCTGGATCTAGGAAAGATTAACTGAGAGTCTGACACTTTTAAAGATCTGAGAGAAACATTTACCATCTGTTCTCTGCAAGGGCTGCTGCCTGTGCGATTTCATCTATATACCACCACTACCTTTGCTAGCCGGGCCTCTTCTTCTCTCCCCAACCACAACCTCTTTTGCCACAATCTAAGTCCTGATTCTTTCTGTAATCTCAAGATGGTATATAAGCTTCTAAACCCCACTAGTGGCCTGGGAGTAATCACTGTGGTTCTCTCTTTGTACACATTAATAAATTTGTATGCCTTGGCCGGGCGCGGTGGCTCACGCCTGTAATCCTAGCACTCTGGGAGGCTGAGGCGGGAGGATCGTTTGAGTTCAGGAGTTCGAAACCAGCCTGAGCAAGAGTGAGACCCCGTCTCTACTATAAATAGAAAGAAATTAATTGGCCAACTAATATATATAGAAAAATTAGCCGGGCATAGTGGCGCATGCCTGTAGTCCCAGCTACTCGGGAGGCTGAGGCAGCAGGATTGCTTGAGCCTGCTGTGAGCTAGGCTGACGCAACGGCACTCACTCTAGCCTGGGCAACAAAGTGAGACTCTGTCTCAAAAAAAAAAAAAAAATTTGTATGCCTTTTCAGTGATTAATCTGCCTTTTGTCAGTTGATCTTCCAGCAAATCTTCAGCAGGCAAAATGGAAGTTTTCCCTTGGGCCCTAACACTATTTTTTTAAACTAGAACTCTTTTGAAAATGAAAAGAAAAATTATTAAATATTATACCAAGATGACAGGGACTGTCTCAGGCAAACCAGGACATATAGTTACCCTAACTAAGCACTTATCACCCCATTCCATAAATTTCTACTTAGAGGTATTGAAAGGTTTATGTCTTTTACCTTTATATTTTTGGCATAGTGCCTGGTACATAGAAGGTGCTCAATAATCAGATAATGAATGAATGAATAAACACATAACTTTCCCAATAGCCCACTGCAAGTCAGTGGCAGAACCAAGCTGATGAGATGGCCTCACTCCAGCAGCCCCCAGCCCTTCCCCCTTCCCCCAACCCTGGCTGGCTCTGTGAGCTACTACAGTGGCTTTCCCTAGCCAGGAGGTACTCACAAGCTTCTCTCGCTCCAGTTCTGTGCTGAACCTGGCCTGCAGTTCCACTTGGGTCTGAAGGCGTTTCTTTTCCTCTTCTGCTGCACGAGATGCTGCTTCTTCTAGTTTCTACTCAATCAAAAAATCATCCACAGAAAAACAGTATTGTTACAGTAGAGTACATAAGAGAGGGAGAGAGAGAGATGGACACATTTAAACATGTGGGCGAAGCCAAACATTCTTAACATTCAATAAAGATTGAATAAAAACTTTCAGCTCCGTTGGAATTCCCTTCCAACAATTTGTCAAATCAACATACAAAACAAATTAGTAAATGAATGACTACTGAGTAGCCTGAACAACATTTTGCAAAGAAAGTTTTAATATAGTCATAGCCTTAAATTCAGTTGCAACTGCATTCATGAGGCTTGAGAGCTATTTCTTGAGCTCCTTCTGTACAGTTTTGTCATCTTACATGTTATTTCTTAAAACTTTTACCAGAACTCAACTTCCAGAAGGGTGGCATGAGGAGCTCCACAGACCTTTTCCACAGCAAAACCATAACTGGTATAAATTATTTTTAAAAACAGCCATTTAAAGTCTCTAGAAATGATCCTAATGGCATACAGCAAATGGAGAATATTTATCTAAGAAAATCTAAATCTCAGTAAGAACAGTGAGCATGTATGGCATTTGAGGCACAATGCACTCCCTTCTCTTCCTCAACAATGTCAGTGAGAAGGAAGCTCTGCTTCAGGCAGATGGAACCCAGAACAAGGGTTCCCTCTCCCCTCAGTCATCTAGGGCTATGACATCTTCTGGGAGGAGGAAGGCCAACAGTATTTTTCATCCTCCTCAGCTCCACATTGTAGAAACTCTACTCTAGTCAAGAGTGGCTAAGAAGTCTGGGGCTCCCTTCCTCTACCAGCTCTTCACTCATAGGGCAGAAGTTCTATCCCTGGTAAGATAGGCTGAGAATACTGGGCCCAATCAGCCTTGTCCCAACTCACTTGTGAGTCAGAAGCTCCACATCGGGAGAGGCAAGCAGCAAAGACTAAAGGACATCACCTCCACCTAGTGACAGGCTCATAAAGCAGGAGTATCACTCTAAGAGAAGAAGACCACTGCCTCCGCCCCAGCTCCAGAACATTGCAGAGGTTCTGCCCAGGGAGAAACCCAGGCTCTGAAGCTCTCCCCAAAAGAACTGACTTTATTTGAAAGTGTAACTTACAAGCCTAAGGGCACTCTATAAAACAATGGAGATTTTGGTGGTAAGGAATTAAGAAGAGGCTGATAGCTCCACAAGAACCAGCCCGCGCAGAGCAGACAAAAAGTTTGACAGAGAACCAGGGACAGAGACAGCTAAGACAAGCTCGTAGGCAGTAGGAACAAGTCTCAAAAACAGGCCTTAAAGACTACAAGTGGGCCTGAAGTTAATGAGACTGTAGGGCAAGTTAGGCCCTAGAGCTGCAGTGCCCAACAGCTAGGCCGTGGCCTGGTACATGTTTGTGGCTGTTTGGAACCAGGCGGAGCATCATTGCCTAAGTTCCACATCCCCTAACCCCCAGTGCTGACTGAGGAAAACTGTCTTCCAAGAAACTTCAGAACAAAGCCACACAGCAGGAGGTAAGGTGAAGCTTTATCTGTATTTATAGCTGCCCCCCATTATAGGAATCACTACTTGAGGTCCACCTCCCCCACCCACCCCACCCAATCTGAAAAATTGACTTCCATGAAACTGGTCCCTGGTTGCCAAAAATGTTGGGGACCACAGCTGAAATTAGTGAACTTTAACAGCTGGGTGTGATAACGACAGAGGTTGACTGACTGCTTAACAGAGAGAGTAGGAAAAGACACACTCAAAACAGCCCTGCTAAAATAACAGCCAATGCCCAAAGCTATGAGGAAGGGTAAAATCAGTATCCAGAATAGCTACCATGCATTATCTACAATGTCCAGTTTTCAACAAAAAATTATGAAACATGCAAAAGAAAAGAAGGCAATAGAAACTGCATTTGAAGAGGCCCAGACAGTGGATTTAGCAGACAGACTTCAAAGCAGTTGTTAAAAATAGTATATTTTCAGATAACTAAAGGAAACCATGCTAAAGAAGTAATGGAAGGAATGACAATATTCCATCAAATGGGATCTCAACAAAAAACCAGAAATTTTTATTTCTGGAGACAGAGTCTCGCTCTGTTGCCTGGGCTAGAGTGCCATGGTGTCAGCCTAGCTCACAGCAACCCCAAACTCCAAAAGACAGAAATTATTTTTAAAAAATCAAATGGCAATTCTGGAGTTGAAAACAGAATAACTAAAATGAAAAATTCACTGGCAGGACTCAACTATATAATAGGGCTGCAAGAAAAATCTATCAAAGAAAGATAGATTCATAGAAATTATGCAATTGAAAGAACAGAGTGAAAAAAGATTGAGGAAAAATGAACAGAGCCTGAGAGAAATGCAGGACACCATTATGTACACCAATATTTGCATGCTGGAAGTATCAGAAGGAGAGAGGAGAAAGGAGTAGAAAAAATATTTGAAGAAATAATGGCTGAGGCCGGACGCGGTGGCTCACGCCTGTAATCCTAGCTCTTGGGAGGCCGAGGCGGGCAGATTGCTCAAGGTCAGGAGTTCAAAACCAGCCTGAGCAAGAGCAAGACCCCGTCTCTACTATAAATAGAAAGAAATTAATTGGCCAACTGATATATATAAAAAATTAGCCGGGCGTGGTGGCGCATGCCTGTAGTCCCAGCTACTAGGGAGGCTGAGGCAGAAGGATCGCTCGAGCCCAGGAGTTTGAGGTTGCTGTGAGCTAGGCTGACGCCGCGGCACTCACTCTAGCCTGGACAACAAAGTGAGACTCTGTCTCAAAAAAAAAAAAAAAAAAAAAAGCCTGACTCCAAATAGCATACAGAATTTCACATAGATTAATAAAAAGAATAATATTTACATAATAGTACATTGTTTACAAGAAATAATGGCTGAAAACTTCTCCAGTTTGAAGAAGGAAAACATTAATCTATACATTCAAAAAGTTCAATAAACTCTAGGATAAACACAAAGAAATCCACACCCACATCCATCACAATAAAACTGTTGAAAGACAAAGACAAAAATAAAATCTTGAAAGCAGCAAAAGAAAAATGATTCACCACACATAAAGGAATTCCAGTAAGCTTGACAGGTGACTTCTCGTCAGTAACATGTGACTAGTTGTGGCAAAAATATTGTAAACAGAACTGCAGTATGACATTTCTGAGCTGGAGCACTTCACTGCCAAACCCCAGAACACTTTTTATTCTGGCATAGTGAACAGTAACATTCAAGATGGTGGCTGTTCCATTAGCCTAGATTTCATAATTATAGATGTATGTGCTCTCTGGCCCAACATTCCCACTTCTGAATTTAATCTACAGAGATAACAAAACATATATGAAGGCAAATACAATGACTCAGGTTTAATTCCCTATAGCACTGTCTATTAAAACAACCCAATGTTCGTCAACAGGGGACTGGTTAAATAAGTAATAAGACAGCCATATGATAGGATATTATGCAGCCATAAAAAAGAACGAAAAAGCCCTCCTTATGCTGATATAGAAAGATCTCATAAATACATTACATGAAATAAACTAGACAAAGAATAATAAGATTGGTATGTACTTTTTTGTTTTTAAACAAATGGGAAAAAAAGAATGTACGTTCATATTTGCTTACCTTGGACAAGAGGTAGAAACTAGTCAGGAGGTGGAAAGAAGTGGGAGGAAATCTTTCCATGGAATGCCTTTTTAAAAAAATATTTTTATACATAAAAATTTTTTGAGAAGGCCAGGAGCGGTGGCTCATGCCTGTAATCCTAGCACTCTGGGAGGCCGAGGCGGGCAGATTGCTCGAGGTCAGGAGTTCAAAACCAGCCTGAGCAAGACCCTGTCTCTACTAAAAATAGAAAGAAATTAATTGGACAACTAAAAATATATATACAAAAAATTAGCTGGGCATGGTGGCACATGCCTGTAGTCCCAGCTACTCGGGAGGCTGAGACAGGAGGATCGCCTGAGCCCAGGAGTTTGAGGTTGCTGTGAGCTAGGCTGACGCAGTGGCATGATCATAGCTCTATGTAACCTCAAACTCCTGGGCTCAAGCAATCCTCCTGCCTCAGCCTCCCCAGTAGCTAGGACTACAGGCGTGCGCAACTAGGCCCAGCTAATTTTTTTAGTTATCTGTAGAGACGGGTCTCACCATGTTGCCCAGGCTGGTCTTGAACTCCTGACCTCCAGCGATCCTCCTGCCCTGGCCTCTCAAAGTGCCGGGATTATAGGCCAAAGCCACTGTGCCCAGCATAAAACTACCATGATTTCTTATTCCTTCTTCTGATTAAAATGAGGCCTGTCAAGTCTTCAGAACCCCCAGACAGGTAACCTAATTCCAGGTGATTAAAATACTCATCTAAATAATGTTTTTCTAAGAATGCTTCAGTGAAAAATTGGAAAATTGTATTTATTGACAAGAAAAAAATTATTGAGATCTATAAAAATTTTCCAGTACTTATCCAAGAATCCCAAATAGGTCACTTAAATGATTCATTCTATAAACCTAGGCAGTGGGAAAGCTGTCTAGGTAGGATTCCAGGCATGGAATTCACATTACACAAAACAGGGCCCCTATATGCTCCCAGGAGGCAGAGTTTAAAATAATTTAAGAGTTTAAAAAGGCATCAGATGGATGAATGTCAAATACATGATGCTAAGTAAAAGAACCCAGTCTTGAGAATTTATACGCTGCATGATTCAATTTACATGAAAATTTGGAAAAGGCAAAAATATAGGAACAGAGAACAGATCAGGGGTTAGGGATGAGGAGAGATCTGAACACAAAGAGCAACATGACAGAATTCTTCGGGGTATTAGAATTATATTCTGTATTCTGCCTGTGGCGGTTACAAGAATCTAGACATGTAGAAATTCACGAAACTATATACAAATTATACATTTTACTATTTATAAATTTCTTTTTTTTAAGATGAGGTCCATGTTGCCCAGGGTGGTCTCAAATTCTTGGGTTCAAGCAATCTTCCCACCTCAGTTTTCTGAGTAGCTAGGACTACAGGTACATGTCACTGTGCCTGGCACTATTTATAAATTTGAAAAAATTAAAAGAAAAAGAGTTTCTAAAATGTAGGTATTGGCAATATTCTTCTAGCTTAATGCAGGTAGTGGTTTCACAGGTATTCACTGTATGATTATTTGTACACACATTTCACACTCTCCTCCCCAGGCATGAACTATTTTATAATTTTAACAAATTATAAAAAAAGACACCAAGTGCCACCTCCCCACTGTCCCCACCACTCTCATAACACCCACTTCTGATGTACGTACAGTGAAAGGAGGAAGCAGCAATCGCATACTGCAGGTGCTCAGCGTGCCCTATCAAGGGAGTTTTTAAAGAAAATGTATTACAGCAGAAAGAGGCATGATGCAAGAGTGATGGGGGGAAGGGCAGTAAGAACTGAGGAGCTGCTTTTAGAAAGTGTGCCATAGTAACATCTGTTTCTAAGACTGTATGCCCACATGGTTCCTAAGATTACAAAAGTATTTTTTAAAATCTTTACTTTTGAGTCTACTCAGAGCAAGTTCAGCACACAGTGTGGCATTTCTATGTTTACAAAGGAATGTGGGGTCTTAGGCTATCCACATCCCAGGGCAAAGATTTTGTACAGGAGAAAGCAAAAGGGTCTTTGACCTGTGGTTAGCAGGTGCTTACTGATTCAAGGCAGACAGGCTCAGACCAGTGGCATCCCAAATAAAGACCATGCCCACATACTGGGGGACTTACTACCACCCCCAGAACTGTGGCATAACCAAGGAACAAAGATTCCCAGTGAACACCAACTATCTCACACAGCTGATAGTACTTGACCTTCTACCCTTGAGATGAAAGGAGACACTGACCCAGACTATATTTTTCACTCCAAATAGTAAGAAAAACCCACAATTCTATAGTAAAGGTCTTCCAAGGCACTCCTGAGAGAAGATGGGAGCTAACAGGGAAAATTTAAAAAGCAACAGACCTTGCCCAGGTCACCAAAAATGGCCTTGACATCCTCTAGAGAATAAAATTTTGCATCTTCCTCTGACAAAACTTAACCATGTTCATTATTCTTATAAATATGCCTTCCTATTCAATGAAATGTTTTTGCTGCCCTGAGACCCACATACCTTCAGGGCTGAGGAAACCAAGGTGTCTCACCCAATGGTCTGGGTTCACTTCCTGAGAACACAGTTCATAAAAAAAAACATCTGCATAAAACTGCACTAAACTAGTCTTGGAAGGACCAAAGCCCCTAAACAAGGCAGTGATGGCTTCTGAGTGGAATGCAGAGCCCTCCCCAAGCCCGGCATCCATTCCCACCTTCCTCACGGTCTCCAGCTCCTGCTGCTTGTTTTCGTTGGCCACCTGGAGCTCCTTCATCTGTCGTTCCAGCTCCTCCTGCTCAGCCAGCAGCTTCTTCCGGAGTTCTTTCCTGCGTTGGCGGGCTTCTTTGTGTGGTGGGGGGCTGCCCAGCTTCAACAGATGGATAGTAGAATGAATGGCTATAAAAGGTATAGGAGAAAAAAATGGGAAATAGTCTTTATTCTTTTTTCAAAAACAATTTATACAACCCTTTTGCTGTATCTTTCTAATCTATAGGTGTTTGTTTTGTTTTGTTTTGTTTTGTTTTGTTTTGTTTTGTTTTTTAAGACAGAGTCTTGCTGTATTGCCCAGGCTGGCCTCAAACTCCTGGGTTCAAGCAGTCCTCCCACTTTAACCTCCCAAGTAGCTGGGACTACAAGTGCTCATCACTACGCCCAGCTTGAAATATTCTTTATTCTTTGCAACCCTAACATGCAAATAGCATAGTGGGAGGAAAACCAGACAGGAAAGCAGAAGGCCCAGTGTAGATTGTGATTTTGCCACTCAGCAGTGGTGTGACCTTGAGCAAGTCACATGATCTCTTGCACCTTCAGTTTCCTCATCTCTAAAATGAGAAGAATGATTTATAAAGTCCCCCAGCTCCAAAATTCCATAACTGTATCTGTGTTTAAAGAGATACTTGATTTGAGAATACTGCACACATTTTTTCTTTTCTTTTTTTTCCTTTTGGGTCAGTATAATTGAAAGAACACAATTTAAGAACTTATGGCAATACTTTCAACTCCCTCCTTTATAATTCTCATAAAGCCAAATAAGAATAAGACATAGTAAGGCCAGAGATTCAAAGTTTCTGATATCTGATTTGCAAACTACTGTGGTTAATATCCCCCTCCTCTATGTCTTATGAAACCATCTCCCTATACACTCCCTTCCTGAGATAATAGATAACAGTAGTTGCCATTTATTTTAAAGATAAAACAAAATACATACCTTTACATGCATTATCTAACTTTTACATGAAATGTGATTTCTTTCCTGATATTTTTGTTACTTCAATGTAAATTTTTGAATAGCTAATACTTTCACATTGTTCAAATTCAAAAAGTTTAAGTCCCCCTCCTACTTCTATCATCCAATACTGGGTTACCCTCCCCACTAGCAACTAATGCTAACAGTTTCTTGTGCATCTTTCCTGAGATATTTTAAGCCTATACAAATAAATATGTATATATGTCCTCCACTGTCTTTTGACAAAAATGGTGGCACAACCCACTCTCCTGAGTCTGAGTTTTTTCACTTTATTATCTTGGAGAGTTTTCCATATCAGTACATAAAGTACTGCACAGTACACCATTTTGTGCAGCTATACCATCATTTATTCAACCATTTCCCAATTAATGGACACTTAGACTGTTTGCAATGTATATCAATTTGAAAATGTGCAAGTATATCTGTCATTATCTATTTTCTAACCCTCACGACAACCCTGAAAAGTAGGTACTATTATTATCCCCCTTCTACGGAAGAGGAAAACAGTCACAGAATTCACAACTTAACCCAAGAGACCCAGGAAAGAGCATTCAAACCCAGGTACACGTGCCTCAAATTCTTAAATCATATCAAAAATGACCATAATCTCCAATACAACACAATTCTACCTATGTCTAAAAATATAATATTCAGAATCTCCTATATATTTAGGATTAAATATATATATAATATATATATATACACACACACAGTGCTTCATTTTTTACTAATTTTGGAATAATGTATACTTTAGCATAAAACTTATTAATTCAAAAGATTGCATTCTTAAGATGTTTGAAACTAATGATTTCTTGTGGACGTAACAAATCTTGAAAATCACTTCAAGTATTCTAAAGCTATTACATAATTCCTCTTTTGTTTTACTATTACCAAAAACTCAAGATGGCCACTTTAAAATTATTCATAATCTTTAAAAGGGGAAATTCTATACTTTTTAAAAATAGTAAGAATAAATAAAACCTAAAATCTCCCACTTATAATTTACTCACAAATTCATTATGCAAATAAAATTGATAAAAATAATCAGAGAACTCAAAATTTGTTTTGTTTTGTTTTTGAGACAGGGTCTCATCCTGTTGCCTGAGCAAGAGTGGTGCCATGATAACTCACTGCAACTTTACATTCCTGGGCTCAAGCGATCCTCCTGCCTCAGCCTCCCGAGTAGCTGGAGGAAATACAGGCACGCTCCACCACACCCAGCTAATTTTTCTTTTTTTTTCCGTAGAGACGGGGTCTTGCTCTTGTTCAGTAAACTCAAACCTCAAGCAATCCTCAAACTCCTGACCTCAAGCAATCTTCCCACCTCAGCCTCCCAAAGTCTGAGGATTACAGGTGTGAACCATTGTGCCCGGCCTCAATGTGTTTTTCTTTCATATAGAAATAACTATAGACAATGAAGAAACAATGCCTTAGCATCTTTCATGAGATTCAAAAATAGAAAGTCAGAGCTGTCAAGTATATCATGGCAAATAATAAAAATTACCTTACCCTGAATCCACTCTTGTTTCTTCTTCTTATCTGAAGCACTGATTTCAAAGGTCTTATCGAAACATTTTATGAGAAAAAGGCATTTCTTTCCATCTCTGTCAGGCAAGGACTAAAACAGAAAGCAAAATGAGTTCTTTAAAATTTTAAAGTATTTAAATTCAATTTAATCTTAATTGTTTATATAAATCTGCTTCATTGAAACTCAATGTCAATGAAAAATACCTATAAATGCATATTACTGATTTACTGATGCTGTTCCCTAGGCAATATTACTTGGTAACAATGAAACCCTGATTGGTATACTATATCCAGACTAGAAGAACTATAAACACCTGTTGGGAATGCTAAAGTTTGGGCTTTCCTGAGCATAGCCACTCTTGTGCCTGAGTATATCCCTTGCAGAAACCCTGGAAGGTACATTATAGAGTTGCTGCAAGAGATACTGACTCCTATAGGATATGAGGCTTCTAAGGGAGGGTGATTCCTGCATCCGCCTATTGTGGGTTCCTCTCCTTATACCTAGGATGCTGTGGCTGGCAACCTGTGGTTCCTGTCCCTTATCATTATGAGCAGACTAGTGTGGTCTATGGGGTCTTGTAGGTCTCCATGTTTAGTTAAATGATCCCTTTGTGAGCATTGCACACCCCAAGGCATTAATATATCTATACCATTTCATTCACCAAAATATATGAGTTTATGAGTGAGAACTTAGGTATTTAAATGTTCTTCAACAAATACAGACATGGGAACAGTTCATATAAAAATTAAAAACTCAAAAATGTATGTTCTTGAAAACTTTACTTCTTTATAGAATTAGTACCTATGAATAAAGTGCCCTAAAAGTCACACAAAGTATTCAAAGGTAATGCTTACCTCTTCTTTTATTTATTGTATTCAAAATGTCCCATATTTTCTGGCATATTCAGAATTTCAAATATTGTCTTACTGAACACTTTTTTTACTTAATTATCTTTTTTTATTACTCTATTTTATTCAATAAACGACTCCTTAAGTGTTCAAACAAATTAGATTCAATCTTTATACTTTGTTCACGAGTATAAGACTGAAAATAAATTCACATTAGAAAAAATTTTTTCAGCTATCTTTAATTTTTGGTTCAGAAATTAAAGCAACTATATGCCTACAATTTTCTAGAAATGTAAATTTGGGGATTATTTTAAGGCTCTACGGAAGAGGATGAGAAACTACTTAAGCAGCAGGGGGCAGCACGGGGTAATCTTGTGAAGAAGTTACAGCAGCCTTCCTTACCTCTACACAGCAGTTTTCATCCAAGAGAATGTCTCCTTTCTTATCTTTCAGATCCTCACTCACGTAATAAGAAATTATGTTGGGTTTTAGTACAAACCAGCGTTCAGTCCAGTTTTTCCGTCTATGGCCTTTTTTCATCATGTAACCCTATGGAAGATTAAACCTGATATAAAAGTTCGCCCTTTTATTTGTAAGAGCTGATATCTCTACCTTGATATCCTGCCTATTCCATTATTTGATATACAACCCTAAATACCTGATTATCAATGGTTCTTGCCCTTGGTGGGTCATGGACCACCAAGAATTTCTGAAGGCCAAAGATACTATACCCAAATTCATGCACTCACATGCAGACAAAACATTGCATAAACTTTCACATACTTCAGAGACAATCCCTCCCCAAAGTGATACACAAATAACAGACTTAGAAACCTCTGGGTTTTTAGAAAACCTCTGGTCTTAGAAAACCTTGGGTTTTTTAAAATTATTTATCTTTTAGAGATACCTATTTATAGATAAAATGAGTATCTGGAATCTGCTTCAAAATAGAGGATAGGCAAAAGTAGGTGGGGTAAAATTAACCACGTATTAGTGGTTAGTAGGGCTGGGGGATAGGTATATGGTAATTGATTATACTATTGTCTATTTTGTATTTTTAGAATAAGAAAGGACCCCTAACAGTAATTCTCAGTGAATTAAAACCTCAATAAATGAAAATGCTAAATATGGTGTCAACTTGGCCAAGTATATCTTCGCAATCAAATATTCAAGGATTTCTACTTCTGGTGCCAACCTACCTTTCTACCTGACCTCTCACTATTCTGAAGGATGAACTCTGCTCCAGACAAGCAGAAAAGTACTAGATAGGAGTTAGGATACTGGCTTCTAAGCTCACACTCATTAGGCTTGTATTTCCTTCCCACATACCAGTTTTAGGGGTGTGTAATTCAGATTTTTTTACTTCAGCAAAATTACACATTATTGTAGGGCAAAGCCCTTCAGGGTTGTTGGAGAATAGCTGATATTTTTAATATTAAATCTGTAAGTGCTGATAACCTATAGCAGGTTATACATATCATTAAATACATATAATATTACCTTGACTATAAGTTTCATTTGATTATTATACTAAGTTCTAATCATATGATCAATATTTATTCAATTTCTTAATCCTTGGACATTTAAACCAAAAGTATTTCATACTGCAATTCAACTGTAGCTTTATATCCTGCCATTCTAACAAGCCTTGAAGCCTTCTTCAGACAGAGACCATGTTTCATACCTCTTTGCAACACCAAAAACCTATACAAATTAAGACTCAATTAATGTTTATTGATGGGCTCCATTAGGGAAAAAAAGCAAAGATACCTGCTGAACAAAACAAGGAGAAAGTAAGGAAATCACAAATCAGTTATTATTTGATAGAATAATGTTAAAAAATTTCAAAGATCCATCAAAAAATTATAAGTTCTATTTAACAAGCATTAAACTTCCCATATGTACATCATATTCTATGCTGGATGCTGAGAAAACAAAGATCATAGTCTAAATAACACAAATGCAACTTTGCTTTATAAAGGTATTTTTTCTCAGAAGTAGGGTACTTTTTTTGATTTTATAAAAATAATACAAAATCATATAGAAAGTCCAATAATACAGAAAAAAATAAAATTCACCCAAATCCCACAATCCAGAGGTGACCACTGTGAGCATTCTGGCACACATCCTTCCAGACAGCTCTACACACATGCATCACATTACATGAAAGGGATTACAAAGATACCACCTATTCAGCAACGTGGGTTTTTTTACTGAACAATCTGTCATGGAGATATTTCCAGATCAATGGGTATGGATGTAGACATGACAGGAAGGTGCTTTCAAAAGTTTGGAAATGCCATTATTTAAAAGTTCTCTCAGGCTGGGTGTGGTGGCTCATGCCTGTAATCCTAGCATTGTGGGAGACCAAGGCAGGAGCATCACTTGAGTCCAGGAGTGTAAGACCAGTCTAAGTAACATAAAGAGACCCCAACTCTACAAAAAATTTTTTAAAAATTAGCTGGGCATGGTGGTCCCAGCTACTCAGGAGGCTGAGGTGGGAGGATTGCCTAGAAAGGTGAGGTTGCAGTGACCTATGATGATGCCACTGCACTCTAGGCGATAGAGCAAGACCCAGTCTCCAACAACTACAAAAAAGTTCTCTCAAAATAATATCTTTCCAATTCTTAATCGTACTTTAAAATTGTACTGTAATTCTTTAAAATGAAAGCCTAATACAAGACTGGGAAAATAAGAAACTTTATTCCTGTTCTAAATCAGTATAACAAAATAAGTTTAAGTTCTAAATTAGTGTAAGAGACTAAGATCACTTATATATATCTTTGTGATGAAAATATTAATTGCAAAATGTCAAATTCTAAAGATGAGGAAAAACACAGTGTTACAGAATTCTTACCTGTTTCAACACATCTAATATAAGTTCATTAAAGACTTCGTTAATTGCCATAGACACTGTCTGACGATCCATGCCTTTGCTAAACTGTCCATTTCCAATGAGCTCAATAAGTTCCCACACAGAAAGGCCATCTTTATTGTCATCAAAGCTGATTTTATAATGTTCAAATTGTTCTTGCTGCCAACCTCCTCCCATAGCTTCTGTAAGTTTCTTCAGCAGGTATTCAATCTATATAAAGGATAAAAAATCATTTCCTAGTTTAAAAAAAACTTTTTAACATAAGTGTATTTACATTATTTATACTGATATGGTCAACTTAGGAAATATTCTTTACAGTTTCAAAAATTCTTTAAAGAATCTCCTACTATCAGAGAGAGGGGGTATAGATAAAATGCCACTAGTTCTATATTAACCTAGAATAAGTAAAAGATTCAAAAAACTGATAACCCTCTAAGTACACTATATTTGTATACGGCACTAAAGCAAACTGCACATATACAAACTAATGAATGTGATTTTATTACTCTGTTGGATAAATATTTCAACATATCAGAACATTAATCTTACTGAACAAGTTAAGCGCTAAATTAAGCAAACATTTCAAAGTAGTATGTACAAGTTATTGCCCAATTTACAAATCTTCCATATAAGCCAATTATTTGAAATTCATGCTGCTTCCTCCCATTAGAACACTGACAATGTTGTAAATAATGGTTGAATTCCGAGCCTGAGCTGGAAAAGCTTACTAAATCCTGAAACCTTTATGCAGAAGATAGTAGAAAATACTGCTATTGAAATAATAGCAGTTAAACAAAACAGCAAGGCAGTAATATTGAATGAGAAATTGATATCTCATCATCTGGAAGCTGTCCTTTAGTGCTCTCAAACTCAACATGTCCAAAAATGAGTGAATCATCTCTACCTTCCAAATGGCTTCCTGCTCCATTATTGCTTACTGTTAGGAACAACACCATTTGTACATTCACACATGCCAGGATTCCTGTTCCCTACTCACTCACATCAAATCAGTAACAAAATCCTGCTGTTTTTTTTTTCCTTCCCTAGATGAGTGTTTTTCAAACTGTGGGTTATGGCCCACTAGATGTCAACTTAGTGGGTTGTAACTAGCATTTTTCTTTAATGGAATGAAAAATATTTGAGTTCATCCACAGTAACAACCCATGTTGTTTTGTGATAAATTTTGTTTTGTGTCTGCAAGTGTCTGTGTGTGCTCAGTCATGACATAAAACATTCTATCCTCCTATGGGTTGCAGTTAAAAGAGAATGAAAGGCCGGGCCCGGTGGCTCACGCCCGTAATCCTAGCACTCTGGGAGGCCAAGGCGGGTGGATCGCTCGAGGTCAGGAGTTCAAAACCAGCCTGAGCAAGAGCGAGACCCCATCTCTACTATAAATAGAAAGAAATTAGTTGGCCAATTAATATATATAGAAAAAATTAGCCGGGCATGGTGGTGCATGCCTGTAGTTCTAGCTACTCGGGAGGCTGAGGCAGGAGGATCGCTTGAGCCCAGGAGTTTGAGGTTGCTGTGAGCTAGGCTGACACCATGGCACTCACTCTAGCCTGGGCAACAAAGCAAGACTCTGTCTCAAAAAAAAAGAGAATGAAAAACTTTGTCCCAGATAGTTCTCAAATCCATTCCTCCTACTCCATCTGCCTTTGGTCAGGCCTCCAAGTTGGTATCCTGCCTCCAGTGCCCCTTTTATGACTGTTCTTCCAGAGGGATTTTTCTAAAACAAAAACCTGAGCCTAACACTCCCTTCTTTAAACCCTTCTCTGGCTCCCTATCGCCTCAAAGATAGAGGCCAGACTCCTCTGCATCCCTTGGTGATCACACCCCAGTGTATTTTCTCAAACATGTCTTCCATCATGCCCCACCTCAGATTTTACATTCCACCAAGACCACCAAGACCACAGATCAGGAGTCACAAACTTTTACTGTAAAGGGATGGATAGTAAATATTTAGGCTTTGTGTCTCTCTATCACATGTTCTTCTTTGGTTTTGTTATCTGTTTTGTTTTTAAGAACAACCCTTTAGAAATGTAAAAACTATTCTTAGCACATGGGCTGTACAAATAGAGGCTGTGGAACTGCTATAACCAGCAAACTGTAGTTGGCCAACACTTTCCATGGATTTTAAGTAGTCTACCCACTTAACATACTTTGTTTTATGCTTCTATGTCTTTCCACTCTGTGTTCTCTCTGTCTACAATACCTTTTCCCAATTCTCTACCCAACTAAATGGTACTTTTTCAAGTCCTACACCCTCTAGAATATTCCAACTCAAGATGAAGTATATGTACCAGCAGCCATAGCATCACCTGGAAGCTTGTTGCAAATGAAGACTCTCAGACCCCACCAAAGACCCAAAAATCACAATCTGCATTTTGCCCAGAACCCCTGGTATTTCCATATGCACACTAAAGTTTGATAAGCATTGCTCTAGCAAACCTGCTCTGACCAACCCTAATCCAGATCAGGTTTCTTTTCTATGTCACTGCACTTAGCATACTGTATTGAAATTATATTTTTGCTTATTTGCTTCTCCACCATTTTCCAAATTCCTGGTAGGAGGAACCATGTCCTACACATCTTTAAATCCCCTGAGCTCAACATAGTACCTCAATTTGCTAAACTGAAAGGAACTAACCTAAGCTTCTATTTTCTCATCTATGAAATGGTCATAACAATACTTGTCATATAGAACTACTTAAATGGAGACAAATATAGAGCAATCTGCATGATGCCTGGCACATGGTAGGTACTCCAAACAATGTTGCTTCTCTTCTACACTGACTAGAGTATTATTCAACCATCCAAAATTACATTTAAGAAAGCATTTATGAAATAACATAAAGCGAAGAATACAAAATTAAATTTACCTATGATTTCCACTGCATAAAGATTATATAAATATTTTGATAAATATTTTTCAGAAACAGTAAATATTTGTTACAAATATAATTAATTTTTTCCTTTTTCTTCTTTGCATTTACATTGATTTGGTCATAACATTATAAAATAATATACTTGAACAGAAAAAGAATGAAAATACATTTGACAAATAGTGGGACTAAAAAAGAAAAAAGAAAATACATGTCTGCAAAAGAATGTACTTTCACAAAGTATCACATGTTTAAAAAATATCATGCATTCTATTGATCTAATTCAATGAGATATTACAAGCTCCTCTAGGACAAATAATATCTTACACCCTAAAAATAGCACATGGTAGGGATTCGACAAATGTTTACTTAATAGAGAAAAACACACTTAGGTCTTTCCTTTCTCTTGTTGGAGATTTATCATTTATCATTGTTAAACTTATCCAATATTATTAGATATTTTCTTGGCTGTTAAATAGAAGTAACAGGAATAGAGTGGAGGGGAGAAAGGAAAGAGAGAAAAAAGAAAAAGGGAAGGCAAAATAGGGACAGAAAAGAGAAGGGGATGAAAAGATAAAGATGACCGGGGGCAGTAGAGCACACCTATACTCCCAGCTACTCAGGAGGCTGAGACGGGAGGATCTCTTGAGCCCAGGAGTTTGCGGTTTCAGTGAGCTATGATTGCACCACTGCACTCTAGCCTGGATGACAGAGCTAGACCCTGTCTCCGGAAAAAAAAAAATTTTTAATTAAAAAAACAAAAAGATTTAAAAAGAGACTGAAGAGTTACAAGAAGATATGAGAAAGAGTTAAAAAAGGACATTAAGATAAATAATTGCTCAAAGTAAAATAACTTAGTGGCATTAACATGTACAGAAGTTCAATCTCCCTAAGGCAGCAAAAAGAAGGGCCCAGGCTGCCTGATTACAACTTGGGATAAAGGGAGTACAGGCACAACTACAAGTTCAGTAGTAAGGCCAAAGGAAGCACATATGTACAGCCATGTATGTACAGGATGACTACAAGTGGTCGTGACAAGATGGTTGCAGGCAAATAACCACTTATAAAGTTAGGAATCAACCTTAGCTCTTCCTCATCTACCTCTTCATGAACCTGAGCCCCTCAAACTCCAAGCTTCAGTATCCTCTTCAAAATCAGAAGACTTTTCCCAATGTTAGTAACTCAGAAAAAGCCTGTTAGTAGCAAAATTAAAGACAGGTTCCCAAATTCATCCTGAACCTTTCTGAAGGTGCCTTCCCAAACCCTTGTGAAGCTGTCATCAGCATCCAGCATCTTTCTGTTCAGCATTCCCAGTGACTGTGCCAGACAACTAATCTAGATTCATTTCCTGTTGACTTTCAACATATTCATATACTTATCATAACCAAATGACTTAATGACCTTCTGAATCATTATACTGGGCCAAGGAGAGACAAACATTCCCACTCTCCACTATTCAATTATACTAAATAATAAATCACGTGCTTCTGTGTTAGTCTCCAGTGGCCTGCATCCATTCTAGGAGCTCATTCAGTTTCAGGAAGCAGCTTACTTCCTCCTTTCAAGCAAGTTTCACCAAAAATAACAAAGAATAAACTTTTAAGCAGCACGTGATTTTTGAACCTCCAGCTCCAAAATTTATTTTGTTAAAAAGTTCTTCCCCTGTCATTAATAGGGGCATTTATTAGCTCAACAGCAATTCAGGTTTTATTTCAATTAGAGTCTCTTAGCTACTTCAGGCTTAATTTTTAATTGCATCAAGGCAATTCTTCCAAATAAGTCCACAACAGGCACATCCTGTTTTGTTCTTGGTTCTGTGGGAAATGAATACTAAATAAAAACTATATTTACAGACACACATTTGCAGGAATATAATCTGACAAAAATTACTGACAAATGGGGACATACTATTTCTTAGTATCTGTGTGGTAGAAGTATCTTAACCTAACCATGTAAGTCACTTTAATATTTATTTAGCATTCTTCACATTACTTTCTGGGTTATAGAAAACTGAATCATAAGCATACTTATAGCCAGGCGCAGTGGCTCATGCCTGTAATCCTAACACTCTGGGAGGCCAGGGAGGATCGTTTGAGCTCAGGAGTTCGAGACCAGCTTAAGCAAAAGCGAGATCCCGTCTCTACTAAAAATAGAAAGAAATTAGCTGGACAATTAAAAATATACAGAAAAAATTAGCTGGGCATGGTGGTGCATGCCTGTAGTCCCAGCTACTCGGGAAGCTGAGGCAGCAGGATCGCTTGAGCCCAGGAATTTGAGGTTGCTGTGAGCTAGGCTGATGCCACGGCACTCTAGCCTGGGCAACAGAGTGAGACTCTGTCTCGAAAAAAATAAAAAATTTAAAAAATAAATAAATAAATATATCAGGTTTTATATTACATTTTATTAAAATCTGTAAGTCTAAAACTAGTTCAAACACTTTAACATTAAATTATTTGGAAAGGATGTAAAATCTAACAGAAAAGGTATTTTCTGTAATATAGTGTGACTTTGAGTTTTCAGTGTTTGGTCAAAGGCCAGGTGATATGCTGAGAGCTCAATAAATACAAGTTCATGTGTTAAACCTCAGGAGGAAAGGTTCAGCAACCAGGCAAAGTAATTCCACATAAATCTGTTCCAGTGATACCTTTTTTCCCCCACACAAGCACTCCTGGCCACAGAGGAATAATCTGTAAAAAACTAACCAGAAAAAATGCTGAGGGAGTTAAGGCCATCAAAGCACAGAGTAAATCAAACAATAACATAACAAGGTATGCTGCCTAGCTATACTAACAAATCAAAGAGAGGCTGTTCCTTTCGCAAATGAGATTAGCTAGTTTTGAAAGTAAACCAAGACATTCCTGCCTGTCAGCCTGCAAAGATGAAGGTAAACATGCTAAGGAGTCTTAGTGGGCTCTGGCCTGCAGAAACACACATCGAGGCCCAAGTGGGTCCTGGTTCTTCAGGCTACCTGGAGCAGAAATCTTTTGAGTGTGCTAGGCAGAGAAATCAGGAGGCTGAGGCTGACTGGCTCCCTGCACAGCCTGTGGCATAGTGATAACTTAAAGCCAATGACAATTCCTCCACATTAAGCAAGTACTGCTACAGGGAACAGAGTAAGTCTCCTTACTCATTTCTAATTCTGAAATCAAGACAAGGTCACTTTCAAGTCTACCATGAATATTTCAGTGATGGGAAAAAATAAAATATCAAGGGTAACAGACCCACCCCATATAACAGACCCACCCCACTTTCAGTTCCAAAGAAAACACAAATAAATTTGGAACACTGAGTGTAACTACAAAATGTCTTAAAAGACAATACTGGAGATTTTATTTGTATAATCCTTCCAAGCAACAGTTAAGTTTTAAAAATAGCATTGATTTATCTTTTTCTAAATTTATCAATATTCCACCTCCTTTTTTATGTCTCTGTATTAAGCTAGAAAATTTCCTTGCACAAAAATTCCATAGCATACTTCATTTTTTATATCCCCTTTAATATACATATACAATTATACCATTATTGTTATTAAGCACTAAGAAACTATTTCTACCACTACAGAAAAACTGCCTTCTCCTTGATTACCAATGACCACTTAATTGTTAAATCCAAGGGCAACTTCTCACTCACCACTGTCTAATTTTTCTGTAGCATCTAATACCAGTAATTTCTTTTCTGCATCTTAGAACTTTTTGTTTCTTTGGCACCCATGACTCAGCACTCTCTAGGTTCTCCTCCTACCTCACACAGCCCATTCAAATCAGCTTCCTTTACCAAATCTGTTTCCTCCTCCGGCTACAGAAATGGTCCCAAGAGTCTGTCCTTGGCCCTTGTGTCTCTCATATCAGTCATCTTCCCTAATCCAACCTACTCCTATGGTTTCTCCATCTCTGTCTCCAGCCCTGGCCGCTCCCAAGCTCTAGATGTGCACCTCCAGTTAAATACAGGACAGCTACACAATGACGTTCCACCTAAAAGCCAAATGTGCCAAATTCTTCATCACGTATCACATCCCAGTTTGTTCTTCATCCTGTCACTCATTCATATACACCCCTTTTAGTGAGTACTTGCCATGGTGCTTCACATACATCAACTTTTTTTTTTTTTTTGAGACAGAGTCTCACTTTGTTTCCCAGGCTAGAGTGAGTGCTGTGGCATCAGCCTAGCTCACAGCAACCTCAAACTCCTGGCCTCACGAGATCCTCCTGCCTCAGCCTCCCAAGTAGCTGGGACTACAGGCATGCGCCACCATGCCTGGCTAATTTTTTCTATATATACTAGTTGCCCAATTAATTTCTTTCTATTTAGAGTAGAGACGGGGTCTCGCTCTTGCTCAGGCTGGTTTTGAACTCCTGACCTCGAGCAATCCACCTCGGCCTCTCAGAGTGCTAGGATTACAGGCATGAGCTAATATGCCCAGCCTACATCAACTTTTTGAATCCACAGTATCATACCCATTTTACAGATACGGAACCCTAGAGAGGTTTGAATAATTTGTCACATAGCTAATATGAAAGTAGTAGAGTTGGGTTTCAAACCAGTAAGTCTGATTTCAAAGACCACGCTTTAAACAAAAACACTATATTCCTTACCAGTTGCCCAGGTCTGAAACCTGCCTAAACAGGCACTATGCTCTTGTGGTCCTATAAACCTCCAGGTCCCTCCCATTTGGCTTTCTTTTCTATTCTCGCTGACAGTACTATACTTTAGTCCTCAATGCCACTCAGCTTCTTTCAGCTTCCCATCTCCTATCTCTCCATATGTCATCTATTCACCTATCACTCACTCGCTCAAAAATCATCAGTGGCTCACAGTGCCCTACTGCCTACAGGATAAAGCCAAAACTCCCCATCCTCAACTTCCACCTCTCCTCTTCACAACTGTCATGTTGCAGTTAGAAAGGAATATTCTAACCAACGGTCATTCTCTTTTGACTGCCCAGCATCTAATTCTCTTTTAATGACTGGAGAAAATCCTACCCCCAATGTAGAAGCTGAAAATGCAAACGTATACTTTCCAAGCCTCCTTTGCAGCTAGTGCATGGTGCCTGACCTAGGCCAGGCCAATTAGATACATCATATTCTGACTGAATTGGGAAGTGGACACCATGGAGAACTCTCCCTATTAGCGAGAACAGTTGCAGGAAGATTTGAGTTCCTGAGCAGCACCCTATGTCCAGGGCCAGGGGTGTTCCATGGTATAAGTGTATCACATACCCTCTGGTGGCAGCAACATTTTCCTTGCAATTTCTCACTGAAGTGACCAGTATAGACCAAACTGCATGGCTTCCACACCTTGTTTTTCAGCTATCATGGTAATTCTGTTAGCTACCCAGCATCCTTTTAATAAACTCCCTTTTGGGCCAGGCGTGGTGGCTCACGCCTGTAATCCTAACACTCTGGGACACGAGGCAGGTGAATCGCTCAAGGTCAGGAGTTCGAAACCATCCTGAGCAAGAGCAAGACTCTGTCTCTACTAAATATAGAAAGAAATTAATTGGCCAACTAAAAATATATAGAAAAAATAGCCAGGCATCGTGGCACATGCTTATAGTCCCAGCTACTCGGGAGGCTGAGGCAGGATAGCTTGAGCCCAGGAGTTTGAGGTTGCCGTGAGCTAGGCTGACGCCAGGGCATTCTAGCCCGGGCAACAGAGTGAGACTCTGTCTCAAAAAACAAAATAAAACAAACTCCCTTTTGGCTTCAATCAGTCCATTTGGCTGTTTCCAAGTAAGCATCTTGACTGGCAATTCAGTCACACCAGATCCCTTTCACCCCAGAACATGCCCTTTGCTTTTCTGCCTCATATAACATTTCCCACTGTTTTTTCCATCTGAAATTCTTCTCCTCTCCCTTCTCCATTAGGCAAAATCCTTCCCATTTTTTAATGTCCAGTACAAGTTCTACTTTCCCCATAAATATAATAGCTAACACTTAATGAGCACTTTCTAAAGGTCAAGCACTCTTCTCATTTAATCTTCACAAGAACACTCGGAGGTAGATATTAGCATTAGCCCTAGTTTACAGTTGAGGAAACTTTCGTAAAAATGATGTAAGTAAATTGCCCATGATCATATAGCTAAAGAACAGTCATGGAGCCAGAATCCAAAACCATGAAATCTGACTCCAGAGCCCTTCTTTTTTTTTTTTTTTTTTCTGGACATGGTACAGGACAGAGCCCTACTCTTAACCAAAGATCAGCAAATTACAGCCCACATGCCAAATCTGGCCCACCAGCCAAATCTGGCTCACTATGTGTTTTTATAACATCCATGAACTAAGAATAGTTTTTACATCTTTAAATGGTTGGGGAAAATCAAAATAATAATATTCCATGGCCCATGAAAATTCTATGAAATTCAAATTTCAACATCCATAAATAAAAGTTTTATTGAAACACAGCCGCATACTGTCTGTGGCTGCTTTCATGCTACAACAGCAGAGCTGAGTAGTTTTGACAGAAACAGTATAGTCCCGAAAATCCACAAACCTCAAATATTTACTCTCTAGTCCTTCATTTAAAAAGTTTAAGACCTTGCTTTGAATTACTACATTATATTGCCTCTCTTAAAAAGCCCTCCCTGATTTCTTACTTCCCCTTGCTGGAATAAATTTTTCCCTTCTCTGTATTTACATGGCACTTGCAACTCTCTTATAACAAGTAGTCTATTTTGCTTTGCACAACATTTTTTTTTCTCCTCAGCAGACTGTAAATTCCCTGAAGGCAAGAAGTAATCTTTTTCATTATATATGTATTCTCCCTGGTGTCTCACTTATTGTTGGCAGTCAATAAACGCTTGCTGATGTTCAATAACATATTGCACTGTAAGCTCTTTAAACAGATTTAAATTATGTCCCTAATATAAGCATGAATCATAGAAATCACAGTCTAGACTCAATATGGCAGGATAGTAAATATAGGCACCCTCAACCACTACTGTTAATATATAAATTGGTACAACCTTTCTGAAGGGCAATTTTGCCTTGTTCATCTAATACTTTGAAAGTATGCATTTCTTAGGACTCAGAATTCCACCACTGGAAATTTTTCCTAAGAAAATAAGCAGACTAGCGTGCAACAAGCTATGTAATAGTAGCTATAGGAGTTAACATACTTACTGAGTACATATTATATGCTGGGCACTTAACTAAATCCTTTAAATGTAGAACCTCACAACTCTTGGAGCAAACATTATAATTAGCCTTATTCCATAGATGAGAAAACCCAGACTTGAAAGGTTAAATAATTTGTCCAAGGTTTAAGGGATTACAGATGATTTTTTTTAAGTGGAGGAATTATAGCTGGTTTTAACTTTGCATCTCATTAGTTTATTCTAAATTTTCTACTTTAATAAGCATGTGTTGTATATGTAAATATATATATATATATTTTTGAGACAGAGTCTCACTCTGTTGCCTGGGCTAGAATGTAGTGGCATCAGCCTAGCTCACAGCAACCTCAAACTCCTGGGCTCAAGCAATCCTCCTGCCTCAGCCTCCTGAGGAGCTGGGACTACAGGCATGCGCTACCATGCCCGGCTAATTTTTTCTATATAGTTTTAGCTGGCCAATTAATTTCTTTCTATTTTTAGTAGAGATGGGGTCTCGCTCTTGCTCAGGCTGGTTTCAAACTCCTGACCTTGAGTGATCACCCACCTCGGCCTCCCAGAGTGCTAGGATTACAGGCGTGAGCCACCACACCCGGCCAAATTTTTAGAGCAGTAAAATAGCACAGAAACCTTACTCCTATTACTTTTTCCTTTGGAAGTTTAGGGAAAATAGCCCAGAACAAAATAAGCAGATTTTTTTTCTTTTATTTTACAAAGTACAGAAAATCATCATCCTGAACTTTAAAACAAGAATATTATTTACTCACATAAAACAGCCTTAAGAACAACATTCTGGATCCTACATGTTTTTCATATATCATCACTCAGACAGTTCTTATGGTTTTTCCAGTATGCAAGTAGTCTGAAAATTATGCTGTGGCTTGTACTGAATAAAGACTCTTTGGACAAAAGGATGGATTCATTTATAATCATAGCAATTTAGAGAAGAGCCCCACCCTCTCTGCAAATCTCCAGGGTCATTACATGCCCAAATAACTAAGTTTGGGGCTTTTCTGGATTCAAGCTGTTTTGGCTGTGATCCAAAAACACTAGTCAGAACCTTTCATATCTACACCGAAATAACACAAAATACTACTAAGCCAGGTCTATTAAATGCTAACGTGGCCATGTTAAAAAAAAAAAAACCCAAAGCCACGCCTTACCTCTTCTGGTACAATAATTAATGGATACTTGTCCTCAGATAAAAAGTTGAAAATAACCCATACTTTAAATGCATCTTCTTCTGTAATGAGCAGGGGGCTCTTTGTGAGGTTTTTTTTGACACAGAGGGTCCAACACATCCTATTGAATTCAATCTTGTCAAAGTTGTCTTGGACCTAAAAAGGAATGAGGAAAAACTCCAGTGAATCATTCCAAAATAAGCAGTATATAAGGCAAATAAATAGAAAAATGAAGCCTCATTCAGGCTTCCATTTTGATCAATCCAATTACCCAACAGCCATATTCTATATATTTGCTCTAGGTATTATATTTTCAGTGGCTCGATTAAGAATTACATTTAAAAAAAAAAAAGAATTACATTTAGTCTGACACTGAAATAACACCTGTCCATATCACTCACTTGGCACATAAAATATACTAACTTGTCAAACTTTTTTTTCATGCATACACATTATCTTCCTAATAAACTATTAATCCTTGTAAATAGCAGGAGCTGAGAATGCCAATCACTCAGTATGTGCCACATGTAGATACCTCATCTTTACTTATGGTCAAATAAGATAGCTTTTGGGAAAACTTTAACTGAACTGAGAGAACTTAACTGAGAGACAGCCCTGCCAGTCACTCATTAGTTCATGCATTCAACATTGCCTCAGCAACTACTATGAGCCAGGTACTACTGTGTTATAAATTAAGGATATAAAGATGAAAAACTTGGTCTGTGCTCTTAGAATGCTTACAGTTTACTAGAGAAAATAGATATACAGGTAGACAAATTTTAATATGATAGTATATAATTATAAGTAGAGTTTTTTACTCATTCAATAAATAAAATTTAGATAGTAACTATTATTGGCCAGGAACAGTGCAAAGATACTCAACACAATACTAGCCTATGTCCCCAAGCAAAGTAAAGACAATTACAATAGAGTGTGATAAGTATTATAATGAAGTTAAACAAAGGATTCTATGGGAACTCAGAGGAGCCAACCCAATCTTGAGATCTGGGGAAAGATTTGCAGAAAGAGTTATGCTATGATAGAACTGAGTTCTAAAGCTGTGGTCCCCAACCCCTGGGCCGTGGACCAGTACCAGTCTGTGGCCTGTTAGGGTTGGGCCACAGAGCTCTACTGCCCCTCCCCCTCCCCATCCGTGGAAAAGCTGTCTTCCATGAGACTTAGGAACCAGGGGTCTGCACAGCAGAAGGTGAGCAGCAGCAGGCAAGCAAACAAACCTTCATCTGTATTTACAGCCGCTCCCCATTGTTCGCAACACTGCCTGAGCTCTGCCTCTCCCCACTCCCACCTCCTGGTCTGTGGAAAAACTATCTTCCATGAAACCAGTCCCTGGTACCAAAAAGGTTGGGGACCACTGTCCTAAAGGATGATCAAGAGTCAAGCAGATCAAGAATGGGATAAAGGGTGTTCCAGATAGAACAAAATGTGAGGAAACCCAGAAGTAGAGACAACCATAGTCAGTTTGGAAGAGTAGTAGGAAGTTAAATGATGTTGAAAAGGTGGTATGAGTCAAGGCTCTTCATAAGTGTAAGTAACAAAAATGTCCTTGGGTTCCTTTAAACAGAAAAGGAATTTATTGGAAAAACAACAGGTAACCTCACAGAACCAATGCAAGGGATGGAAAATCTAAGCCCTGAAACTTGGCTATTATATCAAGGTAGGGTAGGCAGCCAGAAATGCAGCCAAAACCACTCAAAGGAATAGTCTGGAGAAGACACCACTCCCAGCATAATACAAGAGCATTACTACTACTACCACTGCTACCACCACCCCTGTCCTTGATCGTCTGCCTCACTCACTGCAGATACAAAATCCAGTTGGCTGGGCCTGGGTCACATTCCTGTGCTCTAGTTGCCAAGGAGCAGGAAAAATGAGTATCTGAACTTTTCAGTTTCTGAGGTGTGAGATGCATCCCGTTCCCCACCAACACCCTATAGAATTTCCCAAACACAGAAAAAAAAAAAAAAAAAAAAAAAAAGCATGGCTGGGCGCGGTGGCTCATGCCTGTAATCCTAGCACTCTGGGAGGCCAAGGCGGGTGGATTGCTCATGGTCAGGAGTTCGAAACCAGCCTGAGCAAAAGCGAAACCCTGTCTCTACTATAAATAGAAAGAAATTATCACACAGAAGTAGAAACCTAATAAAAAAAAAAAGAAATTAATTGGCCAACTAATATATATATAGAAAAAATTAGCTGGGCATGGTGGCACTTGCCTATAGTCCCAGCTACTTGGGAGGCTGAGGCAGGAGGATTGCTTGAGCCCAGGAGTTTGAGGTTGCTGTGAGCTAGGCTGATGCCACAGCACTCACTCTAGCCTGGGAAACAAAGTGAGACTCTGTCTCAAAAAAAAAAAAAAAAAATATAGCAAATATCCACTGTGTGAGAACAGTGAAAGATGCGCTAGAGAGGTAAGTGAAGACCAGATCATGAAGAGCCTCATCATTCACGTTAAGGAGTTAGGACTTTATCTGTACTGAAAGAATTGAAGAGAGCAACAGACACAATCTTTATTTTAAAAGCCATACTCGGGGCCAGGCAGACTGGCTCACACTTGTAATTCTAGCACTTTGGGAGTCAAGGTGGGAAGATTGCTTGAGGTCAGGAGTTCAAAACCAGCCTGAGCAACATAGCAACACCCCATCTCTACAAAAAATATAAAAATTAGCCAAGTGTGGTGGTGCACATGCCTGTAGTCCCAGCTACTCGGGAGGCTGAGGCAGAAGGCAGGAGGATCACTTGAGCTTAGGAGTTTGAGGTTGCAGTGAGGTATGATCATGCCATTGCCCTCGTGCCTGGTCAACAAAGACCTTGTCTCAAAAAAAAAAAAAAAAAAAACATATTCTTGAACAAGGAACAATATGGAGTGTAATGAAGGAGGTAGGAGTGGACAGATGGAGAATATAGCAAAGCATTTCTTTTGGGGAATATATGAACAAAGGGTTGTGTGTACTATAATGAAGAAGTCACTAGCTGACTATTGGGAGAAGTTTCACCTGATCTCTAAGTAGAATTTGCGGTTGGCAAACCAGTCTTCAAGAGTAGGAAGATACTCTTTGTGTTATGTCTTCAGTATCTTGTCTCCTTCACCATTTCCCATGTCCCCATCAAACACAAATGATTCCTGGAGGGAAACAGCAGCAGCAATTACTGCCACTTTGCTTTCTTTCGTTTTTTGTTTTGTTTTGTTTTTTGCCTTATCATTATTTATTGAAGACTTACTATTAATATATGCTAGCAGCTAGGCATGTTACATGTAGTTTCTCACTTACATTTTATATTAGTCCTCTAAGGTTAATTATCTTCTCTATTTTGTAGATCAGAAAATAGAAATTCAGAAAAATTGAGTACAGTTGACCATTGACCAATATGGGTTTAAATTGTGCAGGTTCACTTATACTCAGATATTCTTCCACCTGTGCCACACAAGACAGCAAGACCAACTCTTTCTCTTCCTCCCCTCTCTCAGCCTACTCAATACAAAGATGACGAGGATAAAAACATTTATGATGATCCACTTCTACTTAATGAATAATAAATGAATTTTCTCTTATGATTTTAATATATTTTCTTTTCCCTAGCTTACTTTATTATGAGAATACAGTATATAATATATATAACATACAAAATGTGTGTTAATCAACTGTTTATGTTATTGGTAAGGTTTCCAGTCAACAGCAGGCTATTAATAGTTTGGGGGAGTCAAAAGTAATAGGTGAATTTTCAACTGTACAGGGAGTTGGCACCCCTAACCCTCCACATTGTTCAGGGGTCAATTATACTTTCACCAAGTTCACATGGCTAGTAAATATCAAAACCAGAGTTTAAAGCTCAAATGCCAAATTGCTTGTAGAATACAGTGGATGGAGACAACCTACACAACGGAGGACATCTATGCAAAACTAGTTTCCAATCCCACCACCACCAACTCTATCTATCCACACCCAAAAAACACTAAGTGGAAGATATGCCACACAGGAGAAATGACATGTACATGAAAGCACATAGTCTTCCTCTGAGGAACAAGAAGTGATTCTCTGTGGATTTTGTGGTGAATTATAGAGTTCCTGAGAGAGAGTGACTAAATATGTGACTGGAAAAGCAAACAAAGACCAATCACAAGGGGCTTCATAATTTTAAGAATCAGCCTATAGGAAAACACCAGTTTAAGGGTTTTAGAACAGAATACATAAATAACTCCTACAATTCAATCACAAAAGAAACAAATAACCTGACTTAAAAACAGGCAAAGGACTTAAATAGGCATTTCTTCAAAAAATATATACAAATGGCCAACAAGCATTTAAACAGATGTTCAACATCACTTATGATCAGGGAAATGCAAATCAAAACACAATGAGATATCACTCACACCTGTTAAGATGGTCACTATCAAAAACCAAAACATAACAAGTGTTGATAAGAATGTGGAGAAATTAGAACCCTTGTGTACTGTTGGTGGGTCTATAAAATGCTACAACTGCTGTGGAAAACAGTATGGAGGGTTCTCAAAAAATTAAAAGTAGAACTACCATGTAGATATAGCAATCCCACTTCTGGGTATATACACAAAACAACTAAAAATAGGACCCTGATGAGATATTTGCACACCCATGTTCACTGCAGCCATTATTCAAAATAGCCAAGATATAGAAGCAACTTAAATGTCCATCAAAGGATGAATGGATAAAGAAAATGTGATATACACACACAATGAAATATCATTCAGCCTTAAAAGAGAAGAAAATCCTGTCAAATGAGACAACAGAGATGAACTTCAAGCACACTATATTAAGTGAAATAGTGAAATAAGCAAATCACAAAAAGACAAACACTGTATGATTGCACTTGTAAAATGATGTATCTAATGTAATCAAACTCATCTGAAATAGAATGGTGGTTGCCAAGAGTTGCAGATAGAGGGAAAAGGGGTGTTGTTCAATGGGTATAGAGTTTCAGTCATGAAAGATGAAAAAAGTTCTAAAGATCTGTTGTGCAACAATGTACATATGATTAAGAATACTGTACTATACCATTAAAAGTTGTTATGAGAAAAAAATTATGTTATATATTCTTTACTACAATGTTTTAAAGTACAAAATCCATTAGTTTTCAATATCAAATAGTATATAAAGCATTAGTATTCAAGTGCTTCCATACAAGGCATTATGTCAAACAAAATAATCTTGGGTTTTCAGAATTTCACATACCAAACACTAAAACAAATGGCTTTCAAGGTTCTAAGAATAAAAACAAAGAAATATGTGAAAAATCCTGCTAAATAACAAAATGCTACAAAGTATTTGATTATTGCTAATATATGATATACTGACCATATACAGAGCTACAACAGGAAAAAAACAGCATGACTTATTTATGTGCTAATGTGAAACAGTCGCCGAAATACAACATTAAACAAGGTGCATAACATGGAAGAATCATACAATGTCCAATGAAAAAAGCAAGTCACAAAAGACTACATAGAACATGATCTGATTTTTATGTCTCAAGAACAAAATTTAACCATACATTAAGATATACACATATGATAAAACTTTTTTCTAATGTGAGAGGAAAATACACAAAAATTTCAGGATGGTGGTTTCCTTTTGGGAGGAGGCAAGAAAATGAGAAAAGGGAAGAGCACAGAGGTAGATGCGACAGTATTAGTGATATTCTTCCCGAGATGAGTGGTAGGTTCATAGATGTTCCTTTTATTATTATGCTTATAATTTTCATATAGACTGCATATTCTTTAGTATATACCATATTCCAAAAATATAGCAAAATATAAAGTAGGGAAAAAACCAAGGTGCTGATCAGAGTGTATTTAGAATGCAATCATTTGTGTAGGAAGGAGGAAAGAATAAATCACCTTTGCTGCTTGTTAATAGTGTAACAATGTCTGTATCGATAAGTCTTTGAGCTGAACTGCAGCTCAAGACCCTATTCTAGATCTTGTCTCTTGCTGTATATCTGAGGATATGCAAATATTTATTACCTGTCTACTACAGGCCTGTGTTACTTGGTATTGGGGGAGGGGGGGATCCCACATCAAATAAGACATATGTAGTCCCTACTTTAGAGCTTCTTGTCACCAGGAATCTGGTGAAATGAGGAAGATAGACTGACAATAAATGGCAATACAGGGTGACCTTAAATCTAATTCAGATGGTGGGGATGGAAGCTGGGTACAAATCATGCTTAATTCTGAAGGGCAAACAAAGGTTATGCAGGTGAAGACAGAGCAGAGTCAGGCTCGAAGACTTTAATCTGTCAGTCCTCTGCACCCAGAGTAGAATGTAGATGTCAAAGGGCTGGTTGTTTAGGAGTTGTTTTAAGAAGATGGAAAACAAGTGCAAGGGACTGTTTCTTACATCAATCTATGATTTACTCTTTAGTCATTTAGTCATGACTCTTGGAGTTTTATTGTTAGTCAAAGTGTTCAGCAGCATAAAGTTATCCATAGTTCTCATCATGAAATCCCTTTATTCACTCAAAAGTTTATAGTCCTCTATAGCTTCACAAATATCATGGAAATATAGTCAAACTTAGTCACTGTGCCAAATTAAAACTAGATAGCTTTCAAACAGCAATAAAAGAAAAAATATCTTAAGCTAAAAGGCAATAAGAACAAACCATGCAAAAACACAGGTCTGGGTGTTGAAAAGCAGTACCACTTCCTATTAAATGATGGTTGTTAGGCACACATTTGAAGTGTTTTAAGTGCTGAAAGCATAGTCATTTAACTAACAGAAGAAACGTGAAACAACACTTTATACAAGAACTGTAACTGACACTGAACAGCAAGAAAATAAACCAAGGGGAAAAAGCTTAAATGTCAGACTAGAAAAACAAAACAACAGAGGCTGCTAACCTCTAGGAGAGACATATATTGAACTGAACTGTTCTTTGTACGTGTTTTTCTTTTATGTGTATGTATGTTTCCAGAAAAACAAAAACAAAAAGGCTTCTGTTGGAAAGCAGCAGAGTCCCCAATTAGAAATTGGCATATTGCCAATGGATTATTGCTTCTAATCATATAGCCCAGACCAAGCCTTAATAGGAGAATCAGGGAAAAGAACTGACAATGATTTGAACCAGCAAGCCTAATCAGCCATTAAATCTCATGAAAGAACTAGACTGCCTCATAAATATGCTAAAGCAGAACTAGTTTTTGATGTAGTTGATTGGGACTAAATAGTAAAAAGGTAATAATACACTACTTTCTTCAATTATTCACTGTCAGAAAATCCAGGTATGGTCTCTCTTTGCAAAAAAAAGCCCACAAAAGTTTCTTCCTAGATGTTTACAGAATTCCATTCTTTTACTAAAGAAGGAATTTAACAAACAAAAATGTTACCACTCAAGGAAGGCAAAATAATTGATAAAAAGAGCAACAGATAGGTTAATAATTATTTGAAGTCTCAGGAAATCTGAAAATAAATTCTATTAATATCAATGTGAAGAACAACAGGAATGATTATCTATAAAGAAGTAACTATGGAAACCAAATGTAAAAATCACTTTTTGGAAAGCAAGTTTCTATATAATTTATCTCTTGGTCCCAGCCCCTTCAGAATAATTTTCCCAGGTAAAGGCAGAAAAACCCCTAAAACAACTTGGGGAAAAAACTGACCAAAACAAACATTAAGGAACACTACATACTAAGAGAAAAGAATCATCTTAAAACACTTAAGAAAGAAATGAAAAGAACTGGATGGAAGCTAAGCTTCTGAGACCATCAGAATGGCTTGTAAGCAACTCTATCCCTGCCTTCGACCAATATTTCCCCCTACGTATCCAAATAACTGGGGAAAAAACACAATTCTGAATGGGAGTAATTAATCTCTCAATAGTACAGTTAAAGAAACATGATGGAGAATTTAAATGGCTTAGGTTCAAAATCTATCAACCTCTTACTAATAAGGTGACCTTAGGCTCTGTTTCCTCCTGAGTTAAATGGGGATAATTCCAGTTCTGCCTCACAGGATTAAGATGATAATTGAATGAGACATGATAGCACACCCTGCAAGTATTTAGACATTATTTTGTATTTTCTTTGCATAACTAATGACAATCTCTAAGTTTTATGTCAACATTCTTAAATCGCTACTAGCATTTTTTTCCAACCAAGTTCCAAAACAAGGCACTAATCTTTGTTCAATTTAAACCCACACCATGGAAAGCTTGGCTGCTTTATTTGAATTGCAGGACTGGCAAAATTCCACTCCAGGTGGCTAAGCAATAATAAACAAGGGCTCACTGTTTCATCACATCCTCACTCTCTCCGTGAATAAGTTTTTCTCCAAATTTAGTAGCTCATTTTGGACTTTTTTTAATACTGCTATATTTTCTCCTGCAGTTACAAACTATAAAATATCTAAACACTAAAATAAAGAACATTTTGAAACTTAAAATTCAAGAGGTTTAAAGAATGTTCCAGCAAGAACAAAATGCAGTAGTAGGGTACAGCACTTCAAGACAGTAAACCTCATTTCTCTATCTACTGGCCTGGCCCCCACAGAAATTCTAGCACAGAAAAACAAAGCTATTTCCAGACTTCTAAGAATTTCCCAGTATATCAGATAATATTTTATTAACAGACATAATTTTGCTTACTGTCTATGATTTTTTTTTGGAGTCAGAGTCTCGTTCTATTGCCCTGGTTAGAGTATGGTGGTGTCATCATAGCTCATTGCAACCTCAAACTCCTGGTCTCAAGCAATCCTCCTGCCTCAGCTTCCCGAGTGGCTGGGACTACAGGAGTGCAACAGCACCCCCAGCTAATTTTTCTGTTTTTTGTAGAGATAGGGTCTTGCTCTTGCTCAAATTGGTCTCAAACTCCTAAACTCAAGGGATCCTCCTATCTCGGCTTCTCAGAGTGCTAGGATTACGAGGTGTGATTACAGGCTGGATTACAGGCCAGATTACACCTGGCCACTGTCTATAATTTTTAAGATTAAATATATGCATACAGCAGATCATCAAATATTTGCTGAATTTAAGACATATTTACTTATAATACAACTATAGAACCAAAAACGAAAGCTCCAGACAATAGTATAGTATCATACTGTGAAGTTTTCAGACCTTATATACCAGTTTCTGTGCAATTTAATTAAATCTTTTTCATTAAGATATAATTCACATACCACAAAATTTACCTTTTTTTTTTTTTTTTTTTGAGACAGAGTCTTTACTCTGTCACCTCAGCCAGAGTGCAGTGGCATCATCACAGATCACTGCAACCTCAAACTCCTAGGCTCAAGCACTTCTCCTGCCTCAGCCTCCCAACTAGCGGGGACTATAGGCACGTGACACTGAGCCGGGCTAATTTTTTCTATTTTTTGTAGAGACAGGGTCTTGCTCTTGCTCAGGCTGGTCTCAAACTCCTGGCCTCAAGCAATTCTCCCATCTCGGCCTCCCAGAATGCTAGGATTACAGGTGTGAGCCACTGAGCACAGCCAAAATTTACCCTTTTAAACTATAAAATTCAGTGGTTTTTAGTATATTCACAAGGCTTTATACCCATCACCATTATGTAATTCTAGAATACTTTCATCACCCCAAAAAGAACCCCAAGCCCAACAGTAGTCACCATTCTACCTCCCCTCAAGCCCAAGCAACCTCTAATCTACTTGTATCTCTACAATTCAAGGGTCCTCAAACTTTTTAAACAGGGGGCCAGTTCACTGTCCCTCAGACCATTGGAGGGCCAGACTATAGTTTAAAAAAAACTATGAACAAATTCCTATGCACACTGCACATATCTTATTTTGAAGTACAAAAACAAACAGGCAAAAGCACCCGCATGTGGCCTACAGGCCATAGTTTGAGGACACCTGCTCTACATACTTGCCTATTTTGGACATTTCATATTCATATAAATGGAATCATATAATATATGGCTTTTGTGAATAAACCTTAACCTCTCATTATCATATAGTTTTTCTCTCCTCTTTTTTTCCTAACTAAAGTATGATCATTCAACATGGTAACTATAGTTAATAACAATGTACTAAACACTTGATAATTGCTAAGAGATTTTAAGTATTCTTACCACAGATTAAAATTCATGTGAAATAATGCACATTTTAGATTTAGCCATTCCACAATATATACATATTTCAAAGCATCATGTTGTACACCATAAATATATATAATTTCTATTTGTCAATTTAAAAAATAAATAAAAAGAGAAAAAGCACAATCAAAGCAATGCTATCATCCCTGCATAGAAAATCTTTTTTTCCTATCTTTAAAAAAAAAATACTACTCAAAACTGCCAGAAGATATAGAAAACCTTTAACAAAACATGTATGACATATAAAACACATATACAAAGAAAGATCAGGAAATTGTATTACGAAGCTGATACGGAATCACAGGTATAGATACAAAGAATACCACACAAATGAACACACTATAATTTTTATAATCTTTGCTGTAAAATTTCTGAAAAATATAATGTACTTCCTCATGGTTTTATGCTTGTTTGTTTGAGACAGGGTCTCACTCTGTCACCCACGCTAGAGCACAATGGCGTAATTATAGTTTACTGCAGCCTCAAACTCAAAATCCTGGGCTCGTGCAATACTCCTGCCATAGTTTCCTGAGTACTGGGGACTACAGGAATACGATTCCTTTTGTAACTTTTAATCACCAACTTTTAGCATTATTTAACTGTACCATCCAGTTTATTTTCTTCTTTTTATACATTAAATTTAACACTTCTGTGTCAATTTTTAATTATCTAACCCTAGGGAAAAAGTGAACATGGCAGCAAATACCAGTAGGTTATATTTGGATTCCAAACACCTAATAGATTTTTACAGCATCCTTACTCAGAACATACCCCAAAAGAAGTATCCAAGTGGTACCATGAAAAGTCTTGGATGAAAAATTTGCTGTATTATATCTATACAGTAAAGATAATGATCATCACTTTAAGTATTCACATTTTACTCCATGCTTTAACAACCATTGCCAGTACATGTGGAACCAGATTTTTTTTTAAAGCGCCCTGAGAGAGGACAGGTACAGACTGACATAAAACACAGGTCTTCGTTTCAAAGAATGAACAAAGTTGGAAAATATCAAACCAAGTGGAGGAGAGAGATAAATAGGAAATATCATCAGTCTCTCATCCTTTTTTCCTTTTTCCTTTGTGATTTAATCGCTCGCTCTCTCTCTCTCTTTTTTTTTTTTTTTTAAGAAACAGGGTCTCTCTGTCACCCAGGCTGGAGTGGGGTGCAGTGATCATAGCTCACTGCAGCCTCAATCCCCTGGACTCAAGCAATCCGCCCACCTCAACCTCCGGGTACCTGGGACTACAGGCATGCATCATCACACCCAGCTAATTTATTTTTATTTTAGAAATAGGGTCTTCCTATGTTGGCCAGGCTGGTCTCAAATTCCTGGCCTTAAGCAGTCCTCAGCCTCCCAAAAGTGCAGGAATTACAGGCATGAGCCTGATTTATACCTTGATGCTTCACACCTCAACTCCTCAGTGAATTCACCATCAAGGGGCTCTGGGGCCCACTTGAAATATGCAAGTCAAACAATACTGTAAGCCAGAAAAGGTTAGAATCATACCTTTTCCAAAATGAACTTGTTCAAATATGGCATGTAGCCCTGATTGGAGACAGGCCCTTCATCATCATCCCTGAAGTGCTCTTCAAGGGCAACGGGGTCATGAGGAACCTTCAGCACTGTGCACAAGTTATGGGAAAGGACCTGCAGGGGGAAAAGAGAGTAGTTTAAAGGCTCCCACTAACCAGCACATGATACCTTCACTGTGTGAACACAACACACTGGATCCTGCCTAGGAAGAGAAAGATGGAAAATAAACTAGCAAACACAAAGTGAGGACTGCTCATGTGCCAGCCCCCACTTGTCACCATTATTCTCTCTTATTCCCTCCCCAGTTTTGGCTCACTTCAAACAAGTCTCTATTACAGGCCTACTATGAGCCAGGCTCCCTATAAGACCTGTGAATATAATATCCTTGTGCTCTTTTATTAACTGATCCACATTAGAAGAAATGGGTTGAGGGGCAAGTGAATGTGTTCAAAATTAAATTTTTTCCCCAAGAAAAGCAGGGTTAGCCAATTTGAGCTGTTTAGAGGAAGAACCTAGCACTGGGCAGCAGAAGCCAGGAGTTCTGGACAAGGAGGCTGACCTAGGCAAGTCATAACCTCTCTGGGCTTCAGTTTTCTCATTTATTCAATAGAAAGAGGAAAATTAATATATAAATATAGCAAATATAAATTAGTAATCTCTATGTGTTCAAACATCACTAAAATTCTATGACTCTAGGCTAAGTTTCACCATGAGTATAAAAGAACATAACTATAAAAAGAGAAGGAAATCAAGGGCCTAATATAGAATTATTAATTTAAAAATGGCAAAAATACTTCAGGAGTCACCAAAATGGTTGAAAATATTTTGTAGAAAACTTGCATTCCATAACATACAAACATATGCAGGGCTACTGGTCTTGCAATGACCTACCTAAGTGCATACTTTAATATCCAGGCAGAGTAGCTGAATTGCCAATTTGGGCTACCTCAGCTCTAGTCTTGTTTAACATTAAATGAAATTTGAAAATAAAGTGTAAGTCCTTTCCATTTCATTTGTGCATTCTGAATAGGTCAAATTACAATGCTAAGGCTATACTTTCTTTAACAGATAATCTTCCTGGTTGAGTACCAGGTTAAAATATTCCCTATTTTTCTCAGCCCTAAATATTTAACTACTTAATAAGCCATAGTCATCTCAATAAACACTTTCAATTCCATTAAGCAAGTCCCTTCTTCTGCACATGTGTGTTTTAGTTAGGATTTTTTTTTTAAGATTAAAAATGTTTATTAAAAATATTGCATATCTTTTTTCTTAATTTGTTTTGTTTCTCAAAGCTTCATTTATGTGGAAATCCTTTTCTACATGCTCTACTGGTTTTAAGGAAGTAAGTTAAGGAAGTAAATTCACAAATGGTTATAAATGCAGTAATGAAGACTTTTATCAGCCTCTACAAAGCAGGCTGTGTTTCTCAAGCAAACCCTGTATTTGCCAGTAGAGCACATGAAAAGAGTACGGTGGAGCTTTTATTGAAGAATCCTGCATCACAGTCAGCAAAATACTAAATAGATATTTTCTTTCTCTATTTACTTAGTAAAACCTATACAGCAATTATCTAACCCAAAGAGGTTTTTGTGAAGATCAATTTCAAGAATGCAAAGTGCTTAAAACTGTTAAGTACTATGGAAATACAAGTTTTAGAGAAATGAAGAGCATATTTCTCAGGTCAGGCTCAAAAGTCATTCAAATTTTAAAATCATTTTGGACTTTACTCAAGCAAGAATTCCCAACACTAGTTAAATTATGCTACATCCATAAAATCTGAAAAACCATGAGGAAGTATACTATGTGCTGATATGAAAAATCTCCAAGATAAATTAAGAGAAAAAAAATAAGATACCTATTATACATACCTAAGAGTATGTATAATATGTCATCTTTTGTGGAAAAGAAAAAGGATAATAAAATGAGCAATTCTGGAGAGATCCATAAGAAACTAATACCTGCAGGGAAGACAAGTTTGATGGGAGACGAGAGGTAGAAGACTTTTCACAGCACCTCCCCCATTGTTATTAAGTTTTGAAAAAATTTACCTATTCAAAAATATACTACACATTTTAAAAATTAAATATGTATATATTTTTTAATTGGACAGCCTAAGATCACACAGATCTATTTATCTTCATAATCTGTATTTTTTCTTCTGTATTAACCTACTACCTAGAGATGAGGTGTAAAAGGATGACATATTCCATAGCAATGTACATTAATGGATAAGTGAGATGTAAGGGCAATAAATGAGTTCAAAAAAGGAAAAATAGTGTGTTCTACAGTGACTTCATAGAGGAAGTAAAATGCAACCTGGGGCCTAAAGGATAAATAAGGATAGCTTTAGGATAGAAATAGAGGTAACTATTAATAGAAGAATTTCCTGATTGGGGAACAGCATGAGAAAGGTAGTTAATTAATGCAAAGTCCTCAGGAAACAAAAAGAAAACATGATCTCTCCCACACCTACCCTGTTCTCTGCCTTTGGGTTTCATAGATCCTCCAACTAATGTCCTAGCAGAGGCCATGGATGTCGTATTGTCATCTTCTCACTTTACAAACAATGAGTACCAGCTCAAAAAGATTAAATTAGTTTTTCTTGACTAAAGTTAGTGAGCAGAACTGAGACCAGCTCAGGTTTTGTAATCCCTGATCCAACACTCTCTAGTAATAAGGAACATTGTGTCTTCAGTTCTCTAAAATCAACAATGTTCTTTGTATGTGTAGGTGCTTAGTTTAGTGATCCCACTGAAGAAGATTTAGGTTTGAACTCTAGACTTTGGCCTTGGACAATTAACAGCATTCTTGTTAAATACAGAAATAGTTGAATTCAGTGATAATTTTCTTAACTCCCTTTACTTAATTAAGCAAATCATGAGGAAGGCAGCACATTATAGTATCAAGGAGCCTGGAGGAAGAGACCTGAGCTCCAGCCCTGGTATTGCTACTTACTCACTTGGCCTCAGTATCCTCACTATAAAATGAGGACTTGGACTTATCTCTAAAACCTTTAACTGTCAACCCAAACTGATTTCATGAATTCAGCAAAAAGAACTATAATTTAGATCAGAAGTTCAGCTTTGTTAGAGCTTTTTTCATTTAGTGAAGTCTAGAAAAAGGAAGTCATCTTCAAAGAAAACAACAAACAATAAGAAATTAACGAAAAAGTATTTCTAAAAGAGGAAAAAACACTATGTGCTATCTTTAAAACTCTTTATCAGAAATTTTTTTAAAGTCTAGATAGTATCTCAAGATTTTAAATAAAAAATAAAGTGTACAAGAAACCAAATTTTTGATTGCCAGAATATGAACTAGTAAAAGGAAGCTTCATAAGCTTATACAACAATTTATGCTTTTTGTAGTAGACTCATACTACCCATTAATTTGTCTTAATCTTTCCACTGGAAGAGTGGATATTATTGCTATATTTTACAGATGATGAGGTTGAATCAAAGATTAAGAGACCCAAATCACAGATCTATGTGTAGTGAAACTAGGTTTAGACCCAAGCTTCTCACGATGGTGTTCTTTCCATGCTATGCCACTTTCCCGCTCTTTCTGGAAAAACAGATAGCCCTGCCTATACAAACATGACTTTGTGGACCTGCATGCACATAGTTTCTAAGTTGCAATGATGGCCTGGTGCTACCCCAGCCCCACTCTGTCAGTTCTTCCAGGGCCCAAGAAGATGACTGGCACCATTCAGCAGAGCCAAGTTATATCCAGTGGTTAAGAACAACATGGCACCTAGAAATCTGGGACCATTCTCCCTCTGGGAACCTTCATCTCCAGGAACCCTCATCCCACCTCTAGGGGAAAGCATTCTAAAAGGCAGTAGCCACCTCTCCAGATGAGGAAGCCAAAAAGCAGATCAAGACAAAAGCAATCAGAAAGAAAGAGGACTACAAGTTCTTGATTTGTAAAAGGACTGCCCTGAATTACTCTAATCAGGGTGTGTTTGCAAGTTTCATGAAAAAGCTGAATTTATCCCACTTCAAATGCCTGCTCTTCAAAAGGCCATTCTTTTAGCACCCACATGATTGCTAAGCAACTTTGCTCTCATTTCCCTAATTTGAAGAATAAACTATTGTTACCACAATATAAGATCCATATACATGCCAGAAACTCATCTCACCAGTGCCCTCATAGCTGTCTGCTATTGCCTCTGCAGGGCTCCTGCCGACAAGAGATGACTAATTAACTGTATGAGCCCAGCTCGTGTGGTCTGTTCCTGTTCAGTGGTTTGCCATTTACTCTTTTTAAGCACTTTGCTCCAGCCATCATGAAAATGAAATCAAGGGTGGTAAACAACTCAACGGTGTTCTAACACACGAGTGTGTAATGATCACCCTCCTAGATTCTAAAAGGTTCCCTCACAATGTGCCCTCCCCATTTCCTTTTACAGGATGTGCGTAATGGGCAAGATTCAACACTGAGAAAAGGGGGGTAGGGATTTCTATTCCAAAAGACTTATCTGAATGGATACAACTATAGAATTATAATTCATAACAGGCAATCTCTTTTAAAAAAATGAAAATTCCTGATTTATAAAATTTCAAGCTAATGGCAAATTACCAGAAAATTCTTCCTAACAATGAACCAGAATGACCAATTTCCTCCTACTGCCATGCCCTGCCTTAAGAGCATTGTCTACTAGAAGTCCTGCCCACTACCACATAGAGTCATTTTCCCCTTCCTGACAATATCCTTTCGCCCTGCTGGTCACTGCTTCAGTCTTGCTTGCTTTCTCTTAAATTATCTTTCTTCTATTAGCCTCAAAAAATCTCCAAGTCATCATTGACAACACCCTTTCTCCATCCCTGAGTATAATCAACAATTACCATCCTAGGCATCATGTTATCCTCTTGCCTAGAAATCATCAAAAGCTAGCCAGGCCTCACTGGTGCATGCCTGTAATCCCAGCTAATAGGGGGGGCTAATGTGGGAGGATCCCTTGAGGCCAGGAGTTCAAGGCTGCAGTGCACAATGATCATGCCTGTGAATAACCACTGCACTCCAGCAGGCTGGGCAGACAGACCCTGTCTCTTTTAAAAAAAAAAAAAAAAATCATCAGAAGCCTATAGAAGTAAAAGCCAGGAAATATCTGAGCTCCACAATTAAGTCACTCCAAAAGCAGATCCACTTTATTTTGCTAGCCTTATTTCTTCCTATCCCTCTACACCAACCACACAAATCCAGCCAAAAAGCTTACTCACTGTACTCTAAGCAAACCCTCTACTACACCACCTTACTACTCTGGGCCTCCACCTCCATTTCTACTGAACATAATGCCATCTCTTTCTTTACCACCAAGATGATCTTTTCCCACTGTTTCCCAAGCAGTCTGTACCTCTTGTGTTATAACTATTATACATTATCTTCTTCTCCCATAAGAGTGTCAATTTCTGAAAGAAAAGCCTAGCACCTAGCATGTTGCCCAGAATCCCAAAGGCTTTCAATAAATGCTGAATGAATTATTTCTAAAAATTCTCTTTTGACAGTAAAAGATCATGATACTTTAATAATAACAACAATCTTAGAAAATATCCTACTCCTATCTCTGTATTTCACAAATAAAAAGACTGGGGCCCAAGACTTGGCCTAAGTAACACAGTAATTAGTAACAAAACAGGGACTCAAACCCAAGTCTTCTGTCTGTCCCACAGTGATGCTCTTTGCTGGAAACATTCTCCTTCTACCTAGTCACATCCTTCAAGACTGGGTCATTCTTCATAAACTCTAGGAAACGATCACTGACCTCCCCTGTCTGATGAACACCTATTCAGAGTTTAATTGTATTTTTTTTTTTAAGAGAACGCTGAATTTATTCAGGGATAAAGAACTACATTTCTTTGCCTCTCTTACTGCTGGGTGTAACTGTGTGACCAATTTCTGGCCAAAAATAAAATAAAAAATGAATGAATGAATGTAGAAGTGTATGAATTTCGAGGAAGTCTCCTCAGAGGGATCTATCCTTCTTTGTCTCTTTTTCATCCTGTTGCTTTGAATCAGTTTAACTATATTGTGTTTCACATGCTAATGGTATCTCAAATACCTAACTATGGCATAATGAGGACAGAAACTCTTGCCTAATATTTTTCTTCTGTATTCTTCATTGTGACTGGCATAGGGCTAAGGGAGAACTCGATCAAGCAGAACACTTACAAACAGGTTAAGGCAGAATACCTAACTCAAAGCCATCTGCTGTGATATTGTCCACAGAATACACACAACTGAACTATAGTATATGCCACTGGATTACATTCTAACTGAACCACCTTTATAAATTATTTTGGGTAATCCACCAATTTAGCCCTCTTGAGAAAGTAAACAGAAAATACCGGTAAACTGGACCACATAAAAATTTTTATATTTCCCTTTAAAGAGAAAGATACCATAAAGAAACAACAAAGGATAATAGCTCCAATATTCAAATCACTCTTAGAAATTAATAAGAAAAAGATGAACACCTAACAGAAAAATTGACAACAGACACGAATAGAAAATTCACAAAAGAAATTTAATGACTAATAAACATAGGATACCTTCCAAGTTCAGGATGGGATTCCTGGGACCTTTAACTTTTAGATTGTACAGCTGAGGCATAAAGTCTTTGTTGTATACTATGTTTGGTATAAATTTATCTTATTGTTTCTCTACTAAGAACTCTTTTTAAATATGGTTTGTTATTGTAGCACTTTTTACAACAAAACTAGAACAGTTCCAAACTATAGGTACTGTATGAAGCTTGTCCTCTAAATGGGTTTCTAATTTCTACATGGAATTTTGCATTTTGTAGTGTCCTATAACTAAAAATTAAAATCCACCCTTTATTTCAAATTAAAATTAAAATAAATAAATATAGGAAAAGATGTTTAACCTCAATAGTAATCAAAAGAATCCAAATTAATAGAGCTATTGTTTTTTGCCTGAGTAACAATATCTGGTGTTTGAGTAAATATAAAGCAGTAAAGATTGCCAGTACTCAACACTAGAGAAGGTACAGAGCATGTGTTCTCGCCCTGGGTACTACTGACATTTTGCGCTGAATAATTATTTGTTTGTGGAGCAGGATGGGTGTCCTATGCATTGTAAGATGTTTAGCCGTATCTCTGACTAAAAACATTAAAATATCTCAAATATCTGTGATGTGAATATAAAAAGCATGATGCATCAACATAATGATAGTTTATAGCCATTACAAAGGATGGTATGCATTAATATAGAAAGATGACCCTAACATAATGGTTAAGAAAATAGGTTACACAAGCATATGAAATATGATCCTATTTATAGAAAATGACATATATGCCTGTGCATATGTACGTGTGTATGCATGTGTATGCATGTTGGGAGGGAAAGATATCAGGAAAGACATTCACTGAAAAGTTAATTGCATCTGCCTTTGGTGGTAGAATTTTGAGTTTTACCTTTGCCTCTACACTTTAATGTGTTGTTTGAATATTCTATGTATTATCTTTATAATCAGAAAAAAATGAAGCTTCTATATTCATGAAAAACAAAAAAATTAAATAGGGCTGGCAGTTTGCTATATCTGAATGTGTCCCCCAAAATTCATGTTGAAACTTCATCACCAATGAGATAGTATTAAGTGGTGAGGTGATTAAGTCAGGAGGGCAGAGCTCTCCTGGATGGGATTAGTGACCTTATAAAAGAGGTTGAAGGGAGCACCCTAGTCCTTTTGCCCTTTTACCATAGGAGGATACAACAAGGCATCATGTTGGAAGCAGATGCCCTCACCAGACACTGAATCTGCTGGCACCTTGATCTTGGACTTTCCAGCCTCCACAACTGTGAGAAATAAATTTCTATTGTTTATAAATTCCCAGTCTGTGGTATCATGTTATAACAGCAGGAATGGACTAAAACAGGGTTCCCTCTGAAAAATACCAATAAATTACAAAATGTGAAGAGATCACTGTAGGACTATAAAGTTGATAAAATTAACTCAGGTGAATCACAAAGAAGTATACTTTGGCATTTCCCTTGAAGAAGCCATATTAATGAGCAAATAAGTTCCCCAATCTGGGACTACCTCCTTAGATTCCAGCCCCCCACTTAAATACAGCATAAAGAAATGTCTTTGGCCGGGCGTGGTGGCTCACGCCTATAATCCTAGCTCTCTGGGAGGCCGAGGCGGGCGGATTGCTCGAGGGTCAGGAGTTCGAAACCAGCCTGAGCAAGAGCGAGACCCCGTCTCTACTATAAATAGAAAGAAATTAATTGGCCAACTAATATATATATATAAAAAAAAATTAGCCAGGCATGGTGGTGCATGCCTGTAGTCCCAGCTACTTGGGAGGCTGAGGCAGAAGGATTGCTTGAGCCAGGAGACTGAGGTTGCTGTGAGCTAGGCTGACGTCATGGCACTCACTCTAGCCTAGGCAACAAAGCAAGACTCTGTCTCAAAAAAAAAAAAAAAAAAGAAATGTCTTTAAGAAGATTAAATCATTTGTGAGAAGATTTAACTACAGTAAGCTTTGCTATCTTGCTCACTACTCTGTAAGTTCCTTAGAGAGAGGGTCTGTATTTTAAACTTAATAAAGTACCTAATGAGAGAGCTGTTTGACAAATGTTTGCTAAATGAGTCCCATTTAAGAATTTTTTTCTTTTCTTTTTATCTTATTTTGCACCTCCACCATCTTTATCTAGAACTGGGTCTTTGAATTTATTTTACTATACTACTATGTTTCTGGGAAGAATTTTTAATTGGAATCTAATTCAGATCACTTTCAAAGTAAAAAAAAAAAAAAAACAATGCTTCCATTAGGTATTAACACCACCAGAATTAGTCAAGCATAACTCATCTGGCCTAAGATCTAGTAAAGCAGTCTAGTTCCTTAAACTTGAAGTATAGACTTCTGAGGAAAGGACACAATAAGAATTAACAACACGTATGAGAAAGAACTCTATAAAAGACAAGAGAGAAATTAGGTAACTGCTGCCCAGCTACAAGGATTGTGGTTAGTTGACAGCCTCCAGCTACCTTCAGGGTTCACCTCAGCAAATGGCCGAGCACCGTGGTAGGATCGCTTCGCCCCAAGGTGGGAGTCCCTTAATAGGCAACCTTTGCTCCAGAGATCCTGGCTTTTCCAAGTCCATATTATGGTCTGACAGCTCCTTTTCCCAATCCTGCTTCCTTTCCCCCACCCCAGAGGTGTTTCTCCCCTATAACCCTTTTACATTCCTAACAGTCTCAGTATCTGCTTCCTAGAGAACACAACCTGGGACAGATACCTTCTGGCCAAGTCACTTTCGCAAATGTCTAGCGGTTGGCAGTCACGATCACCCCCTCCTCTTAGATGATTTTTGGTCCCATGACATACCAACTTCTAAGTTCTTCAAAGGTGCCTTTATGGGGTCACATCCCTCACCCCTCATTCTCCCAATCTAGACATTTCCAAAGGGCCAATTTTCAGCCCTGAGTTGTTCTTTCTCTTTTCTGACAACTTTAAGTCACCTCTATTCTAATGACTCTCAGATCTCTTTCTGATCTTTACCCCTACAATAAGCTCAGGTTTATATCACTAACCAGTACTACAGATTTCTATTCTAAATCTGTCTCACATCCAAAAGATCCAAAGGAAAGCTCATCACCTTTCTCCCCAAATAGGTTTGCCACCCTGATTCTGACTTTAGCATCACCATTCCCTTAACAACAATACTGTAGACTTTCCTCTTCCTGTATCTCTTTATAGTTTGTCCTCTTTCTGGATCTAATTCAATCCAGCCAATGCCAACTCCTCTCTCCACAGAGCTGCTGTGTCGGCTTTAGGCTAATCAGAGAGGGTGAGTCAGGGGAAACAAGGCTCCTCACCTTCAGTACCAGGTCTCATTCTGCCCTCTGAAGCCCTGACAAAGTGTTGCTGCTGCAGTCCCCAGGATGTGACCATGGTAAACATATCAAGCCAATAAGTTTCAGTTAGAAGGGTACACCTTGAAGACTCTGTCTGATGCCCTACATTTTACAAATGAGGAAACTGAAGCCCAGCAAAGAGAGAAGTGATTTCCCATGGCCACACAAGTAATGGAGCACAGATAGATAGGTCTCCTGATTCCCCAACCAGTGTTTTCTCTCCTGATACTCCCTCCAAGGGATTTACTTTCCAAACCTTTCATCGTGGTGTGCTTATAGAGGAATTTCACACATCCTTTTCAATTTAGTGACAACTGTCTCCTCTGGGAGACAAAAAGCATTCTCTGACCTAACTCCTCCAATCCTCACCCCAAGCTAGGTAGGTTCCCTTACTCAGAATTCCCCAATTCTGCCCACTTTCCTTATCTCACCATATCCAAATTGCCAGTTTGCTCACCTGTATCACTCATAAGATTTAAGCTCTGCAAGGGTATAAATTCCCACTGCCACCACTCCTGTCCAGCACTCACCAACTTACCCAGATTTCACAGCAGCCCCCTATCTTGTCTCCCCATCTCCAGCCTCTCATCTCTAGTCATCATACCCACATCACCAGAATAATTTTAAAACCATACCTTTGCCATATATCCACCCAAAAACATTTAATGACTTCCTTTCTTCATAGGATCACTTCTGAACTAGTCATTCTAACACTGACTGTCAATCAACAAGTACATATTAACTATCTTCTGTGTAAGAACATTCAAAGATATCTAAAATGTAGTCCCATCTCTCTTTAAATCCTAATCTTCCACTATGACTCAAAACATTCTACTCCACCCTTAGTATTTCCTTTCTGTTCACAAATACTCCAACTTTAGGTTCTTGCTCTCATTTACAATGCTACCACCACATTTGCCACCTTTCTGTGTCTATACTAAACAAGATCTGCCCCATTCCCTCAAGAAACAGCTGCAGTTCTACCTCATCATTGAAACTCTCCTTGTCCGCAACTGTTTGCATTTTTTTCTCTATTTTCTTTGAACATCTACAGCAGCTCTGTCTAATAGAAATATAATGCAAACCACATATGGAATTTAGAATTTTTAAAACCACATTTAAAAAGTAAAAGGAAATAGGTAAAATTAATTTTAATGATATATCCAAAATATTATAATTTCAACAGGCAATCAATATTTAAAAATTACTAAATAGATATTTTACCTTTTTTTTGGTACCAAGTCTTTGAAATCCAGTATATATTTTATACTTATGGTACATTTCAATTCAGACTCACTATTTTTCAAGTGCTCAATAGCTAAGTGTGGCTAATGGCTAACACTGGATGGCACAGCTTAGAGCACTCATTTTCCACACACTCTAGAGCTTGCTTATATATTGTGTTGCTGTGTCATTTCATGTATTATCTTCTTGACTAAACCATACGTCTTCTTGACTAAACCGTAAATTCCTCAAAGTAAAGAGTAATGTTGCATTTTTTTTTTCTTCCCCAGAGTACCTAACAAAAAGTGCTCAGTAGACTGAAACCTTCAAGTTCATATAATGTTTTGTAGACTTATTTCTTTAACATCAGTGTTTGGTAGGAAATAAGTGGCTAGAATGTTGTGTTGTCACACATAAAGGTTGTAACACCTGTTCAAGCATGCATGTTGTTGTATGTCTTATCATTCCCATTTAATGATTATCTTATAATACAAAAAACAAAGCAAGCTTCCAAAGTCAACCAGGTAAAGGACCTCAGAATTACAATCTAGTCCAATCTACAAACAGTCTGGTGTCCCATTATCTAATGGCATTTCTGAAATCATCATGGAAGATGATGATCACCGAGACTGGAGTCTGCTACCCACCAAGCTCCTACTCTCAACTTTAGTGTAACAGCCGTCTGGCTGAGCATCACCATCCTAGGAAATAAAAGAATTGGTGGAGAAGTGCTGCCTGGCAAGACAGATACTGCCCCATCCTCCCAGAGCTGCCTATCCAGTAGAATGTAATACCTTTCTACATTGTCCATATGACCAGAACAACTTTTATACTAAGTAGTATCACTCTGGCTAGTGCACTATGCCCACATATACCACTCTCCTCATCCAAATCAAATGTTATAAACATGGCCAGATGTGGTGGCTTACACCTGTAATTCCAACACTTTCAGAGGCCAAGGCCAAAGGATTGTGTAAGGCCAGGAATTTGAGACAAGCATCAACAACATAGTGAGACCCCATCTCTAAAAAAAAAAAAAAAAAATTAGCTGGTGTGGTGGTTCCCATCTGTATTCCCAGCTACTCAGGAGGCTGAAGTGGGAGAATCACTTGAGCCCAGGAGTTTGAGGTTACAGTGATCTATGATGGTACCACTGCACTCCAACCTTTCCGACAGAGCAAGCCCATCTCTAAAAAAAAAAAAAAAAAAGTTGTAATGCTAATTTCCCCTAAAGAAGCAAAAGGAATAGAAGATATACAAGAGTCCTAAAATGAAAAAAATAGTTTTTCCAATATTGCAGAAATCTCTAACCTCGAGCTCTCCTTATATGAAATTCAAGTATATGCAGATTCCCTCCTAAATATCTTTCTTTCCCTCAATTGCTAAGAGCTGCACTTTCAAGTAGACACAGATTTTGAGTTTAAAAAATAAAAAAAGGAGAAATGTGAAGGCGGAAAGAGAAGAAGGACATAATGCAAAAGGTAGAGCCAAAAAATCATTTTATGAAATGCAGCCTTGGGGAAGATAAAGAAGCTGAGGCAAAGGGCTACTTTAGGCTTATGTTGTGGGAAGGGAACAGGGACATGCATAGTTAGAGGGACCAAGGAAGCAAGTCAGAATACTCAGTAGAGTTTTGTTATGCTAATTATCATCATTGACAGACTATGATTCTGTAATAACCCTCCTGTTGGGAGGGAATGAGAAATACCCTACTACTGAGGGATGACTAGCCAAGTAAGTGGGAAAAAGTCACCCAAAGCCTCTTCTGTCTCTAGCTTCCTTACAATGTCCCTCTGGGACTGCGGTGAGACCCCAAAGGAAATATGAAATGGGGATCAGGAAAGTTAAGAGCTGAGTCACAAGATCAGAACTGTACTGGCTATTAAGATGGAGGGCCAGACACAAAAAAGTACCTCACAGTTTGCACATTATCATCAATAAAAGTATACGTGCATTTCAAAAAAAACCAAAAATTTCCAAGTTATTTTGCTGAAAAGTTTCTAACAAGTAAGGAACAGAAAATAGAAATAACCCAGAATTCATTATCACTTTCTTTTTTTTTTTTTTTTCCCAGGGACAATACTGTGGAATTTTTTTTTTTTTTTTTTTGAGACAGGATCTTGCAGTCACCCAGGCTGAAGTACAGTGGCTCAATCATAGGTCACTGTAACTTCAAGCTCCTGGTCTCAAGCGATCCTTCTTGAGATTACAGTGATCTACCTCAGACTCCCAAGCAGCTAGGACTACAGATGTGCACCACCACACCTGGCTAATTTTTTTGTTTTTTATATTTTGTAGAGATGGGGGTCTCACTATGTTGAACAGGCTGGTCTCAAACTCCTGGCCTCAAGCGATTCTCCTGCCTCAGACTTCCAAAGTGCTGGGGTTATAGGCATGAACCGCCATGCACAGCCCATTATCACTATTTTAAGATTTTTAAACGCCTGATATTTTCTTTATTTAGAGAGCTGTCTTTATTGTTTTACTTTGATGAAATACTGCATTACAAAATGTACAGTCTTTAATAGGCTCACTAATGACTCCAATCCCCTAACCCATTTTTTAAATTAGATTTTTTTTGCTCCTCAATAACTTTTAACACAGGGGGTAACAACAGAAAAATAACATGAAAGATTAAGGAGGGAATACTATACATGCCAAGTTCACAAGAATTAACCACATCTTTGTATACTGTGTTTCACACAATAAAAACCCCTTTACTGCATGCAATTTGTTTCCTTTATATTTTCAACTGACCACTGGCCTAACTAAATTACTTTTATAACTAGCAAGCTTAAAATTTGTTGAGGCTAAATGCCTGCATGGGAACAGAATACATGATATTAATCACGATATATGCAAACCAATTTCAAGGCAAAGAATTTAAAACATTTAGTTGAAAATCTATCATTGAGAAAATAATAAAGATTTAAACTACCCATGCTCTTCAAAAATTTTTTTCATTTAGATCCTTACCAGAGTGATAAGTTCTTTTACTTCAAAAAGGTACAATTATCTGGGAGGCCGAGGCGGGCGGATTGCTCGAGGTCAGGAGTTCGAAACCAGCCTGAGCAAGAGCGAGACCCCGTCTCTACTATAAATAGAAAGAAATTAATTGGCCAACTAATATATATATATAAAAAATTAGCCGGGCATGGTGGCACATGCCTGTAGTCCCAGCTACTTGGGAGGCTGAGGCAGAAGGATTGCTTGAGCCAGGAGATTGAGGTTGCTGTGAGCTAGGCTGACGTCATGGCACTCACTCTAGCCTAGGCAACAAAGCGAGACTGTGTCTCAAAAAAAAAAAAAAAGGGAAAAAAAAAAAAAGGTACAATTAAAAAGAAAAAAGCTGTTTCTAAAAACAACAGGATAAAAATGCACAGCCAATAATAAGCTTATTTTAAGACATGTCTGGCACTGACATGTAATTTACACTGCAACCATAATTGCAAAGTAAAAATATGAGAGGTTACAAAAATATTACTAGATTTTGCTATATATAAGAGGAAAACACTATAACAATAAGAGTATTAATCTTAAGGTACATTTTGATCTCTAGAAGAACATAAGAAACTAGAAATAATGGTTACCACGAGGGCAAGAAACTCACATGGGCCAAGGGATAGGGAAACTCACTCTTTGCTTTTAGTAAATGCCCTTTAAAATTTTATGAACTTTATGCTGTGTATAGATGAACTATTCAAAAAGTTTCTTTTTAATAAACATTTGCTGAAATAATAACCATTTTTTTACCTTCTTAGAATTGCATGTATTATATTTCTAAGTAACACTGGAGATTTAGCATCTTTCAGCAACATCATTAAAATTCTAAATAATTTGTCTCACTGCATGATCTCAGAAATAAAAAAAATCTAAATAATTTAAAGATAATGTTTAAACATCAGTAGAGGAGAAAATAATTATTGTCTCTACTTCTACTTCAAATAATATGCCCTATTCCTATTTTCATTATGACTTCTACAACTTTATAGCATAACCTACAATTAATAATGTCTGTTCCAGATGGCATATTAATAAGGTTTCCTAGAATACAGAATCCACATACAAATAAACGTACCTTATTAAACAAAAATACAGTCAGCCCTCTGTATTCCTGGGTTCCACATCCACGTATATTCAACTAACAGTGGACTCAAAATACTACAAAAAAAATCGCATCTGTACTTAACATGTGCAGCCTTTTTTCTTGTCATTCATTATTCCTTAAAACAACACAGTAAAGCAACTATTTACACAGCATTTACATTGCATTAGGTATTATCAGTAATCCAGAGATTATTTAACACAGGAGGATGTGCACAGGTAATATGTAGATGTTATACCATTTTATATCAGGGTCTTGAGCATAGATTGCCAAGAAAATGCCCAAAGAGATTACAGGTAGAAAGAATCAAGATAAGGAAAAAGAGGCCATCGCGATGGCTAACACCTATAATCCTAGCACTCTGGGAGGCCGAGCCGGGATGATCACTCAAGGTCAGGAGTTCGAAACCAGCCTGAGCAAGAGCAAGATCCTGTCTCTACCATAAATAGAAAGAAATTAATTGGCAAACTAAAGATATATAGAGAAAAAATTAGCTGAGCATGGTGGTGCATGCCTGTAGTCCCAGCTACTCAGGAGGCTGAGGCAGAAGGTTGCTTGAGCCTGGGAGTTTGAGGTTGCTGTGAGCTAGGCTGATGCCACAGCACTCTAGCCCGGGCAACAGAATGAGACTCAGTCTCAAAAAAAGAAAAAAAAGGATGAGGAAAAAGGAGACATAACTGGCTTTCTTTTGGGGGGCGACTGTGGGAGAGTTAATGAAGATTCAAGAAGACTACTGACCTGCAATGAACTTATGCCTAGTTGTTTGAACAGGGAAATATCACTGTGACTAGACAACCACTGAACGTTTCTATTGTAGCTTATGTACACTACAAGTGGTTTTTAAAATCTATGTACTACAGTTCTAGTTTACTGATAAGTTTGACAAAAGTGTATGTTTGCAAATGTGATATTTTAAGATATTTATACATACAGGTTTTTGTCCACAGTTCCTGGCTCATAACTCCCATGCCCCTTTACTGTAGTGTTGGGGCACTTCAGGCCTTCTTTCACCTGGTCTTTTTCTTCCCAAGGCAGGCCTTAAAAACTAGAAATACACTCTCATCTTCCTCCACTTTTCTTCCTGGGAGCTGGCCATAAAGAAATTCTCCAACCAACCTTATCTGATTATAGATCCTAAGACCCCCATTTCAGAAGGGGTCGTGCCCCATACCCCAGAGGAAGGAATGGTGCACAGAGAGGCCAAAAGGAATCTTAACAGACATCCCTTCCTGGGTTTCCCTACTCAGTCCATTATTATGACATCATACTCTTTTCATCTAATCATATTTCTACATGGTTTTCCATACTTTATTCTTTCTTTATTTATTTATTTTGAGACAGAGTCTCACTCTGTTGCCTGGGCTAGAGTGCCATGGCGTCAGCCTAGCTCACAGCAACCTCGAACTCCTGGGCTCAGGCAATCCTCCTGCCTCAGCCTCCCAAGTAGCTGGGACTACAAGCATGTGCCACCATGCCCGGCTAATTTCTTCATTTTTTTAGTAGAAATGGGGTCGTGCTCTTGGTCAGGCTGGTCTTGAACTCCTGAGCTAAAACAATCTGCCCACCTCCGCCTCCCAGAGTGTTAGAATTATAAGGCATGAGCCACCACGACCAGCAGGTTTTCCATGCTTTAATCATGCCTATCCAGTGAAGTCTCCATTAAAGGCCCAAGCTTACAGGAGTCAGGGAGTTTCTGAAAAGCTGAACACATGGAGGCTTATGGGAGGTTAACAAGAATTCATCCACATGCCAGTAGGGTGGTACACTCCAACTCCATGGGGACAGAAGCTCCTGAGTTCATTTGCTCGTGACCCTTCCAAACCTTGCCCTATGCATCTCTTCAACTGGTTGTTTATTTGTATCCTTTAAAATATCCTTTTTAATAAACCAGTAAACATAACTGTTTCTCTGAGTTCTGTGAGCCACTCTAGCAAATTAATCAAACCCAAAAGAAGGGGTCATGGGAACCCCAACTTGAAGCCAGGCAGTTGGAAATTCCAGAGGGCCAGACTTGCAACTGGTGGGAAGAGATGGAAGGTCTGAGGGACTGAGCTCTCAACCTGTGGTATCTGATGTTATCTCCAGGTAGATACTGTTGGAATTGTAGTGGAGGACACCCAGCTAGTGCCCGATGAAGAAATGACTGCTTACTTGGTGTGTGGGGAGAAACCCCCATACATTTCATCACAGAAGTCTTCTGTGTTGATTGTTGTTGAATGAGAGCATAAGAAAAACAGTTTGTGTTTTTTCCACTCATACAACAGTTAAATGATATCTTTATTATGTTGCTAATTTTTTAATTTGGATTATATTTCAAAATGTATTTAAAAAATGTATTTAAAGCCGGGCACGGTGGCTCACGCCTGTAATCCTAGCACTCTGGGAGGCCGAGGCGGGCGGATTGCTCAAGGTCAGGAGTTCAAAACCAGCCTGAGTGAGACCCCGTCTCTACCATAAAAATAGAAAGAAATTAATTGGCCAACTAATATATAATATAAAAAAAAAATCAGCCGGGCATGGTGGCTCGTGCCTGTAGTCCCAGCTACTCGGGAGGCTGAGGCAGCAGGATCGCTTGAGCCCAGGAGTTTGAGGTTGCTGTGAGCTAGGCTGACGCCACGGCACTCACTCTAGCCTAGGCAAGAAAGCGAGACTCTGTCTCAAAAAAAATAAATAAATAAATAAAAATTAAAAAAAAATGTATTTAGATGGTGATTTTTGTTTTATTCAAAAATATACTATTAGTTAATAATAAAAATTAGGTTTGCACCTAATAAGCTTTGCACATACTAAACTAGAGGCCTTCAAGGCCAATGTTTACTAATTCTGGCAGTGATTCAAACACATTTATCTAAATTCAATACTACATTACAAAATAAATCTTCTTAAAAGAAATATATTTATTCCCAAGATGATGTCAATAATGTACACTTTTCACAGCTTATCTTTACAGAAGAAATATGTAGTTTATGAGCTATGAAATGGAAGAATATATTTCATTACTTTATAAATTCCAAATATATATATACATATATATGTATATATGACAATAACACTAATAAATTAATTCTTAAAGATAATAGATCATGTTTTCCTTAAAACTCTCTTCTCCCTCAGCTTCAATGTTGTCCCAAAGTGGTTCTTATCTGATCCCCTTCTTCTCATCACCTACTCCATCTATTCCCGAAGACTGTTGTCAATGGTTCTTTTCTCTCCTTTTTCCAAGCTTCAACTACTAGATTCTGTACTGACAGCCTACACGTCCCAAAAACATCATCTCCAGCTGAGCATCCAACGACAAAGGACCTAAAAAAAAAAAAAAAAAAAAATACCCTACATATTCAAAACTAATTCATTTCTTGGCTGGGCTCGGTGGCTCACGCCTGTAATCCTAGCACTCTGGAAGGCCGAGGCGGGCGGATTGCTTGAGGTCAGGAGTTCAAAATCAGCATGAGCAAGATAGAGACCCCACCTCTACTAAAAATAGAAAGAAATTAATTGGCCAACTAAAAATATATAGAAAAAATGAGCCAGGCATGGTGGCACATGCCTGTAGTCCCAGCTACTCGGGAGGCTGAGGCAGAAGGATCACTTAAGCCTAGGAGTTTGAGGTTGCTGTGAGCCAAGCTGAAGCCACGGCACTCTAGCCGGGGAAAACAGAGTGAGACTCTGTCTCAAAAAAACAAAAAAAAAACTATATCATTTCTTCTCTAAATAGCTCCCCTCATAACTTTTCCCAATCTATTTCTACAGCTTTATCACCAGCAATAACTCTCTCACACACACAGAAGAGCATACATGTATATCCTGCACCCAAATCAAAATAAGTCACACAGAAGTCCCCATAAATGCCTGATTAATTTCTGTCTCTCACAGTAGTTCACAGGGTTCCCCAGAGTGAACAGTAGTCAATAAATATCCATTAAATAAATGAATGAATAGAATGGGCTTAATCCTCTCCCATTCCTACATAACCACATCCTAGCTTCCTTCAGAATTCATTTCAAACAAGCTTTTTTCATGAAGCAATCCCACCGGTAAGAAGTAACTGCCTCTTCCTCTAAATTCTCATGGCCCCATATCGTCTGTCACACTCAGCATCTTCTACTCAATATTCCTGAATTTCTTCTCTCTACCATCAGACTTTATGTTTTTTAAGGATACAGTAACTGAGTATTATAATCTAAATCTATAGAGAGTGCCTTCTCTAATGGTCGCTTAGTCTCTTAATTTGCCTACCAAAATTTAAAATCTTTGAAGGCAAAGATTCATATTTGTTTATTTTCCCCCTACCTTTCACTGCCATACCCATTATATATACTATTTAGTGAATTTATCCATTCTGTATGTCAAAAGTTGTGAAGGTAATTCAAAACAAGAGTCAAAACATTTTAGAATACCCTTACAGCTTCCTAAAGCAATAAATTTTAACCATCATTTTGGGTATATAATTTTTAGTCTGCTGTTTATCAATTATATATTTACTCCAAGGAGGTATTAACTCTTATGAACTTAAAAAACTAACCTTTTTATTAAATTAGCATGGTACCTTACACACAGTAGACACACAAAAGGTTATTGAATGAATGAATCATTCAATCAACAAATTAAGGCAAAAATTCTATTCCTATCCAATGGGACACAGAACTTCAAACACCAAAAAGGAGAGACCTAAATAAAAATTTTAAATATTTTCAATTTCACAAACACTGACAAGATGAACAGAAGTGACTCAATCCCAAAGTCTCTTACATAGACAAAGGACAGACAAAATTCAAGTTATATAGTGCATTATCAACATCTTGTGGGCAAAATCTACAAACTAGGATTTAACACCTCCTGCCAGGCATGCTGTCCAGCATACTCTGGACAGCTGGTGCTGTGGCCCACACCTGTAATCTAGCACTCTGAGAGACCAAGGAGGAAGAATGGCTTTAGCTCAGCAGTTTGAGCCCAGCCTAAGCAATATCGAGACTGTCTGTACTAAAAATAGAAAAAATTAGTCAGGCGTGGCAGCACATGCCTATAGTCCTACCTACTCAGGAGGCTGAGGTAGGAGGATCGCTTGAGTCCAGGAGTTTGAGGCTGGAGTGAGCTATGATGATACCACTGTACTCTAGCCAGGGCATCAGAGTGACACCGTGTCAAAAAAAAAGAAAAAGAAGACCCAGTTCTGTGCTATCTATACAAAACCACTTTAAATAAAGTGGTATAGGTAAATTAAAAGTAAAAACAGTATAAAGTAAAATGCAGCTCTATTCCTAATCCCACAAAACTGGAAATAAATAAATCTTCAAGGGAGAGCAGACAAAACCATGGCACATCTATACAATGGAATATTATTTAGCAATAAAAAAATTATTGGTACACAAAAGATAGATGAATTTCTAAGGCTTAATGCTGAGTAAAAATGACCAATTTCAAACTGTTACATACTATATAACTCCATTTATATGGCATTGTGGAAAAGCCAAAACTAGAGCAATTAGAACAGATCAACAGTTGCCAGCAGTTAGGGGTGGGAGGAAGGTAGGGCAGCAAGAGGGAGCCTTTTGAGATAAGGGAACCCATAAAATCCTGGTTGTGGTGGTAGTTATATGAATCTACACATCTGTTAAAACTCATAGAACTGTAGACCAAAAAAGTCAATTTTACTTTGGTAATTTCTTAACATAAAGTAAAATAAAAATTCAGTGCACTGAATTTTTAAGACTCCATGGACTCTTAACAAACTATGAGTCTGTGAATAAGAAAAAGACAGGAGGGAAAAAAGAAGACAAGGGAGAATGCTAAATCCTACTGGCATAAAAGCCACTACTCACAAGAACCTTCATATATACAAAGCAAACCCAATCTTTAGAAATTCCTTCCCAGAATGGTTTTCTTAGCGAAAACCAGACATTCAGATCCAAAATGTATATGTTTGAAAATGCCCGTGAATGGCTCTTCTCATCTGTTACTATATTTTATACTTTCAAGAAGTTGCCAATTTCTCCTGGCTGAGTGCCACTTTCCCTGCTCGGGGTTACTCAATTTGCAAGCATCACTTTATTTGTACCTTATATTCTCACTTACTGATGGGATCTCTGGCAGTCACAATAACGATACTGCACAAGCAGTCGCCTTCGCAGGGTGCCAGAAAGATCAGTGCTCCTCACCCGGAACTAAGTTCCCTGTGGGACATTGCTCACCCTCTCGACTAGTTCCAGACGTGAAGACGCTGGGCGGGGAGGTTTTCACTCAGAAAGCGTGCCTCACCGCCAAAGCCTCCCAGAGCCGGAGGACGGTGGAAGCCGGGCTCTGGGGCACTTCTCCCTCCTCTGACCTGCCCTGGCTCCTCGGGAGCAGCTGCACGTTTTGAGGAGTGCCCAGGTGTCGGGACGTGGGCTGGAGAAGGCTCTGCCCAGTGAGCTTGGGCAAGTCCCTTCCTCTCCCCGAGGGAAATCTGGGAAGGTCGTCCTAAAGGAGCGTCCCACCGCTCCCTTAGAGTTCAAAACTTTCTGGGCCCCCGGCGCCAACAGGGAACCACACTGGCCCCTCACACACCCCACCCCGCCCCAGCCTTCCTCGCTCCACTCCCCCCAGACCCGCGGGAACTAACACACCCGCCCGCAGGCACAGCCTGAAGGCCAGAGGAAACCAAAAAACACCAAATCCCGGTCTCTGCACCCTCCACCCCAAGCAGGCCTCCGGCCGCAGTCCGGCTCGGCCCGCCCCTCCCTGCGGTCACGGCCCGCCGGTCCGGTTTCCACTCAGGGGAAGTGGAGAGCGCGCGGGCGAGGGCCCGGCGAGGGGCCCGGACGGGGGGCGCCCACCTTGAGCTGGGACTTGGAGACCTTGCCGCTGTGGTCCAGGTCGAGCGCAGTGAAAGCGTGCCAGATGGCCTTGAGCAGCTCGTCCTTCAAGCCCCCCATGGCCTTGGCCCTCCTGCCCCTCCTGCCCCACCGGCCCCTCAGCGCTTCTGCCGCCCCTCAGCCTGCGCCGCCACCGCCTGCAGCGCGGTCACCTGACCTCGGCTGGCCCCGCCCCTGGCCCCGCCCCCCAGGCGCCTGCCTAGAGCCGCGCGCTCTCGAGCTGCGGCGCGGGTCTACAGGTCCCGTCGCTCCTGCTGGTGGGAAGGCGTAGACTTCTGTCCTGGGAAGGACAGTAGACACCATTCCGAATCCCCTTAATGTTTCCCAGACCAATGCCCCCCCATCCCGAGAAAAAACACGAGAGACGGGCTCAACAGCCTGCTTGGCTCCAGCTGGCGTCCCGCACTGAAAAAGGGAGTCCTGGTCTTGCACTGGGGACGGGTTCACTGTCTGAGGAGGCCGAACAAGACCCGAAAGAGTCTCCTTAGCGGGCTCAAATGTTAGGGCAGTCCCAAGTGGGGAAAATGTGGGGTTGGGGGAGGCGGGGAGAACCTCTGAGGGAAATTGGTGCGTTCATTTTGCAAACGTTTATTGACATCTGCTCTGTAGTGGGCTCTGGCGGCACAAAGACGAGGTTGAGGCGAGTTAGAAATCAGAGGGTCTTAGGATGAGATGGCTCTTAAAAATAAAGAGAGAGAGAGAGAAAGAAAAGAAAGAGAAAGAAGAAAAGAAAGAAAGGAAGAAAAGAAAAGAGAAAAGAAATGAAATCAGAGGGTCCGACAACCTTTTCATTCTAACCCCAGTTCTTGAGGGTCAGTTCACATCTATGAAGGGTTTGAACCAGGGAATGCCTCTGTTCTTGGTGTTTCTGTCCTTTTATAACAGGAGATAAGGGAGGACAAGAAGTCAGCAAATCGCTCCACTATCTAATCAGAGTGGGTGGGCCAGGCCAGGTGCAGTGTCTCATGCCTATAATCCCAGCACTTTGCAAAACCAAGGCGAGAGTATGACTTGAGGCCAGCAGTTGGAGACCAGCCTGGGCAACATGGCAAGACCCCATCTCTACAAAAAACATTTTTTTAAATTAGCTAGTTGTGGTGCCGGGAGCCTGTAGTCCTAGCTACTGGGGAGGCTGAGGCAGGAGGATCACTTGAACTCAGGAGTTTGAGGCTGCAGTGAGCTCTGATGGGGCCACTGCTCTCCAGGCTTAGCGATAGAGTGAGACTCTGTCTCAAAAAAAAAAAAAAAAAAAAAGGGTAGGCCATTTATTTAATGAAAGAACTTACGCAAACCTAGAAGAGTGTCTTTCTGATCGTAGCTGTTCAATTAATGTCTCTTCACAATGGTCATTGAGCTCTTTGGGCTCAAATTTTCCATGTATAAAATGAGCGTGGCTGCACCAGATGTTCTGGAGGAGTTCTAGCATCCTAGGATAATGAATATTGCTGGCTAATTCCGGTCTGATTAAATCACCAAGCATCTCCTCTCCAATCTCCAAGAAGTCACAGTGCATCTTCTCTCCAATCCTAGGCTAAATCTGGACAATACGGAAAGAAGAATAAATACCAAGAGTTTGCAAAACCAGGTGGTTCTCAAAGTTTGGTTTTGTTTTCCTTTATGTTCTTTAATGCATACATATATGCCTTAAGAAAAAAGGAAAAAAATCTTTATAAGAAAGGGATATTTGGAAAGAGTAGGAAAAGAAGGAGCTGCTTTAATGACTTTGGTCAAATGAGGTCAAAGGCCAATAAGGTCAAAAGGAGACCTGCTGGGGCAGAGGAAAGGATGGCCCCATTGAAGGGAAGGCGCAGAAGCAAAGGGAATGTCAGCCCTTCACTGTGGCAGCCCTGAGAGTTCCGCTTCATTTCATCACCATTTGTCAGGACTTATCTTGCCCTACTAAAGTCTATTTCTACCATTTATCTTCCCCAATTCCAGCCCGAGTCTACCAGTCAGCAAAAACGCACGGTTTAACCTCTAGTTTCTTCAGACCAACTCAGCTTCCTCTGCATAGTGACAAAAAAGAAACTCTCCTAATTCTCAAGGTTCAGCTTAACCACTAGATGACACTCCTTCTCTCTCAGAATCTGAAAGCACCAAACATATTTCAAAGCCTTTTTTGATCACATGACAAGGATGTTCTGGACTTCCAAATTCCTACTTTTCCATAATTCCCATTCTCAAAATCCAAACAAATTTTAAAGCAGCATGATGTCATGGAAATAGCTGTGCTTTGGAATCTAACATATTATATTAGTTATCAATTGCTGTGCAACCAATTAACCCAAAATTTAGCAGCTTGAAACAATAATAAATATTATCTCATATTTTCTGTGAGTAATTTAGAATCGACTTAGCTTTATAGTTTTGGCTTGAGGTCTGTTGGGAAATTGCAGTCAAAATATGGGGCTGTAGTCATCTGACCGAGAGGCTGGTGCTGGAGAATCTACTTTCAAGGTGGATCATTCACACGGACTGGGTGCTCACAGAAGACTTCATCTCCTCCTATTGTGGGCCTGCCCTCAGGCTGCTTGAATGTCCTTACCACACAGCAGCTGGCCTTCAAGTGGTTCAAGAAAGAGAAAGGTGGAAGCTGAAAAATCTTTTATGATCCAGCCTCAAAAGTCATTCATAGCCAGGTACAGTGGCTCACACCTGTAATCCCAGCACTTTGGGAGGCCCAGGCTGAGGAGGATCACATGAGACCAGGAGTTCAAGACCAGCCTAGGCAACAAAGCGAGACCCTCGTCTCTACAAAAAAATTTAAAAGTTAGCCAGTCATGGTGGTGTGTGCCTGTGGTCCTACCTACTCAGGAAGCTGAGGCAGGAGGATATTTGAGCCCAAGAGTTCAAGGTTATAGTGAGCTATGGTAGTACTACTGCATTCCAGCCAGACAATGAATAAAGAACCTGTCTCAAAAACAAAAAAAACCCACCACCATTGGTGATTGCTCAGGTCAAATCTATTTAATGTGGCAGGGAAACTACAAAAGATCATGAGCATGAATATCAAAAGGCAAGAATGACTGGGGATCATCTTTGTAGTTGGCTACCACACAGATGTGAGGCAGAATCCAGGTTTCCCCATTTATTCACCTATAAGTAAATATGAGGCTTCATTTCCTTATACGTAAAAGGGGGATGCTAAAAAAAAAAAAAAAAAAAAAAAAAAAAAAAGGGGGATGCTAAATATTTATCTTGCAAATCTGACATGAGGTTTAACTGAGAGGCTAGTATGTGTGAAATATAGTATCATGGTATCTGACAACTGATGATGTTTGCCTCATGTGGTGGTTCTGTACCTGTCAATTTAGCTAAACTGGAATTTGGTTCCCCAAATGTCCCTTCCCAGTATAGAATTCCAGGATAGAATTGGCCACAAGAGAAATTTGTGTAAGATTTGGAGCAAGTGAGGCCGCAGCCCTCGTGCTCTGAAGGTTGATGTGTGGTACCGGATGCCACTGCAGATCATGTAGTTGTACTGGTCCAATAACACGCTTTGTTGGTGCAGAGCATCAGCTGGCCCACAGCTCTTCCAGCTCCCACCAGGTTTCCTATTTCAGTTTCTCTAAGCCCTGGGATAAGGCACATGTGTAATTCCATGGTAAGGGCATTTGCTTATGCTACAGATCACATGCTCATCCATGTGAGAGATGGCCATGAGTTCCATCTTGTTCCTGAGGGTTCCAGTTAGTTCTGTGGAGTCTAGTATGTCCTCATTGTCCCCCAATTCAGTCCATCTTTTCTTCCTGGCTGCTAGCCCTGATGACCTGCCAACTTCAGGCCCATTACTGGATGCAGAAGCAACAGCCTTCCACAGACTTCCTCACCAGCTTTCCTTTGTGACCCCTGGTTAGTGACTTTTTCTCATCAATCAGCCACCTCCTTTCAGACCTTTTTCCCTAGCTTCTCTTGCAATTGTGTTGTATCTAATTCCTATAATAAACCCTGTATTCCATTATGGTGCTCCTTCTCTGATCAGCCCCTAACTAATACTGAAATTGTTAAAGTTAAAAAAACAAACCCATGTGCCATTGGCTTTGGACAGAGGTGGGTACTCAGGTGAAGCCTTGAAAGACAGTAAGGGAATTTTTATTGAAAGTTGGTGTTATTAGTTGAATTTTGTTCCCCAAAAATTCATATGTTGAAGTCCTAACCCCTAGTACCTCAGAACATGGTCTTATTTGGAAATAGAGTCTTTACAGAGGTAATGTAGTTATTATACAATGAGCTCATTGGGATGGGCCCTAATCCAATATGACTGGTGTCCTTATAAAATGGAAAAATTTGGGCACAAACCCAAATATACACAGGAAGAATGCCATGTGAACATGAAGGCAAAGATCAGGATGATGGGTCTAAAATCCAAGAAATGTCAAAGATTGCCAGCAAACCACCAGAATCTAGGAGAGAGGCATGGGACAGATTCCTACTCATATCCCTTAGATGGAACCAAACCTGCCAACACCTTGACCTCTAGCCTTCAGAACTGTGAGACAATAAATTTCTGTTGTTTAAGCCACCCAGCTTGTAGTACCTTGTTACGGTAGCCCTAGCAAAGTAATACAGTTGGATAAAAGGTGACCCTGTTATAATAGTGACAGAAAGTTTGGCAACACTGTTATCTGAGGTAATGTAAAAAATAGAAAGTGTAGCAGGTATAGTGGCATGCACCTGTAGTCCCAGCCACTCGGGAGGCTGAGATGAGAAGATCACTTGATCCCAGGAGTTCAAGGCCAGTCTGGGCAACATAGTGAGTCCCAATTTCAAAAAGAAAAAAGAAAACAAAGGGTATATAATGAAAAATAGAAAGGTCACTTATTAATCTTGTGGATTTGGCTAAGAAGATTTCCAGTCAGAATGTTGAAATTGCCAACTAAGAAGAGAGTTGAACTAAAGAAGGCATTGTTTAATTTTCATGTAATATTTAGAGGGAATTAAAAAAGCCAAGATTTACTAGATTCAAAAGTAAACCTAGTTCTAATCTATAGTCTCTCCCAGCAAAAGATGCTCACAGCAGGAGATGGCCAAATAGCCAAGACAAATCCAGTACACTTCAAGTGAAGTATGGCCTCTGAGGACAAGTAACCTCAGGATTTTGTTTTGTTTTGTTTTTGAGACAGAGTCTCACTCTGTTGCCTAGGCGATAATGCCATGGCGTCAGCCTAGCTCACAGCAACCTTGAACTCCTAGGCTCAAGGGATCCTCCTGCCTCAGCCTCCCGAGTAGCTGGGGCTATAGGCATGCACCACCACACCCAGCTAATTTTTTCTATTTTTAGTAAAGATGAGTCTCACTCTTGCTCAGGCTGGTCTCAAACTCCTGAGCTCAAGCTACCCTCCCTCCTCAGCCTCCCAGAGTAGTTAGGATTACAGGCCTGAGCCACCACTCCTGGCCAATCTCACAATTTTTTTCATCTCAAGAAATAGCTGTAAAATTGAAGGGTATGCTTGATGTACATTCCCAATTAGACAAAAGGCTTCAGAAATTTTAAGAGCACTATCTCAAGAGTATCTTGAGTCTAAGTCCCAGAAAGAAAGAGGACTGTCTTTAAAAGATTTTAGGGTGTGGCTTTTGTCTAATAGCATGAACCTCAATACTATTAATAGAAAACCCATGTTTTTAAGAGAATTGTATTGATAGAACACCATCAACTTGGACTGAAAAGAACAGAGATGGCTCAAAATGAAAAGAGGGCCAAAGGTGGTGGCTCATACCTGTAATCCCAGCACTTTAGGAGGCCAAGGCAGGAGGATCTCTCTCTCTCTCTCTCTCTCTTTTTTTTTTTTTTTTGAGAAGGAAAGAGGAGTGTATTAATCTGCTTGCAAGTGAGGAGGTTAGCAGACTCCCATCTCAAAGTACCAACGTCCTGCCTCTGAGCAGAAGTACAGAGTTTTTAAAGGTTCTAATTAATCCCATAATCCCTTTTTTGGCTAAGACAATCTTATAACCTCCACGCAGACTCATCCCATCTTCGGCTAGGACGATCTCTTAAGTCCAGGAGTTTCAGACCAGCCTGGGCAACATAGTGAGACTCTGTCTCTAAAAAAATTTTTTTAATTAGCTGGGCGTGGTGGCATATTCTTGTAGTCCTAGCTACTTGAGAGGCAGAGGAAGGAGGCAGGGTTGAGCCTAGGAGTTTGAGGTTACAGTGAGCTATGATCATGACACTGTACTCCAGCCTGGGTGACGGAGTAAGACCCTATCTCTAAAATTAAAAAAAGAGAAAAGATGCTACCCAGGGCACCCAACTTTATATGGAGAGGAAGGAAGCTGAGAAAGCAACTCATTTGCAAACACAGATTATTTCTTATGGAAAAGGAAGAATAAATAAATGCAGAGCCAAGTGTCCAAAGGAAGAGCCAAGAATCACCGAGAAACACTGTCATAGAGTAGGACTAAGCTTTAGTCAAGAAACTAAAAACATGTGCTTGGATGGATTTCAGAATTGCTATGTGCCTCTCATCCTTCCATCCTCTACCTTTTTGTTTTTTGTTTTCTGTTTTTGTTTTTTTTTTGAGACAGAGTCTCGCTTTGTTGCCCGGGCTAGAGTGAGTGCCGTGGTGTCAGCCTCGCTCACAGCAACCTCAAACTCCTAGGCTCAAGCAATCCTCCTGCCTCAGCCTCCCAAGTAGCTGGGACTACAGGCATGTGCCACCATGCCTGGCTAATTTTTTCTATATATATTAGTTGGCCAGTTAATTTCTGTCTATTTATAGTAGAGACGGGGTCTCGCTCTTGCTCGGGCTGGTTTCGAACTCCTGACCTTGAGCAACCCGCCCGCCTTGGCCTATTACATGTTTGCCAGTGTGCAAAAAAGAGTTAACGTACCAGGCCTGATGGCTCATCTTTCAAAGGTCTGCTTACAAGGTCCTTTGGATGGCATCTTGGAACTTACATGGGAGGGCTCATACTATTAATGGATGAAAGTGGCTCTCTATACCTAAACTATTTGTAAAAACAATAACATTTCTCCCATAAAAAAAGCTGAACACCTGTCTTCTTTCTGGGAGTCTACAATTTGGGTGCATGCCAGGAAGAGGCTGCCTATATGATTATCCCTCAATGAAAGCCCTGGACAGTGAATCTCTAATGAATTTTCCTGGTTGACAACATTTTACATGTGTTTTCGCAACTCATTGCTGGGGAAATTAAACATGTTTTGTGACTCCACTGGGAGAGGACTATAGAAGTTGGGGCCTATTTTCTCTGAATATTGCCCCCATGTGCTTTTTCCCTTTGCTTTTTTTCTCTGTATCCCTTTGTTGTAATAAATCTTAGCCATAAATATGACTATATGCTGAGTCCTGTGAGTCCTCCTAGTGAATTACAGATCTTGGATCTGTGAGGAACCCCAACACAGGCACAGGTGGGAGAAATAAATTATCTCTTTATTTATAGTTCTTCAGATCAAGAGGAGTTGCAATCGAGGAGCCTCATTCATACCTGAATCTAAATTATATGAGATCCTGGACTTTAAGCCAATTCCATGAAAGGGACATGAATTGTGGTGGCTGGGATGGAGCAGGGCCTGTAGTGAACAGTCCCCGAGATAGCCGCCATTAATTCCATCCCTCCTTACAGGCACATACTCTCCTTATATTAAGAGGTAAAGTCTAATTCCCCTTCTCTAGGATTATGGACTAGACTCAGTGACTTATTGGACTAATAGAATGTGGCAGAAGTGACAGCCTGGGACTTCTAAGGCCAGATCACAAAAAGTCTTACATTATACCTGGATTTCTTGGAATTCTTGTTCTTGGGTTGCTTCCTCTCAGAACCTTGTTGCCACATGGCAAGGCTGTATGGAGAGAGAACCAACCCCCAGCCGTTTCAGGAATACCGGCCCAGACACCAGATATGTAAGTAAAGGAGCCATCTTGGACATTCTAGTCCCAGCAGACACTACCTGGAGAAGAACTGAAGCCCCAGACACATGGCCCCTGTCAAGCTGTCTCAACCTCCTCCAGCCATTTGAGCCAACTCATCTGAAGCCTCAGCCATTAAGAAGCAAGACAAGCCCTGCCCAAACTCCACTGGATCATGAATATAATAAGGTGGTAGTTGTTTTATGCCACTAAGTTTTGGGTGGATGGTTATGCAGCATTAGATAACTGAGCAGCAGTGACAAGGTGTTTCCTTCTCCTGCTAACCAGAGAAGATTCTGCCTTGGCCTATGCAGATTCTTCCCCTCACCTGCCTTCCAGGGAGGCTCTGCCTTCACAGAACAGTTCTTGAGCTGTTTTTTATGATGGAGAATTAGGAAGAAAGGAAGAGGGAAAGAAGAGCACAATGCAGAGTCTTTCTGGGAAGAAAGGGCAGTTGAAAAAAAAAGAAAAAGTGGCTGTCATATGTGAAGGCAGGAAATGTGAATGGGGTAAAAGAGGAATTCTAAGAAGTCTCATGGGAGACTACACATCTCCATAGTGTTCAAAGTGTTCAAATAAAGAACTGGGAATGTATTTAAATTAGTTTTGGCCGCATGGACTGTGTTCTTTTATTTAGGACTAGCTAAGTCATGGCTGACACTCACAGCTTTCTAAGTGTTAAAAAATAAATGGCATTCCCTCCTCGTGGATTGTATTCCAGATCAGCCTGTCTTTTCCTGTTAAGTGCTACAAAGGAAAAGTAAGGCTTGAGATGAGAGTATATACAGGTGAATATGCTGGTTTGTTTATTGGGAGCAGGGAGGAATTCCAAATGAGGAATAGACAATGAGTCTGAGTCTGGAAGGATGAGATGCAGTTATCTGGGGAAAAAAAAAAAAAAAGAGGGAAGAGCCTTCCAGACAGAAAGAACAGCCTGAAAGGACGATGATGTAGTAAAAAAAGCCACATGAAGGCCAGCATCGTGGGAGTGTGGCAAACAGTGGGGAGAACGCTGAAAAGAGAGAAGTTAGAGAGATTGGCATCTGAGCCTCTTAAGCCAGGAGCACCAGGCCAGGCCTGTCAGTTCTGTAGAGCTCTTATTTTCCCCAAAGGCCTGAAATACCCTGTAATCACTGGGCGAGGTCTGACAGCAGGAAGCAGAAATGCTGAATGTCTGTGACTGAAGCTGGTGGAGGTGGGAGTAACATCCAGCCTCTGGCCACTGGGTTCTGCAGCAGCTGATAGCATCTCCATTACTGCCATCACCCCCAGCTTTCCTGGGGAGGAGAGGAAGTTTCTGGTTCCATGGGAAGTTTCATAAGCCAGTCCTGGATTTAAGCTGAGCCTTAGGGAGTGAGTCTGCCCCATGTCCTCAGAGCCAAGTGAGACTGCAGGTTCCTCAAGTAGTGAAAATAAAAATTCCTCTCTGCCTCACAAGGTTATTATAGAAATGAATAAAATAATAACAGCTGTGAAAGCACATCATAATCACAATAGCATCCAAATGGGAGGGGTGATAGTGACAAACAAGAAAAAGGAGAATGATAATAATAGGGTTCTGATGCCAACAAGAACAAGGCCTCTGTGACCTTGGGATTAGGTGATTTGTTGAAGGAACAAAAGCAGCATAATCTGAGCCAGGCACAGTGCCATATGCCTGTAATCCCAGCTACTCAAGAGACTGAGACTGGAGGATGGCTTTAGCCCACGAGTTTGAGACCAATCTGGGCAACATAATGAGACCCCCGTCAGCCTGCCCACCAAAAAGTAGCAAAATTTGGTCTTTTAATGATAAGAACAGCATGACAGGACTAACTCTGAAAGACTTCTCAAACACTATTAGCTGGAGTTTAGCCCAGCATTCTATGAAAAAATCCCAACTTACTGATCTTGCACTGGGACCAAGGCCAGATCTGCTGTCACGCTAAATGCATGAAAATCCACATCAGCCTGACCCACTGAGGACAGGGACAACAGTAGAGTCAGGAGAAGCTTATCAGAGGTGGAGCTTGAGTCTTTTTTTTTTTTTTTTTTTGAGACAGGGTCTCTGTTGCCGAGCTAGAGTGCTGTGGCATCAGCCTAGCTCACAGCAACCTCAAACTCCTGGGCTCAAGCGATCCTTCTGCCTCAGCCTCCCGAGTAGCTGGGACTACAGGCATGTGCCACCATGCCCAGCTCATTTTTCCTATATATTTTTAGTTGACCAATTAATTTCTTTCTATTTTTAGTAGAGACGGGGTCTCGCTCTTGCTCAGGCTGATTTCGAACTCCTGACCTTGAACTATCCTCCCGCTTCGGCCTCCCAGAGTGCTAGGATTACAGGCATGAGCCACCACGCCCGGCTGAGCTTGAGTCTTGAAAATTAATAAAAATTCACAGATAACTGTAGAGTGGAAGGAAGAACATTCCAGAAAGAGGTAGCTGCGCATGCAGAGGTATAGGAAAAAAAATTTTTTTAATGTGATAGATAAAGGAGAAAAAGAGAATTATAGGCCAGGTGAGGTGGCTTACGCCTATAATCCTAGTGCTCTGGGAAGCCAAGGAGGGATGATTGCTTGAGCTCAGGAGTTTGAGGTTGCTGTGAGCTAGGCTAATGCTATGGCACTCTACGCAGGACAACAGAGTGAGACTCTGTTTCAAAAAAAAAAAAGAGGATTATAGAATTTTGTTTTGGCTTTGCGGTCAGAAAAGTGATTAAAGAAAGAATTTTTTTAGAAGAAACTGAATTCAAAACCAGGCAAACCCACAGCCAACATCATACCCAATGGTGTAAAACTGTAAGCTTCTCCTGTAAGATCAGGAACAAGGCAAGGATGCCTGCTTTCGTCACTTCTATTCAACATAATACTAGAAGTCCTAGCCAGAGCAATTAAGTAAGAAAAATAAATAAAAGGCATCCAAATCAGAAATGAAGAAGTAAACTTATCTCCATTTATAGAGGATGTAATCTTATTTATAGAAAACTCAAGATTCCACCAAAAGAACTATTAGAACTAATAAATGAATTTAGCAAAGTGATAGGAAACAAATCCAACACTCAAAAATCAGTTGCATTTCTATACACTAACAATGCACAAACCAAAAAGGGAATTACAAAAACAATTCCATTTACAATAGCATCAGAAAGAATAAGGCTGCTCATGGTGGCTCATTCCTGTAATCCCAGCACTTTGGGAGGTTGGATGGGAGGATCGCTTGAGGCCAGGAGTTCAAGACAATCCTGGGCAACATAGTGAAACCTCCATCTCTAACCTCCCTCTCTAACCCCAATCTCTAAACCCCCATCTTTAAAACCTATCTGTAAATGCCCATTTCTTTTTTTTTTTTTTTTTTTTTTTGAGACAGAGTCTTGCTTTGTTGCCCAGGCTAGAATGGGTGCCGTGGCGTCAGCCTAGCTCACAGCAACCTCAAACTCCTGGGCTCAAGCAATCCTTCTGCCTCAGCCTCGCTCCTGAGTAGTTGGGACTACAGGCATGCGCCACCATGCCCGGCTGATTTTTTCTATATATATTAGTTATATATTAGTTACTCCTGACCTCGAGCAATCCGCCTGCCTCAGCCTCCCAGAGTGCTAGGATTACAGGCGTGAGCCACCGCGCCCGGCCTAAATGCCCATTTCTAAAAAAAAAATGTTTTAATAGCCAGGCACGGTGGCACACACCCATAATCCCAGCTACTCAGGAGGACTGCTTGAGCCCAGAAGTTTGAAGCTGCAGTGAACTACGATTGCACCACTACACAACAGAGCCTGGGCAACAGAGCATGGAGTGAGACCCGCCATCTTTAAAAAGAATTAAGCAAGAAGATAAAAGACTTATTACAATGAAAACTACAAAACAAACGTTGATGAAAGAAATTAGACACAAATAAATAGACAATCATCCCCTGTTCATGGATTAGAAGAATGAATATTATTAAGATGTCAATACTACCCAAAGTGACTTACAGATTCAATGCAATCCCTATCACAACCCCAATAACATTTATTGCAGAAATAGAAAAAATATCCTAAAATTCATATGGAATCTCAAGTGACCCTAAATCTCCAAAACAAGTTTTATTTATTTATTTATTCATTTATTTTTTGAGACAGAGTCTTACTCTGTTGCCCGGGCTAGAGTGCCGTGGTGTCAACCTAGCTCACAGAAACCTCAAATTCCTAGGCTCAAGCAATACTCCTGTCTCAGCCTCCCAAGTAGCTAGGACTATAGGCATATGCCACTATGCCCAGCTAATATTTTCTATATATTTTTAATTGGCCAATTAATTTCTTTCTACTGTTAGTAGAAGTAGGGTCTTGCTCTTGCTCAGGCTGGTTTCAAACTCCTGACCTCAAGCGATCCGCCCGCCTCGGACTCCCAAAGTGCTAGGATTACAGGCGTGAGCTACCACGCCTGGTCCAAAACAATTTTTAAAAGGAAGAACAAAGCTAAAGGTCTCATACTTCCTGATTTGAAAACTACTGGAAAACTAAGGTAATCAAAACAGTATGGTACTGGCATAAAGACAGATATATAGACCAATGGAATAGAATAGAGAGCCAAGAAATAAACATTCACATATATGGACAAATGATTTTTGACAAGGGTGCCAAGACCCTTCAAGGGGAAAAGGACAATCTTTTCAACAAATGGTACTGGAAAAAATGGGTATTTACAGGTAAAAAATGAAATTGGATCCTTACCTAACACCATACATAAAAATTGACTCACAATGGATCAGACCCAAAGGTAAGATCTAAAATTATAAAACTCTTAGAAGAAAACATAGCGCCAAAGCTTCATGACATTGGATTTGGTGATGATTTCTTGGCTATGCCACTAAAAACACAGACAACAAAAGAAAAAATAGACAAATTTGACTTCACAAAAATTTTTAAATTTTGTGCATCCAAAGACAGTATCACGGCCGGGCGCGGTGGCTCACGCCTGTAATCCTAGCTCTCTGGGAGGCCGAGGCGGGCGGATTGCTCAAGGTCAGGAGTTCAAAACCAGCCTGAGCAAGAGCGAGACCCGTCTCTACTATAAATAGAAAGAAACTAATTGGCCAACTGATATATATATAAAAAATTAGCCGGGCATGGTGGCGCATGCCTGTAGTCCCAGCTACTCGGGAGGCTGAGGCAGCAGGATCGCTCGAGCCCAGGAGTTTGAGGTTGCTGTGAGCTAGGCTGACGCCACGGCACTCACTCTAGCCTGGGCAACAAAGCGAGACTCTGTCTCAAAAAAAAAAAATGTTTAAAATAAAATAAAAAAAATAAAGACAGTATCAATAGGATAAAAAAGAAACCTACACAATGGGAAAAAATATTTGCAAGTCATATATCTGATAAGGGTTTAACATTTAGAATACATAGAGAACTCCTACATTTCAACAACAAAAAAATTAACAACCCAATTTAAAAATGGGCAAAAGGCTTGAATAGAAATTTCTCCAAAAAAGATATGCAAAAGGCCAATAAGCGCATGAAAAGATGCTCAACATCAGTAGTCACCAGGGATATCCAAATCAAAACTGCAATGAGGCCGGGCGCGGTGGCTCACGCCTGTAATCCTAGCTCTTGGGAGGCCGAGGCGGGCGGATTGCTCAAGGTCAGGAGTTCAAAACCAGCCTGAGCAAGAGCGAGACCCTGTCTCTACTATAAATAGAAAGAAACTAATTGGCCAACTGATATATATATAAAAAATTAGCCGGGCATGGTGGCTCATGCCTGTAGTCCCAGCTACTCGGGAGGCTGAGGCAGAAGGATCGATCGAGCCCAGGAGTTTGAGGTTGCTGTGAGCTAGGCTGACGCTACGGCACTCACTCTAGCCTGGACAACAAAGCGAGACTCTGTCTCAAAAAAAAAACAAAAAACTGCAATGAGCTTATCACTTCATACCCAGTAGGATGACTACTATCAAAAAACAAACAAATAACAAGTGTTGGCAAAGGTGTGGAGAAATTGGAAATCTTATGTGCCATCAGTACGAATGTAAAATGATACAGTCTCTGTAGAAAACAGTTTGGTGGTTACTCAAAAAGTTAAAAATAGAATTACCACATGATACTACAATTCTATTCATAGATATATACCCAAATGAATTGAAAACAAGGCCTCAAACAAATTATTTATGTACCCATTTTATAACACCATTATTCACAATAGCTAAAAGGGAAATGCAACCCATGTCCATCAATGGATGAATGGATAAACAAAATGTGATATATACATACAGCAGAACATTATTCAGCTTTAAAAAGGAAGAAAATGGGCAGGTGTGGTGGCTCATGCCTATAATCCTAGCACTTTGGGAGGCTGAGGTAGGAGGATTTTTAAAAACTAAAAAGTTTTTGTAGAGACAAGGTCATGCTATATCACACAGGCTGGTCTTGAACTTCTGGCCTCAGGTGATTCTCCCATCTCAGCCTCCCAAAGTGCTGGGATTACAGGTGTGAACCACTACACCAGCTCTGGAGTTTCAGTTTTACAAGATGAAAAGAGTTATGGATGGTGATGAAGGTTGCACAATATTATGAATGTATTTTATATCACTGACTATATACTTAAAATAGTCAAGATGATAAATTTTATGTTATATATATTCTACCACAATTTTAAAAATTGGGGGAAAAAAGCCAGGCAGACCCTCAAATGAGTGGTAAAATCTGAAAGGACTAGACAGAGAGGAGGGGAATCTGGTATAAAACCAGAGGTGCAGAAATGAGGGAGACCAGACCAAACCAAATCAAAGAATCAAACCCAAGAGTAGGAGACTGAACCTTAAGAAGTGCCTGAGATTTGCATAGGGTTCCCATAGTCAAAGGCAAAAGTGTGACTTGAGGGCTTATAGGTAACGTCCAGCTCAGATGTGACATACAAGTACAGTTGACCCTTGAACAACACAGGTTTGAACTATGTGGCTCCACTTATACACAGATTTTCTTCCACCTCTGCCACCCGTAAGACAGCAGGGCCAACCCTCCTCTTCCTCTTCCTCCTCAGCCAACTCAACATGAAGATGATAAAGACATTTATGATTATCCACTTCCATTTAATAAAAGTAAATATATTTCATTTTCCTTATGATTTTCTTAATAGCATTTTCTTTTCTCTGCCTTGCTTTATTATATTCTTACTCTGAGCAGAATTTCAGGGAACACTAAAATTTAAAGAGTGGCTTAAAGAGGAGGCTGTGACAGAGAGTAAGAACATCCAGGCAGAGGGGTCTCCCCAGCCCAGCCCCCCTCTCAGCCCCACTCTCCCTTCAAAGTACCCTTCGTTCCTAAATTAATCCTTGATCTTTCCTCTCCATCTTCTCCATCAAAATCTGTGTCTGTTAAGTGTGGGAAACCAATCTAAATGAAAGTAATTTATATTCAGATTTGACTGACTAATGATTTTTTGCCTTCAACCATCGTGGGTGTTAACCTACAAGTGTAAATTAATCTCTAGTGGATGAAACCTCACCCTACTTATTAACCTGGGAATGGCAAAGAAAGCTTCAATTGTGGCTACTTTGGCCATTTACTTCAGCTTGGGGGAGGGAAACAGAGAAGAGCTGGAAGGAGCTCTGAAGCCCCTTTGAAGTCCTAATTCAGGACTACGAATGTGGTTCTTTCTCAAGAACCACATTTTTCTAATGAGGGATATCCATGGTTTCAATCTGATGTTAACCTATGACCGCCATATATGCACAGAGATTCTGGGCAAATAGTGAAATCTAAGCATCCAAGGTCCAGTTCAGCTTCAGGCCACCTTCCCTCCACCCTCATTGACTCGACAAGGACCAAACAACTCAGGCCTCAGACTCTACACAGGAAACTGATGGGAAAGAGTAGTAGGGAAGCAGTCATCCCTCTCCATCCAACTTTACCCTCTGGGGAAAGCACCAAACATTTTTTTCTTCCATTCTTCATTCCTTTCTTTGTTCTACATGCCTGCCTGCCTTCCCTCCTTCCTTCCTTCCCTCCACAAATATGTATTGAGCATCTTCTCCACATCAGGTATTGTCCCAGGCACTGGGGATCCAACAACAAATTCACAGGTGTGGCTCTCCCCCTGGTGGACTCATGGATTGGTGGAGGACCTGTCCCTTCTACTGATGCCTTGAGGAAGAGGCCATGCCATGCGGGTGCTGCCCAGTTACCATTCCAGAGCTATTCAGCAGAGTCACTTCCTGCTCCTTCCCATATTTCCAATCTTTTCCCATCTCTCTCATCATCTAACCTTCAATCTACTAGCAAAGTCATCCAAAGAACAGAATCTATCCTTTGTATGGCATCTGATTAATGCACCATCTTGTAGCATATTATCAGACCCTTTTTTACCTACTTATTATGTGACCATTAGGGTTATTCAGTTTTTCCTATTCTTGGTATAATTCCAGCTTTTTTTTTTCTGGACACAGAATCTTGCCCTGTCACGCTGGCTAGAGTACAGTGGCATCATGATCACTCCCTGAAACCTCAAACTCCTGGGCTCAACGGGTCATCTTGCCTCAGCCTCCCTAAGTAGCTGGGACTACAGGCACATGCCACCACACCTGGCTAATTTTTCTATCTTTTGTAGAGACCGGGTCTCGCTCTTGCTCAGGGTGATCTGGAATTCCTGACCTCAAGTGATCCTCCCGCCTCCACCTCCCACAGTGCTGGGATTACCAACATGAGCCACTGGGCCAGCCAATTCCTGCTTTTTTACATAACTCTTTGGCTTACTCACAGTTCCCTGTATATTCTTCTCTCATTACTAAGAGAAGTAAAGTTTATACACAAAATATACTTACCAGAAGAAACAAAACAGCCAAAAGTATTACAACTTACTTTGAAAATTAATAAGAATTTAAATATATCTTATTGTATTTATCCTCTTTTTGTATTATAATTACCTTTTTTTTTGGAGACAGGGTCTTGCTCTGTCGCCTGGGCTAGAGTGCAGTGGCATCATTATAGGTCACAACAGGCTCAAACTACTGGGCTGGGTTAGAGTGATCCTCCTGCCTCAGCCTCCAGAGTAGCTGGGACTACAGATGCGCTCCACCACGCCCAGCTGATTTTTCTATTTTTGGTGGAGACTGAGTCTCACTATATTGCTCACGCTATAATTACCTTTTGATATACTTCTTGTAAACTTTTCACTTTGACTTATGAACTTTTACAAATGTTCTAATTAACTATAATTATTATTCTTTGTTGATGCTTAAAAGAATCACAGTGTGACCAGTGGGAACCCTCTTTGTTTGGCTCCATTGTCTGATCAGTATTATTTCAAATATTTTTGAAAGCAGCATTTTCTTTCTGACGCCACGGCACTCACTCTAGCCTGGGCAACAAAACGAGACTCTGTCTCAAAAAAAAAAAGCCTTAATTTCCTTTTAAGGAAGAGTAGATTCCCAAATCTCGATGTTGGGTGTGTAAATCAGTTTGAGAGGGCAAAGAAGGACATTGTTTCCAGGGGACAGACCTGCAGAATATTTTTCTTTTTAAGGCTATGAGTTTTTCTTAGAGCTTTCATTTTATTTTTATTTTAAAGAAATTTATTCTGAGTCAAATTTGAGGACCAGAACTTTCCATTTGTATTCTTTCTATATTATTTTTTGTTCTAAAATAAAAGTTTAAGGCCGGGCGTGGCTCACGCCTGTAATCCTAGCACTCTGGGAGGCCGAGGCAGGCGGATTGCTTGAGGTCAGGAGTTCGCAACCAGCCTGAGCAAGAGCGAGACCCTGTCTCTACTATAAATAGAAAGAAATTAATTGACCAACTAATATATATAGAAAAAATTAGCCAGGCATGGTGGCGCATGTCTAAAGTCCCAGCTACTCGTGAGGCTGAGGCAGGAGGATCACTTGAGCCCAGGAGTTTGAGGTTGCTGTGAGCTAGGCTGAGGCCACGGCACTCACTCTAGCCTGGGCAACAAAGTGAGACTCTGTCTCAAAAAAAATAAATAAATAAAATAAAATAAAAAAGTTTAAGTAATCTGCTCTACCGTATACTTCCTTAATTTTTCACCCCTCACCAAATCTATTATTATAACCTCTTTCCTTTTATAACCTTTATTTGACTCATCTATCACCATTCTTAACTCTTTTCATTGATGCAAATTTGTTTGCATTTATTTTTGGTCCAAAATAAATTTAGTGCACAACTGTAAAAAAGATTTTCCAGTTAGCTGTGCACATCTATACCATGGCTATTTATAAATGACTTGTTTTCTGCCTCTGCTTTAAAGCTTTTTTGGAAGAATCTAGGTATTATTATAATACAAAGAGCTTAGTATTTTAATCAAATAAAATTTGATAATAGGCTGGGTGCAGTGGCTCACCCCTGTTATCCTAGCATTTTGGGAGGCCAAGGCGGGAGGATTGCTTGAGGCCAGGAGTTTGAGACCAGCTTGAGCAACAACGAAACCCCATCTCTACAAAAAATAGAAAAATTAGCCGGGTGTGGTGGCCTGTGCCTGTAGTCCCAGCTACTCAGGAGGCTGAGGCAGGAGGATCGCTTCTTGAGCCCAAGAGTTTGAGGTTGCAGTGAGGTATGATGGCACCACTGCACACTAGTCAGGGCAACAGAGCAAGACTCTGTGTCAAAAAAAAAAAAAAAGATAACAAAAGCAAATCTGATACATATTTATTTGATGAGTTGTAATTGTGTTAATAAAATGGTTAAGCATGTATAGAAATTTTTGCATAAATGATGAAATTATATACCTGAAGATAGTATGTTGAGGGTTAGACAGCAGGAGAGATAGGGAAAGATTGGAAACATGAGAAGGAGCAGGACGCTATTAATATTCTGAGGCCTGCTGCGTAGTTCTGGGATGGTAACTCAGCAGCACCCACATGGCATGGCCGCCTCAAATTGTCAGCTGAAGAGACAAGACCTCCACCAATCCATGAGTCCACTAGAGGAAGGGCCAGCCCCAGAGCCTGGCACAATTTGTGATACATGGAAGATACTCAATAAATATTTGTGGAAGGAAATAAGGAAGGAAGGCATGAATAAATAAAGGAAGGATGTGAGGCCAGGTGCAGTGGCTCACACCTGCAATCCTAGCACTCTGGGAGGCCACGGCGGGAGGATTGCTTGAGACCAGGAGTTCAAGACCAGCCTGAGCAAGAAAAATTAGCTGGGCATTGTAGCACATGCTTATAGTCCCAGCTACTCGGGAGGCTGAGGCAAGAGGATCGCTGGAGCCCAGAAGTTTGAGGTTGCTGTGGGCTATGATGAGGCCACTGCACTCTAGCCTGGGCAACATAGCTAGATCCTGTCTCAAAAAAAAAGGATGGAATGACTGCCTAATATATTGGGAGGGGTTGCCTCATTGTTTAAGCCAGTTTGAGTCAAGATTTCTATGATTTTCAACCAAATGAAATATAGTTTGTAATCAGGAATAAATGTAAAAGTGTAGTTTAAGAAATTTTTCTTTTCTAAGTGTTGTTTATTAGGCATAGAAATTTAATAAATTAGGCTGGGTGCAGTGGCTCACACCTGTAATCCTAGCACTCTAGGAGGCCAAGGCAAGAGGATTACTTGAGGTCAGGAGTTTGAAACCAGCCTCAGCAAGAGCAAGACCTCATACCTACTAAAAAAATAGAAAGACATTAGGTGAACAACTAAAAATAGAAAAAATTAGCCGAGTGTGGTGGTCTGTACCTGTAGTCCCAGCTACTCGGGAGACTGAGGCAGGAGGATTACTTGAGCCCAGGAGTTTGAGGTTGCTGTGAGCTCAGCTAATGCCACAGCACTGGCACTTTAGCCCAAGCAACAGAGTGAGACTTTGTCTCAAAAGAAAAAAAAATTTTTTTGACAAATTGAGCATCAGTTATACTGGAAGTTGTAGAGGGTGTTCCTCTGTCCACACAAAACACTCCTGCACTTTGAAGAACCTAGAAACAGTGTAAACAGACAAATTTCAAAGAGGGATTCACCCTCTTGATCCTCGTATGAGGACCAAGTAATGTAAGAAATGTTTTCAACTGTGGGGAAATATCTTCAACTGTGGGCATTAAATATAAACTCAGGGAAGACAAAACTGCAGGAATCACAAACGCTGATCTGCTGGTGTCATTTCTCATGGTGGAGGAGAAAGCAGAAGGCCCAAAGAAACAGATAACTAGCAGCTGTACTCTCTATCAATGACCAAAGGGGACTTCACAGGCCAAGAGTCCCCAATCGAAATGACTTCAGAACCCAAGCAAGTTCTATACATGAATGAAACTGACTAGAAGTGAGGCACAAGGAAACAGTGTTCCCATCTAAAGAGACAGTCTCCACTCAGGTCCAGGTAATGTTACCAGGAGGAAATGTAGTTTCAGCATTTCCCAGATTTTCCATTTTTCAAGAAAAGCCAGAAACCTGGATCATGTGAATCTATCCATTTTTAGATTTGGGCAACCAATTCAACTTAAAAGACAAAAGCAGAACTTCACGATGCCAAACAAAACACATGTATAGGCTGTGTGGTCCGCAAGGTGCCATCTCAGCCCATAGGCTTACAATGGGGGCAGAGTGAACATGTGTGAAAATTGAGAGATCTGTCCCATGCTGCCAGGCAAGGCAAACATTTCCCTCCCACAGGAGCTTCTTAGACACTTAGCTTCTGGGCCACATAGCTGAAAAGATGTGGTTCATACCAACAGCCCAGCAAGAAGGATTAGCTGCAAAATGTATCCAAGGGGCTGAATGAAATAACTTGTTGCATGAGGCTGTTTTGTGCCATCTGCTTAAACGTTGAAGAGTGAGACACAATTTTCATTTCAATCCTTGCCAGAGCCAAGTTGTATATATGGTCATTGACTACCAGTGTGATCGGTCCCACTAAACTCCTTTGCTGTGTTCCTGGGCTTCATAAGTTGGCATAGTCATTCATCTGCAACTGAAAAATAAAAGAAGGGAAGAGGGACTTAAGACTGCTGGTCCCAACAGGACAAGAGCCTCAAGGGAGTCTTGTCACACCTCTCTGGAGCTCCCAGTCCTAGTCTGCAGTGGTCACAGTATTCACTGGTTTCTCGCAGATAAGGGTAAACCCAAGGCAAGTGAATGCCTCTAATAGAAAAATGTCCTCATTTTCATGGGTCTGTTTGTATGTTATGTTAAAAATAAGTGGGCTATGACACATTGTAGCAGGAGGAACTTAGTTTAGATATTAAGAACAATTTCCTGATTACACAGATTGTGAAGTATTAGAGCAGGTGACAAATGAGGAAGCAGAGGCTCCATCTATGCAGGGCCTTTCTGCACAGGGTAAATGCCTGTTGTGTTGGTCAGATGTTATCACTGGTGAGGTGGGAAGGTGGTGTTTGTATAATGTCTCTGCTCCAGCCTGTTCTTCACTCTTATTAACTGCCCACTGGCCTAGGTCCCTTATCTTATCAAATCCTCAGGGAAACCCAATAAGATAAATTATCCCCATTTTACAGTTGAGGAAACTTGTTCAAGTTCACCCTGTTAACAAATGGAAGAGGTAGGATTAGAACCCCTATCTGTGTGGCTCCAAAGTCCAGGCTCCTTCCATAAGGGCAGATCCCTGGGCAGAGCACCTGTGACTGCAGGTGAGGAAGAGAGACCAAAAGGCAGGTTTAGGCAAGGCAAGCATTACTCGAAGAAGTTGTGAGAACACTGCTAAGGCCCAAAGAGGAAGCCAGTGTCAGGAAGAGAGATAAGATGCTAGCTGGGGAAGAGACAGAGACATGAAGGGGAGGCAAGGTCAGAACCAGGAAATCAAGGGATATCCTTCCAGCAGTGAGTTTGGAGTGGCTTGAGCCATCCAGGAAGGGGAGACAGGGAACACAGAGCTCCTTTTAAGCAGCATCCAGCTCATGCTGCAGCTCCTGCTAAGAGCGAGGGCCACCCAGCTCACATTTTTATTTGGTGACCCTTGGGCCTGCCAACACTGCCCTGGATTGTTCTTATTCCCACTCCTCCACCCACCAGCAATTGTTTTGGCGTTCAAGAGCTGAAACGTCATTTCCAACAATGACTCTGCAATTTAATTATGTGCTTATGTCCTTCAAAATACCTGTAATCATGGAACTTTCCTTCTCTAAAAAAATGGCCCTGTTGTGCCTGCCCTGGTAGGGCTCAGGTTCCTAGAATAGCAATACTGCTAGGCCAGGTGCAGTGGCTCACACCTGTAATCCTAGCACTCCGGGAAGCCAAGGCAGGAGGATCACTCAAGGTCAGGACTTCAAAACCAGCCTGAGCAAGAGTGAGCCCCCGTCTCTACTAAAAATGGAAAAGAAATTAATTGGCCAACTAAAAATATACAGAAAAAATTAGCCAGGCATGGTGGCACATGTCTGTAGTCCCAGCTACTCAGGAGGCTGAGACAGAAGGATTGGTTGAGCCCAGGGGTTTGAGGTTGCTGTGAGCTAGGCTGACACCATGGCATTCTAGCCCAGGCAACAGAGTAACACTCTGACTCAAAAAAAAAAAAAAAAAAAAGCAATACTGCTATAACATAAGATAGGGCAGGTTGAAAACTAGTGGACCAATATTTTATAAGTTAAACCGTATTGCCTTTCCTGCTTAATGTTTGTGGCTGAATCGAGTTAGTGCCTCTATTGCAAAATTGGCCAAAAAGCAGCTCCAGGCCAACTCTGGAGTAAGGGCCACATTTAGACTATTTCAATGGGTGATCTGGGTCTTTCATTCCCTCTTTTAAGAGCTCAGTTTTCAAAATTCCAGTTATCCCCTGTAATTACAGGCTCCAAGTTTACATGGGAAATCTAAGGAAATGAATACAACCGTGGAGACAAGCGAGGACAGACTCTCTGGGCTGGGCTCCCAGCTGTTTGACTAGAACTGATGACCAGTTCCTTTAATTAAACTCAAAACTTCCTGGAAGCTCAGGCTTCCAGGAACAGGAAGGAGCCCCAAACCTGCCCCTGGTCAGTGCCTTTAGGAAGTTATTTCATTCAGTCTGCACTTTCCTGAAGCCCAGCCCCCCTTACTGAGGGTAGAACAAAATAAACCAGAAATTAAATAAATAAGCAAACACATAAAAATAAACCAGGAGGATTTTTCTTTCTCAGAATGACCTTATCTTGGCCAGGTCAACACACCAATACAAGGACACATCTTGGGGGCCGGGCGCGGAGGCTCATGCCTGTAATCCTAGCACTCTGGGAGGCCGAGGTGGGTGGATCACTCAAAGTCAGGAGTTCAAAACTAGCCTGAGCAAGAGGGAGACCCCCGTCTCTACTAAAAATAGAAAGAAATTAATTGCCCAACTAAAAATACATAGAAAAATTATCCAGACATGGTGGCGCATGCCTGTACTCAGGAGGCTGAGGCAGTAGGATCACTTGAGCCCAGGAGTTTGACGTTGCTGTGAGCTAGGCTGACGCCACGGCACTCTAGCCCGGACAACAGAGTGATACTCTGTTTTAAAAAAACCAAAAAAAACACAAAAGGACACATCTTCCTGAAATTATTTATCTTGTGCCCACCCACTATGAAAAAACCCAGAGCTGATTTATTTATGACTCCAGGGAAAGGTTAAAGTTCTCCAAAGTTCTTTAAGATTTTGGCCTAGGGATTAACAATTCTAGGGGGATGCTTTGAATTTTATATTGAGTTACTCCACAATCATTTATTGAGCACCTCCTATTTGCTAGGTGCTGAGTTAGGAGTGGCAGAAAGCTCCAGAGATGACCAGAGCACAGACCCTGCTCTCTAGCTGTTCAAGGTGAAGTGGAGGAGACAAAGCATGAACTAGATAACTCCAGACAGAAGGAAGAAAGTACTAAGTACCACTGAGAGACATAATCAAATAATCATCATTTACACATAAACGGGACTGAGGTCCATTTCCTCATACTATCTCACTTAATCCTCAGCATATCTGTGTTGGATATCTGCAGTTTTTCTTGCCCAACATCTTTTCACCATTCTGGAAATGCACCCTAACTTCTCCCTGGAGAACCTCCATCCACCCACACTCGTCCCATGTGATGTAGCCAGGGCTGCACCCCAGGGTCTGAGATAGAATAAGTCTCCTGGGCCCCAGCCAACGCAAGCATCAAATTCTCCTGGCCATAGTGACCAGCTCAGGGATGGGAACATGACCCAGTGAGAGGCCACAAGAACTCAGTTGTGACTTCTGAGAAAAAGGTACTCTTCTCAGAGCCTGTCTGCTGGGCTTGAAGCAGAAAGACTCTGGGCTCTGGGAGTCTTGCCAGCCGTCATGTTGCTCTTTGAACCTGGGCGTGAAGGTGACAAAACAAAAGGTAGAGCTGAGAGGAGAAAGTGAGAGTCTGATGATAGCATTTGAGGTCTGAATCCACTCATGCCTGAAGCCACCTCTGCCCACAGACTTTTTACCTGTGCAAACCAATCAATGACCTTTTGCCAGAAGCCAATTTGGGTTGGGTTTTCTGTCACTTAAAACCAAAAAGGTCATAAAAGATACTTTAGTTCTGTGAGGAGAATATTTCTATCTCTGTTTTAGATAAGAAAAATTGAAATGCAGGTCAGTGCAGTGGCTCACACCTGTTATCCTAGCACTTTGAGAGGCTGAGGCAGAAGGATTGCAGGAGTTCAAGACCAGCCTGAGCAAGCATGAGACCCTGTCTCCACAAAAAAAATAGAAAAATTAGCCAGACGTGGTGGCATATGCACCTGTAGTCCCAGCTACTCAGGAGGCTGAGGCAGGAGGATCACCTGAGTCCAGGAGTTTGAGGTTGCAGTGAGCTATGATGACACCATTGCACTTAGCACTGCAGTCTAGCAGGGACAACAGAGCAAGACCCTGTCTCCAAAAAAAAATAAAACAAAGAAAGAAAAGAAAAGTTGAAGTTCATATAGGTAAAAAGAGGTAGCTAAGGAGTAGCAGAACCAGATCATGAGCCCCTAGATCCTGGGATCATTTCACAGGCTCAGTCCTTTATACCCAGTGGCCTTCTTCAGTTACAGAAATGCAGAGGAAGTACAGAGAACTTTAAGCTAAAAGGATCAGCCAGGCTTCCTAGCAGCACCTGTTGAGCTGACTTTGAAAGACAGGTTGGATCTGAACTGCCCGGATGGCAAAAGTGTGTGTGTAGAGGGAGCATCAGAGGAAAGACCACAGAGAGAAGAAAAGCTCAGGAGTTCGTGGAAAACAGCAAGCTCTTTGGTTTGTCAAGAGCATTGGGTGGATAAGAAAGGATAGCAGGAAATAGAAACAGATTTAGAGTCAGAATGTTCGGAGGACTTGAACTTTATCCTGAAGGTCAGACATTGCCAAACCCCACTATATTAAAAATTGGCTGCAAGCGACTGAAACTCAATTTTTGCTAATTTAGTTGCACTAGATTTGGGGATGAGGCTATTGACCTAGGGAAGAGGACTCAAAAGAACCCAGGGAGGAGACAAAATCAAATTCTCACTTTGGAGTTCCAAAACAGTGTCTTGAAAGCAGACAAGCTGACTGAACTGAAGCAGGAGTTGCCTCTCACAGAAACAAATAGAAATGCTGGGTCATATTTTCTTAAGATGTGTTTGAGATTGGAAGCAAGAAAGGAAAATTCCCAGTTGCCAGAAGTCAAAAAAGGACCCAAAGTTACCATGGTGAGCAGAATCCAAAGCTAAGACAGAATAGCTCTTGGGAATTAAGGATGAAATTTTAATAGTAACGGGAAAACAGAAAATGAGGCCTTGCGTCCTGACAAGACCTGGAGTTGGAACAAAGGTCCTATTTATTCCTCACAGGAGAAAAGAAACATTTTGCTTATCAGCCTGGGGAAGGATCAAGAAAGCTTGCCATTGGCCTGGGCCACAGGGAGGAAAAGAATCAGCTATGAAAAACTGGAACCCCAAGACTGTTTCTGCACCAGTGGGACATGAAGGCACATAATCTATCAGGTGCCAGTCACAAGATACTGAACAAAATACAAGTAGATTCATACCTAGCCAGCATGGTAGCATTGAAGAACATCAAATATAACAAACAAAAATCTTAAAAACAACCAATAGAAAAATACAGACTACCTACCAAAGAATAAAAAACTTCAGCTAGCTACTCTTCAGTAATAATGACACCAAAAGACAAAGGAATAGCTAAAATTACAAATGAAAAATAATTGTCAAACTAGAATTCTACCCAGCTAAACTAGCATTAAAGAATGAGAGGGAGCTGGGCATGGTGCCTCACACCTGTAATCCTAGCACTCTGGGAGGCCGAGGCGGGAGGATCACTCAAGGTCAGGAGTTCGAAACAGCCTCAGCAAGAGCAAGACCCCATCTCTACTAAAAATAGAAAGAAATTAGTTGAACAACTAAAAATATATAGAAAAATTAGCCGGGCATGGTGGCTCATGCCTGTAGTCCCAGCTATTGGGGAGGCAGAGGCAGGAGGATTTCTTGAGCCCAGGAGTTTGAGGATGCTGTGAGCTAGGCTGATTCCACAGCACTCTAGCCCAGGCAACAGAGTGAGATTCTGTCAAAAATAAAAATAAAAATAAAAAAAAGACTGAGAGGGGCTGGGTGTAATGCTTCCACACAGCAATTTGGAAGGCTGAAGTGGGAGGATTGCTTGAGGCCAAGAATTCAAGGCCAGCCTGAGCAATGTAGTAAGACCCCATTTCTACAAAAAATAGAAAAATTAGCTAGATGTGGTAGTACACATCTATAGTTCCAGCTACTTGAGAGGCAGAAGCAGGAGGATCACTTGAGCCCAGGAGTTTGAGGTTGCAGTGAGCTATGATGATATCACTTCACTTTAGCCCAGGCAACAAAGTGAGACGCTACCTCAAAAAAAAAAAAAGAATGAAAGATAAATAAAGACAGTTTCCAATATACTAAGAGAGATGATCACTCATGGTTTTTTCTGAAATAATGATAAAAAACATTCTTTGGCAAAAAGAAAGTTGAACTCCCAATACTTGAAGTAGTAATGAACAAATAGGTATTGATACTGGTAAGTCTAAATAAGTATTGGCTTCTTTAAAAAAAAGAAGACCAACTTAAAGCATTGGTTAAAAATAAGATGGACCTGGAAAACCCAAAAGAATCAAATAAATAATTATTATAAATGATAAGAAAATTAGATGAGGAACCTGAATAAAAATTACTATAGAGAACTTAATGTCTCCAGATATACAAACAATAAGCAGTTGAAAGATAATATAGAAGAAAACACTATTTACAATAGCAACAAAAACAATGAAATACCTGAGAATAAACTTAGCAAAAAATGTGCATAAAAAGAAATCTTTGCTAGGTGCAGTGGCTCATGCCTGTAATCTCAGCACTTTGGGAGGATCACATGAGCCCAGGAGTTGGAGATGACAGAAAGCTATGATCATGCTACTGTACTCCAGTCTGGGCAACAGAGTGAGACCCTATCTCCAAAAAAATATACACACACACAAACTATAAAACAAAGTTTTTAAAATTAGGAAATTATGTGTTAGGGTGGGAAATCATAACTCCGGATGAGAAAGAATTCTCAACACAAAGATTAGGATAGGTTTGAAGCAAGAAGTTTATTTTACTTTCCACTAGAGGAAAGGGCATGGCATGAAAGAAAGAAGTGCCATCCCAGAGGATAAGGGGTTTGGGCTTTTTATTTGTATAAAGGATAGAGCAGTTATTGCTGCAAAATTATAACAAGAGGCAATTTGTGTTTTTTTCTTCTCTGCTAGACTGGCTCTATGAGACTTCTCTGAATGTGCTCTGGCAGATGTGGAGGAGAGCTACACACCATTTTCTGCCTGCTCAGTGCTGTTCCATTTCTGTAAAACAAGCTCTTAAAAACAACAACAGGCCGGGTGCTGTGGCTCACGCCTGTAATCCTAGCTCTTGGGAGGCCGAGGCGGGCGGATTGCTCAAGGTCAGGAGTTCAAAACCAGCCTGAGCAAGAGCGAGACCCCGTCTCTACTATAAATAGAAAGAAATTAATTGGCCAACTGATATATATATAAAAAAATTAGCCGGGCATGGTGGCGCATGCCTGTAGTCCCAGCTACTCGGGAGGCTGAGGCAGAAGGATCACTCGAGCCCAGGAGTTTGAGGTTGCTGTGAGCTAGGCTGACGCCACGGCACTCACTCTAGCCTGGGCAACAAAGTGAGACTCTGTCTCAAAAAAAAACAAAAAAACAAAAAAAAAACAACAACAACAAGTGAAACCACAGGTGTTTAAACAAAGGAGCAGTTGTGTGCTGTGATTTTTCTCCCTTTTTTCTCTGTTAGATAGTTTATCAGCGATGCTGTCCTTTCAACATGCAAATGGAATTGTGACATTGGCATGTCTGGAGTCTGAGTCTGGAGCTCAGATAGGACATCTAGGCTGAAGATAAAAATTTGGGAGTTATCAGACTATAAATGGTATTTAAAATTATGGGGTTGAGAATATCTTCCAGGGGAAGGTGTAGATAGAGAAAAGAGCCTACAGCCCAGACTGTGAATATCCATATTTGGAGCTCAAGCAGAGGAAGAGGGGCTGCAAAGAACAAGAAAGAAAATCAGGAGAGTACAGGGTAGCCAGGCAGAGAGTGATATTTCAAGAACTAAGTTGTCAGTTATGTTAAAAGCTCACAGAGTTAAATAAGATTAGGACAGAGAAATCTCCATGGGATTTGGCATCCTAGAGGTCACTAGTGACCTTGACTTAGTGGTTTCAGTAGAGTAGTGGGGACAGAAACCAGGTATGAGGAGATTGAAGTCAACATAAGGAAGTGAGCTCATATCTCCGAAAACCCCTTTGCTTCAAACACCCAGCTGTGACATTTAAAATGTAAAATTGATTTTTCAAAAAGACATAGCTGGCCGGGCGCGGTGGCTCATGCCTGTAATCCTAGCACTCTGGGAGGCCGAGGCGGGCGGATCGCTGGAGGTCAGGAGTTTGAAACCAGCCTGAGCAAGAGCGAGATCCCGTCTCTACTATAAATAGAAAGAAATTAATTGGCCAACTAATACATATAGAAAAAATTAGACAGGCATGGTGGCGCATGCCTGTAGTCCCAGTTACTCAGGAAGCTGAGGCAGCAGGATTGCTTGAGCCCAGGAGTTTGAGGTTGCTGTGAGCTAGGCTGATGCCATGGCACTCACTCTAGCCTGGGCAACAAAGCAAGACTCTGTCTCAAAAAAAAAAAAAAAAAAAAAGACATAGCTGCACTCTTACACATCTCCAGGAACCAAAAGTGGAATAGATACAAGATGAGTGGGGCTGAAGTCTCAAGGCTTGTGGGACCCTAAGTCTGGAAGTTGGGCACTGGCAGCTGGGTGAGAGTTTAGTTCCTGGGCAGGAGAATCATGATCCTAAGCCCTGAATCTAGTTGGAGACCCAGAAGGCCAGAAGGAGACATCCTGAAAAAAGACAAGGAAAAAGTAAGAGTGAGAAAGAGAGAGAGAGAAACCACACAAAAACAAATACTTTCTCATGCAAAAAGAACTTGGAACCATAATTATAAAACACTGAAAGACAGCCTTTGAAATTAACACAGACCAGAAATTTTTTCAGATTTCCACTGGATTTTGAAAATGTTCAGAGATGAATGCATTCCTTTCATTTCAAAATGAAACTATTTCATTTCAAAAGGAAATTATTAAGCAAAAATAGGCAGAAATGAAACAGTATGAGAGAGAACCAATTCTAAATCCTAGAAATAAAGAATAGTCTAATTAAAATTTAAAAGGCCAGAAATGGGAGATGCTGTAGATTGAACACATCCAAAGAGTAAATCAGAGAATTGGAAGACAGAACTGAGGAACTCATCCATAATATAGCACAAGATAAACAAAAAGCAATTAAAATCATAAAGAACAGTTCGTGACCAGCCTGGGCAACACAATGAGACCCTATCTCTACAAAAAATAATTTAAAAATCAGCCAAGCATGGTGACACATCCCTGCAGTCTCAGCTACTCTGAAGGCTGAAGTGGGAGGATCACTTGAGTCTGAGGGTCCAGGTTGCAGTGAGCTATGTTTACACCACTGCACTACAGCCTGGGTGACAAAGCGAGACCTTGTCTCAAAAAAAAAAAAAAAAGAGAACAGATTAAAAGCTTCAAATATTTCTAAAATAATAGGAATTCTAAAAATAAATTGGACAGAATTGTGGGAAAAGCAATATTTAAAGAGAAAATCACTACCTTTTTTTCTCCATAATCAAAGAAAAAGCCTTAGAATTGAAAAATTTACATTTAGCCAAATTATCATTCAAGAGTGTTAGGGAGAGGAAAAAAAGTTTCAGCACATGAAAACTAAAAGATGCTTAATGTTTATAGGCCTCTTACAAAATGAACTACAAGATTTTGATTCTAGCACATACATTTGTTCACATTTTAACATCTCCAAAATTGCAAAACTATTACAATCAATTGGCAAATTTTATTTTTAGTTCTGTTTTCCTTTTGAAAAATTGCCTAGGTTTTTAATTGCTTCATTTTCCATATGCTTATCCTAATGGATTAAACTTTCCTCCAGCTGCATAAATCTCCTTTCAAGTACATTTATTCACATAGCGCATTCTACCCATTTTATCTGCTGAAGGAAGTCTCTCCTGTCACCTTCTGACTTGCTCCAGTATGGATTGGTTGTCTTCTGAGCCTGCAGTGTAATCAGCATCTTGGAATCTCCCTTCACTATCATTTTGGGGATTTCCTCCACCTCTCTCTTGTGATAAATACCTGGTGTCCTGGTTCCCATTCGTCCTCCCTCTTGGTGTATCTTCTTGTTTTAGTGGAACAAATTCTTCTACTGTGTCCCAAGAGTGTAATTAGAGGTAGCATTTTCTGAAACTTTTCATGTCTGAAAATAGTTTTTCTACTCTCACTTGATACCTTGGTAGGGTTAGAATTCCAAGTTGAAAATAATTGTTTCCTCAGCATTTTGAAGGTATTTCTCCATTGCTTACTGGGTTTCCATAAGAAAACAGAGAATTCAGATGCATTTTCATCCTAGAGCCTGTGTAGAAAACTATTCTTTTTCTCTGAAAAGTTTTAGGAACATCTCCTTGTCCACAATATTCTGAAATTTTTCTGTGGAGTACCAATTTTCATTCATTCTACTAGAATTTAATGGATTCTTTCATATTTTATGATGGGACCTTCACTCCAGTTCCAAGTCATATTAGGCCCACGGCCTCATCTCCTGTTGCCATCTCAGCATGAATCCTATCCTCAGTGCAGAAGATCTATTCTGTCCCAGCTTTGGATTCTGCTCACCACGCTGTCTTTGGGCTCCTTTTTGGTTTCTGGCCCCTGGGAATTTTCTTTCTTTCAAGCTGCCTTAGTGATACTATCCTGTCTCACAGCTTTAAATACCATCTATACACTGACAACTTGCAAATTATGTGACTCTCCAAATATGTGTGTTCACATGTTCCTTGCTATCTCCATTTGTATGTCCCAAAGAAATCTAAAACTTAAAATTCCACACTGACACTCCTGATAGTCCCTAAACATGCTCCTCCCTTGGTCTTCTGCCTCTTAGTAAATGGCATTCCTCCCAGTGCTCAATCTCAAAACCTCAAAGTCATCCTTGACTCTTCTCTCCCACACCACATGCAATGCCATCTGCAAATTCTCTCCACTCTACCCTCTGAGTATATCCAGAACCCAGTGAATTCTCACCACAGCCATTGCTAATACCCTGGTCCAAACTACCATCACATCTTGCCCAGATTATTGAAATAGATTTCAATTCAGTGGTATTGGACTGCCACTTTGGTTGTCCTCAATGAACTACAAGTCCTGTATTCATATCCTTGAGTGATCCCCTCCCCTCAGATCTGGGCTCACCCTGTGACCTATTTTAACTAAGAGATTGTGGCAGAACTGATATTTGCTGGTGGTAAGCCTAAGCCTTATAATGGCTTACATGACAGCTTCTACCTGCACATTTTTGGGAGCTATGTAAGAAATCTAGCTATCCTGCCAGTGGAACCACATGAGGAGGGAGAGGCTATGAAACCACCCAGAGGTGAACTAAGGAATCCAACCAACAGCAAGAACCAAGACCACAGACACACTATCCCAGTGGAGCAGTTGCAGCCAACCTCTACCTGTTTGAGCCATCCCAGCTAAGGTACCACACATGCGAATGTAGAAGCCTATTGGACATACCAGGCCCAGCAGAAATTGCATGGTACAGAGACAAGCTAGCCCTGCTGTGCTTGGTCTGAATTATTGACCCACACAACCATGAGAAATAATACAAAGGTTGTTGTTTAAGCCTCTAAGTTACGGGGATTATGTCACAATACATAACCTAAACTCTAGTATCCCTTCTTTTTTTTTTTTTTTTTTTTTTTTTTGAGACAGAGTCTCGCTTTGTTGCCTAGGCTAGAGTGAGTGCCGTGGCGTCAGCCTAGCTCACAGCAACCTCAAACTCCTGGGCTCAAGCAATCCTTTCTGCCTCAGCCTCCCAAGTAGCTGGGACTACAGGCATGCGCCACCATGCCCGGCTAATTTTTTTTTCTATATATATATTAGTTGGCCAATTAATTTCTTTCTATTTATAGTAGAGACAGGGTCTTGCTCTTGCTCAGGCTGGTTTCGAACTCCTGACCTCGAGCAATCCACCCGCCTCGACCTCCCAGAGAGCTAGGATTACAGGCGTGAGCCACCGCGCCCGGCCTAGTATCCCTTCTTTGTTTGACCACACCCCCACTCTGCTTCAGCCTGTTCTCCATACAACAGCTAAAAGATCGTTTCAAAATGTAAGAGAGGGGAGCTGGGCATGCCTACATGCCTGTAGTCCCAGCTACTCTGGAGGCTGAGACAGGAGGATCACTTGAGCCCAGGAGTTTGGTGAGCTGGGATCATGCCACTGTGTTCCAGCCTGGGTGGCAGAGCAGGATCTTATCTCTCAAAAAAAAAAAAAAAAACGAGACCCCGTCTCTACTATAAATAGAAAGAAATTAATTGGCCAACTAATATATATATAAAAAAAAATTAGCCGGGCATGGTGGCGCATGCCTGTAGTCCCAGCTACTCGGGAGGCTGAGGCTGGAGGATCGCTTGAGCCCAGGAGTTTGAGGTTGCTGTGAGCTAGGCTGACGCCACGGCACTCACTCTAGCCTGGACAACAAAGCGAGACTCTGTCTCAAAAAAAAACAGTAAGAGAGATCCTATCACTCCTTTGCTCAGAGTCCTCCAATGCTTCTCATCTCACTCACAGTAAAAGCCAAAATCTTAGGCTGGGCGCGGTGGCTCACGCCTGTAATCCTAGCTCTTGGGAGGCCGAGGCGGGCGGATTGCTCAAGGTCAGGAGTTCAAAACCAGCCTGAGCAAGAGCGAGACCCCGTCTCTACTATAAATAGAAATAAATTAATTGGCCAACTGATATATATAAAAAAAAATTAGCCGGGCATGGTGGCGCATGCCTGTAGTCCCAGCTACTCGGGAGGCTGAGGCAGAAGGATCGCTCAAGCCCAGGAGTTTGAGGTTGCTGTGAGCTAGGCTGACGCCACGGCACTCACTCTAGCCTGGGCAACAAAGCGAGACTCTGTCTCAAAAAAAAAAAAAAAAAAAAAAAAGCCAAAATCTTTACAACAACCTGTAAGGCCTCAGAGGCCAGCAAGCTAAGGCCAGTGGCCAAATCCCTGCACCGCCAATGGAAAGAGGAGTTCAGAGGAAAGATGCAACCCCTTTATGACACTGGTTTCATCTCTTACTGGGCTCATTCTTCTTGCTCACCTAGCTCCAGGCAGACTGGCCTCCTTGTCATTCCTTGCAGTTTCTTGCAGTTATTCCAACCAGCCAGGCATGCTTTCATCTTGAAGTTTTTACCCTGCCATTTTCTCTGCCTGGAATGTTGTTTCCCCAGATATCTGCACGACTGATTCCTTCTCCTCCCTTGGGTCCTTACCCAAATGCACCTTCTCAGTGAGGCCTTCCTTGACCACCCTATTAAAAATTTTAATCACCCTATACATACTCCTAACTCTATTTTTTATAGTACATAACATAATAATACATAACATATAGTACATAACATAATATAGTACATAACATATTGTACATGTTACATATAGTACATATGTTACATATGTACATGTTTATAGTACATAACATATAGTACATAACAAAATATATGTAACATTTTATTGTTTTTGCCCTTTTTTTTGTATTCTCCCACTAGAATATAAACTCCATAAGGACAGGAGTCTTTGCTTTCTTCACTGATGTATGATTCCCAGTGCCCAGAACTGTTCCTGGTTCATTGTGGCTGCTCAATATGTATTTCTTGAATGTCCTTATGAGTCATTAAAGCCATCACATCCCTCTGTTTTTTGCACAGCATTTGTCATTAACTGTAAATACCACATTTAGAGGTTTTGTCCATGAACTCCATGAAAGTGGGGGCCACAGGAAGATAGTCAACAAACATCAAGTATCTGATGTAATATTTATTCTATGAATACACATTCCATACATTTTTTTAAAAAGAGCGAATGGAAAGTGAAGAGGTAGACACACAGTGAGTTGACGACTTTTTCATGAATTTTTGCTGTGAATGGGAGTGGAGAAATTGAATGGTGGCTGGAAAAAGATGTAAGGTGAAGGGAGGGTTGAAGATGGGGACACAGAATATTCCAGCTGGACATATACATTAACAGCAGAGGAAAGAGGAGGCGATTGAAGAAGCAGAGTTCTTGGAGAGGTGAGGGCAGCGGGGTGCAGAGAGGGAGGAGAGACTGGCCGATGATGGGCAGAGGTCTGTGCTTCCATCGTAACCGGAGGGAAGGAGCAGCCTCAGGCTAGGGTAGAGCCTTGTGGGTGGGAAGACAAGGGAGTTCCCATCTCCTGGCCTCTAGTTCCTCACTGAAGTGTGGGAGCTGAGGTTATCTGCTGCGATGGAGCAGTCGCAGCACATGGGAGGTTTGAGAAGCAAGGACAGACAGGATAGAGGAAAGACAAAGGGACTTTACTAGGGAACCAGGAAAGGACAGGCTGGCAGTTATTGAGGGCTCATTTAGGGTTTGTAATCGCAAATTTAAGTGAAAGCAGGAGGCCCAGTTTGGTGATTTTTCTTGAGCCAACCCAACTCCTTGGCTGCAGGTGTGGAGAAGACAGAGTCAAGCGCAACCAGGGTGATTGCTCTAGCAAAGCAGCGGTTCTCAATGCGTGGTCCCCGGACCAGCAGCATCTGAATCACTGAAAACTGGCGAGAAATGCACATTCTCAGACACCACCCAGAACTCCTGAACCAGAAACTCTGGGAGTGAGGCCCAGCAGTGTGCGTCTCACCAAGCTCTCCAGGACATTCTGATGCCTGCCCAGTTAAGTCTGAGCAGCACTGCAATAAACAGAGAAAGGAAGAAGACAGCTGAGGATACTTACATGGGATGATTATAATGGCAGACCAGAGAATCTGAATTGAAAAAGAAGGGAAGGCCGGGAGCGGTGGCTCACGCCTGTAATCCTAGCACTCTGGGAGGCCGAGGCGGGCTGACTGCTCGAGGTCACAAGTTCGAAATCAGCCCGAGCAAGAGAGAGGACCCCCCCCCCAGTCTCTACTATAAATAGAAAGAAATTAATTGGCCAACTAATATATATTAAAAAAACTAGCCAGGCATGGTGGTGCATGCCTGTAGTCCCAGCTACTTGGGAGGCTGAGGCAGGAGGATTGCTTGAGCTCAGGATTGTGAGGTTGCTGTGAGCTAGGTTGATGCCACGGCACTCACTCTAGCCTGGTAATAAAGAGAGACTCTGTCTCAAAAAAAAAAAAAAAAAGAAGGGAAGTAAAGACATGAGGAGACTGATCAGTACTGATACAGTGGTGGGTCAATATCTCAGAATGTAATAAGTTCAAATAACTATAGCACAGTGCATTCATTTATCATTTATATTACTGGCATAATAAAATACCACAGATAATAAAGCAACACCCATTTATTACCTCATATTTCTGGAGATCAGAAGTCCAGGTGCACCTTGGCTGGGCGTGGTGGTTCATGCCTGTAGTCCCAGCACTTTGGGAAGCCAAGGTAGGAGGATCACTTGAGTTTGAAACCAGCCTGGGCAACATAGTGAGACCCTGTCTCTACGAGAAAAAAAAAAAAAGAAGTCCATGTACAATATGGCTCATCTGGCCTGGCGGTTTAGAGTCTCACAAAGGCTGAAATTGATACGTTGGCAGGACTGCATTCCTCTCTGGAATCAGTCTGCTTCCAAGCTCATTAAGTTGTTGGCAGAATTCAGTTTCCTATGGTTATAGGGCTGAGGTCCCCATTTCCTTTCCAGCTATCAGCCAGGAGCCTCTATCAGCTTCTTAAAACCACTTGCATTCCTTGTCATGTTGCCTCCTCCACCTTCCAACCTGAAAGGACATTTGGAGTCCTTTTAACACCTCAAATCTCTCTGACTTCACCCTTCAGCCACATCTCTTCTGTGTTACTCTTTTGTTGCATCTTTCTGACTCCAGCTGGAGAAAGTTCGTAAGGTTAGATTGGACCTACCTGGATACCAGGCTAATCTACCTAATTTAAGTTTGTAACCTTAAACACCTCTGCAAAGTCCCTTTTGCCATGTAAGGTTACATCTTCACAGGTTCCTGGAATTAGGCTGTGAACATCTTTGGGAGACCTTTATTCTGCTTCCCACAACATGAAGTGACTAGAACAAGTGGGCTAAGAGAAATGGAAGGTGGAGATTTTGGAGAGGGTGAAGATTCTGGTTTTAAGGTCCAGGGTGTATCCATAGGAATGGGGAGAAGTGGAGGGAATGTCATTGGCAGCTAGAAGGTCAAAGAATTGAGAGATCTAGATGTTGGAGTCATTGACAATTATATAGCTGGGGTGGACGGAGAGGCTGTAAACAAGGAGCTCATGTTGTCACCAAGAAGTTTTAGTCTCCCTGACCATCAAAATTACTTGGGGAGCTGGGTACACATGCATGCTCTGAAGCCCCCCACCAGCAATCCTGAATCATATTCTTTGGGGGTGTGGCCCATGCTTCTGATGATAATCAGATTAGGGGCTACCACTACAGGAAAGGAGAAGCCACTGAAGTCTTTGGTTGGGAAGTTGGTGATCAGAACCATGCTTTGAGATAATGGTCTTTAAACTGGGAAATGGGGGAGGTAAGGGCAATATACATAACCTTAACATTTGTACCCCCATAATATGCTAAAATTAAAAAACATGGGATATCAAGGGGTATACATGTGTGGACAATTTGAGGGCATTAGTTTAAGGGGATCTTTGACTTCCATAGGTACCTTTGCCCAAAATTGACCAAGGATACTCCTTGGTGTCCACCATCACACCTGTTGTCCTTTCTCACCTCCTCTTTCAAAATCCCCCTTCTCTTTATAACAGAAAGGAATCTTAGATTGTAAATTGACCCAGGATATTAAAAATCCATCTCTTTTAACAAGACACATATGGTAGCCTGCCTATCTTTGCCTGTCTTAGAATATTTTTATGTTTGAATCACATTGGAAACAGAATAATTTTGGCACATGATGAGATGTTAGATTTGTTGCAGAATGGGACAGAGGAATTATGACGAGCTTTATTTCTCCTGCCACCTCTAGGCTGCTGTGAAAGAACACATTGCTTCCAAGACAGAATCCTGTGAGGCACAACAAAGAGAAGTGCAGTAGGAAATAGTGTGGCAGCACCTTATATCATCCAGGAACAAACTCAGGGCAAGCCTCTCTGCCCCAGCTAGCTATTCAATTTAGAACTTGAATTCAGGCAAGAGATAGGGAAGTGCACATTTATTGAAATTGACAAACGAAGTCTGATTGGCTGGTTTGTCAATTTGGTTATATAGCAGGCATTTTCCTAAGTTGAATGAGTCGATTCTGAAGCTCCAAGGTTTTGACAAATTATATTTAAAGCCCATAGTAGATACAGCACTTTATTTTTTAAAAATTATGTTGGCAAGGTATATTAAAATTAATATTTTTATGTTTCCAATTCTTTTCTGAGTATATTAGGCTAAATAAGGTGTCTCTATATGAAAGAGATAAGATGCTAGCTGGGGAAGAGACAGAGACATGAAGGGGAGGCAAGGTCAGAACCAGGAAATCAAGGGATATCCTTCCAGAAGTGAGTTTGGAGTGACTTGAGCCATCCAGGAAGGGGAGACGGGGAACACAGAGTTCCTTTTAAGCAGCATCCAGCTCATGCTGCAGCTCCTGCCAAGAGCTAGGGCCACCCAGCTCAGATTTTTATTTGGTGACCCTTGGGCCTGCCAACAATGCCCTGGACCATTCTTATTCCCACTCCTCCACCCACCAGCAATTGTTTTGGCGTTCAAGAGCTGAAACGTCATTTCCAACAATGACTCTGCAATTTAATTATGTGCTTATGTCCTTCAAAATACCTGTAATCATGGAACTTTCCTTCTCTAAAAAAATGTTGTGCCTGCCCTGGTAGGGCCCAGGTTCCTAGAATAGCAATACTGCTAGGCCGGGCACAGTGGCTCACACCTGTAATCCTAGCACTCTGAGAGGCCAAGGCAGGAGGGATCACTCAAGGTCAGGAGTTCAAAACCGGCCTGAGCAAGAGTGAGCCCCCGTCTCTACTAAAAATGGAAAAGAAGTTAATTGGCCAACTAAAAATATACAGAAAATATTAGCCAGGCACGGTGGCACATGTCTGTAGTCCCAGCTACTCAGGAGGCTGAGACAGAAGGATTGGTTGAGCCCAGGGGTTTGAGGTTGCTGTGAGCTAGGCTGACACCATGGCACTCTAGCCCAGGCAACAGAGTGAGACTCTGACTCAAAAAAAAAAAAAGCAATACTGCTATAACATAAGATAGGGCGGGTTGAAAACTAGTGGACCAATATTTTATAAGTTAAACTGTTGCCCAGGCTAGAGTGCAGTGGCAATATCATAGCTCACTGCAACCTCAAACTCCTGGGCTCAAGTGATCCTGCTGCCTCAGCCTCCTGAGTAATTGGGGCTATAGGCACTGCAACTGCAGCCACTACACTCAGCCTATAGCCAATTTTGATAACAGATTGCTTTGTGATTTGGGGCATATAACTCAGAAGGGGTTCAAATAATTAAATAAATCTGTAATAATAAAACTTTCAATCTCCTCATTTATGCAAACAAGGTAGTATTTAACCACCAGTAGGTGAACTAAAAAAAACCTGGTCTGGCCGGGCGCTGTGGCTCACGCCTGTAATCCTAGCTCTTGGGAGGCCGAGGCGGGCGGATTGCTCAAGGTCAGGAGTTCAAAACCAGCCTGAGCAAGAGCGAGACCCCGTCTCTACTATAAACAGAAAGAAATTAATTGGCCAACTGATATATATATATAAAAAAAAAAAAATTAGCCGGGCATAGTGGCGCATGCCTGTAGTCCCAGCTACTCGGGAGGCTGAGGCAGGAGGATTGCTCGAGCCCAGGAGTTTGAGGTTGCTGTGAGCTAGGCTGACGCCACGGCACTCACTCTAGCCTGGACAACAAGGTGAGACTCTGTCTCAAAAAAAAACAAAAAAAAAAACCTGGTCCTGGCTGGACACGGTGGCTCACGCCTGTAATCCTAGCACTCTGGGAGGTGGAAAGGCGGGAGGATTGCTCAAGGTCAGGAATTCGAAAGCAGCCTGAGTAAGAGCAAGACCCCGTCTCTACTAAAAAAATAGAAAGAAATTAGCTGGACAACTAAAATATATATATATATGTATATATATAAATATTAGCCGGGCATGGTAGCGAATGCCTGTAGTCCCAGCTACTCAGGAGGCTGAGGCAGAAGGATCACTTGAGCCCAGGAGTTTGAGGTTGCTGTGAGCTAGGCTGATGCCACAGCACTGTAGCATGGGCAACAGAGTAAGACTCTGTCTCAAAAAAAAAAAAAAAAAAAACATGGTCCTGGCTGGACGCAGTGGCTCATGCCTATAATCCTAGCATTCTGGGAGGCCAATGCAGGAGTATCGCTTCAGGTCAAGAATTTGAGACCAGCCTGACTAAGAGCAAAACCCCATTTCTACTAAAAATAGAAAAATTAACTGGATGCAGTGGCGTGTGCCTGTAGTCCCAGCTACTCTGCACTTAGGAGGAGGATCACTTGAGCCCAGGAGTTTGAGGTTGCAGTGAGCTGTAATGACACGACTACACTCTAGCCGGAGTGACAGAACTAGAGTCTGTCTCTAAAAAAAAAAACAAAAAAAAAAACCACATTCCTATCCACCTCATTAACAAAGATAAATATTTCTACTAAAATATAATTTTTCATATTTTATAATTATTAACCCTTTCTGGGGCTCTGCTAATGCTGGTACCCACCCATCTGAGTCCTTTGGGGGACTTGCATGTTTGAAAAACCTGCTGACTAACCCAGTGAATCTCCAATTGGTCTAATTGTTAGGTCTTCCTGGCTTTCCTTCCACTGGCCAACATGTCCTGCCCTAGGACTTGACTGGCTCAGACAGTTCACAGGGGATGAGGATGAGAAGAGAAGGCTGAGCAGGGTGTCAGCTGCACAGCTGCCCCACGCTGTTGTTCAGGAAGCTTCGGTGCTCTGATGCTGCATTTGTGCCCTTCTTGACCCAAGGCAGGCCCAGAGCTCCCGAGCAGCAAAACGGCAGTATGTACCAGAGGAGCAGCAGCTGATTCACTCCACTCTTCCCACCTTTGAGAACTTTGGCTGCTCCTAAAGTATGTGGGTAGCCCTGCGAGACTGAGACAAATACCCTGCTCAAAGAATATACCACCTTTTTCATCCACTTGAAAATCTCACCTTTTAACTCAGGAAGGCTCTGTCCGGACACAGCATGGATACTCCCAGTATCTTCTATGTTGTGGGTGCAGAGAAAGCATCTGATAATGATTGAGTGAATGAATGAATGAACAAACAAATGACTACATGGTTTCTCTAACTTCCAGTTTTTTAAGACTGTCACTATAGTACGTGCCACTTTTTTTTTTTTTTTGAGACAGAGTCTCACTTTGTTGCCTAGGCTAGAGTGAGTGCCATGGCGTCAGCCTAGCTCACAGCAACCTCAAACTCCTGGGCTCAAGCAATCCTCCTGCCTCAGCCTCCAGAGTAGCTGGGACTACAGGCATGCGCCACCATGCCCGGCTAATTTTTTGTATATATATTATTTGGCCAATTAATTTCTTTCTATTTATAGTAGAGACGGGGTCTCGCTCTTGCTCAGGCTGGTTTCGAACTCCTGACCTCGAGCAATCCGCCCGCCTCGGCCTCCCAGAGAGCTAGGATTACAGGCGTGAGCCACCGCGCACGGTCAGTACGTGCCGCTTTTTAAATATGTTTTCATTCCCTGCCTTGGTCTAGGCCCTTGTAATCTTTTTACCTGTACCCTTCACTTAGCCCAAAAATAGTCTCAGCAAAATCTTAGGAAGGTAAGGGAGTGAGACAGGGAGATAGCTGAGAGAAGAGCACTCTAAGCAGAGAGGTCCAAGGCAGGAGTACATCTGGCATGTTGGAGGAACAAAAAGGAGACCCGTGTTGCTGGAGCAAAGTGAGCAATGGCGCGAGAACATTAGGAGATGGGGTCATAGGTGAAAGCTCTGGGTCAGATCCTGTGGGTCATTATCAGGACTTTGTCTTTTAATCTGAGTGAAACAGCCAGCTACTGGAGGGTTTTGAGCTGAAGAAGGACCTGATATGACACATTTTAAAAGGATGCCTCAGGCTCCAGTGTTGAGAATAGACTGTTAGAGGGTGGAGACAGGCAGTTGAAGAAGCAGAGGTCGTTAGGAGGCAGTAACCCAGGCAAGAAGTAACTAACGGCAGCTCTGACGAGGATGGTAGCAGTGAAGGTGGTAACAAGTGTTTGGATTAGATTCTGAATATATTTTGAAAGCAGAGCCAACAGGACTTCCTGACAGATTAAATGTGGGAGGTGAGAGGAAAATGTAAAGTCTGACTCCCTGGTTTTTGTCTGAGCAATGAAAGAATGGTGCTCTCATCAACGGAGATGGGGGAGGCTGTGGGTAGAATAGTTTAGGGGAGTTAAGATCACATGTTCAGTCTGAGGCATGTTGAGCTGGAATTGTCTTTTAGGTATCCAAATGGAGATGTCAAATAGATAGCCAGATAATGATCAGGGAGAGAAGCTGGGGCTAGATCTCATGGCGTCTCATGCTTTAAATATATCCTCACTGATGTCTCCAAAATCAGCTCTGACTTCTCTCCCAAACTTCAAGTTCTTACATCTGACTGCCTGCTTGACTTATTCACTTAGCTTTCTAATAGGCATCTCAAATTTAACATGTCCAGAACTAAATTCCTAATCCCCTGTCTCCCTCCACAAAACACAAACAAACAACAAGAAAATTCAACAGCAATTCCATTCTTCCTAAACCTTTAAGTCATGTTTGACTCTTTCAAACTTCACATTCAAACCATCAACAAATCCAGTTAAATCCGTCCCCAGGCTGTCCTTACCACTCACACCACTGCACCCTGCTCCAAAGCAGCGCTCACCTCTTGCCTGGACTACTGTAACAACCTCTGAACTCTGACAACCAAATGTGAAAGCCAGCAGGCCCCACAGGACATGGGCCCACCACTTATAACTCACCTCTCTACTCACATCCCCTTTCACTCCTCCTGGCTCCCCCTACTCCTGTAACACTGGCCTTCAACATGCCAAGACACTCCTGCCTCAGGGCCTTATGCTTGCCCTTTATGTTTCCTCTGCCTAGAAAGCCCTTTCCCCAGATTTGCAAAAGGGTTGTGCCTTTACTTCTTTCATGTCTCTGCTTAAATGTCACCTTATCAAAAAGTTCTACTTATCAAATAAACCTACTTGAACCTACTTTGCTTTAAAATGAAAACAACTGTGGCCTTGGAGGGTTTTTTTGGGGGGGAGGGTTCTGTATGGAGGGAGAGTCAAATCCAGGCTCTACTCTACAAAAAAAGCACCTCTTATCTCTCTTACCTTACTTCATCTCTCTCTTGCACTTATCATGACCTGAGATATATGTATACATAATATATGTATACATAATATATGTATACAAAATATATATATATATGTTGTCTGTCTCCCCTAATTAGAACGTAAGCTCCATGGTAGTAGACACTTTGCTTGTTCAATTCTGTATCCTCAATGCTTGGATCGATTCCTGGCATATAGTAGACATTTGTTAAATATTTGCTGGATGAATGGTTGAATGAATAAATGGATGAAGCATGGCTTCTCTGGAGCTTAAGAGTTAATCATGACGCCATAAATTGGCCTGGGAAAAGAGATCTCAGCATGAACATAACGTTTATGACCCAACACCACTACCATACACATCTATACCCACACTCACTCGCTCTCTCTCTGTCTCTCTCTCACACATACACACACCCCAATAACCTGGAACCCATGCAAACGTACAACAAAGGGAAATGATAAAGTGTGCCTGTAGGCTGGGAAAGTATACAGCCATTAAAAACACTAATTATAGGCCCAGTGCAGTGGCTCACGCCTATAATCCTAGCACTCTGGGAGGCCGAGGCAAGAGAATCGCTCAAGGTCAGGAGTTTGAAACCAGCCCGAGCATGAGTGAGACCCCATCTCTACTAAAACTATAAAGAAATTAATTGGACAATTAAAAATATGTAGAAAGAAATTAGCTGGGCATGGTGGCGCATGCCTGTAGTCCCAGCTACTCGAGAGGCTGACACCACGGCACTCTAGACAGGGCAACAGAGTAAGACTCTTTTTCAAAAAACAAACAAAAAACACTAATTATAAAGACAGTAAAATGCTTATAGTATGTTATGGAAAAGTAGTACAGTAGATTGTAAAATAGAACAATCGTTAATATATTATTATATACTGTACTGCTAGGATCACAGCAATGCAAACTGTATACACATATTGCATTAATTTTTCTGATATTAAAAGCAAAATTAGGGCTCGGCGCGGTGGCTCACGCCTGTAATCCTAACACTCTGGGAGGCCGAGGCGGACTGATTGCTCGAGGTCAGGAGTTCAAAACCAGTCTGAGCAAGAGCGAGACCCGTATCTACTATAAATAGAAAGAAATTAATTGACCAACTAATATATATAGAAAAAATTAGCCGGGCATGGTGGCACATGACTGTAGTCCCAGCTACTTGGGAGGCTGAGGCAGCAGGATTGCTTGAGCCCAGGAGGTTGAGGTTGCTGTGAGCTAGGCTGAGGCCACGGCACTCACTCTAACCTGGACAACAAAGAAAGACTCTGTCTCAAAAAAAAAAAAGCAAAGTTAATTATTATGTTAGGCCTGTTAGTGTAATTATGGATAGTTTTGTAATCTTTTATTCTTCACAATTTAAAAAAAGAAAAAATTTGTACTCTCTTTTTCCATAAAAGGAACCCATTTCAACTCCCTGGGCACACTGGCTGAGGAAAATCCCAGGTGGGTGAAGTCAGCACCTAAGTTCCCCAGAGACTCCCATGTGTGGGTGACAGAGGGGTCCTGAGCCAGGCCTGTGCAGAGAAGGGCTGCCCCTCAGGCTGAAACCGAGTGGTAAGTGAGGCATAGAGCATTTGCATGACTAACGCGGGGAAAAACCCACCAGAGAGTTATTTCTATTTAAGCTCAGAGAAATGCAGAAGTAAATCTACTTGAACCTAACTTGGCTTTAAAATGAAACCAACTATGTCCCTGGAGTTTTGGGGGGGCTTCTGTAAGAAGGGAAAGGCCAAGTCCAGGCTCTAGTAACCTTCACTGGGGAGCCAAATCTCCCACAAAGCCCCAGATTTGGGTACTTTGGGTCCTCACAGGGACCTCAGTGCAAAGAGTTCTGAATCTATAAACGCGCCGAGCATTGACTTGAGACCAATATTTCTTAACCAAAGTAAGGTTTTGAAATCTTTGATAATCATAAAAACTACAAAACTTCATCCAAGGAAAACCGAACATCAGCCCAAAAATTTGAAACAATTTCAGGAGTTTCATGGACCCCTATCCCTAAATCCTATCCACTACTAGTTGTCCCCACACCCCAGATTAAGAACCTTGATGGACCTGAATAAACACAACGTCTTACATAGAACACGTATGCTATTTTTCAAGTCTGTTGATAGTATCGTGATAAATAAATACAAATTATTTGAAAGAAATACTCAATTCAGAGACTTGCTTTTGTTATGCATGTTCTCCAGAGGACCGGTAAACGCCTCTGCTGGCCCAAGGAGCACGTTTTTTTTAATTTTTAATTTTTTTTTTTTTTTTTTTTTGAGACAGAGTCTCGCTTTGTTGCCCAGGCTAGAGTGAGTGCCATGGCGTCAGCCTAGCTCACAGCAACCTCAAACTCCTGGGCTCAAGCGATCCTCCTGCCTCAGCCTCCTGAGTAGCTGGGACTACAGGCATGCACCACCATGCCCGGCTAATTTTTTATATATATATCAGTTGGCCAATTAATTTCTTTCTATTTATAGTAGAGACGGGGTCTCGCTCTTGCTCAGGCTGGTTTTGAACTCCTGACCTTGAGCAATCCAACCGCCTAGGCCTCCCAAGAGCTAGGATTACAGGCGTGAGCCACCGCGCCCGGCTAAGGAGCACGTTTTTTTTTTGTTTGTTTTTTTATTTTTTTTTTTTTGAGACAGAGTCTCACTTTGTTGTCCAGGCTAGAGTGAGTGCCGTGGCGTCAGCCTAGCTCACAGCAACCTCAAACTCCTGGGCTTGAGTGATCTTCCTGCCTCAGCCTCCCGAGTAGCTGGGACTACAGGCATGTGCCACCATGCCCGGCTAATTTTTTATATATATATATCAGTTGGCCAATTAATTTCTTTCTATTTATAGTAGAGACGGGGTCTCGCTCTTGCTCAGGCTGGTTTTGAACTCCTGACCTTGAGCAATCCGCCCGCCTCGGCCTCCCAAGAGCTAGGATTACAGGCGTGAGCCACAGCGCCCGGCCAAAGGAGCACGTTTTTTAAAGGGTCCCTGGCTCACGCCTGTAATCCTAGCACTTTGGGAGGCAGAGGCGGGCGGATTGCTCAAGGTCAGGAGTTCGAAACCAGCCTGAGCGAGACCCTGTCTCTACCAAAAATAGAAATAAATTAATTGACCAAGTAAAAATATATATACAAAAAATTACCCGGGCATGGTGGAGCATGCCTGTAGTCCCAGCTACTCGGGAGGCTGAGGCAGTAGGATCGCTGAGCCCAGGAGATTGAGGTTGCTGTGAGCCAGGCTGACGCCACAGCACTCACTCTAGCCTGGGCAACAAAGTGAGACTCTGTCTCAAAAAAAAAAAAAAAAAAATGGGTCCCTTAGCCCGGCCGCAAAGACGTCATCCAAGTGACCGAGAGGGGTCCTGCACTGCCGGCCTCGGGACTGCGAGGTCGCAGGATCCCGCGGGGGCCGGCTCAAGCTTTTCGGAGTGTTTTCGCGGAGATGTTCAGCCCCTGGTTGGACATGCACTTAAGTTTTATTCTCCGATCATGACCGGGTTTTCCAGACGTGGATTGCCAGCGCATGTCCCAAGAGCTACCAGTGTGTTGCCAGGCGCAGTCACCGAGGCACTCCAGGTGGACCCCGGAGCCGAGGGCCCCGCGTGGGTGGCCGGCCCCCTGCAGCGACTACCCGCGGGACACCCTGTCCGCGAGCTCCCTCTCCTGGGCGCCCCGGCGCCGTCGCGGCTCAGGGCCGGTACCTGCGGGGCGCACCGCGAGCGTGCAGGCTGTGCCCCGGGGCGGCCGCCGGGGCGCGCTGGGGCTCTGGCTCTGCACCCGCGCCCGCCGCGGCTGTGCGGCCCTTCCCCGGGACAGCCGCTGAGTCAATGGGGAGACAGCGAGGGGAGGCGCGCAGAGCCCAGCCAGCCTGTTCCCCCTGGCAGACGCCTCCGGGACCGTCCTTTCCCCTCCCCCATCTTCTCCCCTCCCCCTCCCCCGTCTCCCCCTCCACCCATGTCCCGAGGTGCCTGCCCTTTAACCTGGCTCTAGGCGCCCGGGGCTGGCTCAGTACGCGACTCGATCAGACACCAGTGTCTGGCACATAACGTGCATGTGCGCATCTGTTTAACAAATAAAAGATTTTAATCTCTATGTTGGAGCGTGTCTGTTTCAACACTTCCCGCAGTGGGCCCCTCGTTGGGAGGGGCGCCGCCAGCGGCGTGCGGAGAGGGGAGGGCGACAGCTGGGAGGTGGAGGGAAACGTGCGGGCCCGGAGAGCAGCTTCCGAGAGAGCTGCAAAGTCAGCGCCCAGAACACGCGGACACTCGGCGCGGCACCCGGCGCCGGCGGCCAAGACGGCGGGCCGCGTGGAGGGGCAGGTGGTCTCGGGACGGGAGGTGGGAAGACCGGAAAAGGAGAGCCCGGAAGGGGCAGTCCCCACCCGACGGCAGGGTAAGGGCGGGGCTTCACCGGTTGCCAGAGACTAGGAGCCCGGGAGGCTAGAGGCCTCAGGGGTCCCGGACAGAAGGATGCTGGTCACAAGAGCCCCGAGTCCTCCGGCATGGACAGAGCAACGCGTCCACCCGGTCCCGGAGGACAGAGACCGAGCAGCGAGCGCCCCACAGCCCTGCCCCAGGCTTCCCAGGTCTGGAGGACACCGGCCGCCTGCAGGGGGCGAGATGTCCCTTTGGCTCTGCTGGGCTGCGCCTGAGTCCAGAACCAAAGATAGAAGCTGAGATCAACGGAAAGGAATGAGAATGAGCAGACATCACACGTAATCCCGACGGGACCCGGAGTAAAGTAACATTCCCAAACACGGCAGTAAGGAAGGATTGCTCGGAAGGAATCTATGTAAGGAATGCTCGGATAAATGAATGAAAATTTGCTGGAAAAACTGTAAATTCCACATCATATAGTAAAATAAACTCCAAGTGGATTAAAATGACAAATATTTTAAAGAACAGTCATAGAAACACTGTATTTAATAGGATAAAAGTTATATTTGTGGATAAATCTCAGCATTCTCAAAGATTTGAAACAATGGAAGGAATGACAAAGGAAGATTAACATTCAAAAATATAAAAACTGGACAGGATTTTTTCTTTTTTTTTTTATTTTGGCATATTATGGGGGTATAGATTTTAAGGTTTCAATAAATGCCCATTTCCCCCTCTCCCCCCACAAGTCTGAGTCTCCATCATGACCATCCCCCAGATGGTGCACATCTCACTCCTTATATATGTATATACCCGCCCTATTACTGTAGTACCTATGTGACCACTTAGGTGCTGTTCAGTTAATACCAATTTGCTGGTGAGTATATGTGGTGCTTGTTTTTCCATTCTTGGGAAACTTCACTTAATAGTATGGGTTCCAGCTCTATCCAGGAAAATATAAGATGTGCTATGTCACCATTGTTTCTTAGAGCTGAGTGGACAGGATTTTAAAAAGACAACAACTTGAGAAAAATGTCTGCACCAAATATCAAGGAAATACTACCTCGGATGTATAAAGGCTTGTTTATATATTATATATGAAAACAATTAAGGTACCAATAGCTAAATAGACAAAGGAGGTAAAATATGTGCTGTAATTCACAAAGGGAGAAATAAAATTAGTATCCAAATACATGGGGAAATGTTCACTGATAATCAGAAATTTTAAACTTAAAACAACCTTGACAACACACCAGGCACATGCCCACCTCAACGCCTTTGGACTTGTCCCCTCTGCCGGGAATGATCTTCCCCTCCATACTTGTGCATGGTCCATGCCTCAGTTCATTCAGGTCTTTACACAGAAAAACCGAAGCAGCTTTCTCAGCCCAGCCTTCCCTGTACAACCTATCTAAAGTAAACAAACAAAAAACTCCCTGCTTTGAATTTTCTACTTTATCACTATCTAAAGTTATATGTTTGATTTGGTGTCCCTGTGGATAACACATTGTACCTCTTAATCTTAACGTCTCTGAACTCATTTCCTATGACCTTTGCCCTTCTTACCGCATGGGCCACTCCTCCCCTTGGTCACACTCTGAGCCCTGTCTTCACCTGGAAATACTATACTCTCTGACAAAAGCCCATTCTCCAAACATAGCCACCTATTCTTGCAGCTGTCCCTTCCTTATCTCACTGTATCCTGTGTCGCCTCATCCTTCCATCTTCTTGTCATCACAGACTGCTAGGCAGTGTAGGGGAAATGCCATTCCCCTGTGGACTGGTGCCAGGGTCTTCAGCCCCTGACATCTGGACTCTGTCTCTACTACACCCCCGAAGCCGCTCTTTCCAGTGTCTCTGGAGACTTCCCTGTTGCTAAACCAGAGGATTCCTCAGTGTGTATCTTCTTAGTCCTCTCCTCTATGTTGACCTCTTCTTCATTCTTGAGATCCTCTTCTCCTGGGGCTACTGAGGTTACCGTCGCCCCTCATTTTCTTCTATCTCCTGGGATGCTGTTTCTCCTTCCTCATGAATGCCTTTTCCTCCAGCAACCCCGTAAATGCTGCCCCCAGGGTTCTATCTTGATGTACTTCTCCTTTCGTTTCACAAATTCTTCTTGAATTATCTCACTCACACTCAAGGTTTCAATAACCACCAAATGCCAATGACATCCAAATCTAAAACTTGGACTTTACCCATTGGATATTACCACTAGCGTGTGCCCTGGGGGCCTTAAACTCCATGTGTACAAAATGGAACTTTCTATTCTCTAACCTGAATTCCCCTTCCTCTTCACTAAACCAGCATTCCTTGTGGGACATGATAGAATAGATATGAAGACCAACAGATGCTGCCTGTCCTCTGGACAGAAAAGAAAACTCGAACAGTACCCATCGCTACTAATTTAAGATGTATTAAAATATCAATAAATTCCTTTTACTCAGCAACTTGGTGAATGTAAAAGCACTTATAATCCTATTCTCCCCTTCAAGTCCTGAGTTGCTCATCTGTGAATTCTCCTCCCACAGATGATTTTAGTAGGACATGCTGTGCCTGGCCATCTGCCCACCTTGGATGGACAGTAGACGTGAGTCACAGAGTGGGGAGCAGTTGTCCAGGTAAGCAGGTACAGTGTATTTCTCTGCATGTGGATTTTGCTTTACTGCAGATACGAGGCCTGCTTTAAGGAAAGGCTGGGTCATGTGTAAAGCTGAAAATAGATAGGAGACCCAGAATGTTCTCTGAGGACACTCCAGGAAAGTGTCCACATTTCTGGGTCTCATATCACCTCCCGAACTGTGGGCCCTCAGCATCAGGTACCAGGTCTTCTATAAATGGACTGAGAGTTTTCTAGAAGGGGAGATGCCAAACTCTTTGGAGTTTCCAAAACTGGCTAAGGGAAAAATAGTCACTACTGACACAGCCCCTCTTGGGTACCACTGTGACTGAGGGTTGCAGAGTGATCTGAGGGTTCAGGATGAACGTAGCTTTGGAAAACATTAATTTAACCTACTCAGTTGGTTGTGTGCAAAATCGAGAATTCTTGGTGTGTGGTGCAAAGAAACCAAAACCAACCAACTACTTTAAGAAGGAAACGCAGGGGTTGACCTTATTGGAAAGATAATTGAGTGTTCAAGTAGCAACTAAACTAGAGGAGTGGAAGGGAAACCCTGAGTGTGGGCTTCGGTCAGATACAACTAGAAGCAAGGCTTCAGGGTCTGGTTCTCTGGTTCCCTCTGTGTGCTGCCTTCTACTTTCCCCTCTGCAGCCTGGACTCCTCAGTGTGATTGAGTGCCAGCAGCTCCCTGGCCTCATTCACATCCCACCTGCCACCAGCAGAAGGATTGGTCACTTCTCTCTCTGCTCTGAGGAGGGACTCTGCTGGTTTGGCTTGGGGGCAGACCCGTACCATTGGCTGGGCTGTGAAGATAATCTGATGAGCCCTTTTGATTCAAATCTGCCACTGGACCAACTAGCTCTGCCATGGGGACAGGGCCACGTAGTATAGACCTGGCCATTGGGCACCCACCCTGTGTAACATGGACAATTTCCAGGAAGAAAGGAAGTATATCAGAATTTGGATTACAATTAGAATATTAGAATATGGGCAGCCACCCCTGTTAAGGATTACTACATGATTGTTAAGTGTTTTTCTTGTTTCTTTTTGTTTTTCTTGAGACACAGTCTCGCTCTCTTGCCTGGGTTAGAGTGCCATGGTGTCATGCTAGCTCACAGCAACCTTAAACTCCTGGGCTCAAGCAATCCTTCTGCCTCAGCCTCCCGAGTAGCTGGGACTACAGGCACACGCCACCATGCCTGGCTAATTTTTTTTTTTTTCTATTTTACTTGTTTGACTAATTTCTTTCTATTTTTAGTAGAGACGGGGTCTCACTCTTACTCAGGCTGGTCTCGAACTCCTGAGCTCAAGCAATCCTCCCGCTTTAGCCTCCCAGAGTGCTAGGATTACAGGCATGAGCCCCATGCCTGGCCACTAAGTGTTTTTCAATTCTTCCCCCAAACATAGTCAAATAGCCTTAGCATGCTTCCCATGGTAAGTTCATGTGCCAAAGCACATAAGAACATGGCTGAGCCCTCTCTCCTTGCTCTGTTCTGTCAGTCCTGCTCAGGCTCCTTGTCGTCCTCCCTCTTCTGACTTCTAAGGCCTCAGGCCCCTCTCATAACTCCCAAGCTGCCTGCAAAAAGGTCCACTCATACTCTGCCCTCTATGTTCCCTCTCTCTTGTCAAACCATCTCTGAGTTGCTCTCTCTTTTATTATGCCCAAAGGAGAGCCCTGAAACCTCCTGGCAGAAGGAAGCATACAGAGATGTAAATTTGCCGTGCTCCGGGTTCAGCCTGGTGGTGGTGGAAAGATTTCTTTCTAAGATCTGGTGCAGAGGAAGAAAGGTGAGGGGAAGAAGCATTTGTGTTGCAGACTCCCCCAGTTGGGTCTGGGTCTCTCTCTGGGTAAAGCCAATTGTGTGAGCCAGTGTGTGTGAGCTCATACATGAGCCAGTACAACACACCAACGGCACATGACTGACAGGTGAACCAGTGGAAGGCAGGTGGTGACTGTCCCAGCTGCTTCTCACTCACTCCCAGCCCAAGCCAGGACCCAAGGCTTCTGCTTGCAATTGAATTTGATTTTCTGCACTGGCCCTTATTGCCCCCTAAGATTTTAGCTCTTATTCACAATTTGGCCACTTTGGTTAGAGTCTCCTTTGCTAGCTTCAGTTTTCACATTAAACTCCACACTTAGCCTGCTGGGCAAGCCCTCCAGCCAAGCTCACACCAGCAACAGCAGCGCATATGCACATAGGTGTGCTAATTTAGGTGGGGGAGGGAACTAGATTCTTCCTGGTGCTCTCTGGCCACCAAGGAATAAGAAAGAAAGAAGCAGCCAGAGAGGAAGAGATGTTCAGCTCCAAAGTACACCTGCCCTCCACCACCAGCTCCCAGCACCGTCTCTGCTGGGGCTGCTCAGCATTCAGGGCCCAGGAGATGGGAAGGACCTTGGAATGGCCATGCCCAAGTCTCAGAGGCCTGGGCACAGAGGTGGCAGTGCCAGGAACACTAGGGGCAGGAGAATGGAACAGGGGACATGAGGGACAGTGCCTAGGTCTGGCCTGCTGAAGGAGCAGACAGCAGAGCTGATGTTGCAGCAAGAATAGCTGCTCTAGGCCCTTGCCAAGAAAAGATGGGGCTCAGAGGAGGCCAAAGTTGCAATGGTGATGGAAGCTCTTCTCTCATTTCTTACCAGGGTGGTCATGACTTATTCCTTAATTGACAAAGCCTAGGACCTCTTATATACATTTCTTTCTTTCATTTGCTTTTTCATCATTATTTTCAACTATTGTCTGAATGAGAATAAACAGAAATGCTTATTTTTCAGCAGTTTGTCTATTGCAGAATTGAAACCCAGAAAGGGAAAACATGAACCTGGCAGAGTGAAACTGGCTTCCAGTGTCATCATGCAGAACCAGCTTGCTTCCCTTTCCTTTAACACACATGCTGTGCTCTTACAGCCCTAGTACCCTGTGCAGTTTCTCTCCTCTGTGCCTTGTTTATGGTGCTCCTTCTACTTGGGAAACTCTTCCACTTGACAAACTCTTACCTATCTTTCAAGCCCTGGATGAAGTGTCACCTCTCCTGGGAACAGCAACATCCACCTCTCTATCTAATGGATTAATGGCTTATCATTTGGTCCCCATAGTGACCTATGGTTGCCATAAAAGAGCACTTATCCGGGAGCGCAGTCCCCGAAGGATGATAATGAAGATAATTCAAATGATGGGACCCAGCCACCCAAAAGGAGGCGAATGGGCTCTGGAGATAGCTCTAGGAGTTGTGAAACTTCAAGTCAAGATCTTGGCTTTAGTTACTATCCAGCAGAAAACTTGATAGAGTACAAATGGCCACCAGATGAAACAGGAGAATACTATATGCTTCAAGAACAAGTCAGTGAATATTTGGGTGTGACCTCCTTTAAACGGAAATATCCAGAGCGATGAGATTTGTTTCACAAGGAGAAACTCTACCTAAGAGAGTTAAATGTCATTACAGAAACTCAATGCACTCTAGGTTTAACAGCATTGCGCAGTGATGAAGTGATAGATTTAATGATAAAGGAATATCCAGCCAAACTTGCTGAATATTCTGTTATTCTACAAGAAAAAGAACGGCAGCGAATCACAGACCATTATAAAGAGTATTCTCAAATGCAACAACAGAATACTCAGAAAGTTGAAGCCAGCAAAGTGCCTGAGTATATTAAGAAAGCTGCCCAAAAAAGCAGCTGAATTTAACAGCAATTTAAACCGAGAACGCATGGAAGAAAGAAGAGCTTATTTTGACTTGCAGACACATGTTATCCAGGTGCCTCGAGGGAAGTACAAAGTTTTTTTTTTTTTTTTTTTTTTTTTTTTTTTTAATTTTTTGTATATATATTTTTAGTTGGTCAATTAATTTATTTCTATTTTTGGTAGAGACAGGGTCTCGCTCAGGCTGGTTTCGAACTCCTGACCTTGAGCAATCCGCCCGCCTCAGCCTCCCAAAGTGCTAGGATTACAGGCGTGAGGGAAGTACAAAGTTTTGCCGACAGAGCGAACAAAGGTCAGTTCTTACCCAGTGGCTCTCATCCCCGGACAGTTCCAGGAATATTACAAGAGGTACTCACCAGATGAGCTGCGGTATTTGCCGCTGAGCCCAGCCCTGTACGAGCCCCCTCTGGATCCCGAGCTGCCTGCTCTGGACAGCTATGGTGATTCAGACGACGTGGAAGATGGTCTCGGGGACGAGAAACGCAAGAGTAAAGGCACTTCAGACAGCTCCTCTGGCAATGTATCCGAAGGCGAAAGCCCTCCTGACAGCCAGGAGGATTCCTTCCAGGGAAGACAGAAATCTAAAGACAAAGCTGCTACTCTGAGAAAAGATGGTTCCAAACGCTCTGTACTGTCCAAATCAGTTCCTGGGAACAAGCCAAAGGTCATTCCAAATGCTATATGTGGAATTTGTCTGAAGGGTAAGGAGTCCAACAAGAAAGGAAAGGCTGAATCACTTATACACTGCTCCCGATGTGATAACAGTGGCCATCCTCTTGCCTGGATATGACCATGGAGCTTGTTTCTATGATTAAGACCTACCCATGGCAATGTATGGAATGTAAAACATGCATTATATGTGGACAACCCCACCATGAAGAAGAAATGATGTTCTGTGATGTGTGTGACAGAAGTTATCATACTTTTTGTGTGGGCCTTGGTGCTATTCCATCAGGTCGCTGGATTTGTGACTGTTGTCAGCGAGCCCCCCCAACACCCAGGAAAGTGGGCAGAAGGGGGAAAAACAGCAAAGAGGGATAAAATAGGTTTTTGACCCTAATATTTTATATGCATTTAAGTGGAATATTTGGTGCCAATTTATTTACATTTTCATTTTTATGTCAATAAAAGAATTTTGAAATTAAAAAAAAAGAGCACTTATCTTACTTTATTATAGTTAGTTGGTCCTCTACTAAACTGCATACAATGGAGAGGGAGGAAGAATTATCTTGTTTGTATTTGTATTTCAGTGTCTGGCACTATCTAGTAACCCCAGCACAGTGCAAGTCCTCAAAATAAATGATTGAAAAAATGAACCAGGTCAGGCATAATGGCTCATGCCTGTAGTCCTAGCACTCTGGGAGGCCGAGATGGGAGGATTGCTTGAGCTCACGAGTTTCAGGTTGCAGTGAGTTATGATGATGCACTGCACTCTACCCAGGGTGACAGAGTGAGAATCTGTCTCAAGAAAAAATGAACCAAAGAATGCAATCAAGAAGGTAAACACAGATGTGATTCCACTCCATGCTTTGGTGCATTCAGTGTGGGAGCCAGGAATCTAACTGGGAAGAACAAGTGGAGCCAGCTTCTCTGCCTTCCCCAGCTTCAGTATTTACTCCATCCCTCAGAATGAGAAGGCTTAAAACACCACCTTTTTCCAAATTCACGCATCAGCTACAAATTTAAGATTTCTCACTAGTTTTTATCTCCAGCTTCTTTCTTCAAAAATAGCTTATTTGACAGTCACGCAATAGAGTGTGATAGACAGAAAAACAAATCGCACATTTCATCGTCCAAATCACCTGGCTGCATGAGTCTCTTTAGCTGTGGTCAAGGTCTATCAGTAAAATTCTTTCTGCGACTGCTACGCCTGGTGCTTTGCACAAAGTAGTCACTAGAAAATAGATGCTATAACTACACATAACAAGGAAAATGAGGCAGGCTGGGGGAGATGCTATGGGGTCTGATGCTATCATGTGCCGTTTAAAAAATTTTTTTGTTTTTTTAAATTAAAAAAATTAATTATGGGTACATAGTAGTTGTATATCTTTATAAGTTGCATGCGATGTTTTGATACAGGCATATAATATGAATTAATCAAATCAGGGTAATTGGGGTATACATCACCTCTGTCATTTATCATTTGTTTGTATGAGGAACATTCCAATTCCACTCTTTTAGTTATTTCAAAGTATACTCTAACTTATTGTTGATTATAGTCACTTTGTTGTGCTATCAAATATTGTTCATTCTATCTAACTATATTTTTGTACCCATTAACCATCCTCATTTTATCCCCCCTCCCCATTACCCCACATGCCATTTTTTTTTTTTTTTTTTTTGGCTTGGGTGTTCTTTGAGGAACCCACATGCCATTGTTGATACAGCAGGAACTTCAATCAAGGAGTGAACCAGGAACCCTCAGATCTTTGGCATACATTTCTCAGTCATACACTATCTAGAAGATTTAATTCATGGCTGCCAGTTTAGAGAAATACATTGCATTCAGTGAGCTCTTTTTTTTTTTTTTTTTTTTTGAGACAGAGTCTCGCTTTGTTGCCCAGGCTAGAGTGAGTGCCGTGGCGTCAGCCTAGCTCACAGCAACCTCAAACTCCTGGGCTCAAGTGATCCTTAAGCCTCAGCCTCCCAGGTAGCTGGGACTACAGGCATGCGCCACCATGCCCGGCTAATTTTTTATATATATATCAGTTGGCCAATTAATTTCTTTCTATTTATAGTAGAGACGGGTCTCGCTCTTGCTCAGGCTGGTTTTGAACTCCTGACCTTGAGCAATCCGCCCGCCTCGGCCTCCCAAGAGCTAGGATTACAGGCGTGAGCCACAGCGCCCGGCCTAGCGAGCTCTTTTAATTTCAAACAACTGACTCACAACAAAATAGCTTAGGCTAAAAATATGAATGTACATACAGACTCATGGAACCAAACCAAGATTAGTTTCAGGGACTGAGACACTCTCAGATCTTGCTCTCTTCATTCTCAACTCTGCTTCCGTGTTAGTTCATTTACTTCCGCAAATATCCTTTTGCTAAGCAGTGGGAAGATTGGCTTCCCCATCTTTGCTAGCACAGCAATTGGAGTATCTACAAGGTTCCAGGAAAAACTCCATTTGGCCTACCCTAGATAATATAGGTGCCCCTGTAGTTAAGGGAGTGGTCTCCATTTATCAGAAATTTGGGGGAAATACAGGCATAATTATTGGATAAATCTTTGTAAGCTAGGTGACTTGCCCAATTTCTATTGACTACATATGTTAATAACTTCAAATATTTTTAAGTTTATTTTTTCTGTTTACAAAATAAAGGCTTATTGTTTAAACTATAAAAAATTTAAAAAGGAACAGAAACCTCCTATGATCCCACCACTTAAACAATAGTCCCTGTTAGACTTTCATTCTTTTGTTTAAGCTTTAAGAAAAATTCCGTCTGTATAGTTTTGCTTGCTGATTTTTTTTTTTTTTTTTTTTTTTGAGACAGAGTCTCACTTTTGTTGCCCAGGCTAGAGTGAGTGCCGTGGCGTCAGCCTAGCTCACAGCAACCTCAAACTCCTGAGCTCAAGCGATCCTCCTGCCTCAGCCTCCCGAGTAGCTGGGACTACAGGCATGTACCACCATGCCCGGCTAATTTTTTGTATATATACTTTTAGTTGGTCAATTAATTTCTTTCTATTTTTAGTAGAGACAGGGTCTCGCTCAGGCTGGTTTCGAACTCCTGACCTTGAGCAATCCACCCAGCTCGGCCTCCCAGAGTGCTAGGATTACAGGTGTGAGCCACCGTTTGTTTTTTGTTTGTTTGTTTTTTTGAGACAAGGTCTTGCTTGGGCACCCAGGCTAGAGTGGTCCCATCATAGCTCTCTGTAACCTCAAACTCCTGGCTCAAGCCAGGAGAGTCTCCTGCCTCAGCTTCCTGAGGTGCACACTACCATGCCCAGCTATCTTTTTTTTCTAGAGACAGGGGTCTCACTATGTTGTCCAGGCTGGTCTCAAACTCCTGGCCTCCAGGGATCCTATCGCCCCACCCTCCCAAAGTGCTGGGATTACAGGCATGAACCACTGTGCCAGGCTCAACTTGCTGATTGTTTTATTATAGCACATGCATTTCTCTAAGTCATAAAAACTCCTTAAAACACTGTTTTAAATAGCCATATAGCGTGCCCTGAAGACTTCTTAACAACCTCATTCAGAAGGAAAGAGGGCAGTGGAATGACATGGCTTTCCTTCCATACAAGTGCCTCTGTCCTTAGGCCCCTGCGACACTTCCAGTTCATGGGACTCAATTCCAACTTCAGAGGACAGGTCATCACCCTGGAATTCCCCTCTCTCCCATTTTTTACATTCTCCAAAGCACTTCCAAACTTGTCTCACCCACCCTCATTCCTCCTCTGCTCCACAATCAGAGGACTGACTACAACTTTGGCTAGTGGTTCAGCCAAACACTTTAGTTTTGTATCCCAGACTCTGTAGCTATGTAATCAGGGAAACTTATTTTGCATCTCTAAATATCATTTATAAGATGGGAGTTTTGTCAGAGTTCTTATGAAGATTAGATGTCATTATGTGTAAGAAATTATGATAGCGGCCGGAGCAGTGGCTCACGCCTGTAATCCTAGCACTCTGGGAGGCCAAGGCGGGCAGATTGCTTGAGGTCAGGAGTTCGAAACCAGCCTGAGCGAGACCTCGTCTCTACCATAAATAGAAAGAAATTAATTGACCAACTAAAAATATATATATAAAAAATTAGCTGGGCATGGTGGGCATAGTCCCAGCTACTTGGGAGGCTGAGGCAGTAGGATCACTGAGCCCAGGAGATTGAGGTTGCTGTGAGCCAGGATGACACCATGGCACTCACTCTAGCCTGGGCAAGAAAGTGAGACTCTGTATCAAAAAAAGAAAAAGAAAGAATGATAGCAAAAACAACAAAAGCCAAAGAAGATTCCCCACTAACGATAGCCCTCTCCTCCCTTCTCCCTTTTCTAGCTTTGCTTCTTGAAAATGATTTGTATTTGCTGTCTCTATAGCCTCATCTACTGTTTACATTTCAAACCACTGTAACCTGGGTTTTGTTTCCCCTTTACTGACACTGCTTACCAAAGATCTCCTAATGAATTCTAGATGCCTTCACAGAGCTTTGAGTCATTTCTTAATCTTCTGTATAGTCAATCAACTTCTCCTTCAAATTTCTCTCAGATTCCTTCCAATTTTCTTAATTTTCAGATTGTTCCTTCTTAACTCTCCTTTGCTGCCTGAACTGTGTCCTTTAATTAGTATTTGTCCTCAACTTTTGTGTGTCTGGAAGAAGCACAATTCTTTGCTATGAGATCTGACTTGAAAGTCTGGCTCTGCCACATACTAAACTGAGTTCCTAAATTAACTTCCTTCAGTCTCCCTACTGTCACCTACGAAAAGGTGACTCCCCTCATGGATAATCATACTAAATTGAGTAGTTGTACAGTATCTGTATTTCCCATTTCTGTAACAAATGAGTAGGCATAAATTGAAATTGGAATTCCAGGCCTGGAAACCCATTTTGTACCATAAGAATGTCAAACCTCAAAACAAATACATGCTCTTCAAAATGTTTATTAACTATATAAAACTAAACAATATGAAATATGATATAAATGTTCCTTTTGAGGTATTTGTCTTCATGGGCTGGATTGGCCGAGGGTTCTTAACTCTTAGTTTAATGAAGTTTGGACAGAACATGCCATCTTTTCCTGGTAAATCTTCCTAGAGCATACATAGATATTTTTCCTTACTCCAGAGACCTTTGAACTGCATTGAAAATTAGGGTCATCTGCCACAAAGAAAAAAAAAGTTCAATGATATTCAGATGAATACCTCTCAAAGTTTTTGAAAGCTAAATGCTGGGAGAGGGATAATTTCAATGATGTCTTACTCTTCCATTTTTATAAAAATCTACTTTGCTGAGCTTCTGAGAAATTTCTAACAATACAACCAGGTTTGCAGGAGAAACTTCTAGATCCACTCACTCTGCAAAGTCAATCAGTTTCAATGATGCTTTTTACAGTTATACAAATGCCTTCAAAAACACTGAATGAGGCAGTTTTCTCCAAATTCCTAGTTCCAGGCTTTACTTATGATTTTCACATATCCAAAACACTTCCAAAATTCTTTTTTGATCCATCCTCCTTGTTGATTGCTTTAATTGGCCTTTGAAAATTTCACAAATAAAAATACTGTAAAAATGCAACAACTTACTTAATCTATTGGCTAAAGTCAGCGAGATGCTTTGTGGAGGTGAATTGGGGAAGAAGAAAAACTACTCGCTGCTTCTTAAGGATCAGAAGACAGCCTGGAACATTACCCAAAGCCAGCTAGCTGTTAAGATTTTTTAAATGCTATCATTTCTTGACCTCTGGAACAAAGTGGAGTGAAAATCGAAGCTTGAGAATTGGTTCTTTAAAAGACATTAGTTCATTAATTAAAGGGTACTGCTCTTGTAATCCTGGCAGGATAAAGTTAAGGCAACAGTTTCAATTTGCAGTCAACTGCAATATGATTCCTCCTACCCAAGTGCATAGTCAATTTTTCTTCCTTACCAAAGTCAGCTTTCCAAAAATACAGTTTTATCATTGGTAAATACCTGTCCCAAATAGTAATAGACCTCTGTATTTTAATTACATTTGCTAGAAAATTCTTCAATGCTTCAACATTAGCACTTGTAGCTTCCCCTACCCCTGATGTCATGCTAGCAAGTTCTCATTCTTTGTTTAAAAACAAAAACTGTTCAAGATGCAGCATTCCTATCCTATCTAACGAAATCCCCATCTTGTTGTTCCTATGCACAGCAGGGTCCTGGTTCAGGCTCTCCTCTCACCTGCATTATTACAATGACCTTGAAAGCAGTCTGAACATAATTCCCTGCATTCATTCTCCAGTCTACCACCAGTATTTCCCCATATGTATGGTCTTTTGAACCATCACTCTACCTTGCACAATCCTTCTACATGGCACTTATATTTTACTGTCATTATGTATTTACATGGGTCCCCTCTATTTTATCCTGAGGCCCTAGGGGGCAAAGACTGATGATTCTTACTGGCTTTGATCTACCAGTTAGCATATAGAAGGCACTCACGAGAAGCACCTCTTCTTGTTGAATAGAGTTCAACTCTCATATTAGCTATCAGATGGCCTAAGAATTCCTTCTTTGAACATCAGATATCAGCTTTTTTCCTCAATCTAATATTATTTAACAGTATGTGAAAAATTTACTACATCTGAATTTTTCTTTGTGATGAAAAACATCTGAATTTTTCTTTGAAGCTAGTGCACTAGAAAAACGCACCTTAGCGATTTAGAGCAATCATAATGAACACCAATTATCATACTCTTTTTGTAGTTTTTTCTTCAATGGCTACTGAAAAGTATGTTACTTGCTACAGTCCATGCAGCTTTTTAGTTAGGTTTTGTCACTCATATGTATCAGCTTTTATATCTAATTCCTGTCTGCACTAATTCATCTCACACCTCTAAATTTTGCTTAAGATGCCACAGGCTAAAAAGCTAAAATAATCAAGCTTGTTAGAAATGTTTGGTAGCAGAAAGAAATAAACCTTAACAATGTACCCATAATCAAAACACAATGATCTTGGAATATGCATTTTTATCTGTTCAAAGACCTTTACTGCTTGCTCTGGTTCCAAATTTACATCAGAAAAAAGATGTCACAGAATTAGCGCCATTTATCATTTCAATTTGTACTCTTAATTCTTAAAACGCAGTCTCATTTTGTGAGAGTTAAAACTCGCCCCAATTTTAAGCTCTTTTGTGACTCAGTCCAAATTATAAAGTTATGAGTCATATCTATTATATTCACTTACTAACCTGAAGCTGTTTTAAATTACCTTATACCACATTTCTAGCAAATCAGATGCATAATATGCAATGTGATATAAAAATATTAAATATTTAAAATGACAAAAGTAGGCAAATTTTTCTTGAATCCCAAAATGCAACTAATGTGGATCAATCTCTTAATTAATAAGTCAATGTTTCATATTCTATCAAAAATGTGCCCTCTGCTTTTAGTACTTTATATATAAACATTATATTCTACATTTTATAATGTAGTGATAATGGAGACAAAATAGTAGAAAACAGGCACCACAAGCATTTAGACAAATAAGGTAAGCTCAGAGTGACTTTTAATATGCCAATCAATGTTAATAAAACACAAGTCAAAGACAAGTGCAAACATGTTTTAAAGCAAAATTAATGAGAAAATAGACAAATTCTATTTTTTTGTAACATGTTAGCCAGTATTATTAGTCAAATGGCTAATTGTAGATAAAATATATTTTGTGAAAAACTTGGAATGTCAGAAGTCATTCTGGCATTTCAAACAGCTATGTACAGTTTCACCAAGATCAGGTTATATACACAAATATCAAAGAGAAACTGGGCAAAACATTTAAAAACAGACTAAGAATACAATCAAGTACAAAACTTGGGAGGGAGCAGACATTTTTAAAGAGGGAAGGACATTACCAGAAAAATTACAAAACCAGTAATAATTATACTACATTAATACAGCACTGGGGGGGAGGTGCATTCTTCCAACACACTAGCTTCAAAGTTCAAAGAAAAAAGGGCTAATAACTGCTTTTCATCAAGAGCAGCTATACATTTCACATAATTATTTCAAAAAGAAAGCCTATTAACAACAATGATTGTTTTAATGCTACAATTTTACAGCAAAGACAAAACTAAAATAGCAGCAAATTCACAAGGCAATACTTCCACAGAATTATCATCCCGTGGTTCATGCAATGCCTACAAAGTGCTCCCAGTTCAATATACAAGTATAATTCACAATTAAAAAGAAAGAAATATAAGATTGACACACAGGTACACTGAAGGCTGAGCAGTACGGAGTCTTTTAGCATTTCCCTTTTCGAAGGGAGAATATGTTTGTAATAAAGCCCTCGAGTCCTTTCTACAGGTCACTACATGGAAAGATACCTTTTATTACAATGCAACAGCAAACCATAAGCAGCACACCACCACAGTGGTTAACCCTGGAAAGGCTAGTGTAACATCCAACAGTGACTGACATCCTACAAAAGACAGACCTGTAAGACTAGACGAAAGCCTGATACAGCAATGGTCAAAATACAGCTTTCAACTGTAATTCACAAATAAAAGTCCTAAAGGGTATTTCAGTAGAACTACTGACACCAATCAAAAAAGTAATTGCAAACTGGATTCTAGCAGTGATTTCAACCTAGCTTCCTCTTGTCACAGTTTTTCGGGGGAGGTGGGAAATGAGTAGTTCAGTATATAGTAAGGCTGACAGAGCGGTTCATTTTCTTTCCAATAAGTCGAGATGTTCTATTACTCTGGGTGGTGGACCTAGTGGCCATCCGGTCAGTGAAGAGTGCTCTTTCTTCAGCTGCAGCTTTTGCCATCTGGGCTTTCTTGAGTTCTCTAAGAACATAAAAATAGAAAACAAGACTTTTCACCTACTGTATTAATCCTAGGAAGAGATCTTAAGAGGACAAACACAAATTATATTATCAATTGGGAGGTATCTACATGCTATCAGTATTCTAAAATGCACTGAGGAAAGGAAAAATAAAGGAAAAGGAAAGGAAAAATAAAGGAAAATTTTATTCAAACAGGCTGGGCCTGTTTGAATGTGACCTATGGTTACTTAATACTCTCCAATATTTTTCTTTTTGATAATATTTATCATTGCAACTAGCTTTCCAAAAATGTCAAGTCATTCAGGTTAAATATGAAAATCATCTACTAACCTAAATGACATTTATTTCATTGTTTCATAAAGTAAGTAGAATAGAGTATTGCAAGAAAAAATTTTCATGAGAATCTGGGAAGAAAAAACTGGTACAGGCTCACTTAGCTTTTCCTATGATTTAGGATTTGGGAACTATCACCACTTGTAAACATATGCTAGTCTTAACCCTTTTTTTTTTTTTTGGAGGCAGAGTCTCACTCTGTTACCGGGGGTAGAGTGCCATGGCGTCAGCCTAGCTCACAGCAACCTCAAACTCCTGGGCTCAAGCAATCCTTCTGCCTCAGCCTCCTGAGTAGCTGGGACTATAGGCATGTGCCACCATGCCCGGCTAATTTTTTCTATATATTTTTAGTTGTCCAATTAACTTGTTTCTATTTTTAGTAGAGACAGGGTGTTGCTCTTGCTCAGGCTGGTTTCAAACTCCTGACCTTGAGCAATCTGCCCACCTCAACCTCCCAGAGTGCTAGGATTACAGGCGTGAGCCACCGTGCCCGCCACAGTCTTAACATTTTTAAAGTTTGTAATCTCAAAGTTTAGAAACAATACAAATTTAATAGGTCAATATTATTTTAAGGCAGAAGTCCCCAAGCTTTCAATGTATAATAATACATCAAACTACTACATCCTCTGTTGAAAGAAAGTCTAAATCATCTCTCATTAGAATTTGAAAATTGAAGAGAAGTAAAAACAAAAACCCTCACTTACTTCTGCAAAAGTGAATTTTTGAACTTTTCAGCATTCAATTCTATTCTTAATTGTTCTGCACTCTTTCTAGAAGCAGAGAGCAATACTGAATGCTTTACCAGTGCCATTGCTGAAGGTCTTCTCTCTGGATCTGGATGAATCATAACCTTAAAGAGAAGGAAAATTAAGGTAAAGACATACAATTTAGTAAAATACTGAACCATGTCAATAAAGTGCCTCATATATAAAATGCTCACTTTTAGCAACTCTGTAAATTCTTGAGAAAGCACTTGTGGTATCCGAGGTAATCTACCCTGTCTTATTTCATGCCATTGGTCTCCATTTCTGGGAAGAGGTTCGGCACCAGCAGCACAGACCACTGTGAGGGCAAGGGCAAAAATATCTGCTTTTGGTAGATGGTTATAATTCTGTAAAATTAAAAAAAAAAATTTTAAGGGAATGTAAAACTAGTCAAAATAAAAGTAAGATTCTACTTCAATATGATTTAGATGAAAAACAGAACTAAATTAAAATGTTCAATGCCACATTCAGGTTTAGGAACTATTCAAAGAATAGGCTGCTAAATTTGGACAGATTTCTTTATTTTTCAAATTACAAAGTATATGTACTCACAGGGGAAAAATTTAAATACAAATCTAAAACAAATTTCCTCCTTCTTTTTCACTAGTGCAATTCAACTCTCAAAAAGAAACTCCTATCCCTCTAAGGATTCATATGCAAACACAAAATCCACTTGTCACACATGGACAAGTTACAAATATATAATAAAGCAGACAAATGTATATATAATAAGCGTAATGATACCATACAATTACACTTTATATTGTTCTACTTATTCTATTTTAATTCAAAACTCTTATCAAGAAATATTTTGTCACACTCTTTTAAAACTACGTGCCATATTCAAGTCCACTTTCCAACAACAACAAAAAAAAAAAAACAAAAAAAAAAACTACGTGCCATAATTTACTTAATCATTATCTTACCAGTAAACACTTATTTACATGGTTCTCAATTTGTGTTTGCATATGAATATTTCTATAGGAGAGACTCCTAAAAGTGAAAATTCTAAGCTGACAGGTACATAATTTTTAACTGATGATAGATAATAATACTTTGATCTCCAAAAAGACTATGTCATTTTAAAGTTCTAGCACTAGTGTATGGGAACATCTCTTTTACCACAACTCCATTATAAATCTTTGCCTTCATGAATTTTTTTTTTTTTTTTTTTTTTTTTGAGACAGAGTTTCACTTTGTGCCCAGGCTAGAGTGAGTGCCATGGCATCAGCCTAGCTCACAGCAACCTCAAACTCCTGGGCTTAAGCAATCCTTCTGCCACAGCCTCCTGAGTAGCTGGGACTACAGGCATGCGCCACCATGCCCGGCTAACTTTTTGTATATATATTTTTAGTTGGCCAATTAATTTCTTTCTATTTTTAATAGAGACACGGTCTCGCTCAGGCTGGTTTCGAACTCCTGACCTCGAGCGACCCGCCCACCTCGGCCTCCCAGAGTGCTAGGATTACAGGCATGAGCCACCATGCCTGGCCAAGCCTTCATGAATTTTTATTTTGGTAGAGACAGAGTCTCACTATGTTGCCCAGGATGATCTTGAACTCCTGGCCTCAAGTGACCTTCCTGCCTCAGCTTCCCAAAGTGCTGGGATTACAGGTGTGAGCCATCATGCCAGGCCTGCCTTCATGACTTCTGTTAGATTGAACACTCCTAGCTTATGGTTTAGACTTCCTATTTTATATTTCCATTTTACTAGTCATTAACGTATATTCTTCTATCAACTGATAAATGGTACAAAGGAAACAGTATTATTAAAAAAGAAGAATTACCTCCTGTAAAACTTCATTTGCAAGAAAACGACTATCGCCTTCTTCAACTTGAGGACTAGAGATCCTTGTTACATGCCCAAGATCCCCTAGAAGTATTGAAAAAAAGTAGTCAAGAGTTAAAATATTTTCAACATACAAATTTTCAGGAAAATAGAATAAAAAAAAAAAAAAAAAGAAGAGTTAAAATAAAAGCCTTCTCTCTTTATTTTATCTTAAGGTAATAATTTAGTTATCTTTCTTTCTTACCTATTTTAAACATAACTTTGTTGGATGCCCAGTCATCTTCATCTCCTTCTTCAGAGGCAGCATTTGGGATTGAGGTTCGAGATATGAAAATATTACCTGTCAAACAGTTAATCGTGTAAGCCAAACTAACAATTAACAGTATAACCAGAGTCCACAAGCAAAGTCATATGCCAGAATCACCCAGAAAGCTTTTCAAAATGCACATTCTCATGTTCTATCCCAAACCACAAGAATAAGAATCTAAGGGAATGGGGGCCAGGGTTATATTTTCTAGGAATATACTTTTTAGCCTAGTATTAATCCCTAAATACTTGCAACTACATTAAACCCTTGTGATCTACATATTGATCTTTAGCACTTTTATTAACTTAAAAATACAAAAGGTGATAACATAGTAATTTATGATGCTGGCAAAGCACAAATTTTAATCTAGTGCTACAAGGCTAGTATGAAAACAATGAATCATTTAGACAGTGAGTAGGGCTGATCATACAGTATCCACATCCCAATATGGCTTTGTGATTCACTATTTCCTACTGTAGACACATTATCATTTTCTTCAAACTCAAGTAAACTCATGATCTACATAAGCTTTGGTGGTATACTTCACTTTAATAGTTTTATCAATATAGTGTTGAATTTATAAATGTTATATTTATTGAAATCATCTATCCAGTTATTTTTATTTTATTTTATTTTTTTTGAGACAGTCTCACTCTTGCCCAGGCTAGAGTGCCATGGCGTCAGCTTAGCTCAGAACAACCTCAAACTCCTGGGCTCAAGCAATCCTCTGCCTCAGCCACCCAAGTAGCTGGGACTACAGGCATGTGCCACCATGCCCGGCTAATTTTTTCTATATATTTTTAGTTGGCCAATTAATTTTTCTTTTTTTTTTTTTGAGACAGAATTTGCTCCATTGACCAGGCTACACAGTGCCGTGGCATTAGCCTAGCTCACAGCAACCTCAAACTCCTGGGCTCAAGCCATCCTTCTGCCTCAGCCTCCCGAGTAGCTGGGACTACAGGCATGTACCACCATGCCTGGCTAATTTTTCTATATATTTTTTTTTTTTTTTTTTTTTTGAGACAGAGTCTCGCTTTGTTGCCCAGGCTAGAGTGAGTGCCGTGGCGTCCTAGCTCACAGCAACCTCAAACTCCTGGGCTTGAGTGATCCTTCTGCCTCAGCCTCCCGGGTAGCTGGGACTACAGGCATGCGCCACCATGCCCAGCTAATTTTTTATATATATATCAGTTGGCCAATTAATTTCTTTCTATTTATAGTAGAGACAGGGTCTCGCTCTGGCTCAGGCTGGTTTTGAACTCCTGACCTTGAGCAATCCGCCCGCCTCGGCCTCCCAAGAGCTAGGATTACAGGCGTGAGCCACAGCGCCCGGCCTTTTCTATATATTTTTAGTTGGCCAATTAATTTCTTTCTATTTATAGTAGAGACAGGGTCTCGCTCTTGCTCAGGCTGGTTTCGAACTCCTGACTTTGAGCGATCCTCCTGCCTCGGCCTCCCAGAATGCTAGGATTATAGGCGTGAGCCACCACACCTAGCCTCCAGTTTTGTTTTATTCATAGGACAACTTATTTTGTTGTGTCTTTTATGAATATGATGATTTTTAAACTTCACATCCCTTAATATTTTCAACTTTATAAGAGTATACTTATATGTCTGACACTTTATACAAGATATGAGTCAGTATAGCCAAACCTTACTAATTCATATTTAGTTCTATAAATCCAAATGTATTTTCCTTTTTTTTTTTTTTTTGAGACAGAGTCTTGCTTTGTTGCTCAGGCTAGAGTGAGTGCCGTGGCGTCAGCCTCACTCACAGCAACCTCAAACTCCTGGGCTCAAGCGATCCTCCTGCCTCAGCCTCCCGAGTAGCTGGGACTACAGGCATGTGCCACCATGCCCGGCTAATTTTTTATATATATGTTAGTTGGCCAATTAATTTCTTTCTATTTATAGTAGAGGCGGGGGTCTCACTCTTGCTCAGGCTGGTTTTGAACTCCTGATCTCGAGCAATCCGCACGCCTTGGCCTCCCAGAGAGCTAGGACTACAGGCGTGAGCCACTGTGCCCAGCCTGTATTTTCCTTTTGAAAATCAAAACTTTAGTGAGTTGTTAATGTACAGGTAAGAAATTCTATACATAACTCACAGAATTAAGTTGTGTAAAATGACTAAAATTCTTATAAATCAACAAATATTTCCAAAGATTAAAAAAGAAACCACATTAAATTTACCCAGCCTAAAATGTTTAATTTGAATGCATCAACTCTTAGATATAACTTTCAATTTATAGGAAATATAAGGGGGGAAGGAACAAACTAAATGATACAAAGAAGCAACCAGTTAAATCCAGAAGAAGGGACATCTTGCAAGAGAAGTCTATTATTTTTAAAAAGTAAGGAAGCTAGGCATGGTGGCTCATGCCTGTAATCCTAGCACTCTGGGAGGCCAAATCAAGAGGACTGCTTGAGGTCAGGATTTTGAGACCAGACTGAGCAAGGGCCAGACTCCATCTCTACCAAAAATAGAAAAATTAGTCAGGTACAGTGGCAGTTGCCTGTGGTGCCAGCTATTCAGAAGGCTGAGGCAGGAGGATTGCTTGAGCTCAGGAGTTTGAGGTTGCTGTGAGCTACAATGGTACCACTGCACTCTAGCTAATGGCACAAGGGATATTGTCTCAAAAAAATTAAATTAAATTAAAAAATATTAAAAAATCAAATCAAATAAGTAAAAAGTAGGGAAAGGGTGAAACCTTAAAAAGAAAAATGGATATAACCAGATGCAATGCATGGCCCTTACACAGATACTAATTTGAACAAATCAACTGTTAAGGACCTGGGTCAATGAGGAAAATCTTGATATAGTCTGGTATAACAGAATAGTGGAGCTTTAAACACAAGTTTTTGTTTTGAGACAGAGTCTCACTCTGTCACCTGGGCTAGAATACAGTGGCATCATCATAGCCTACTACAACCTCAAACTCCTGGGCTCAAGTGATCCTCCTGCCTCAGCCTCCCCAGCTGATACTACAAGCTTGTGCCACCATGTCTGGCTAATTTTTCTATTTTTTCTCAGGCTGATCTTGAACTTCCAGCCTCAAACAATACTCCAGCCTTGGCCTCCCAAAGTGCTCGGATTATAGGCGTGAACCACCTCACTCAGCCTTTAACACAAGTTTTTAGTTTCCCCATCAGGGTCCCACTTTGAGGCTATGCAGTTTCTAGAAAATGCAGCAAATTTTTTCCAGTTTTTAATAAAAATGAATTTATTATCTCAAATTTTGGGGGAAATAACCCAAGGGAAGAGGCAAATAAATGGAAATCATAAAACAATACTGAAAGTGGGTCAAAGGCATTTAAAAACTAAAAATGAAAATACCGTGTTTTCCTGAAAATAAGACCTAACCATAAAATAAGCCCTAGCAGGATTTCTAAGTATTTGCGCAATAGAAGCCCTACCCTGAAAATAAGACCTAGTGATGGGCAAGGCTACGCAGCGTATCTGCACAACCCATGCATTTCATCGCGGAGCGGTAAAGAAGACGAGCAGCCCTTCTCATCTGCCCCATGAGAGCTCTATTGCTCAACATGAGAAATTGGGGCCAACGGTTCTAAAGGAAATAGAGTTGCAAGAAATTCAGGATGGAATTCGGGGTTTGGAGAGTTATGATGATGTTCCAGAAAATGACAACTTAACTATATTTGAATAAATGTAGATTGTTGAACCGTACTTAAAAAAAATAACACATCCCCTGAAAATAAGCCCTAGGGTGTCTTCTTAAGGAAAAATAAATATAAGACCCTGTCTTATTTTGGGGGAAACACGGTATATACATGTTTTTATATTGTTACAATGAAGTGATTTATTCTCTATAACCCCAAAGAACACAGGTGAGAGCATCTGTAATACTTACTAGGTTTTATATCCATGTGCACCAAAGACATCGAATGAATATACCTCAAGCCCCGGCCAACTTGCAAAAGGAGATCCTTCAAATCTACTTCTGTAAAGTAAGTCATACTTCTGTAGTTTTCACTTATAGCATCAGCTAAACTTCCACCTAACAAAGACAGGAAAAATTAGTATTTTCTTCTTTCTGAAATATTCTTAGCAATCCTGCTGCCTCAGCTGGGACTACAGGTGCATACCACTGTGCCCAGTTCAGTTTCTTGTGCATTCTTTTCAACTCCTTTTTACACAAATGATAGCATGTCCATTATCTTGAAGATCATTCTATACCAATATACAACGACTACTTATTTCTTATCTCTATAGAATTGTTCTATAATTAAATCATAATGCATTAACCAATCCCCTAATTGATGGACATTTTAAAATTATTTCCAAGCCTTTGCTATTATATACTATGGTCTAATGAATAACCTTATACATTATATATTTAGTTAGTATATCTCTTAGAAACAAAAGTGATGGGTAAATGGGTATGTACATTTGTAACATATGCATGCATACTGTGTGTTACATACACACATACACATTGTACCCACTGAGAAGCGTGTACCAATTTATACACTCACTATTAATATATGAGAATACCTGTTTCCTCTCACTCTTGACAATAGTCTATAAATTTTATAGGTAAAAATCAGTATCTTAGTATACTGATTAGAATACTACTTTTACTATCAATGGGAAGATAATCTGCTTTTATAAAATTGGTCAAACCAGTTAATTTTTACTTATTATTTTTTATTATTTCAGCATATTATGGGGGTACAAGTGTTTAGGTTATGTATATTGCCCTTGCTCCTCCTGCCAGGCCGAGCTTCAAGCGTGTCCATCCATCCCCCAGATGGTACGAATCACACTCATTATGTATGTATATACCCATCCCCTACTCTCCCTCTATTTACTTATTTTTGAGACAGGGTCTCACTCTGTGCCTCAGGCTAGAGTACAGTGGTATCTCTCATAGCTCACTGCAACCTCAAATTCCAGGGCTTAAGAGAACCTACCTCGGCCTCCCTAAGTAGCTGGGGCTATAGGCGTGTGCCACCAAGCCTGGCTAATTTTTCTACTTTTTGTAGAGATGGGTCTCACTCTTGCTCAGGCTGGTCTCGAATTCCTGGCCTCCAAAAGTGCTAGGATTACAGGCATGAGCCACCACGCCTGGCCAACTATTTTATATACATATATTTTGTCATTGTTGTCTTTTTTTTTTCTTTTCTTTTTGAAACAGTCTTGCTCTGTTGCCCTGGCTACAGTGCAGGGGTGTCATCATAGCTCACTGCAACCTCAAACTCCCAGGCTCAAGCAATCCTCCTGCCTCAGTCTCCTGAGTATCTGGGACTACAGGTGCGTGTCACGAAGCCTGGCTAATTTTCCTATTTTTAGTAGAGACAAGGTTTTCCTCTTGTTCAGGCTGGTCTTGAGCTCCTGACCTTGAGCTATGCGCCCGCCTCGGCCTCCCAGAGTGCTAGGATTACAGGTGTGAGCCACTGTGCTCGGTTGCCTAAATTTTTAAAAACTGTGTAAGTTTATATTTTACAGGCAATAAGAAGTTGTTTTAAAAAAATGTTCTGTTTAAAGTTTAGGAATAATAAAGTCAGGAAAGTCAATGATATATTAGTCAGAAAAGGAGTTTTTAAAATAAAAACATACATCTGGATATCTTAGTCTTAAGTATGTTCTCCATCCTTAACTTGTACAAATCTTGAACTGGGGGGAAATAAAAAGAAGGCTTTAGAAGGGAGCAAACCAATAAGCCTGACAAGGCAAGCTAAAGCCTAAGTCAAATTTGGTAAAAAACACTATGGCTACTTCTGTTTTTAGAAGGTCCAGCAACCACAGCTGGGCCAGTTCCTTCTATCTCATTGCTAGAAGGGCAAAGAGAAGTGAAAAGAGTAAAACATTTATCTGACATTTCAGGTTCTCTTCCATTATCTATCACCATTTTTCTTTTCTTTTCTTTTTTTTAGAGAGGGTCTCATTATGTTGCCCAGGCTGGTCTTAAACTCCTGGGCTCAAGTGATCTTCCCATCTCAGCCTCCCCAGTAGCTGTGACTACAGGTACACATCACCACACCCAGCTTATCCATCAACATTTTTCTACACTTGTTTATTCAGGTTAGAAATTTCAATGTATCACCAAACAAAGATAAAAGGCTTATAATACAAATGACTACTTGAGATAAGGAAACTCAGTCACAATATAAAGGGTAATCAGTTAATCAACATGTACAAATAAATAACAGAATCCTTTCCCAGTGAAACTATAGAAAAGATCTAAAGATCAGCCCTATTAGTATACTCAAAGCTTTATGTGGAGAAAGGAATGGCGAAAAAGGGAAACAGATAAGGAAGAGCTAACAAATGTATCTAGATAGCCTTATTTTCTTTTCTCTAAGTAGGACAAACAACTAAACAAAGTGGCAGTCCTCTTTCAAACAGGTCTATTTATTTTTAAAATATTTACAAATATATATAAAAAATATGTATATATAATTTTTTTTTAGAGACAGGGTTTGCTTTGTCACCCAGTCTGGAGTACAATCACACGATCACAACTCACTGTAGCCTTGAACTCATAAGCTCAAAAGCTATCCTTCTTGCCTTAGCCTCCCAAAGAGTTGAGACTACAGGTGCATACCACCATGTCTGGCCAATTTTTAAATTATCTCAATTCTTTTGTAGAGATGGGGTCTCATTATTTTGCCCAGGCTGGTCTCCATCATCTGGCCTCAAGTGATCCTCCTGCCTCAGCCTCCCAAAGTGCTGGGATTACAGGTGCGAGCCACCATGCCCAGCCAAGACCTATATTTTTAAGTGTTTTATACTGTTCCAAAATAATAAATTATATTTTATAATCAAACTTTATTATAAGACAAAGTTTTTGTATCTGAGAGATTAGCAAGATTACTACTCACTCCTCCTCATCTCCCAGGCCAAGAAAGTCTTCTCAAAATCATCTACAAACCATGCATTTGGTAGGTTGTTTGTTACATATCTGTGATTCCTGAACTGCTACTGAAATACTCTTAAGAGAACCACCCAACAAGGCGAGAGGAAGGAAGAAAAAAACTAAAAGGAGATGGCATCTAGCAAATATGTAATAGAGATGATATATGGTTGTTCTATATTAAATGCAGTAGCTGAAAAATGAAGGCTAAGAAACAGAATAGTCCACAAGATCATGGGAGACAGCTACATAAATATTTTGATGGTATGAATAGAAACATTTCCAGAGCTGTGTGAAACAAACTAGCAGCAATGCTGTATACTAGACTCTTAAATTCTTTGAAGTGTAAACTAATGAACTCATAACTTAATGAGGACTTAGGTTTCAGAAATGGACCTTTTACTTCCATTTTGTTGATTGTTTTTAAATATAGAGAACCTGAGTCCTTACCTACCCTTATTTATTCATGAGTTATGAGATGACTGGTCTTCTTTATATAAGGCAAAAACAAAAATAAATTTTTGCTATCTCCTCTCAAGTGTTCCCTAAATTATAAATTGTCTACATTCACAGAAGATATAAAGAAATAGAAATAATCTATTATATATAAAGATTTATATCTTTATAAAGATGGGTAATAACAACAGATGTGTAAAAGTATTAGAATTCAGAACAGGATTTTGGTAAAAGTCTAATGAAAAAGAGGGATACAAGTTGCCCCCTGAAGGACTTATTGAAATTTGAAAGCTATACAGAGACATCCAAAGTTGAACCTATACATGCTGTTGTTTCTTTTAGGGGAGAGAAGAGGGTGAGAGGACATGCTAAAGAACTGAAAAAGTATAACTTCCTTAATAGAGAAGCATTAGTGGATTCTAGTGGCAAACTAGGTTAGATAGATAGGAATGGGGTAGGATTATAGAATGCTTTAAAGAAATGGCTGAATTTAGATCAACAGAAAACTGAGTAACCAGCATCAGTATCAGAAGCATACAAAATGAAATGGAAAGAAAAGGCTAGATGCAGGGAGAATCCATTCAACAAAACATCTTTTTAACTACTATATCCCCCCCCCCCTACAATATGCTAGGTGCTAGGATACCAAAATATATATGGCAAGGCCGGTGTCCTCTCAAGAAGCTCTGTTTGACTGACAGGCATATAAACAGTATACAAAATTCTATTATTGAGGTATTTAAAAGTGCTTCAAAAGTGACACATTTTTAATCTTTATTTGCACTTGAAATTCATGTGAGGCCTCGATCTTTGAATTTATAAGAGATAAAATAAACAGAAATAGAGCAAATGCTTCCTCAATGTCCATTCTTTCAAGCTTACAAGTTTATAAGAAAACCATTACAGTACTACTCACCATTACAATATTCATTCTGTATAAGCATATGATCATCTTCTGCCCACGCAGAGAAATATCGCACTACATGAGAATGCTGTCCAAGCACTGCATGAGCATATACTTCTCTCAAAGCATTCTGCCTAGGAAAAACAAGATTAATAGGATGGGTAAGTCATTTTTATCCAAGCCTCAAATGAATTAATTCATCTGAAATTTCATACAATAAACTTGACTTTTGTAGCTATCATTATGCTAAATAACAACTTGCTTACGAAAGAGTAGAGGTTAAGACTAGTATGAGATTTTCCATTAAAGATTTGCCAGGAAGAAGAAACCTTGCTGGCAGAGGACTCAGGTAAGATTAAACTCCATTTTACTGTGAATTCATGGAAGCTGACTAGAAATAAGAAATTTAATTTAAGCTCTAAAATAAGACTATTCATATTATTTATCAATAAGAACTAATGATGGGAAGTAACATTCATAGGGTGTTGGGCACGTGGTGCAGTGAGGATGGTATGGGTAAATCCACACCTAAGCGATGTGGTGTACCTATCTGGGGGATGGGCATGCTTGTTGGGGAGTGCAAGGCAGTTTATGTGACCAAAGTGTTTGTACCCCCATAATACTTTGAGGGAAAAAAAAAGAAGAAAAGAACTAAATGGCATAAAATGAAAAGGGACTCGTTAAATCATTATGACTTCTCAAAAGTTAGAGAATTAAATTCAGTGTTTGACCACCTAAAACCTATGTTTGTAACAGCACGGGACAAAAGAGCAAAAGACAAAATGTTTAATACATACTCATCAACAGAGCCGGCCAATGGCTTTTTCGATCGTTTAATGGCATAAATGCATCCATCCAGCCTCTTCACACACTTAAACACAGAACCAAATTCTCCTGAGCCAATTTTCTCTAACTCATGAAATTCTGTTGTATACCGTGACTTCATATTGCTTTCAGTAATTGTAATTCTCTGTAACAAAAAGTGTATCCACATACATAATACAAAGACATAAAAATGATTTTTAGCTATGGTGATAGGACTATGTGTGAAATCTAAAAATCATTCTACTTATGTTTATCATACATATATCACAATTTGTTAAGAGTTAGAAAATTAAGTTTTGGAAATAATAAAAAGACAATAAAAAGCTAATTTACCTTAGCAGGTCTTGTTTCATCTTCAAACTCACAATCACTAGCTTCCATGTCTTCACCACAGGAACTGAAAAAGTATGTATTTTTCCATTAATATATCTGACAGATACATCAACTTGAGTTCCAAAACTTTATCTGATAGTGAAATTGACTTTTAATGGATAAAAACGGAAAAGAACGCATTTAATTTTATAATCACAAGATACAATCCAGCTGATGAAAATGTTGTCCTTGCTAAGATAAGCCCAATAAACAAAAGCTTGTACCACCACACATACCAAAATTAAAGCTTTTCTAAATAACTTTCTGTTTGCCTCATTTTTGACACCAGATTTCCTATAAGATATCTAGGGGTTTTTTATTCGTTCATCTCTCACACTACTCCTTTCCCACAGCCAATTACTTCCCACCTATCTCTTGAGAGCTAGGCAGGTGGTAGTAAAAGAAAAAATTTAGAAGCAAAAATATCCATGCTATTCAGTAGAAACTAAATTTTGATAAGTATACAAAACCACTCTTGGGTTGTATGGGGGAACCAAACTTGAATAAATGACTTACTCATTCCAATATGTTCTCTTTCTTCGGCGACACTGTCCTGAGGAATGAAGCAACACAGAGTCCGGAGTAAAAGGATTAATATTCACTTGAGGGGTCTGTCGCACATCAAATTCCCTTTTTCCTGATTTTTCTGTATCCATGAAGAGAGAACCACCTCGGAGTTTAACAGAACTGGAATCTATTCCTCGAGCTTTGGAGAGCAAACTCTAGGGAAGGAAAAATAAAATTTTTAGGACCCAAGTCCTACAAATAGTCAACCTTCTCAATCTAACCTTCAAAAAGCCTTTTATGTGGCTGAATGTGTAGATCAACGAAACACACAGCCTTTGTTACAGTTTGTGCTAAATAAACAGTGGCTAATTTAGGAAGTCTGAAGCTGGATACTACCTTTTCTGAAAAAGATAGCCAAGTAAAATCTGTCTCTAACCTAAGAAAGAATATGAATGCTGAATGATGACTAAAACTAAGTCCACTCTAGTGGCTAAAAGTTAACAAACAAACCCTTTCAACTCATCCAAAAATAGAAAGCAGTCAGAGAGCCCCATAAAAGCTTCCCTCTCCTCCCCCAGCTAAATAGGGCTTTGAAAGCCACCTCCACTGGACTCCTCCCCTCATTTCCAGAGGGATTTTGCCTTGGGCAAGTTGGCTAATAAACGGTAATGCACAAAGGCACATAAATTCCCCAGTTTTACGACTCACACAGTGCCTAGAAAACAAAAAATTCACTTTAAATGTAAGTTTTCCATATTAATCTTAAAAGTGCTATTCTTGTTTTAAATTCTCGAACTGTCTCCTGTGACTTCTAAAGTTTTAGAAATAGTAATCTGCATAGTACTCACTGGCTATTCAAAAAACAGGTGCTGAACACCTATGTCTTTAAGATACCTTATCAAAGTAGGATGTTCCTAATCATCACAGGTAGGCCGACCAAACTGGGGCACTGCAAAACCAAGGATACAAACAAACGCTTACCAATACTACGTCCGGAAAGAGGCTTAAGTGCTACCTTGACTTATTTATGAGTCTAAGACTGTATACGCTTGGCAGGCCAGCCTTCACTCCCAAGTTGAGGCGCAGTCTCCCTCCACACCTCAAACTTTCCCCCCATAACGCCACACGACACCAAACGATAAGCACAGGACTTTTCTTTCCAAGCAGAACTTTTGCCTGCGCCGCCCAAATTACAGGCCCGATCACTGGGTTTAAAAGGCACCATATGGCTCGGGAGTGTCAGTGGCCAGGCCGGCGCCCTGCAGCATCCTCGCAAACCACGTTACGGGCCGCGCTCGGGGCGGCCCCGACTCAACAGGCGGCAAATCGTCAGCCACCTGGACTGGCCGATCGGCCCCTTTGTAAGATGAAGAAGTTCCAGACGAGGCCCATTGTTCAGTTACATAATCTTAACGGACAACTTCTGGGCAGGGCCAAAAAGAGGGGCTGCCAACTTTTGGTGGCGGCGCAGGAAAGCGAGCGGGGGTGCGGCCGGGCGGTTATGTAACCGAACCCCGGCGGCGGCGCCGAGGCCGAGCGCGCCGCCGCCTTTTTAAAAGGCCCGGCCGGCGCGGGCTGTGGGCTCGGGCCCCGGGCCGCTCGGACCCCCGCCCGCCCTCTCACCTTGGGCGTGTGCGGCGTGTCGAAGAGCCGCAGCTTGCGGAAGGTCTTGTGCGGCGGGGTGCCCGGGTGGTCAGGCAGCGGCGAGCAGGGGCCCTCGCCCGCCCTGCAGCCCCGCGGCGACGTGTCCCCCGGGCCGCCGCAGCGCACTGGCGAGAACGAGCTGCCCAGGAAATAGGCAGCAGCCGGCGACTTGACGGGCGACGAGGAGCCGAAGCCCTCCTCCTCCCACGAGTCGCCCTCGGCCCCGCCGCCCGTCCCGTCCACGCCTGGGCAGGCGTCCCGCAGCACCATGTCCTCCTCCAGCTCCCCGGGGCTGCCGGGGGTCGGGCCGGGTGAGCGGCGGCGCTCGGGCCCGGGCTCGGCGGGGCTCCTCGCGGGAGGCAGCGGCGAGTCGGGCTCCTGAAAGGCCGAGTCCTCCCCGGTACTGTGGCCGCTGCCTTCCTCCTCCTCTTCCTCTTCTTCTTCCTCACAGTCGCTGCAGGGCGAGAAAATCAGTTTCTGCCGCAATGTGCAGGCGGCCCTGGCGCGGCGGGGCGGCGGCGGCTGCTGCCGGCTGAGGAAGCTCATCGCGGTCCTGGGGCCGGGTCAGAGGACTGGAGAGCGGGGGCCCGCGGAGGCCAGGACACTGCTGGCCCAGGGGGCGGGTCCGCCACGTGCGACTGGGCGCGCCGGGTCGCGGCTGCGGCTGGCCTGCGCGGCGGCGGAGTGCGGCCCCGGGGTGCTGCGGGCGGCTGGGCCGGCTGAGGCGGCAGTGCGGCCTGTCCGGCAGAGGCGGGGCGGCCCGGGCGCCGAAGCTGAGGTGTCCGCAGACCCAGCTACAGGTTCGGGCTCTGCGGCTTCCCGCGACCGTTAACCACGTGAGTGCCCAGCCCACCAATCCACACACAGCCCGGGGTTTGAAAAAACAGGAGGGCGCGACGTAGCCCGCGGGGGAGGGACCAGCTACGCGATTTTGGCGCGAACCAGCAGGCTCCGCCCTCGACTCGCGCCGAGCAGGCCTGGGCGGGCTACGGCGCCACGGGCCTATGAGCGAGCCCGGGCGGATGGAGGCCCGACCCGACACCGCCCGGACGGGGCTGGGCTCGGGAGTCCAGCAGGCCTTCTGGGAGGGGCGAAGGGAGCTGGGTTTGCCAAAGCCGAACCGAACTTCGGCTCGGACGGGGCCTCATCGCCACTCCTCCGGCGCCCCGGGGTTTGAAGCGGGGCAGACCGGGAGCGCCTTCGGGTCCCTGCGAGCCAGGACGAGCCGGGGACCGCGTGGCCTTCGTCCACTGCCCCCAGCGGCCACCTCCTGCCCCTGGTCCCTTTGGGGCGGGCCGCTGGGGCTTTGTGGGCGTGGCGGGTGGCAGTCACGTTCCCAGGTCGAGGTCTGAGCTGGGAATGGTGACGTGGGCCTCACGATCTTTCTGAACCGTGCGAGCCAATATGCTTAGGCCGGACAACGAAGTCAGCGAGAGGACGGACACGCGAGTTCTCGAAGCTAGGACGCCAGCTGTGGGGGCCGCCTCTGAGCCTCAGTTTTTCCCCCGGGGTGGCTGCTAGGGGCGGGTGCGGCCACAGCCACAGCAAGGTGAGCTCCCTTAGGCCGGCGGTCCCCTCGGCAGCCCGCCGGAGACTTGTCTGTGGTAAATAGAAACAACGGGGCAGTCGACCCTAGCACAAAACAAGTGCTCACCACGCGACCTCCGTGTTTATTTTTGTTCGCCAGCACGTGTGCACGCGTTGGCCAAACCGATTGGCCGGGCTGGCTGCAAACTTAAATGTAATTTGAGAAAAAAATTCCCCTAGTTATCGGTGAATCTGTGATTTAATTTCGTCCTTTATTGCACACACAAGTTTCTGCCAATTTTTCTGTTGTAAATAAACCCGCAATGAATATTTTTACCTCTCCCTGTTTTTTTTTTTTTTCTTCTTTAGGCTACGTCCGTGGAGTGGGAATGACAAGGTCAAAGGATGTAAACTATTAAACTGCCCTCCAGAAAAACAGTTTACATTCTCACTAGCAGTGGATTAGAGCACACTGTGAATTCTGGACATCAGTGGATATTTAATGTTTGTTAATGTGGTTTTGTTGTTTTGATTCATATTATTGGACAGTTGTCATGGGTATAATTGGCATTTACATTTACTTCTACTGTCTTTCTTATTGTAGTACTTTATATTAACACTTTGTCATATATGTTCTAACATTTTCAAAGGCTAAGTAATTAACTCAAGTTGAATTTTTAATGAAAACACATCTTAGTACTTAACATATCACGAGGAGAATTTCCTGAGATCACACAACTAACTGAAGACACAGTGAAGGATTAACAGCTGGCTTCTCCAAACATTTGCTAGCTGTATAAATGTGTCTTTTTTGTATGTTAATCTAAACTTAATTACAAGCTTCTGGAGGATGTGAGAACTCTATACTAGTAGGAAAGGCATTCTCCAATCCACAGTAGCCAAAGCCCAGGTGTGGTTCTTAGAACCCTCCCTCCAGCACCTACCCTGTGGCCACTCCTGGTGGTGACCAATTTACCTCTTTGATATGGATAGTTGACATTTTCTCGACTTTATGTGAAGTGTAAATAAAAAGAACTTTAGAAAACTACTATTTTTATTGATTTGTAACTAAGTTGTCTGTAAAAATAGTGTGCTTTCTAGGTAAATGGGAACTTTAAAGCCCCTTAGACACCTCTCCCCAACTACATTGTTGCTCTTGAACCCTTTCTATGTAAGAATTCTGTATCCCTGTTGCTAACCATGCAATCTCATGTCCCTCCCTCTTGGCTCTTTTGCAACACCCTGCTCTATTGCCTTAACAGGCTTTTATCTATCTCCAAGTATGTTGTTGATTTATCTCTTTCCAGAAAAATGTGGTTCCTGAGGGTGGGGACCTTCTCTATCTTTTTTATTGCAGTATTCTGTTGTGGCTTAGGTTTTCACTACTTTGTGAGTGATAAAGGACCCCTAACTTAAATATTTGTTGGTTATTTGCTTCCTAAATTAGCGTGTTTGCAGATAATTTTGCCTATTTAAGATTTTGCACAGAGATTACTACTCTATTCAATGCAAGTTGGTAGAAGGTTAGCAAGTATAACACTTTTATCATATTTTTCTCCATGGTTTGCCCCCCCAATAATAAAAATTTAAATGGTACCACAGTCTCCTACCTATCCCTTCAATCCTCAGCCCAATTCCCTTTCCTGGAGGTAAACATTCTTAACAATGTTTGTTTTGTTGTTTGTCAACTCCTACATTGCCACCTGTCTGCCTCCCTGAACTGGGAGATCCTTGTACTTGGCTGGATCAAAAGGGCCTGGGTTTCAGGTGAGAAGGGAAGAGTTCTTGGTGCACAGGTCACAGGGTGCAGAGTTCTTGGCACCCAAGTCCTGACACAGAATGGGAGAGGTAAGTTGGAAACACATATATAAAATGACTGGAGGAAAGAAGGAATTTTTTTTTTTAAGAGAGTCTCACTCTGTTGCCCGGGCTAGAGTGCCATGGCATCAGCCTAGCTCACAGCAACCTCAAACTCCTGGGCTTAAGCGGTCCTTCTGCCTCAGTCTCCCGAGCAGCTGGGACTGCAGGCATGTGCCACCATGCCCAGCTAATTTTTTCTGTATATTTTTAGTTGTCCAGCTAATTTCTATTTTTTTAGTAGAGACGGGGTCTTGCTCTTGCTCAGGCTGATTTTGAACTCCTGAGCTCAAACTATCCTCCCACCTTGGCTCCCAGAGTGCTGGAATTACAGGTGTGAACCACCAGGCCCAGCCAAGAAGGAATTTTTTAAGAGTTAAAACCCAGTGCTGGCCTGGGCATGGAGTCTCACACCTGTAATCCTAGCACTCTGGGAGGCCGAGGCGGAAGGATTGCTTGAGGTCAGGAGTTTGAGACCAGCCTGAACAAGAGTGAGACCCCTGTCTCTAGTAAAAATAGAAAAAATTAGCCGGATGTGGTGGTGTGTGCCTGCAGTCCCAGCTACTCAGGAGGCTGAGGCAGGAGGATCACTTGAGCCCAGAAGTTTGAGGTTGCTGTGAGCTTGGCTGACCCTACAGCACTCTGGCCCTGGCCTGAGTGACAGAGTGGGATAAATAAATGCATGCATGCATGCATGAATGAATAAATAACCAACCAACCCAGTGCTAGAGCCACTTGGTCTGTGAAGCCTTTCCTTGACTTTTTTCCATTCCTTGCTCCAGACATCCATGCTCCAGACTTTCCACCACACCCAACATGAACTAAATAACACTGTTTACTTGTCTTGCTTCCCTCCTACCCAGGGCTAGGACCATGTTTTATTTGTTTTTAGAGCTCCAGCAACTAGCCTTATGCCTTGGCACCTGAGAAAGTGCTCAATAAATGTTTGTAGAATAATTGAATGAAAATCTAGTGATCTTTAAAACAAAAGTGCTAACCAGGCCAGGCATGGTGGCTCACGACTGTAATCCTAGCACTCTGGGAGGCCGAGGCAGGCGGATTGCTTGAGGTCAGGAGTTTGAAACCAGCCTGAGCGAGACCTGTCTCTACAAAAAATAGAAATTAATTGACCAACTGGAAATAGATATAGAAAAAATTAGCCGGGCATGGTGGCGCATGCCTGTAGTCCCAGCTACTAGGGAGCCTGAGGCAGTAGGATCCCTTGAGCCCAAGAGATTGAGGTTGCTGTGAGCTAGGCTGATGCCATGGCACTCACTCTAGCCTCTGCAACAAAATGAGACTCTGTCTCAAAAAAAAGGGTGGGCACGGTGGCTCACGCCTGTAATCCTAGCACTCTGGGAGGCCGAGGCGGCGGATTGCTGGAGGTCAGCCATTCGAAACCAGCCTGAGCAAGAGTGAGACCCTGTCTCTACTATAAATAGAAACAAATTAATTGGCCAACTAATATATATAGAAAAAAATTAGCCGGGCATGGCAGCGCATGCCTGTAGTCCCAGCTACTTGGGAGGCTGAGGCAGGAGGATTGCTTGAGCCCAGGAGTTTGAGGTTGCTGTGAGCTAGGCTGATGCCATGGCACTCACTCTAGCCTGGGCAACAGAGTGAGACTCTGTCTCACAAAAAAACAAAAACAAAAACAAAAAAACATTAAAAAATAAAAGTGCTAACCATCCTTTTCTTGGGGTAGTGCTACTGTCCAATGAATGAGCTGTGAGGGCAATACTACTAACGCCTACACAACATGCCCGCATCAACTAGAGCTTTGCTTTACTTTGGTGCAATTTTTGAAAAAAAAGAAAAACCTCTTTTCCATGAAATAAAACAAAAGTGCTGAGTGAAAAACTCTAGCCCTACCTCCTCCAGCTGAGAACGTGACACAATGTTATGGTTTAACTGCAGCAACATTCTAACTGAAATTTTAAGTGACTTCTGATTTTTAAAATTTCACGCTCCTCTGAATACAGTACATACTGTACTGGAGAGATGGGTTACACCCACCTGCCCCAGAGCATATCTAATTCAAATTTCCAGTTCCTTTCTCCACCCAGTGTTGTTTCTAACTATAATGTTGCTAGGCAACTTTTGCAGAATCCACAAGTTTGTGGTAACCTTGTAATAACTGAGTAAAAAATCTTGCCTCTAGCTCTTGGAAGAACCAACCTGTTTATCCTCCTTAGACTCATGACTTAGCATATAAAGGGCTTTAATACCACTTTTGGCAGCCCATTCACCTTCCTTAGCAACAAAATAAGCAAGATTGTTGCCCTGAAGATTTGTAATTGAGATTCCTAAATCACCCTCTAAAATACTTTTAATATATACAACACATGAATATGTGTGCATATTCTTATAAATATGAATCTTGCACTTTTGGATGAAATCCTTCAGAACTAGGAACTCAGTGATGTAAAGTCTGTAGGAATGTTTCATAAGACCAGTCAGGCTTTACCCAAAGCTGAATCTTTTCTAGTTTATGCTTTTGATTCTGGAGAAATAATCAGTTTCTCTAAACAGCCTACTCTGATAGATTTCCAACTATTAAAAAAGACACATTGATCAAATGTCAGTTTTTCACTTAAATACTAGGCTAAAAAAAAGTTCAGCTCTTTTTCTTCATCTTCCTTATTATCTTTACCCTTCTTGTTCTCTCAGCAAATCTCAACTTCAACCCAGCTCTGTTACCAACTGCCTACTGGCCTCAGGAATCCAAATCTCAGGCTAGAATGTAGTAATTCCTAGACTGCTCCTGTTTGACTTCCCAGATATAGATTAGAGTTCTCTACTTTGTCATGTGCTTTAATACCCTGTGATGCACGTGTTATTTGATCATTTCACCAGCTCACCTGAGAATACAATATTATTAAATTCAATTCCTCCCTAGTTGTTCAATTAATTAAATGTAAGACTAGCACTGTCCCCTGCAAATCGTGTTCAGTGTTATAAGTGTGCTTTTTAATTATAGCAGTGTTATTTGAGAATAATCCACCCTTGTTAATGGCTTTATAGTCAGTAATTACAACATGTGATTCTTGGGACCATTGAGTCAACCAACCAGGATGATCAAATCAGAACAGAGTAGCAATGTAATAAGAACTTGAGAAGTGTAACTGAGGAAAATTGACCAGTTGAGAGCTTGTATTTTAATGAAATAAACATTATTTCTTGTCACACCTAATTAATCTTAAGGACTACTAACATGCAATTTCCATACATCCTTTAAATATTTACTTAAGGTAGATCAGGGGCAAATTGTTTTTGTTTTTTTTTTGTTTTTTTTTTGAGACAGAGTCTCACTTTGTTGCACAGGCTAGAGTGAGTGCCGTGGCGTCAGCCTAGCTCACAGCAACCTCAAACTCCTGGGCTCAAGCAATCCTTCTGCCTCAGCCTCCCGAGTAGCTGGGACTACAGGCATGCGCCACCACGCCCGGCTAATTTTATATATATATATTAGTTGGCCAATTAATTTCTTTCTATTTATAGTAGAGACAGGGTCTTGCTCTTGCCCAGGCTGGTTTCGAACTCCTGACCTCGAGCAATCCGCCCGTCTCGGCCTCCCAGAGTGCTAGGATTACAGGCTTGAGCCACCGCGCCCCGGCCTGTTTGTTTTTTTTTTGAGACAGAGTCTTGCTTTGTCACCCAGGCTAGAGTGAGTGCCGTGGCGTCTGCCTAGCTCACAGCAACCTCAAACTCCTGGGCTCAAGCAGTCCTCCTGCCTCAGCCTCCCGATTGGCTGGGACTACAGGCATGTGCCACCATGCCTGGCTAATTTTTTTTATATATGTATTAGTTGGTCAATTAATTTCTTTCTATTTATAGTAGAGACGGGGTCTCGCTCTTGCTCAGGCTGGTTTCGAACTCCTGACCTCGAGCAATCCACCCGCCTCGACCTCCCAGAGTGCTAGGATTACAGGCGTGAGCCACCACGCCCGGCCTGTTTTTTTTTTTTTTTTTTTTGAGACAGAGTCTCGCTTTGTTGTCCAGGCTAGAGTGAGTGCCATGGCGTCAGCCTAGCCCACAGCAACCTCAAACTCCTGGGCTCAAGCGATCCTTCTGCCTCAGCCTCCCGAGTAGCTGGGACTACAGGCATGCGCCACCATGCCCGGCTAATTTTTTCTATATATATTAGTTGGCCAATTAATTTCTTTCTATTTATAGTAGAGACGGGGTCTCACTCTTGCTCAGGCTGGTTTTGAACTCCTGACCTTGAGCAATCCGCCCGCCTCAGCCTCCCAGAGAGCTAGGATTACAGGCGTGAGCCACCGCGCCTGGCCCGGGGGGCAAATTGTTATATCCTTTATTTTTTATTTTTTTTTGAGACAGAGTCTCTCTTTGTTGCCCAGGCTAGAGTGAGTGCCGTGGCGGCAGCCTAGCTCACAGCAACCTCAAACTCTCTGGGCTCAAGCAATCCTGCTGCCTCAGCCTCCCAAGTAGCTGGGACTACAGGCATGTGCCACCATGCCTGGCTAATTTTTTCTGTATATATTAGTTGGCCAATTAATTTCTTTCTGTTTATAGTAGAGACAGGGTCTCGCTCTTGCTCAGGCTAGTTTTGAACTCCTGATCTCGAGCAATCCACCTGCCTCGGCCTCCCAGGGTGCTAGGATTACAGGCGTGAGCCACCTTGCCTGGCCTGTTATATCCTTTAGATATGAATGTATCACTTACATGGATTCTATACAAAAAGTTTAAAGATTAAAGATTCTCATTCAGTTTTTGCTTGGCGTCTTCAGCTAGGAGAGACCATGCTAGGGTACTTAAAAATGGTCTGTGCATATACAAACCCTTGTCTGTAACCAGCCTTATTAGTGAAAGGAGCCCTCATGCCTATTCCCAGTTATCTCAGCAGCTCTCAGCCTTACATAGGCCCCCTAATTTTAGAGAACTTGATAGTCCACTACAATCAGGCAACTATACTAACTGCAGGACTTTTCCTGAGAGAAAATACTGACCACTGACCACCTCATTCCTAGATAAGAGAGTTCTCAGCCAATATATTTTAAAACTATAGCTTTCTGCAGTTAGCCAAAACATGCTTCCTATTTGCTGTTTTATAACTTCTTTGTATTGGAATGGAATTGAGTAGCCCCTTTTTCTCCAGTATTCTTTTTTTTTTCCTTTATGGAGGCACAAAGGGCTGCTTTTCTCTATATTTTTAATGAGTTTAATAACTGAAAAGGTCACTTTACAGAAATGTCATAAACAGCAGGAATCATGAGTGCCCAACAGAATGCAGGCACACATTAAATATTTGTGTAATTAATTGCCTCTACTTTTAGGTTAGTGACATACCCAGGAAATGACCTGGATGACCATGGGGACTGCAAGTTGTTTGCTGGCCACATTGTGATTATTTAAACCAGCTTTGTTCAGATTACTGCAGCACAAAAGATGTGATGACTCTTCTCCAGTGAGTCAAGGGGCCCTGTCTCATTAGGGGAGGGAAAGGAGGTAAGACAGACATCTCATGCTGGTCTTTTGTTAGCAACAGGAATGTGTTTGGATACTGCTATATTTTGATGACTCAGTGGTGAGTCAACTTTAAAGTTCTGTAAAAGGCCTTGTTTAGCTCAGACAAGACTGAAAGGTGAGCTCATCCAGTGGCTGGTTGGGTAGAGAGCACCCAGTTGTGTGTGACATGATCTGCTGACTAGGAGTGTAAACGTGTGCACAGACAAAATGATACTGGTGAGGATGAATTATTCCTAAATGCAGAAATCAACTCTACTTGGCAGTAATCTATTGAGTGTTCACTGTGTTCAAGCACTATCCTTATCCTGCCATCTACATGTTACATTATTGCGGATCAGAATTTGCGAAATGTCCTAAGTGCTACAAAGAACTGGGTGCTTTTGTAGGAGCTAGGAGAAGGGAGAACATTTCAGTGCCAGCTATATGATAGGCACTGAGTCAGATGATTTACGTACTTATTTAATGTTTAAAATAAAATTTACATTTTACAGGTGAAGAAAATGAAACCCGGAGAGGTTAAAAAAATGCCTGCATTACACAATCACAGAGCTCATATTACTGAGACTATATTTCTGAGACTGTATTACTGCTATCTTAAAGCCTGGTTCTCCCTACCCCAGCAAGAATGGGTTAAGGTGAAGGGTGAAAATTAATTAACTTGATGAAGACAGGGTCACTGGACCCAGCTGGCGGGCCAGGCTAGTTAGGCAGGGTGATGCCTGGAGCCCTCCTTCCACACAGCAGGGTACACAACTTGATGGTGTGAATGTGGGGAATGGGATCCAGAGAGAATCAGACTTGTACCTTTTTTGTTTCATCATAAAACACAATTTTTTTTTTTTTTTTTTGAGACAGAGTCTTGTTCTGTTGCCTGGGTTACAGTGCAGTGGTGTCAGCTTAGCTCACAGCAACCTCAAACTCCTGGGCTTAAGCAATCCTCCTGCCTCAACCTCCCACACAATTGGGACTACAGATGTGCGTCACCACACCTAGCTAACTTTTTCTATTTTTAGTTGTCTGGCTAGTTTCTTGTTATTTTTTTTTAGTAGAGATGGGGTCTCACTCTTGCTCAGGCTGGTCTCAAACTCCTGAGCTCAAGTGATTCTCTCGCCTCAGCCTCCCAGAATGCTAGGATTATAGGCATGAGCCACCACCCCCAGCCCACAAATGTATTCTAAGCTCTAAAATGAAGAGGAAAGATTATAAAGATTGTTTTTATCACAAAACAGGGCAAGGGATTAAGAAGTATTAGTAGTAGAGGGTTGGAGGAAAGTGCTATTTTAAGCAGTGAGATCAAGGAATGCTTTTCTGAGAAGGTAGCATTTGAGCAGGAACCTAAATGAAATAAGGAAATCAGCAAATGGAGATCTGGGGGAAGTTTATAATATCAAAAGTTGGAGGCCCCCCAAAGTCCATTAAATACTAACTGCAGCTTGCAAAATAATGAGCCAGAGCTATATGGACAAAATGAAAAGATGTCTATATTATAATGAAAAGAAGTTGCAAAACTGTATAATGATTCCATTAAAAAAAGAGAGAAAATTAACCTAAAGCAAACATTTACCATAAGGAAAACATCTGAAGAAATACACAAGATTATCAAAAAATCCAACTTCTAAGGGGTGTTGTGTAGATTGAATGAGAGAACAATAGGTGAAAGTGCCTAAATGCCTCCTAAAGAGAGAGCCAGGAGGAAGGCCTTGTCATTACCATGTTTCCCTGAAAATAAGACCTACCCATAAAATAAGCCCTAGCAGGATTTCTAAGCATTTGTGCAATATAAGCCCTACTCCGAAAATAAGACCTATTTTAGTGATGGGCGTAGCTATGCAGTGTATCTGCACAACCCATGCATTTCATCATGGACCAGTAAAGAAGACAAGCAGCCCTTCTCATCTGCCCCATGAGAGCTCTATTGCTCCACATGAAAGATTGGGGCCAACGATTCTATAGGAAATAGAGTCGCAAGAAATTCAGGATGGAATTCAAGGTTTGGAGAGTTATGATGATGTTCCAGAAGAAGACGACTTAACTATATTTGAATTAATGTAGATTGTTGTACCGTACTTAAAAAAAATAACACACTCCCTGAAAATAAGCCCTAGGGTGTCTTCTTGAGGAAAAATAAATATAAGACCCTGTATTATTTTGGGGGAAACACGGTATCTCTAAAACAGAGAGTGTAGACAGAATTGTGACATAAATCCTGAAGATCCCACACCCTTGGCTTTTCTGACATACTTGGAGCTCTCCTGTCTTTCAATCACTTATGCCTGAGACCTTCCCTTTCCTCACTCACCCACAACCCTTTTTCCTTCCTCTAGCTTTGCTTTTGGGAGAGGAGCTTGTGCTTCTGTCTTTTAATCTGATTATTTCATCTGGACTGGCCTTCCCACCAGTCTCAGACAAGCAGCTTTGTGTTCTGGCTGCAGTCTGTGGAGAGGTGCAGATAAGAAAGAGGGCTTCCTGGTTCTCTCTGATTCATACATTATAGCGTCACTTCTAAGTGCTGTGTAAAAGGCTCTGTCACTGGTTCCCAGCTTTGGAACATTAGGATTGCTCACAGACACCCCCCCACACACACACCCCCTGTTGACTGGATTACCTGCCTTCCATTTAAGGTTTATGAAGTAGCCCATCCCCACTCTCACCTTTCATTACTAAGCTTTGCTGACTTTCAGGGCCCTGTGTGTCAGTATGCTTGTCAATCAATTGTTAGAAACAACACAGGAACACAGAAAAATGGCCAGTATAAAGTAAATACATATAAAATATAGAAAGAATATTCTGTGCTCTTATATTGTTTCTAACAACTATTCATTTGATTATTTTGGATTTCTGGGTAGACAATCATATAATAATGCTTCCCATTTTTAGTATTTTGACTTCTTTTTTTTTTTTTTTTTTTGAGACAGAATCTCGCTCCATTGCCCAGGCTAGGGTGCCATGGCGTCAGCCTAGCTCACAGCAACCTCAAATTCCTGGACTTAAGCAATCCTACTGCCTCAGCCTCCCGAGAAGCTGAGATTATAGGCATGCGCCACCATGCCTGGCTTATTTTTTCTATATGTATTTTTTTAGTTGTCCAGCTAATTTCTTTCTATTTTTTTTTAGTAGAGAAGGGGTCTTTCTCTTGCTCAGGCTGGTCTCAAACTCCTAAGCTCAAGGATCCACACTCCTTGGCCTCCCAGAGTGCTAGGATTACAGACGTGAGCCACTGTGCCCAGCCTTGACCCTTTTTTTGAATTAGAGTCTCACTCTGTTGCCTGGGCTAGAGAGCCATGGTGTCAGCCTAGCTCACAACAACTTAAAACTCCTGTGTATGACATTTGTACATCAATTACGGGTATGATTCCCAAAACAATTACAATAGTAACATGAAAGATCACTGATCACAGATCACCATAACAGACATAATAACAAAATAATTTGAAATGTTTTGAGAATTACTAAAATGTGACATGGAAACACAAAGTGAGCACATGCTGTTGGAAAACTGATGCTGATAGACTTGCTAGATGCAGGGTTGTCACAAACCTTCAATTTGTAAAAAAAAAAAAAAAAAAGTAATATCTGTGAAGCACAATGAAATGAGGTATGCCTGTATTTTTTTTCCAGGTGTTTTACATCTACATTTATAAATGAGACTGGTACATAGTTTTCCTGTTGTACAATGTAAAATGTTGGCTTATGAAGAAACACTGGAATGTTTACTTCTTTATCATTTGGAATAGCTTTAATAGTATGAAATGATTAATGCCCTGAAAGTTTGAAAGAAGTTGCTCATTACTCTATCTAGTTTCAGCTTTTTTTTTTTTTTTTTTTTTTTTTGAGACAGAGTCTCACTTTGTTGCCCAGGCTAGAGTGAGTGCCGTGGCGTCAGCCTAGCTCAGAGCAACCTCAATCTCCTGGGCTCAAGCAATCCTACTGCATCAGCCTCCCGAGTAGCTGGGATTACAGGCATGTGCCACCATGCCCGGCTAATTTTTTCTCTATATATATATTAGTTGGCCAATTAATTTCTTTCTATTTATAGTAGAGACTAGGTCTCGCTCTTGCTCAGGCTGGTCTCAAACTCCTGAGCTCAAATGATCCTCCCATCTCGGCCTCCCAGAGTGCTAGGATTACAGGCGTGAGCCACCGCGCCCGGCCTGAGGATAGCTTTTGACAGTTTCCATCTAAATTATTTATGTTCAGATTTTTTACTTTTTGAGTCCCTGTTGGTAATTTACATTTCCTTGAATGTTATCTATTTCATTTGGATTTTAAATTGTATTACCACAGGGTTGGGCAAAGTATTCCCTTGTAATTCTCATCATTTCCTCTGTATGGATGGTTATAAATCCTTTCTCATTCCTGATTTGTACCTTTATATTCTTTATTTCTTTTTTGTTTGTTTTGTTAGCTAGTGTTCTATCAGTTTTGTTGCTTGCTTCTTCCCACCCAAAAGAACCAGATCTTAGATTTATTCACCAATTATATTCTTTTTCTGATTTTGAACTAATTCAATTTGCCTTTATCCTTAATTTTTTCCTTTTGCTTTCTTTAGATTTTGCTTTCTTGTGACTGTTTTCCCCTTTTAATTTCTTGCATTTCTGCTTTGTTAATGAACTTTTATTATTTTTTTTCTCACTCAGTAATAAAATTGTTTAAGGCTGTGCATTTTCTTGTGAATACTACTATGGCTATATTCCATAAGTAGCATTTCATTATTTATTTTTTAAGTAGTCTATAATTCAGGTTTTTAAACTTTGTATGGAAGTATAATACACATAGATAAAAGCAAACATATCAAAACAGATACAGTTTGGTGTAGATTTAATATCCAGATTAAGAAACAGAACATTACCAACACCCAGTGCTGACTATATAATTTGCAGGGCCCAGTGCAAAATGAAAATGCTCAGCCTTTTGTTCAGGTTTTCTTAAGAACTTTAGCATGGTGACAGCAGAGCATTAACCAAGAGGTGAGTCTGAGTGCAGGGCTAGTGTACATGCCACAAAGCTGGCCCTGCCAGCTCTCCCTTGTGCTTTCCTCTAATCCCTAACTCTGCCTCCCTACCAAGTGTAACCACCACCCAGCTGCAAATAGCACAGCATTATATCCTTTGCTCAGCATTATATCCATGAGGATTTTTCATACTTTTTGAGACAAGGTCTTGCTCTGTCACCCAGGCTAGAGTGTAGTGGCCTCATCACAGCTCACTGCAACTTCAAAATCCTGAGATCAAGTGATCCTCCTGCCTCAGCCTCCCGAGTAGCTGGGACTACAGGCACATACCACCATGCCCAGCTAATTTTTCTATTTTTAGTAGAGATGAGGTCTCACTCTTGCTCAGGCTGGTCTCTAACTCCTGGCCTCACGCAATCTGCTTCATCCTTCATCCCAAAGTGCTAGTATTACAGGGTGAGCCACCATACCTGACCTCATTCATACTTTTACATGTAGCTGAAGATCATACATTCTTATTGCTATATAGATTAACAGTCTGTAATTCAGATTTGGTTTGTCACTGATTAAAGAGTTGTTTAGGAGGACTTTAAAATATTTCCAGGTATTTGAATTCATTAGGCTAAGGATTAACTTCCTAGTTTCAGAGGTGGGGCTAGAAGCAGATTCATTTTCCCTGAATGAGTGGGTCCTTACTCATAGAATACATAGTATGGGTAAGAAACGCCAACCAAGCTTTATTCTCTCCTCATGTTCTTCTGATACTCAATGAAAAAGAAAGAGGAAGAAACTCTACAATTAGGGTAGTTAAGGGTAACAGGGATTTTGAAAAAACATCTCCAGGCAAAGTGTAATAGCACGTACTGACTGTAGACCTAGGGCCTGCAGTTGTTTTGTCAGCCCATGAGTTCCCGAGGAAACTAGGAAGAAACTGGGTCTTTCTTTTTCTGCTCAGAGCAGCCTCCTTGGTAGTGTATGCAGCCTGTTGCTTGTATGGGTTGCTCTAAGGAACCTTGGAGACAGTCCCTTCCGATATATGTTCATGTGTCAGACCTTGTGATGTCCCCAATCTAGGCTCCAGACAGGTATTTAAGGTGCCTTTGGAAAGCCCCAGGGCACCATGGGCAGGGTTCACATTGGCCAAGTCATTGTATCTGTCTGCACCAAACTGCAGAACAAGGAGCATGTGATTGAGGCCCTACATAGGGCCAAGTTCAAATTCCCTGGCCACCAGAAGATCCACATCTCAAAGAAGTGAGGCTTTACCAAGTCTAATGTGGATGAATTTGAAGACATGGTGGCTGAGAATCGGCTCATCTCAGATGGCTGTGGGGTCAAGTACATCCCCAATCATGGCCCGATGGACAAGTGGCAGGCCCCGCACTCATGAGGGCTTCCACTGTGCTCTCCCTCATTTGCACCCACCAATAAATCCTACTTCATGTCCAAAAAAGAAAAATGTTTTTTTTTGTAGAGATGAAGGTCTCACTATGTTGCCCAGGCTGGTCTCAAACTCCTGGCCTCAAACAATCCTCCTGCCTTAGCCTCCCAAAGTGCTAGGATTACAGGTGTGAGCCACTGTGCCTGGCCCAGCCTTATATTTAAGACCTACAGCTCAAATTTGATGACTAAAGATAGAAAGATTTTTACAAAGTATTATTTACTTGAGGTGGAGGGCTTATCATTGACATTCTTTCTTTAAAACAAATAATAGTTTTATTTATTTAAAAATATATAATAAAAAACTCATAAGGCAAAATCCAAAAGACATAAAAATGTATACAGTGAAAAGTAAATCTCCCTCTCACCCCTAGCTTCCAACCTATTCCCCAGAGGATCCAACATTATGGATTTCTTGTATATCCTTTCAGAAATAACCTATGCAAATATATGTAATCTTTTAAATGTTTTTATAAGCAATTATAGTATATTATGGACACTGCTCTGTTCTTTTCTTTTTCAATTAATATTTATTGGAGATTGTTTCATATTAATGCATATAGAACTGCTTCATTCTTTTTTTTTTTATTTGTTTTTGAGACAGAGTCTCACTTTGTTGCCCAGGCTAGAGTGAGTGCCATGGCGTCAGCCTTGCTCACAGCAACCTCAAACTCCTGGGCTCAAGCGATCCTCCTGCCTCAGCCTCCCAAGTAGCTGGGACTACAGGCATGAGCCACCATGCCCAGCTAATTTTTTTTCTATATATATTAGTTGGCCAATTAATTTCTATTTATAGTAAAGCCAGGGTCTCGCTCTTGCTCAGGCTGCTTTCAAACTCCGGACCTTGAGCAATCCGCCTGCCTCAGCCTCCCAGAGTGCTAGGATTACAGACGTGAGCCACCGCGCCTGGCCTGCTTCATTCTTTTTAAACCCTGCATAGCACTCCATTGTCTGGATGAATCATACTTCGTAAAAAAGATTTCCATTTCTTTTTTTTTTTAACAGCTTTATTGAAGTCAATTTGTATGCCACAAAATTCACCGGTAGAGCAGGGCATGATGAAATCCTTCAGCATTAGAGAAAAGACTGTCCTGGTCAAGGCACAGCTGACTCATTTGTTCCAGAAGGAAGTGGACTATAGGTTGCTCCCTGAACCTATATCACTCCTGCTGCTGCTGGTTGACCCCAGGGCCCACTATTGTGTCTTTCATTCGTTAACCAGTTCCTTTATTATTATTTTTTAATAAATATATAGTTTATTAAGACAAAAATTCAGTGACAGTGTGGCATGAAGTTTACCTTTAAACAAAATTTTCACAGAAATCTAACAGATGCCTAAAAAGATTTTACAGTGTAGCTCTAGTTGCAAATCTAGATAATGTCAAAAACTGATGGATCTTGTGATTCAAGACAGAGCATTTCATGTGTCATGTAATTCTTAGGACTTTTTTTTTTTTTTTTTTTAGAGACAGGGGTCTCACTCTTGCTGAGGCTGGTCTCGAACTCCTGACCTCAAGAGACCCTCCTGCCCCGGCCTCCTAGGGTGCTAGGATTATAGGTGTGAGCCACCATGCCCAGCCTAGAACTTTTTAAAAAATGTTTTTGTTTGTTGTGTTTTACAGTGAACCATTGCCCCAGTATGAAAGTTTAATCTTCTCCTGAGATCTGGGCTTTTGAAATCATTCAACTCTTGAATTGATTCAATAAAACTTGCGCTGTCAGTGACTGAACCCTGCCACCAATGGTTTTTAGAGTTCAAAGTTCAAAAACTGAACAAAACAGGCCGGCACCGTGGCTCACGCCTGTAATCCTAGCACTCTGGGAGACCGAGGCCTGAAAGATTGCTTGAGCCCAGGAGTTTGAAGTTGCTGTGAGCTAGGCTGACGCCACAGCACTCTGGCACTCTAGCCAGGGCAACAGAGTGAGACTCTGTCTCAAAGAGAACACAATAAAATAGGGAGGCTCCCCAAGAGTTCTCCTCCCTAAGAGTATGGGCCCTTTTCTTCCCTCCTCTCCCATCTCTTGTACCAGCCTCCTCCCCAACACCTCAGCCAGTGGCTTGGGAGAACAAGCTGATATTAATGTTTATAACTTCATAACTGGAAGAGAAAGGGTCATCTTATTTAATTTCAGAAATTAGCACCCCTAGGACAGAATGACCTGCCTATGTATACTCTCAATAAAAGGCTTTTCCTCCTCAGTCAGTTTCCATCTCCAAAATGGCAGGTTTGGTGACTTATGAGCTGGCTTAATACTTTGTGGGGAACAGCGTTAAGCTCAGGCAGGGAACGCCTTGGCTTATAGGTTTCAGGCATTCACAGCTTTTAAACAGTCTCTCACAGTCCTCATTTATGGTGCCAATGACATTTTTTGAAAAGGTAAAATATTATGGACATAGAAGCAACTTCATTAGTTGTCTGTTCTTTCCATCATTTCACCATTTTCTCAATTGGGCCCCAAATTTTTAGCCAAAACGATCCTACTCATCTCCCTTCTTTCCTTCCCCATCCCTCCCACCCATAAATAATATACCAGTAATAGCCAAAAACCACACACATGCTATGCTGTAAAAATGCAGGGTTAACACTACTGGGAAGAAGGCTGTGGATTGTGGAGATGCTCTTTGAAGATCTACAGTATCTTTTTGCTTTCCCCCACACCCAGCTCTGCAAATTTTGTCCTTCCTAGAAGGCCTTTTGCTTTTCTCAGCAAAGCGCAGAATGGGTGAAACACTTATTCCCCCTTCCCTCCACTTGGTAGGGTGTTCAAACTATACCACCTGAAAGGCTTCAAAGCATTCTGCTGCCAGGCACAGAAACTGTATTGGCTCTTCAAAGGACATCTTCTCAAGCTACCTCTATGGTGTTTCCCCTTTTTTTTTTTTTTTTGAGACAGAGTCTCGCTTTGTTGCCCAGGCTAGAGTGAGTGCCGTGGCGTCAGCCTAGCTCACAGCAACCTCAAACTCCTGGGCTCAAGGGATCTTCCTGCCTCAGCCTCCCGAGTAGCTGGGACTACAGGCATGCGCCACCATGCTCGGCTAATTTTTATATATATATATATATATATATATATATATATATATTTTTTTTTTTTTTTTTTTTTTAGTTGTCCAGCTAACTTCTTTCTATTTTTTTTAATAGAGACGGGGTTCTCGCTCTTGCTCAGGCTGGTTTCAAACTCCTGACCTCGAGCAATCCGCCCGCCTCAGCCTCCCAGAGTGCTAGGATTACAGGCGTAAGCCACTGTGCCCGGACTCTTTTTTATGTATATATATTTTTTTAGTTGTCCAGCTAATTTCTTTCTATTTTTTTTTTTTTTGAGACAGAGTCTCGCTTTGTTGCCCAGGCTAGAGTGAGTGCTGTGGCATCAGCCTAGCTCACAGCAACCTCAAACTCCTGGGCTCGAGCAATCCTCCTGCCTCAGCCTCCCAAGTAGCTGGGACTACAGGCATGCGCCACCATGCCCAGCTAATTTTTTTCTATATCTATTAGTTGGCCAATTAATTTCTTTCTATTAATAGTAGAGATGGGGGTCTCGCTCTTGCTCAGGCTGGTTTCGAACTCCTGACCTCGAGCAATCTGCCCGCCTCAGCCTCCCAGAGTGCTAGGATTACAGGCGTGAGCCACCGTGCCTGGCCTCTTTCTATTTTTTTAGTAGAGACAGGGTCTCGCTCTTGCTCAGGCTGGTTTGAACTCCTGAGCTCAAACAATCCTCCTACCTCGGCCTCCCAGAGTGCTACATACATGAGCTATTAGCCCGGCCGTGTTTCCCCTCTTGAAATCCACAGTCAGTTGTGACAGGGACTGGTACTCAGAAGAGTTAATTCTTGTCATCATTTTTGTCATCATCCTTCAAGGGGTAACAGTGCTACATCAGCCTTTCCTCATAGAAGGATATGACAACCTATGGGCACTTGACAGTGGCTTGCTTGGCAGGGACCAGGTCAGCCTCATCAGAGTTTTCCATTTCATCAGGGACATGAGCTCCCCACCAGCGTCTACAGCTCCAATAATCCGCTCCGGCTCCCAACCCAGAGCAAAGCCTCCTGGCTTTTCTGACGCTTCTTTCTTCCTCTGTGGTTTGCTCTCCTCTCCCTTATCTTCAGAATCAGGATCAGCTTTGCTGGCCTCCCTGTGATTCATCTGTCTCACGTGCTGTTTTCTGTGCAGAAACTCAGCAATGAGGTCGGGAAATGCAGGTTCTCTTCTGGCTCTCAGGTGTTGTCCTCATCCAAGAAACTCTCCCACTTTATTTTTTTTATTTTTATTTTTTTCTTTTTTTTTTTAGACTGAATGGGTCTGTGGAAACTCTCCCACTTTAGAAGGTTCTCCACTTTGCCCTTTACTCCTCCACGGTGGAGAACGTTTTCCCCCCACATACTCCTCTTCCTCCTCTTCTACCATCTCCTCCACTCTCTGCGTGTTTTGTTTTTTCCCCATAGTGCCCGCTGTCTTTCTGGTATAAAGAATGACGCTGCTCAGAGCAGCACCCCAAAACCCAAGAAGAATTGGTGGTGTGCTACTGGGGTGTCATGTCGGGCCAGCAGAGGGAGTGGTGCCCAGGGACACAACAAGCTGGGTGACTGTGGTGGAGGCCCTCACTGAAGTGACCCAGCCAGTGGCCCTACCCCAGTTCCTTTATTTTTGGCTTTGAAATACCCACAAGTTTCCACCAATAGTGAAGCCCACTTTTGCTGAAAAAGTGGTCCATTTTTCCGTTGCTCCTGCTTTTCTGGTTAAAAGGACATGAAGGGGCCAGGCATGGTGGCTCATGCCTATAAATCCTAGCACTCTGAGAGGACAAGACAGGAGGATCATTTGAGGCCAGGAGTTCAGGACCAGCCTAAGCAAGAGTGAGACCCCATCTCTACAAAAAATAGAAAAATTAGCTGGGCGTGGCACCTGTAGTCCCAGCTACTTAGGAGGCTGAGGCAGGAGGATCACCTGAGCCCAGAAGCTTGAGGTTGCTGTGAGCTAGGTTGATGTCACTGCACTCTAGCCCAGAGACAGAGCAAGACCCTTTCTCAAAACAAACAAACAGAAAGGACATGAAGCCATATCAGGGTGTTGGAAAAGCCCAAAGGCAGTAGCCAAACCTGCCTGATCAGTTTTATTTGAGTCAAATATATGGTGAGTGTGGGAGCTGCTCCCAAACAGGACCTACTTCTCTACCATGGCCCTCAACAGCATTAAAGCCTTGTCGCTGGCTTGGGGTAAAGGTTTCCAATCTAAAAAGATAAGCCAACCCCCTTGCCCAGGGCAGCAGAGATTATACCTCTTTGCTTTTCCCTTAGATATTGCAGAATTTGAAGGGTGCTGGGCCTGAGGCTGCAACCTAGATTACAGCTGTTTTGCACAATCCTTCCTTAGGCTCTGGGGCTTTGGGGGCAGATTAGTGAAGGTGTTTAGGTTTATGGAAAACTTTTGGATGCTGCCTCCTGTGCATCCCAGGGAAACCCTTACAGGGGTGAGGCAAACTAGGAAGAAATTTAGGACTGACCTCAGAGCTGGAATCTTATTTCTTTTCATCTGAATGCAGATAAGTGAGCAGAAACACCTTTTGCCAGACAATTTTCATTTTAACTATTCATGCAATTATCCTGAATTTTGAGTATTCTTCACTCTCAGCATGACTTTCTGTCCTTCAATTTTAGCCATGCTCTGGAAGCAAAATGAAACTACTGCATGGAGCATTGAGGAGTCTCTCTGTACATCTCAAGCCAGATAAGTTTAGAGTTGGAGCGAACAGCTAGAGGAGACCTGCTACTCTGTGAGGCCTCCAGGAGTTACAGGGAAGTTTAAATTCCCAGTTGTCCTAAGGGAGCCCATAGTGTAACAGAAGAAACAGATAATATATTCCCCAAACACACATCACACATCTGCAGCAAAAAGAGAAGTGCTAATAGAAGCACATTTCTCAGCAGGGCAGGTGACATAATCTGTGAGGCTCAGTACAAAATGAAAATGCTGGGCCTGGTGGTCAGAAATCAGGAAAGGGGTGCTTTTAAAGGTGTGCATGAAGTCAGATGCAAAAAGACAAATATTATATAATATGAGGTACCTAGAATAGTCAAATTCATAGAGACAGAAAATAGAATGGTGGTTGCCAGGGGTTAGGGTTAGGGGGAACACAGTTATTGTTTAATGGGCATAGAGTTTCCGTTTGGGATGATGAAAAAGTGCTGGGGATGAATTGGTGATGGTTGCACAACAACGTGAATATATAGTCATCCTTGGTATCTGTGGGGGACTGGGTCCAGGACTCCCTGAGGATACCAAAATCCATGGATGCTCAAGTCTCTGATATAAAATGGTGTAGTATTTGCATATAACCTATGCACATCCTCCTGTGTACTTTAAGTGATCTCTAGATTACTTATAATACCCAGTACAATGCCCACATGTCACTTCATTCTCATGGATTCAATGTAGTACTTGGTGCACCAAAAATTCAAGTTTTCTTTTTAGAACTTTGTGGAATTTTTTTCCTGAATATTTTCCATTCGTGTTTGGTTGAATCCACAGATGTGGAGCCCATGGATACAGAGGGCTGCACTTAATGCCACTGAATTGTACACTCAAAAATGGTTAAAATGGTAAATTTATGTTATGTATATTTTACTATACACACACAAAAAAGGGAGACATAAGTTTTTTCCTTTTTTTACAGTCTCTCCCATGACTTGTCATGGTGCCTATTATTTGACATTCAATGTTCTAAATAAAGAAAAATTAAATATCTAAAATTTTAGCATGAATTTTGTCCTTCATTTTTATATCACATGCAATGCCAATTTTATTTATTTTTATATTTATTCATTTATTTTGAGATAGGGTTTCACTCTGTCACCTAGGCTTGTATGCAGTGACATGATTATAGCTCACTGCAGCCTTGAACTCTTGGGCTCACGCAATTCTCCCAAACCTTCCAAGTAGCTAGGACTGTGTTTGTGGCACCACATTTGGCTAATTTTTAAAAACATATTTTTTGCAGAGATGAATCTCACTATGTTGCCCAGGCTGGTCTTGAACCCCTAGTCTCAAGTGATCCTCCTGCCTCGGCCTCCCAAAGTGCTGGGATTACAGGCATTAGCCACCATGCCAGGCAGCAATTCCAATTTTAAATGCAAATATCAGAGTATTTAACTCATTTTTGGAATCACTGAAATTACACAATTTGTATTTTGTGGCTTATCCCAGGAGAGTCTCAGGCTGGCTAGCAGAGAGAAATACAAACCAGACTCTGTAAAGTTGGAGGGAGGAAGAAGGAATTCCTTCAGGTGCAGAGCCAGTTGAGAGTCCTCCAGGGCATAGGACCTGTCAGCTGCCAGCTTCCCCTTCCTGCTGGGTGTCTCCCCTTTCCACAGCCCTGCTACCCCAGCCCACAGCAAATGGGGTTGGGGTAGCAGTTTAAAGACCAAGTGTCTTTAAACTCAGAGCTGTGACACTCTTGGTAAAGGGATGGGCAGGAGGCTCACCCTTGTCAAGGCTCAGCTAAGGCTGGCCACCCACCAGGAGCATTGCGGTGCTGCCAGCCTCGGGTGGGGATGGCCACCACCATGCCCTACTCCAGAGGGTGCATGCACTGGACACTGACCCTGCCTGCATTGGCACCAGGCCCCTGCCAAGGGCAGAGGGTGGCATCAGTTGCAGGGTGAGGGCAAGAAGGGGGAGGCCAGGGGGGAGAGTGGTGGTGAGAGAGCCCTTCCAGGGAGGCAGCAGGGGTGGGACTTTGTGTAAGCCCAGGCTCCAAGTTCCAGCCCCTGCTACATCGTGGCATGGGCCTTCGCTTACAAAACACACATTTAAAGATAGACTTATTATGAATTTCAGGACTGCAACCACAGAGCAATAAACCTCAAGTGCAGGGCCCTTCTGAGTATAGGGTCTTGCTCAAACTGTACTGGTTTCACGCCCATGAAGCCAGCCTGTTCCTCAGGCAAAAGAGGGAACTTGGCTGGAGAATTATTTGAAAGATCCCCTATCCCGAAAGGAAAGCTAAGCAGAGAAATTGCTTATCGTGGAGGAAGCTGAGGCAGCCTTTTTCTACTCGCACATGCTCCCTTTCCCTCCTTGGTACTAGACTTCAACTCTGCCCCTTTCCTTGTCACTTCCCACTGCCTGCTCACTGTTGGGGTCTGATAGTTAACTGGTCTGCAATCTTATCTGAGCCAGGAGATACTAGACCATAAATTCCTTGGGCTGATAAATGGAATGCAGTCAACTTCAGCCCTCCTCGCTGCTTGGAAACTGTCCACAGTTAGTTTGTCCCTGAAAGCCTGGGAGTGGGTGTGGGGGAAGGAAAGATCGGGCCCTCTGGGCAGCTGCCACCTGTGAGGGATAAGGGAAGCCAAGTCCCTCCTTACTCTAGTCTAGTTCCTAAGTTCTCACCAGGAGTGCAGACTGTAGGTAATGCACTTTGTAGTGGCCTCAAGTTGTGTCGGGTAGAGCAGAGTGATCCAATGCAATGTCTGGATCATATTGCACAGGTTTGTACTCCAACTGGCTCCATTTGCTAGAATGTACTCTACTTTCATCATGTGCCTTTTTGGGATTTTTCAACTTTGGAGGACTCCCTTCCGTATCCTGCCCTGTGATAAGACCCACAGCATCTTCACTAGCAACTGGCGGCGCCTCAGCTAGAGTCTTCCCTTGGGGGAAATAGATCACCTTGCCAGGCTCATGTGGTCCCACTCCCAGGAAGGCAGGACAGGGACAACCAGCAGTGCCCCATGCCCTTTTCTCTGGGTGCCAGTAGGAAGGCATTTTCAGGCACACCACAACAGTCCATCTCAGCACTGCCCAATCCAACTGCCAGAGGGGCTGGGACTAAGGGGAAATGCCCTGGAACCTGAGCAAAGTCTGCTGCAAGGGGCAGAGGGAGGCTGTCAGCTTGGATTTTGGTCCTTGGAAGCAGAGCATCTTGGCTGGGCCCAGTGGGGAGAAGCTTCCTGTCAGCAGCCAGGACTGGCACCAGGAGGCTGGGATCACCCTGTGGTTTCCACGATTCTGATCTTCATCCCACCCTTCCCAACCCTTCCTGAGCCACAGCAGGCCTCAGGTGGGAGTTGTGTGTGTGTCTAAATGTCTCTGTGAATGTAGACTGGAGCTGTGCGTGACTAGCTTTTTATAGTGTGTGTGTGTAGTTCTGAAGGAAAAACCACCAATCCCTTGCCCAACCCTGAAGGGTTTACCATTTCAAATGGTTCAGTCATGACCCTTTTTAGCAAGAGTTCAAAGAACCTGGCCAAAGATAACATATTAAATAAAACAGCACAACATTCCCCCCTTTCTACTGTAAAGCTTGAAATGAAAAACAGCCACATTTTAGCTCTCTGGTAGACAAAGCTCAGTGAATGACAGTACAAGAGAGGTTGCTGAGGAATAGCCCTTCATCTTTTTTTTTTATCTCAGTGGATGGTATGCTGAATTTTCAACATTAGAAAATGGTTTTTCAACTACTTAGGTTATTAGGCAATCAGAAATTACCACAGTTCATCTTGATAATCTCTGCCACAAATTATCATTTGAGGAGGTAACTGTGGTATGGTCAAAAAACACATTGGATTTGGAGTGAGAAAGTCTGGGTTCTCAAAGTGTTTGCCCTGCCTTTCCATAGGTCTGGGTAAGATAATTGGCCTCTTTGGAACCTCAGTTTCCTCACGTACAAAAGAGGGGTAGTAAATCCCACACATCTCACAAAATTGTTGTGAATATATGAAAATATATGGAAAAATACTTATTCTGTGCTTGATATATAACATATTCTCAGGCTGGGCGCGGTGGCTCACACCTATAATACTAGCACTCTGGGAGGCCAAGGTGGGAGGATTGCTTGAGCTCCAGAGTTCAAGACCAGCCTGAGGGAGAGCAAGACCTCGTCTCTACTAAAAATAGAAAAAGTTAGCTGGGCGAGGTGGCATGCACCTGTAGTTCCAGCTACTCAGGATGCTCAGGCAGGAGGAGTACATGAGCCCCAAAGTTGGAGGTTGCAGTGACCCCACTGCACTCCAGCTGAGGCAACAGAGTGAGACTTTATCTCCAAAAACAAAACAAAACAACCCCAACATACTCTCAATACATGTATTGGGATATAATCTATTACTTTTTTGGTATTTTCTGCAACATTTCCCCCCTTCACCATCAATTTACTAAAACAAATATAAAGGTAACATTTTAAAAATTGCTGTATTCAAAATTAATAATAAACTTTAGGGTAAATAAGCTTTAAAACAAAATCACATAAGCAAAAATAAATAATTTACACCAACCCACTAACCTAATTTTCAGAGGAAAGCCATTTCCAATAACAGCACTGTTATCCTGGGTACTAACCTGTGGTTAAGCTTTGATAATTCATTATTTTTTAAAAACAGTAACAAAAATACTGAACACTAAGTGAAATCTTTAACAAAACTAAAACACTGGATTTAACTTTTTAATTTTAAATAACCAAACTTTGTAATTTTATACATAATCCAATGTAATGCTAATATAATTAGCATTTCAGCTCAAAGAGTTGGTATTTAACAGGGATGGGAAACCGTAAAGGAACAATCTTTAAACCATGAGATACAAATAAAAATGGACAAGTATATGGTAAAACAAAAACTGCAGACACTCTGCTAACTGGGGGAAATATCTGAAGGCTTTACATCCTTTATTATCCATGATGGCTTTTGGAATTATGATTGTTTGACATATAGAACCTTTGACATTTTAGATACAGCCTTTATTTTTTTTCACAGTAAGTTAAAAATCCATCATAAGACTGCATAAGACTTCACTAGTCTTTCATGTAAACTCTAGGAGTTTGCAATCTGATAAGAGTAACATGAAAATTTACTGTATTGCCCTAATTTCATACTTCCTTGTACACAATTAATCAGTTTGGGAATCTATTCCAAGAGTTATATACACAAAAGTGTCAAGAATAAAATGTTCTCCACTCTTGCATAAAAATGTGTACAGTGTAACAGGAATGGAAAACTTCTAATCTTCCTGGGCCCGGGCTTCATGGATTTCTGCTGCCAGAGATGAAAGGCTCCTCCTGCTTTACTGCTCCACTGTTCTGAGGATTAATCATCCAACCCTGGCGTTTCTCCTTGTTGGATCCTAGATGCTATTCTGATGGCTTCTTCCAGAGATGGCTGTTCTCCAAGCTGAAACAGGGACACACACATCAAACACTAACAATTCAAAAGCCACAGTCAAGACAATGCCAAAGAAATGCTATATGCCAAGAGTAAAACTTCTCCCTGTAATTCTGACACCAGGGCTTGTTAAGATACTACTGCTAACCCAATCATTAAGAACACAAAACCAAATTCTTGCAGGTGAGAATAATGCAGTTTCTTTATTTAGGATTTTGATAAACTCGTCATACAAGGGACAAAAGATGCTCACCTCAGCCAATGGAGAGAGAGTGTTTCCTGAGCCTTTAGCTTCTATACCCATAAACAAAATAAAATTAACAGCTGAGATTTTCTTGAGTATGTTCTAACCCTTTATCAAGTAAATACATGAAAAAAGAACTCACCCTAAGGAGAGGTAATCTGCACCTACCACCTAGGATTCTAGATTCTCTGCTTGAATCCAGGGACTCTTCCCAGCGAATGACTTTCTTCTGATATTCCCCACTTTAAAATGGGGCTGTGCAGGGATTCTCGGAGGACTAATTTAGGGTCTGAGTTTTCACTAAGGTTTCTTTCCATGGAGTAGCTCTTAAGTGCTTTATAGAATTCTACCTAATTAGACTTTTATTTTGAGAGTAAAGATGGCTGGTTGGATACACATGGGGATATATACCTGAAGTTATTTTTCTTGCTATAAATTCCCCCAGAATATGCAAATATAGTAGAGAACAAAGTGTTGGTCTCTTTGAATTCACCTCAAACACAGCAGTTTCCTTAACCACTATGGAACCAGCATGGACTATAGTCGATAGCCACAGATGAACGCACACAGCGACTGTAGCCGGGAGCTGTGATATGACTTTTCTAATTTTTCATTTTTCAAAATAAAATTGTGAACATTTAAAAATAACGTAATGAAAACATATATGTATATGTTACCTATCTGATTTACATTACAAGTGAAGCTGCCTGTAAAGTAAAACAAGCTTTCAGTGCTTTCAAGCTTTCCTCATCACACAAGAGCAAAATGGATTCGTTGTCAATGCACAGCACAAACTATCATGAGGACTATGAGTGCTGGCTGTGGGCAAGGTTTCGTGGATGGTGAGCGCCCGTACCCAAGTGGTTAAGGTAGATTAGATGACATAGAGTATTTTGCACGCCTCCTGTAAGGGTTATACACCAAGCACAGTGTACGAGGTGAGAGCTCTGAGTAGCACTGCTGTCGACTGAGATAGCCTGCCCTTGTACTCACCTGAACTGCAATCTGGGTGCCATTGGATGTTGCCACTAAGGTCAGAGGTCTGGTTTCTGTGGTTACTAAGTGATGGCTATGCGGCTGGTGCCCCATTTCTGATGAGGCAGTATGGAATGCTGCCAGATCTTGAGCCACAATTGCAACCTTAAGCAAAACAAAACAAAAAAAACCCACACACGAAGAATTAAATTTGTGATTTAAATAGGTTAAAGTCCACTTAAATCAATGGATTGTCTTCAAACAATTCCCATAGACTTGTTGAAACTTAACACAGAAAGAGACCTTATATATTGTCTATTCTTAACTTTTCTTTTTTATTTAGGGAAGTTCAGAGAGAAGAGATTCATTATCTCATTATCTAAAGTTATGAACTGAGCCCATAGCAAAACAGAGTAGAGCACACTAGAGAAGTGGGTCTGCCATGCCAGGGAGATGTGGCTGTCCTTAAATTCCATGACCCCTAACTGGCTGTTTGGGAAGTTACAAATGTGCACTAATTTGCATCTTAAATGTCTATTCCTGAGTTTGGACTAGTAGTAGAAAATACAATACTATTTTTTCCTGTTCACCTGTTATATTTAAAATTAGGTTTCCATTTAAGTAGGAAAACTGAAATGACCAGTAGCATTACTGACAAACTGTAACATCTTGCCTTATGCTCATTTCCCATTTTATATTCCATGGAAACTTTCCACGTTCCTCCTGAAGCATCTAGCCAGAGGGATTAAAAGTGCTTTTGTGGCTCTTACACCACAAATACAATTTTTTAAAATGTAGATAACATAGAAAATGGCAACAACTACTTCTGTTAGATGATATCCTCAAATTTTACTCAGCCAAATGCAGAGGAAGACCAGATTAAAAAGACCAAAACAGTAGTTTTGGAAGACCAAAACTACTGTTTTACTTGGCCATTAACCCACTAAATATTCTATATTTTAAGCTTATAGATATTTAGCTTGAATCAATCCCAGTAATGTTCCATAATCTATTATAGTAAGAAAACCAGATTTCAGTCCAGCAATGATTGAGTAACTGATATTGGATTAACTCTCCTGCAGATAATTATAAACTCTCAACAAAACTATGAAAAAGCAACTATTGGAAGGCATTGAGGAGCAATGAAAAAAGCAGGAAGAAACTGGAGGGGATTCTCAAAAGGGAGCCACATTGGGTTACATTTATATTTATTTATTTTAATTTTTAAAATTTCTTTTTAGAGATGGGGTCTCACTATGTTGCCTAGGCTTGTCTTGAACTCCTAGCCTTGAATGATCCTCCCACCTCACCCTCTCGAGTCACTGGGATTATGTTTAAAGAAGTTTTTAGCTGGGTGCAGTGACTCATACTTGTAATCTCAATGCTTTGGGAGGCAGAGGAGGAAGGAATGTTTGAGGCCAGGAGTTCAAGGTTATAGTGAACTATGATTGTGCCATAACACTCCAGCCTGGGTGATAGAGTGAGACCCTGTCTCTAAAAAAATTGAAGCAAAAAATAAGTAAAAAAATAGATTTTCCACTGAGAGTACTGTCCAGTCTAAGCAGCATAAGGTAAAAAGATACTGGAGTCATGGGCTGCTAGAATGGCTGTATATTCAGTGAAATATCCTAGAAAGGAGAGACTCAAAGTAGGGAGCTCTCAAATCTGCTATAAACTTTTGTCCAAATACTTAAGACTCTTGAACCACAAATGTGTGCAGTTTCCAATAAGGTTCCAGTAAGTCTAGCAGAAGGCAGCAGCTGCAAGGCTGAAAAGCGAAGAAAAGATTTCAGCACCACTCACCATAGAAGAGACAGAATTCGGAGTTTCAATCTTACCAACTTAGAGGGGGTTGGTAAACATCTGAGGCTTTATACCAAAATCCTAAAGACCATGCTTTAGGCATAAAGATTATTTCCCAGGACCAAAGATTCACCCTAAGACCTAACAGCAAAACTGAAACAGACCTGCCTTAACAAAGTATAAAACCCAGCCTCCACAGGTAATTTAATTACTTGATAGAAAAAAAATCAATACTCTTCAGAGAAAGATAACAAAATTCAGAATCTCTATAATGTGTCACCCAGGAGACCCTGAATACAATTAAAAAATTACAAGACATGGGGCTGGGCGCGGTAGCTCACGCCTGTAATCCTAGCACCCTGGGAGGCCCAGGAGGGAGGACTGCTCGAGGTCAGGAGTTCGAAACTAGCCTGAGCAAGAGCAAGAGCGAGACCCTATCTCTACTATAAATAGAAAGAAATTAACTGGCTAACTAATATATATAGAAAAAATTAGCTGGGCATGGTAGCACATGCCTGTAGTCCCAGCTACTCGGGAGGCTGAGGCACCAGGATTGCTTGAGCCCAGGAGTTTGAGGTTGCTGTGAGCCAGTCTGACACCACAGCACTCACTCTAGCCTGGGCATCAAAGCGAGACTGTCTCAAAAAAAAAAAAAAAAAAAAAAAAAAAATTACAAAACATGAAAAAAGGAAAATGTGACCCAGAGTCAAGAGAAAATGAACTCAATAGAAAAATACTTTGAGATTAACAAAATGTTGGAATTAGCAGACAATGATGTTAAAGTTGCCATTATAAATATGTTCACAGGGTTAAAGGAAGAGATGGTAATGATGAATGAACACAAAGGGAAGACAAATGAAAACTATATAAAAAAGGAAATTTTACAATTGAAAATGACAATACTTAAAATTAAAAATTATCTGAATGTGGCCAGGCGTGGTGGCTTACGCCTGCAATCCTAGCACTCTGGGAGGCCGAGGCAGACGGATTGCTCAAGGTTGGGAATTCAAAACCAGCCTGATTCTCTGGTGTGTAAGGCCAAAAAAAAAAAAAAAAAAAAAAAAAACAAAACCAGCCTGAGCGAGACCCTGTCTCTACTAAAAATAGAAAGAAATTAATTGACCAACTAAAAAAAAAAAAAAAAATTAGCCGGGCATGGTGGCGCATGCCTGTAGTCCCTGCTACTCGGGAGACTGAGGCAGTAGGATCGCTTGAGCCCAGGGATTGAGGTTGCTGTGAGCTAGGTTGATGCCACGGCACTCACTCTAGCCTGAGCAACAAAGTGAGACTCTGTCTCAAAATAAATAAATAAATAAATAATCTGAATGGGCAACACAGAAGATGATGACGGCAAAAGTAAGGGTCAATTAACTCCAATACAGATCAGTATCAGTTTTCCATCTGAAGAACTGTGAGAAAAAAGATTTAAACACACCCAAACAGATCTCCAGCAACTTGTGAGACAACACCAAGTTACTATACATATAATTAGAGTTCCAGAAGGAGAAGAGACAAAAAATTTAAAGAAAAACTTTTTTTGTTTTTTTTTGACACAAGAGTCTCACTCTGTTGCCCTGGCTAGAGTGCAGTGGTGTCATCCTAGCTCATTGCAACCTCAAACTCCTGGGCTCAAGTGATCTTACTGCCTCGGCCTCCAAGGTAGCTGCATCTATAGGAGAACATCACCATGCAGGACTAAATTTTCTATTTTTTGTAGAGACAGCGTCTCACTCTTGCTGAGGCTGGTCTGAAACTCCCGAGCTCAAGTGATCCTCCTGCCTCAGCTTCCCAGAGTGCTGAGATTCAGACGTGAGCCACCGCACCTGGTCCAAAAAACCCTTTTTTTAAAAACCAGGTATGGTGGTGTGTGCCTACAGTTCTACTTACTGGGGAGGCTGAGGCAGGAGGCTGAGGCCAGTCTGGGTGACATAGCTGGACCTATGTTTCTTTTTTAAAAAAAGTTAAGAATAAAAATTTTTAAATGAAATAATGGCTTGGCCAGGCAAGGTGACTCACGCCTATAATCCCAGCACTCTGGGAAGCCGAGGCAGGAGGATCGTTTGAGCTCAGGAGTTCCAGACCAGCCTGAGCAAGAGCGAGACCCTATCTGTACTAAAAATAGAAAGAAATTAGCTGGACAACTAAAAAATATACAGAAAAAATTAGCCGGGCATGGTGGTGCATGCCTGTAGTCCCAGCTACTTGGGAGGCTGAAGTAGGAGGATCACTTGAGCCAGAAGTTTGAGGTTGCTGTGAGCGAGGCTGATGCCACAGCACTCTAGCCCATGCAACAGTGACTGTCTCAAAAAAAGAAAAAGAAAAAGAAATAATGGCTAAACTTTTCCCAAATCTGGTAAAAATACAATAAAAAAATTAACATACATAAGAAGGCTAGTGAGTAAACACAAAGAAAACTATACCATAATCAAATTGGTAAAAAGCAAATACAGGTTGAATATCTCTTATCTGAAATGCTTAAGAAGTGTTTTAAATTTTGAAATTTTTTTTGGATTTTGGAATATCTGTATTATACTTAACTGGCTTAGCAAAACAAATCCAAAAATCTGAAATGAGTATTTCCTTTGAGTATCATGTTGGAGCTTAAAAAGTTTCAGATTTTCAAGCATTTTGGATTTTCAGATTAGAGATGTTCAACCTGTGTAAGGGTAAAATTTAGAAAACAGCGAGGCAAAAAGGATGTGTTATATACAGGGGAACAATTACATGAAAATGGCTGACTTCTCAGCAGAAACAAAGAAGGACAGAGATAATTTAAAGTGCTGATTCTGCTGTAGCATATGGCCTAAAGTTAATAAAAAAAAATAAATAAATAAATAAAGTGCTGAAAGACAAAAAAAATTGAGAATGAAAAATTCTATATCCAGCAAAAATACCCTTCAAAGCAAAAATTATCTTTCAAAAACAAAGGTAAAACATTTTTAGATAAATAAAAACATAATTTGTCATAGATCTGACTAAAAATAATGCTAAAGCATATTCTTTGAGCCAAAGGGAAATGATTCTGGATGGAAACTCAAATCTAAAAAAAGGAATGCAAGGCACTGAAAATGAAAAATTAGTGGCTAAATATAAAATATCATGTTTTCCATCTTTCTGTAACTTATTTAAAAAGATTAGGCCAGGCACGGTGGCTCATGCCTGTAAACCTAGCATTCTGGGAGGCCAAGGCGGGCAGATTGCTCGAGGTCAGGAGTTCAAAACCAGCCTGAGCAAGAGCGAGACCCCGTCTCTACTATAAATAGAAAGAAATTAGTTGGCCAACTAATATATATAGAAAAAATTAGCCGGGCATGGTGGCGCATGACTGTAGTCCCAGCTATTTGGGAGGCTGAGGCAGGAGGATCCCTTGAGCCCAGGAGTTTGAGGTTGCTGTGAGCTAGGCTGACGCCATGGCACTCACTCTAGCCTGGGCAACAAAGCGAGACTCTGTCTCAAAAAAAAAAAAAAAAAAGATTAACTGTTTAATGCAAAAATACAATATTGTATTATGGGGTTGTAACATATGTGGATGAAAATTATATCACAATAGCACAAAGAATGGGGGCATATGGAAATATAGTATTTCAAAGTTGTTAGATTTTTATATAAAGTAGTACAATATTAAGGATAAGTAGACTGTGATAACTTAAGGATACATATTGTAATTCCTAAAGCAACCACATACACACACAAAAAATAACATGGAAGGATATAGTTAGGAAGAAGTCATTAGAAGAATTAACATAAAATATATATGTACTTAATAATTGAGCTTTAAAATACTTAAAGCAAAAAAAAAAAAAAAAAAAACCTAAAGGGAAAGATGATACAAATCCACAATCACAGTTATAGATTTTATTATTATTACTATTTTTTGAGACAGAGTCTTGCTTTGATGCCCAGGCTAGAGTGAGTGCCGTGGCGTCAGACTAGCTCACAGCAACCTCAAACTCCTGGGCTCAAGCGATCCTGCTGCCTCAGCCTCCCAAGTAGCTGGGACTACAGGCATGCGCCACCATGCCCGGCTAATTTTTTCTATATATATTAGTTGGCCAATTAATATCTTTCTATTTATAGTAGAGACGGGGTTTCACTCTTGCTCAGGCTGGTTTCGAACTCCTGACCTCGAGCAATCCGCCCACCTCAGCCTCCCAGAGTGCTAGGATTACAGGCGTGAGCCACCGCGCCTGGCCCATGGTTATAGATTTTAATTCCTCTTTCTCAGTAACTGATAGAACAAAGATATAAAACATTAATAAGGCTATAAGGTATATGAGCAACACTATCAACCATCTAGGCCTAATTTATATTTATAGCACACTATACCCAACAAGGGCAGAATATACATTCTTTTCAAATACACAAGGAATACAATGGGAAACTGATGAGATACACACAGAAAATAAGTCTCAGTGAATTTCAAAATAATGAAATCTTAGAGTATATTCTCTGATCACAACAGAATTAAATTTCAAATTAGTAACACTGAGATATCTAGAAAAGCATCAAATATTCAGAAATTAAGCAACATAAGTCTAAATATCCATGAGTCAAAGAAGAAATGACCAGCAAAACTAGAAAATACTTCACATTGAAAAAATTAAAATATATCAAAATTTGTCAATTGGAGCTAAAGCAATCCTTAGAGGGAAATTTGTAGCTTTAAGTGCTTATATAGAAAAGGAGGTTTAAAATAATTGATTTTAGTTTTCACCTAAAGAAGACAGAAAAAGAAGAGAAAATTAAACCAAAAGTAAACAGAAGGAAGGAAATAATGAAAAGTATGAACATAAATAAATGAAATGGGAAAAAAAAGAGATAAACTAAGGTAAAAATGTGCTGTGTGAAAGGGTAATACAATTCATAAAGCCCTAGAAAGATAATCAAGCAAAAAAAAAGAAAATGCAAATAATCAAGAATGGAAGAAGGACATCATTTTAGATCCTACAGACATTAAAAGGGTAATAAGAAAATATTATGAACAAATTTATGTCAATAAATATGACAACTTAGATGAAATAGATAAACTCCTTCCAAACCAAAACTTACCAAAATGGATACAAGAAAAAAGGGATAACTTGAATAGCACTGTATCTATTACAAAACTTGAATCCATAATCACAAACCTCACCAAAAAGAAAATCTAGGCCTAGACAATGTCTCTGATTAATTCTATCAAATTTTTAAGAAAGAAATAATATCAATATTACATAAACTATCAGAAAAGAGTGCAGAAGGGAATACCTCCCAATTTGTTTTATGAAGCAAGCACAACCCTGATACTGAAACAGGAGATAAAACTTGAAAGTAATTATAGACCAATATGGCTTATGAACATTGACACCAAAATCTTTAACAAAGTATTAGTAAATTGTCACAGAGGATTTTTATGGCAGTGAAAATATTCTATATGATACTCTAACAAGGGATGTATGTTATTACACATTTGTCCAAACCCACAGAAAGTACACCACCAAGAGTAAACCCTGACGTACACTATGGACTTTGGGTAATTTATGATGTGTCAGTGTAGGTTCATCAACTGTAACAAATAAACCTCTCTGGTGGGGATGCTGATAATGCGTGAGGCCATGTATGTGTGGGAGCAGGGAGTAAGTGGGAAATCTCTGTACTTTCCTCTCAGTTTTTCTGTGAATCTAAAACCGCTCTAAAAAATAGTCTTTCAAAAATATATTAGCAAATTAAATCTAGCAATATATAAAAAGGTGAACATGTCATAACCAAGTGATATAATGATGTATTGGTTTTTTATATGTAAATTAAAACCACAATGATATATCATTTCACAACCACCAGAATGGCTAAAATTTAATAAACTAAAAAAAGTCCAAATGTTGGTGATGATATGAAACAAACAGAATTCTTACTCAGTGCTAGTGGGAGAGTATGATAGCCCAACCACTTTGGAGAACTGTTGGTACTGTCATATAAAGTGAAATATGCCTCTATCCTATGACCCAGCAATTCCACTAACATTTATTTATCCAAGACAAATAAAATAGAGCATATGTCTACAAACATATTTGTACTACAATTTTTTTTTTTTTTTTTGAGACAGAGTCTCACTTTGTTGTCCAGGCTAGAGTGAGTGCCGTGGCGTCAGCCTAGCTCACAGCAACCTCAAACTCCTGGGCTCAAGCAATCCTGCTGTCTCAGCCTCCCGAGTAGCTGGGACTACAGGCATGCGCCACTATGCCCGGCTAATTTTTTTATATATATATATCAGTTGGCCAATTAATTTCTTTCTGTTTATAGTAGAGACGGGGTCTCGCTCTTGCTCAGGCTGGTTTTGAACTCCTGACCTTGAGCAATCCGCCCGCCTCGGCCTCCCAAGAGCTAGGATTACAGGCGTGAGCCACAGCGCCCGGCCTGTACTACAATTTTTTTGTCATTGTTATTGCTTTTGTTTTTTTGAGAAAACAACTCTGTTTCCCAGTCTAGAGTGCCATGGCATCAGCCTAGCTCATAGCAACCTCAAATTCCTGACCTCAAGCAATCCTCCCACCTCGGCCTCCCAGAGTGCTAGGATTACAGGCATAGGCCACCTAGAATTTTTATTGCTATCTTATTCATAATAGTCAAAACCTGAAAGCATCTCAAATGTATAAGAGGAGAAAAGATCAACAAATCCTGGTATATTCTTAGAATAGAATACTGCTCTGCAATAAAAAAGAATTAACTGTTATTACATGCCAACAATTTGAGTAAATATCCAAAATATTATTCTTTTTTCATTTTCTTTTTTGAGACAGCATCTCGTTCTGTTGCCCCGAGTAGAGTGCAGTGGCATCATCATAGCTCACTGTAATTTCAAACTCCTGGGCTCAAGTGATCCTCCTACCTCAGCCTCCCAAGTAGCTGGGACTACAAGTACGTACCATCATGCCTGACTAATTTTTCTATTTTTTTTGTAGAGACAGGGTTTCCTCACTCTTGCTCAGGCTGGTCTCGAATTCCTGAGCTTAAGCAATCCTCTTACCTCAGCCTCCCAGGGTGCTAGGATTACAGGCATAAGCCACTGAGCCTGGCTTTCACTGTAGTTTTGATTAGCATTTCCCTAATGGTTAACAACACTGAACATCTTTTCATGTGCTTACTGGCCATTCATATCATTTTACACTCCTACTAGCTAGCAGTATATGAATATTCTAGTGGCTTCACATCTTTGCCAACATTTACTCACAAGTTTCACCTGAGAAACCAAAGTTTGTGTTTTTTAGTCTTTTTGATTTTAGCTATTTTCTTGGGTCTGAAATGCCATCTCCTGATTTTAATTTGCATTTCCTTAATGATGAAAGATGTTGAGCACTTAATTGGGTTATTGGCTATTCATATATCTTCTTTTGTGAGGTCTGTTCGAATAAGCAACTGAATTATTTGTACATTTTAAAACATTATTTTTTGTTCATTTAAAATGGGCGATTCATCTTTTTATTGTTGATTTGTAGAAGTTTATTACATATTCTCAATACAAGTCTGTTTTCAGATATATATAGTGTGAATATCTTTTTCCTATTCTGTGGGTTGTCTAATCTTTTTCTTAACAAAAGTGCCTTTTGGTGAGCAGAATTAATTAATTTTTTTTTTTTTTTTTGAGACAGAGTCTCACTGTGTTGCCTGGGCTAGAGTGCCACGGTGTCAGCCTAGCTCACAGCAACCTCAAACTCCTGGGCTCAAGCGATCCTACTGCCTCAGCCTCCCAAGTAGCTGGTACTACAGGGCATGCGCCACCATGCCTGGCTAATTTTTTCTATATATTTTTAGTTGGCCAATTCATTTCTATTTTTTTAGTAGAGACAGGGTCTCACTCAGGCCGGTTTCGAACTCCTGACCTTGAGCGATCCGCCCGCCTTGGCCTCCCAGAATACTAGGATTACAGGGGTGAGCCACCACGCCCGGCCCAGAATTAATTTTGATTAAGTCCAATTTATCAGGTTTTTTTCTTTTATTGTTAGTGCATTTTGTATACTGTCCAGGAAATCTTTACCCTGAGGTCGCAAAACTGTTTGCCTCTCTTCTTCTGAAGCTTTATGATTCTGAGCTTAGTATTTCAAGGTGTATAAGACCACCAACTTTGTTCTTTTTTCAAGATTGGGACTCAACTTTGCTTTCAGCACAATACAAGAACAGTTTCTAAATATATTAACCAACATCATTTACTTTAAGGGAAATAAAAATTAAAACTACAAAAAAATACATCAGATTGGCAAAAATCCAAAAGTTTGATACTACCATGGTGACTATGCTGAAGGAAAACAGGCACTCTCAAACCCTGCAGGTGGAAATGTAGACTGGCACAACCCTAGAAGGGAAGTTTGGCAACATTTGTCACAATTACAAATGCACTTATCTTTGTACCCAGCAATCCTACTCTAGGGATTTATCTAACTTATCTACTCACAAACATGCAAAATCATATGTGCAAAAGATTATGTGTTGTTTGAAATAGAAAAAGACTTTAAATAAATTATGGCACATCCATATAGTAGAATAGGATGCAGCTTTAAAAAAGAATGAGAAAGCTCTCTAATGAAATAGAAGGATCTTTGAGATGTATTGTTAAGTTTAAAAAAACAATAAGATGCAGAACAGTATAGTTCACCCATTCAAAAAAAAGGAGGGAAGACAACTACTTATTTGTATTTGTTTGTATATGTTTAGTGAGTCACTGGAAAAATACATTAAAAACTAACAAAAGTGGATTATCTGTGGGGGGTAACAACTGAGTTGATGAAGGCAGGAGTGGAAGGAAGACTTTTAACTGCATACCTATTTTTTTGAACCATGTGAACAAATGACATTAAAAATATTAAATAAATTTTGCAAACAGATTTACTTCCTAAATATCTGATGATGATGATGATGATGGCAAGAATAGCTACCATTACTGAACACTTAATATATACCTGGCTGAGTACCTTACATGCATTATCTCATTCGATCCTTATGTCAACCTTGTGGGGTAAATGCTTTATATCTACTTTATAGATGAGGAAAAACAGACTCTGAGGGTTAAGGAGCTAAGAAGTTGCAAAAATAGGATTCAATCCAAAGTTTGTGTGCTTAACTGCTATACCATACTGTACATCTATGTAACAGTTTTGACAGTGATGTATGTATTGATTGCTATAACAGAAAAAGTAATTACCTGTTGCCCCTCTGTGCCCTCGGCAGTAACCATAGCAACAGAGTGTGTTCCTGCTGAGGAGATGACGGCGTCATGAGCAGGGACTGTGATGGGTGTGCCATCCTGCGTTACCATTGTGATGGTGTTGCCAATGGCCTGCATGTCTGCTTGAGATATGTTGACCTGCAATATAGTGCGTTTTATAAAACAGTCACTGATTCTTGTTATATTCGGCAATCTTACTTGAGGACTGGGCCAACCCTTGTATAAATTTACTCTGTGGGAGCAAATAAGCCTTGTATAATGGAATAAACTCTTTCAGTCATCAGAAACATCAATATAGTATTTCTTAATTGATCTCTTCCTTCCCTATTGCTAATTTAGATCCTTATTTTTCTCTCATTTGAATTTCTACAACAGTACAACTTCTCTCCAGGCATCCAGTCTAACTTTTCCCTAACCATCATCTACGTTGACATCTTTCTAAAACAAAACAAAACAAACCTCACTATGCTCCCTGCTTAAATCCCCAGTGATTCACTATCACCTGTTTAGACTTCTTACATGGCATTCCTGACTTTTTATGATTGGCCTTTACCAACTTCCCCAGACTCATCTACCACAACTTTCAAATCAGCATCTGACATTCCAGCCACAACTGATCATTTGCAGTCCCAGAGAGTCCCAGTCATATTCTCTTATAGTTTCATGACTTCGCCCACCCCTTCACTCTCTCCATGGTGAGCTCCTGAAAATCCTTTAATACCCAACTGAATGGCCATTCTCTACAAAGGCCTCCGAGATTCTTTTAGGAAGAATCATGTATTCACTCCTCCAGGCTGCCAAAGCACTTTATATATCCCTCAATTATATATGCTCCATTATGAAAAATTATCATTCATTTTACAAATGTCTCTCTCCTACTAGACTGTAATATCCCCTTACTGTACTTCCCACATTAAGTCTACCAAAATGTCTGGCTTGGGGTAGATGGTCAATAAATGTCTACCATTTAAATGATTAAAGGAATGTAATGGAAATCTAATTCCTAAAGGAAATGGGAAGGTTAAATCTAGAGAAAATATAATACTGGGATAGGGAAGATAATTGTTTTTAGAATACTTGAAGAAGGATTACACTTATTCTGTATGGTCAAAGAGGAGCCATGAGATGATATGGGGTTAGGTTCTGGTCTGATAACACTAGAATTATCCAACAATGGAACAGACTGCTTCTTAAGAAAGCAATTTGCTTAATTGAGGGGGTATTCTCAGTAGTGGCTGATTCAGAGCTACTGCAGCAGGAATTTCTCCTGTATAGGGAGGAGGAAGATTAGATCAAATGACCTCCAGAGGGCCTCTGTATGCGATCAACACAGTGAGACTCTGTCTCAAAAAAAAAAAAATTATCAGTGCTAGGGTTGATGCTGAATTAAAACTGGTTTAAGTGGATATGTTTAATCTTGCATGCCAGCCAGTGGACAAAGAGTAGTGTGTGAAATTTGTGATTTCAAAGTGAGGAAGGGGATAAACGGATGGTAGGAATGCTTTGCATTTTCTAATCCTGTGTATTAAAACAGGCAGATTGATCATGGAAAGTAAAGCCCTAAGAGAGATGGCTTAAGGAGGGCGTTCTCCATGAAAAAGGTAGGTGTAGGAGGGTAAAGCAGCACAGCATACCCCACTGTGCCTGTTTCCACCAGGTATTAAGACAACCTTAACTAGAACTTAAAAAAATGAAATAAAGCCTGAATTATTTTAGGTTAGTGGCATCTATAAAATAAGGACAAGTCCAAGAACGAAAAAAAAAAAAAAATAAGGACAAGTTTGGCTATCAGAGAACTACCATTACACTGTGCTTTTCCTGGGGGAAATCAATATACCTATTCTACTGACTCTGTGAAGCTAGCTGAGTGAATTCTCAGGATTCCTGTTAATAATTCTTCTGTTAAGGAGAATCGTGGAAATTGTATAGGTTTGCCTATCATGTTTCACATGAATCCAGTAGTACTTTTCAATTCCTCATTCTCACTGTGGTTCTGACCTTTATTACCTCACCTTGGACCTATACCAACAGCACCATTTGGATTCCACATCATCATAAACATTCTCTGTCTACTAATCTCCCTGCATGTGTTCTCTCTTAGCAGACTACTGAAAAAACTTTTAGGAATCTACCACTGCCTATAGGCTATAAGTCCAGACTTTGTGCTCTGATATTCAAAGCTTTCCTCAAAGGGAACCCAGCCTGCCTTTCAAGCTCAGGTTTAGATAAATGTTATTTAACCTGTTTGGCTTCTGGTGGATACTTACATGCTGAGTCCCATCCTGGGATATGAGTGTAACTTGTTGACTCAACCCGGACTGGGTTACTGTGGCTACTTGTGTAGACACAACATCGTCCCCTTCTACACCTGTGACATACGTGATCTGGGACCCTTTAAGAACATCTTCACCTTGACCTGTTTAAAACAAAGGAATCATTTATTTGACCAACAAACCCATCTGTTTAGAAAACAGACATTTTAAGTATTAAAGAGAAAATTATATAAATTAAAATGTGTATGTATTATATTCTAAATCATGAAAATGGTTTACAGGACTTCCTTCTAATTCCTCTACCTCCACTTTTGCAAAGCCAAACCACATCAAAGCAGACCAAAGCAAATCTTTCCACATCAAATTTAAGTGTTCTAATTTTGCTGGACCTCTTTTATTCTCTTGGTTAGAGTAATTACATGATACTGTGCATGCATGTTGGGGGCAGGGAGGAGAAGAAAGACTGGCAAGTAACCCTTCAAATATGGCAAGTATGCACTAAGTTCTTTCATTCACTTAAAAAGCTGTTAAAAGTGATAAGACAATCTTCAAAAACATTAACCATAAAGCCAGAATGGTTTGTAAACACAACCTAGTGACACTAACTTACTTAGTCTTTAACACAAGTGATTGATCACAAGTCATCAGTACACAATGACATCATTGTGTAAAGACAATATAATGGCACATTATCTGAGGTAAGGTTAATCATTTAATAAGTGATAGAACAGGAACCCCTATCTACTTCTTTAGTTCATAAAGAAGCTGCAAGTAAACAGCAATTTCAACCACTCATTATTGCTATCCTTGGCAACCAGGAAGATCCTTGATCCCTCTCTTTTTCCATCACTTTCCACCTCCCATGAAGCCAGAAAGAGAGCAAAAAAAATTTTCTCCTTCAAAGAAGGACTTACTATGTTAATCTAAGAATACTTTCCACAGTCAGTGGTTGGTGCTTGCACTCATATGGTTATAGTCATCAAGGTGTAATTTCCACGACAGTCATTACTTCACTTCCTTTTGTTCTGTTTCAGTTATTTATACACAATTATTTCAATGGGTTACAAAACCCAGAGGATCATGTGAGAGAAAAGGAACAAACATCCATCCCTATTCTTGGAAAAGCAATCCTAGTTTAGGTTTTTTCTTTTTTTAAAACAAAAGGTAGCCAGGCGCGGTGGCTCACGCCTGTAATCCTAGCACTCTGGGACGCATTCGTGAGCCACCAGCGGGCAGATTGCTCAAGGTCAGGAGTTCGAAACCAGCCTGAGCAAGAATGAGACCCCATCTCTATTATAAATAGAAAGAAATTAAGTGGCCAACTAATACATATAGAAAAAATTAGCAGGGCATGGTGGTGCATGCCTGTAGTCCCAGCTACTCAGGAGGCTGAGGCAGCAGGATTGCTTGAGACCAGGAGATTGAGGTTGCTGTGAGCTAGGCTGATGCCACACACTCACTCTGGCCTGGGCAACAAAGCAAGACTCTGTCTCAAAAAAACAAACAAACAAACAAACAAAAAAAACCCTACAAAAACAAAATGTATATTATTATATTATAGAGTATTTTCTAAAATATAAGAACTTCTAATAATCTGAAATATCAACATTTAAGGAAGAGATTGAGGAAGCTTTAAAAAGAAGAGTCTTACAAACTAAGTTTTTTTTTTTTTGAGACAGAGTCTCGCTTTGTTGCCCAGGCTAGAGTGAGTGCCATGGCATCAGCCTAACTCACCGCAACCTCAAACTCCTGGACTCGAGCAATCCTACTGCCTCAGCCTCTCGAGTAGCTGGGACTACAGGCATGCGCCACCATGCCCGGCTAATTTTTTCTATATATATTAGTTGGCCAATTGATTTATTTCTATTTATAGTAGAGATGGAGTCTCGCTCTTGCTCAGGCTGGTTTCGAACTCCTGACCTTGAGCAATCTGCCTGCCTCCGCCTCCCAGAGTGCTAGGATTACAGGCGTGAGCCACCGGCACCGGGCCTAAGTTTGCTTTCTAACTGAAAGGATCCAGCAGTTATTGCAATATCTTTTTATTTACCTCCTTTCTCTTAGCAATTTTCAAGTATGCAGTGTATTTTTATTAACTACAGTCAAGTGCTATACAGTAGTTCTCCAGAATTTATTCCTCCTAACTGAAACTTTGTACTATTTGACCAATATCTCCATAGTGGATTTAATATCTAACCTAGCACAGTTTACAGTGTTTTGGCTAGAAAATAAAATAGCTCAGAAATGATGGAACTGTTATTTTCATACATCACCTGACAAATACCTGAAAAGACAAATGAAGACTACAGGGAATCATTTGAGCAGATGATCTGTTCTTTCCCTGATTCTCCAACCAACTTTCCCACCTAAATGTTTTTCAGTGCTTTAATATTAGTTATTAAAAATGAGAAAAGACATTTCTTCTTTTTTTTTTTGAGACAGAGTCTCACTTTGTTGCCTAGGCTAGAGTGAATACCGTGGCGTCAGCCTAGCTCACAGCAACCTCAATCTCCTGGGCTCAAGCGATCCTACTGCCTCAGCCTCCTGAGTAGCTGAGACCACAGGCATGCACCACCATGCCCGACTAATTTTTTGTATACACATTTTTAGTTGGTCAATTAATTTCTTTCTATTTTTGGTAGAGATGGGGCCTTGCTCAGACTAGTTTCGAACTCCTGACCTCGAGCAATCCTCCTGCCTGGGCCTCCCAGAGTGCTAGGATTACAGGTCTGAGACACCACACCCGGCCAAGATGTTTTCTTTTAATTTTCAAATTTATTTCATTTAGGAGGTACTCAATGTAACAAATGGTAAGACAACCTATGCTTTGCTTTGTGTTTTACCTATACTAAATTATTTAACTGAAATTGTTGAATGTAATTCTCTTAAAATATTTTTTTCTAAGAGTTTACTCTTATTGAAATGAATAACTGTGTCTCTTACAACATACCTAATGGCACCTGAATCAGTGAAGAGTTATTTGGGAGCACCTCTCTATTCACATGATTAAAACCAATATCCCTAATGGACCCAAGAGGCTGGCCATCCCTGCTTCACTTTCCAGCCTCATTTCACCACCTCCCAGGTAGAACTGCCATACTGCCCAGGCTCCTTTCACTATCTCCAATTTATTTCCTCTCTCCAACCTCCTGGCTTTTTGCATGTGTCATCCCCTATATGTGGAACTTTCTCTTTCATTTGATCCCTGCTTCCCTTCCCCCAACACCTACTTCTTCACCTAGTTAACCACTATTCACCCTCTAGGTCTCTCCAAACATTATTTCCTTGGGAAAGTCTTCTGTGAACTCCCAGACTAAAGCTGCCTTCTTATACATCCCAAAGTACCAAGTACTTTTCTTTGATAGCACTTGTCATAGTTGTAAATTACATGTTTGTGTGATTATATGAATGTAACATTATGATTTGAGAAAATGCTATGAATGATAAATTATGTTCATAACTATTGACTGTCAAACTCAGAAACAGATATAATGGACAAAACCTTCACCTGGGGGAGGCTCAAAGAAGGCTTCCTGCTCCTCCTCGATGGGCTCAGTGTCATTGTGGGCTGTCCGTTTGTGCATGGCCAGCGTGGAGATCTGCTTGTACGTCTTCCCACAGTGGTTACAGTTGTATGGTTTGGAGTGAGTATGGACAACATGATGTTTGTACAAACTGGAATATTCCGTAAACCTTTTGTCACACCCAGGAACTGTACAAACATATGGCTTTTCCCCTAAGTAAAGAACAGCATCAAAAAAAAAGAAAGACGACTTTTACATATGCATAATCATCCCATACCTCCCCCAATGGGGAAAAAGCCTCTAAAAATAAATAGTTGCCAAATCCCCTCATCCTACCACGAGGCAGCACACAAGATGTATGGTTCTGACTTGGCTCAAGAGCTAGTCTACATCCTTCGTGCCTTTCCTATGCATCAAGAACACTTTTCCCTTAATCTCAAGGAATGAGAAAAGTGAGGATAGAGATATTGCCCAGTTTAACCACTTCGGTATGAGGGTCGACTATAGTCAATAGCCACAGATGAACACGCACAGCTGAGTGTTGACTTTAGCCAACAGCTGTGGTATGACTTTTCTAATTTTTCATTTTTCAAAATAAAATTGTGAACATTTAAAAAAAAAGTAATGAAAACATATATGTATATGTTACCTATTCTGATTTACATTACAAATAAAGCTGCCTGTAAAGTAAAACAAGCTTTCAGTGCTTTCAAGCTTTCCTCATCACATAAGAGCAAAATGGATTTGTCATCAATGCACAGCACAAACTATCGTGAGGACCATGAGTGCCAGCTGTGGGCAAGGTTTCGAGGCCGGTGAGCGCAGTACCGAAGTGGTTAACTTGACTTTGATGAAACTGTAATTTATTGTTTCCTGTAACTAGATAATCCAGATATCATTAATGATATTATAATAATGACAATAATAAATGCAATTATTACTATATCTAATGTAGCTTATCCTAAGGGTTTTATAAAGATAATAAAAAAGGATTTTCTTAAAAAGTCTATTAGATAAAGTTGGATATGTCAACATATCTAAAAGGACATACATGTTCTATTTAAGTTAACCTGACTTCTTGCATCCAATCAAAAGTTACTGAGTATTCACTAATAGCAAGTAGGCGATACAAAGGGCAGTAAATATTTTAATTCTTGTTCTAGGAAATAATCTGAGAATAGTATAGGGACATACATTTTTAGAAGTTTTTATTATAGCAAATTTCAAACATATACACAAGTATAGAGAAATAAACCTCCATGTATCAATTACCCAGCTTCAATTATCAATTTATGGCCAATATTGTCTCTTTTATTTACTATATTTCCCCCTTCTTTTTTTTTTTTTAAGCCAGTCAAATTTAGCGGTCAGGGATTGAATGAATACCTTCCTCCTCCTTCTTACCTAGGATTATTCTGAAACATTTCCAGATAGCATTCCATTTCATTTGTAAATATATCAGATTGTATACCTAATGGATAGATTCTTTTAACAAATTTAAACAAAATTAATAATTACTTAATATCATTAAATAGCTAGACAGTGCTAACATGTAGTAGTGTGGAGACCTAAACTGAAAGCAAACTGGAACAGATCAACCTACCTGTAGTTCAAATGAATACTTTTAACTTGACTTAAGAGGTTGGGGTAAGGGAGAAAATAAATCAAATTTATTTATTGAGCTAAGTGTCAAAAGTAAGGGGAGGAACTGCAAACACACCTTTAACTCTTTTTAGAAGGTTTGTTTATTGTAGTGGTATGGATGAAGCGATTCTGAAACTATTTTAGATGTATTAGAAGATTGAGCAAGTGAGTAAATATTTTAACACTGTTGGAAGCCAGGGGTCTTGCTGTGGAAGAGGCATACAAATATGGAATGGGGGGGGGCAGCCCTGTAGGGTGAACTGGAATTGGAGGTTATTGGTGTGAACTCCTAATTTCTAAAATGTGCATATGCAAGTATGTATACATGCATGTCCTAGTTTATTCTCATTTTACACCTTCCTTGGGTAACTGCCTCTTTCCATATGTTTCTAAATATAGTGAATCCACCCACGAACAGTAAAATCTCATACTAATGTAACGTAAGTCTTTTTTTTTTTTTTTGAGACAAAGTCTTGATCTGTCACCTGGGCTAGAGTGCCATGGCATCAGCCTACATCACAGCAACCTCAAACTCCTAGGCTTAAGCGATCCTCCTACTTCAGCCTCCCAAGTAACTGGGACTATAGGCATGTACCACCACATCTGGTTAATTTTTTCATTTCTTTTTAAGTAGAGGGGATCTCACTCTTGCTGAGGCTGGTCTTGAACTCCTGACTTCAAGTGATCCTCACACTCCTCCTCCCAGAGTGCTAGGATTACAGGCATGAGCCACCAAACCTGGCCAATATAAGTCTTAGACATAAAGTAATTGGTGGTTATTTCCTGTCTTCTGCTCAGCTCCAATTCTCAAAGCAGGCAGGTTAAAGTTCTTATTTTGGTGGATGATTGTGGGGAAGATGTGGTGGTGAGGGCAAAAGAAATGGCAGTCAGTTTTTTTTTTTTTTGAGACAGAGTCTCGCTTTGTTATCCAGGCTAGAGTGAGTGCCGTGGCGTCAGCCTAGCTCACAGCAACCTCAAACTCCTGGGCTCAAGCAATCCTCCTGCCTCAGCCTCCCACCTAGCTGGGACTACAGGCATGTGCCACCATGCCCGGTTAATTTTTTTTTTTATATATATATATATCAGTTGGCCAATTAATTTCTTTCTATTTATAGTAGAGACGGGGTCTCGCTCTTGCTCAGGCTGGTTTTGAACTCCTGACCTTGAGCAATCCGCCCGCCTCGGCCTCCCAAGAGCTAGGATTACAGGCGTGAGCCACAGCGCCCCGCCTGGCAGTCAGTTTTAACCTGGAAAATCAGCCCAATTGATATTTAGATTAGAGCAGAAACTGCCACTAGGTGGCACCAAACCACAGCTAAGAAGTGAAAGGATTTGGATTGAGTTTTTTTTTTTTTTTTTTTTTTGAGACAGAGTCTTGCTCTGTTGCAGGGGGTAGAGTGCAGTAGCATCACTACAGCTCACTGCATTGCAATCTCAAACACCAGGGCTCAAGCGATCCTCCTGCCTTAGCTTCCCTTCTGACTAGCTGGAACTAAAGGTGCATCTTACTAAGCCTGGCTAATTTTTCTATCTTTTTGTAGAGACAGGGTCTCCGACCATGTTGCTCAGGCTGGTCTTGAATTCCTGAGCTCAAGCAATCCTCCCACCTTGGCCTCCCAAAGTGCTAGGATTACAGGCGTGAGCCAACACACCTGGCCTCATATACTTTAAATGGATGAATTATATAGTAGGTGAATAATAGCTTGATAAAGCTGTTTACCAAAAGAGACTATCCACAGACCACCCCACCCACTCTGCGTACAAACTCCAAAAAGTCCAGATTAAGAACCACCCTTACAATGCATTACAGCATAACATACAAGGCCTCTGACTACTTCTCTGACCTCACCTTGTACAAATCTTCTACATGTACTCTATGCTCTCAAGTCACATGGAACCACCACCAGTATCATCTTTTTTCATACTTTTGTGCCTTTACCCAAGACATTTCCCTTGCCAGAAATATCCTTCCCTCTACCTGGCAAACTTTAAGATTCAGTCTATAGGTCAAATTTGCCCTGGAAAGCATTCTTAGAATGGTTCTTCCATTCCCATAGAAATGACTGCTTCCCTCTCTGCTTTCACAGCATACTGTTCATATAATGGGAGACACTACAGCAACTCTATGTCTACTATCCTTCCTCAAGTAGACTGCCCCAGACAATGTCTTACCTGTCTACCTCTGATGCCTGGCAGGAGAACACACAATAGATGCTCAATAACTGTTTGTTGAATATGTGAATATATGAATGCTAAAGTGAACTTTTCAAATTTGCTTAGTCTCTTTCCACTATGCCAAGTGGTAGGAGGAGGGAAGAAATTAATGGAAATAGTTTCTGGAAGAGGCAGGAATTAAACTGAGTTTCAAAAGATAAAAGACCAAGAGATCAGAGACTGTTACCTGTATGTATCCTCACGTGGTTTTTATAATTGGTTGCACTCGCAAATGCCCTCCCACATCCTGGCTCTGTGCAGTAATAAGGTCTTTCTCCTGTGTGTGTCCTAACATGCACTTTTCTGATATTTGATGTTGTAAAGGACCGACCGCAGCCTTCGAAGGGACACTTAAAGGGCCTTTCTCCTGAAAATACAAAGGGTAAACAAATTAAATGTTGCAAAAATATAAAGACAATTGAAATGTCTTATCCTTTAATACTGCCTGGGATCATGCTCAAGACTCTAGTCTTTTTGTGTTGAGCTTCCCCTGCAGGCATTTCTTTTTTTCTGAAAACAGCACCTTCCACTTCAAATTTAAATTTACCTAAGAAACCCAGAATGGTATTCAAAACTCATCACTGATTACATGACACTCCAAGATGGAATCATTCAAGTGGGCACATTAAAAAATGAGTAGAGAAAAGCAGAGAAAGAAATATAAAAGAAAAATAGAGTCAAGAATAAGGATTAAGTCAGAAGAGCCCCTAACTGAATACCCTAAAAGGTTATCTCCTACTTCATTTATGCTATAATACCTTGAAAGAAAATAATTTTTTTTTTTTTTTTTTGAGACAGAGTCTCACTTTGTCGCCCAGGCTAGAGTGAGTGCCGTGGCATCAGCTTAGCTCACAGCAACCTCAAACTCCTGGGCTCAGGCGATCCTCCTGTCTCAGCCTCCCAAGTAGCTGGGACTACAGGCACGTGCCACCATGCCCGGCTAATTTTTTGTATATATATTTTTAGTTGTCCAATTAATTTCTTTCTATTTTTAGTAGAGACGGGGTCTTGCTCAGGCTGGTTTTGAACTCCTGACCTCGAGCAATCCGCCCGTCTTGGCCTCCCAGAGTGCTAGGATTACAGGCGTGAGCCACCGCGCCCGGCCTGATTTTTGTTTTTTTAAAAATCTAGGCTGAGCATGGTGGCTCACGCCTGTAATCCTAGCACTCCGGGAGGCCGAGGCAGGAGGATTGCTCAAAGGCAGGAGTTCGAAATCAGCCTGAGCAAGAGTGAAACCCCATCTCTACTAAAAATAGAAAGAAAATAATTGGCCAACTAAAAATATATAGAAAAAATTAGCTGGGCATGGTGGCGCATGCCAGTAGTCCCAGCTACTTGGGAGGCTGAGGCAGAAGGATTGCTTGAGCCCAGGAGTTTGAGGCTGCTGTAAGCCAGGCTGACACCACGGCACTCTAGCCCAGGCAACAAAGTTAGACTCTGTCTTAATCAATCAATCAATCAATCAATCAATAAGTAAATAAATATCTAGTGCCTACCACATAATGTGCATTATAAATACTTGCTGAACATACTACTATTCTTGTAATCTAAACATTTGAAAAGTCTACTCTGCCAATTATTTTCCTTGCATTCATATTTGCCTTATACAACTTTGGAATACAAAAGTCCTTTAAACCGTAAAGCAGGAAGTAGTCTTTGCTTTTGATTCCCATGTATCCTTTTCTAGAATGACCTCATATTAAGCAAACAATATTCTGGGCAGAAAAAAAAATTCCTCTCTATATATGTATGTGTCGATAGATATAGATATTTATCTACATATATAGTAAGTTTGTTATTTTTCTTTTCGTCAAATGAAATTACAATATCCCTGTTGATGAAAACCATTCCAAAAGATTTCTATCCTCAAGTATGAAAACATTTAAAAAGGAACAGGAATCTTTGATCCTGTCTTTCATGAAAGTTTTATTTACTATGTCAGCTTAAGGAGAACAAGGAGTTTATCTTGGGCAAATCTTTTCTCTTCTATGTATCTAGATGACCTTTAAAGTCTTCCCAGCTCTGACATGCTATGATAAGTAATCAACTATTTTAGAACAATTTTTGTTGTACTATATATACTACTACTCTGATTCTGCAACACCCTGCTTTGTTTCTGCACTGAAGTCATCTGTATTTATACTATAAGTTCCTAAGCCCTTTATTCAACCCAACATTGAATTTCATCAACCAATGAAAATATCATGATTTTAAAAAATGAATACTATCAAAGGAATCACAATTCTGATATTTTTGATCAATATTAATGGAACTAGATTATTGGTTTTATATAATTTTTTTTGTTTTTGTTTTTTTGAGGCAGAGTCTCACTTTGTTGCCCAGGCTAGAGTGAGTGCCGTGGCGTCAGACTAGCTCACAGCAACCTCAAACTCCTGGGCTCAAGCAATCCTCCTGCCTCAGCCTCCCACGTAGCTGGGACTACAGGCATGTGCCACCATGCCCGGTTAATTTTTTTTTTTTTTATATATATATCAGTTGGCCAATTAATTTCTTTCTATTTATAGTAGAGACGGGGTCTCACTCTTGCTCAGGCTGGTTTCAAACTCCTGACCTCGAGCAATCCGCCTGCCTCGGCCTCCCAGAGTGCTAGGATTACAGGGTGAGCCACTGCGCCGGCCTATATAGTTTTTATATAACAAGTTGGGTTATATTGCAAATGTAAATAGAATTTGCAGGAGCTTAGGAATACTTTCATCTAGTACAATAAATAAAAATAACTATATGAATGAGACAGAAGCAGAGACTTACTGTTCTGTTCCTGAACATTGTAAAGTAAAGCCAATTTGGGGTCATATTTGAGCTAAAGGTTAAACCTTAAGGGCTAGAAAAATCCTACATGAAAATTTGCTAAACTATTGTAGAATATTTAGAAGTACAGAAATTACAACATTCGGTGACATAATTATCACATCATGTTTAAAACATCTGTAGTATAATAAATTCCCAAACGGAATTATCTTATGCTTTATTATTTAGTCAATAGCTTATAATGGTCAATAGCTTATAATCTCTTATCAACAGTTTCTGAACTTTTTCCAGCACTGATTAAAAGCAAATAATTACCTTTATAATACGAATGCCACAAGCAATCAAGTATAAGTAGGAGAAGAGAATGAAAAGGAGATAAGAATAAAGTATCCTGTAGCAAAAGGAGATAAGGGAATGTATAGGGGAGGAGAAATGATCACAAGGAAATAAAAGTCTTTCATTCTGTGAGGCTGTTAGTGGTTCAGACACTTTCTTTAGCAGCAGCTTAATGCAGGAGAAGCTATACTAAACCTAGAAAGAATTGGGTGCCTTAGGTTCTGGTCTCAGTTTGGCTATTGATTAGTTGTGAATCCAAGGTAAATAAATTTGTTGCTCAGACAATTCCTGGAAACTGAAAGGGCTTGTGGTCGTGGAAGGCCATTTTAATCTTTTTTTAAATAGGGATCCTTTTGAGAATCTAACAGAGTTAGGGCCCACATCCTGGGAAGAAACAGACATGCACAAACAGCAAATTGTAGGGAATTTTAGGAGTTTATGAATCCTTCACTGAGTTCCCGCCCTGCAGGTTAAGAATTCCTGGCCTAAATAAGACATTCTGTTTATACTCGTACCTGTATGAGTTCTGATATGTTTCTGTAGATCTCCTGAAGTTTTGAAAGATTTACTACAATTATCTTCTGAACATCGATATGGCTTTTCTCCTGTATGAGTTCTGACATGACTTTTTAATCCATAACCTTTAAGAAAAATTTAAAAAGAAATTTAATTATACAATATTCCTCTAAACATGCACATTGAGATTAAGCTATTGAAAAATATACTAAATGCCAAGGATAAAATACTAGGCTAAAACAACAGAATAACTATTTAAAATGTAAGAGCACAGACAGCTCAGGACTGTGACACTGAAAATTTAATAGTTTTATCTCTGTCTGGAAGAGGTTGTGTGTTTCTTTTTTTAAAGTGCCCCGATTTTATTAGATGTTATTTACAACTCATATGCCAAAAGCTCGAAGTGGAATCAAGACATAGAATAAGGAATGGAAGTCAGGAGGCCTGGTACCAATCCTGGCCCTGCTGAATGTGTCCCTGGAGAGGTTCTATCCACTGCTAAATTCTAGGTCTCCATGGTTCCCTGAGATCTGTCCTAATGTTAAATTCTATGTCAGCTTTTAAAGTTTGGCTTTTATTTTCCTGCTAAAAGAAACAGAGTATGGAATGAAAAGTATTGAACACAGAAGGCAGAGACAAGTCTGTGGAGAAAAATGAGAACAGAGAGAGGGGTGTAGAGCAAGCAGGACAAGAGGCTGCTAAGAGAGAGACTGAAAAACTGGTCATGTACTTGTGCAGATTCACTGACCCCTAACAAAGGTTAGGGGTCAGTTCCTGCCCCGGCCCATCTCTGCTTGACCCCTAATCAGAACAAAGAAAATTTGTTTTTACCTGTTGCAAATGCTTTCCCACAGCCTTGGTGCTCACACTGGTAAGGCCGGTCTCCTGTGTGTGACCTCTCATGGACCTGTTATTAAAACGCAGGCATGATTCTACTTCCTTTATGTAAACCTCAGGTAGACGGTCTCAACATAGACCTATTTTTTCCCCTCACTGCTGAATGATTGTGTTGTACACTTTTTAAAAAAACAACAGATAACTTCACAAAAATTATAACCCAATAATTCTCAGTATTCTAAATATTAAGAAGTACTTATTTTAAACAAGGAATAGGAACATTTGACGTTTGAGTTTTTCTAGAATGGTCAAAGTGGCCCATGTTTGTTTGCATGAAAACATACACATGATGAGAAGAAGTAGGGGCAGAGCATAGGGAGAGGCTACGCAATATAAGGTTAAGAGTGTGGAGGCGGGCCGGGCGCGGTGGCTCACGCCTGTAATCCTAGCACTCTGGTAGGCCGAGGCGGGCGGATTGCTCGAGGTCAGGAATTCGAAACCAGCCTGAACAAGAGTGAGACCCCGTCTCTACTATAAATAGAAAGAAATTAATTGTCCAAATAATATATATAGAAAAAATTAGCCGGGCATGGTGGCACATGCCTGTAGTCCCAGCTACTCGGGAGGCTGAGGCAGAAGGATCGCTTGAGCCCAGGAGTTTGAGGTTGCTGTGAGCTAGTCTGACACAAAGGCACTCACTCTAGCCTGGGCAACAAAGCGAGACTCTGTCACAAAAAATAAAAAAAGAGTGTGGAGGCTGCTGCGAGAGGAGCCTAGATCTGATGCAAGACTCCGCCACTGCCTAGTGGTATTGCCACAGGCACTAGCCTTCTCTAAGTCCCAAAGTCCTCTCTATAGAGTGGGGACATAGCTGTATCTACTGCGTTGCTGCAACAAATGAGTGATCCTGACAATAGCCAACATTTTCTGAAGCTTTACCACACAGTAGACTAGTATTTTTCAGCACTTTACAGATACGGTATCAACTTATTTAATTCTCACCACTTTGTGAGGGAGGTATTTTTACGATCCAATTTTATAGATGAGGAAAATGAGGTACTAAGAGGTCAACTAACATGCCAAGATTATACATTGATAAATAGTAGAGATGAGGTCTAGGGCCACTACCCCAATATGCTAAGTACATACTTTCTGACATATTGTAAGTTATTCAAATACTTGGGTTGGGCCAGGTGGCTCACATCTGTAATCCTAGCACTCCAAGAGGCAGAGGGAGGAGGATCACTTGAGCCCAGGAGTTTGAGGTTGTTGTGAGTTAGGCTGACACCATGGCACTCTACTCAGGGCAACAGAGTGAGACTCTGTCTTAAAATAAATAAATAAAAATATTTGGCCCCCATATTTTTTTTTTTGGAGACAGGATCTCACTGTCAACTAGGCTAGAGTGCAGTGGCATCATCATAGCTCAATGCAACCTCAAAGCCCGGGGCTCTAGTGATCTTCCTGCCTCAGCCTCCAAAGTAGAGATGACAGGCTCGCACCACCACGCCCAGATAATTTTTCTAGTTTTTGTAGAGACAGGGTCTCGCTCTTGCTCAGGCTGATCTCAAACTCCTGGCCTCAAGTGATCCTCCCACCTCAGTGGCCCAAATATTTGAAAGACTATTCAAATATATAGAGTATCTATCATGTGCCAGGCAGTATGCTAGACATTAGGAATACAGAGATGAAAAAACACAGTTCAAGCCCTCAAAAAATTGACAGTTTCTAAAGTCTGCATAGGCTTCTATATGTCTGTATATGGATGTCAGTATATTGATAAGTGGGAGAAAACAGTAGTGTTTGAATGATACAAGTATATCACATTAGTATTTAATGTCCTAGGTATTATAACTAGATACAGCATTTCTTTTATATATACCTTAAGATGATGAGCTGTTGTATATAATTTTCCACATCCATCATATTCACATCGAAATGCTTTCTCGCCACTTTGTTGAGATTTAGCAGTTACTCTTGTTGCATGTCCTTGTAAGACAATCTAAACAAAAAATATAATTTAAATTATTTATAGAGAAATAAAATAGATGAAATTACTATTTTCAGAATTAAAAAAGATAAAATTGTAATGTGGGTTTCCAGACTCAGGGCATCACTTTACTAAGATTCTATCACTCTGAGTCAGGTTAATTCTGTTTCATAGTTGAAGTCAGCAGCTCTAGAAGTACAGTAGTCAAAAGGAGAGCTACAAGAACACACAGCTGGAGCTCACAAATCTATTCCTATTCTAGAAAATCAACCCAAGTAGCACCTTCCTTATATGCAGGTATTCCTTGACATACTCAAGGGATAACTCTATATGTTTTTTAGGACATGTGTCCTAAAAACTATGTCAAAAGCATTTTCTATTTCAAAAGCAATCAAAAAGAGGGAATTAGGTCATTTAAGTCACTTGTAGGAAACATTACAGTCCATATGATCTTAGTCTGTATTTATATTCATAGAAGGTAATTTTTCTGGGATGTAGCCACAATACTTCCAACAATGGTAAAGATTTCAAAGGCTTTTTAGAGATTACCACCTATTTTAGAAATTAGATACCATAAAAAGTAAAGAATGACTTTCTGCTTTGTGGGCCATATGGTGAAAGTGATGTAACCTATCTTTGCAGATTGTCACACATGGCTCAAAAATGACTCTGCCAGAGACTTTTTTATATTATAAAAGTTTCAAAATAACAGAAAAAAGATCATGACTGGGAAGATACTACAGTTATTACAGGCTGAAAGTGAAATCTTAAAATAAAAGGCATAACAAAAATTGAGCAGATGACCCTCATGGCTTTTTTCCAAAGAGCTATTAGAATCTCTTCGGTTTCTTTCTTTTTTTTTTTTTTTTGAGACAGAGTCTCGCTTTGTTGCCTAGGCTAGAATGAGTGCCGTGGCGTCAGCCTAGCTCACAGCAACCTCAAACTCCTGGGCTCAAGCAATCCTTCTGCCTCAGCCTCCCGAGTAGCTGGGACTACAGGCATGCGCCACCATGCCCAGCTAATTTTCTATATATATTAGTTGGCCAATTAATTTCTTTGTATTTATAGTAGAGACGGGGTCTTGCTCTTGCTCAGGCTGGTTTCGAACTCCTGACCTCGAGCAATCCGCCCGCCTCAGCCTCCCAGAGTGCTAGGATTACAGGCGTGAGCCACCGCGCCCGGCTTTCGGTTTCTGTTAAAGAAAAATATCTTATTTCCATAAGAGATTCTGCCACGCCTCACCATTTGCAGATCAACATGAAGTTATTGGTAAATAAAAGTTTCATGAACATATTTTTAATTGCGTCAGGATTTTTGTCACCATCCTTAAGGAAGTGAATATGCTTTATGGAATTTCTGGTATGAGAACTGATAAATAAAAATTCTTCATTTATATTACTAAATATTTAGGCTCTGAAATAATGTATTTCCCCCATTTTCAGGTAAACCCAAATATTTTTCAATCTGTACAAAATTATGACTTAATATATTTATATTAAAAATATTTTCTAGGATGATATATTTTGAAAACTTATTTCTTACTATATTGTATGTAACAAAATAGCTCTTTTGGAAGACAGCTACTTAAACTCTGGAAATCAGTTAAATCCCCACTATTCTGAGTAATGATTTACTATAGTACTACAAATGTTTAAATGGTAAAATGAGAGAATGAAAGAGTTACAGAGGCTAGTATGAGAGTGAGGGATCTGCATTAGATTATAACCGTATAGAAAACAAACTACTCCTTGTAACTTTTTTCTCTCTCTCTTTTTTTTTTTGAGACAGGATCCTGCTGTGTCGCTCTGGCTAGAGTACAGTGGGGTCATCATAGCCATTGCAACTTCAAACTAACTCCTGGGCTCAAATGCTCCTCCTGCCTCAGCCTCCCGAATAGCTGGGACACTGCACTTGGCTAAATTTTCTACTTTTTATAGAGACAGGGTCTTGCTCTTGCTCAGGCTGATCTTGAACTCCTGACCTCAACTGAGCCTCCAGTCTCGGCCTCCCAGGGTGCTAGGATTATAAGCATGAGCCACTGCTCCTGGCCTTCATTATTCATAATAGAGCTGATTCTCAATTGCACAGGTAATATTTGGTCTATATCACTGGCATGACACTTGAACCAACTGTCTCATTTTTAGTATATTTATATGTCCTTCTCTTCCCTATTAATTTAACAGCTCTGTGAAGTCAAGGACTATGTCTTACATGCCTTTCTTTTTTTTTTTTTTTATTAGCTACCAAATTCAGACTCATCTTACATGCCTTTCAAACTGACAGTACTAAGTTCACATGGAAAATATCATAGGATTTATAAAAGAGTTCACACTACTAAAATATATAAATAGAATTAAAAGGAATTAAGTCTTTTCAGGGTGTTTAAAAGTTCTAAAATTGGCTGGGCATGGTGGCTTACGCCAGTAATCCTAGCACTCTGGGAGGCCAAGGCGGGTGGATTGCTCAAGGTCAGGAGTTCGAAACCAGCCTGAGCAAGAGCGAGACCGTCTCTACTATAAATAGAAATAAATCAATTGGCCAACTAATATATATAGAAAAAATTAGCCAGGCATGGTGGCACATGCCTGTAGTCCCAGCTACTCAGGAGGCTGAGGCAGCAGGATTGCTTGAGCCCAGGAGTTTGAGGTTGCTGTGAGCTAGGCTGACACCATGGCACTCACTCTAGCCTGGGCAACAAAGCAAGACTCTATCTCAAAAAAATAAATAAATAAAAGTTCTAAAATTAAGATGGTGATGATGATTTCTTAACTTTTTGAATTTACTAAAAACCACTGAGCTGCACACACTCTAAATGGGTGAATTTTATGGTATGTGAAATATATCTTAATAAAACTAAAAGAGAAGGAAATAAAAGATAATTAGAAAAGAAAGTTTATTTCTCAAGAGAAAAAAAGAGCCTCTATGAATCCTTTAAAAATTATCTATTATTTAAGAAATCTCACTATTAATTGTTTATATATTTAAACAATAATACAGGTATATTGGAGGAATCTGAATATCATACTTAAAGAGAAAAAGTTCAAGTTAGCTATAATTCCACCATCCAGAGAAAACTACTGTTAACATCTTGGTGTATTTCCTTGCAGTATTTTTTTTTTCTTTTTGAGACAGTCTTGCTCTATCACCCTGGGTGGAGTGGAATGGCATCATCATAGCTCACTGCAACTCAAACTCCTGGGTTCAAGCCATTCTGCCTCCACAGCCTCCCAGAGTGCTAGGATTACCGGTGCAAGCCACTGTGCCCAGCAGAACTGCTTATTTGTAAGCCAGCTGAAGTCACTAGCATTTGGCATGCTTTGAGAATTATTAGTAAGGACTGTTTGCAATAGAACTATTTCTACTAATAACTAATTATGTACAACAGATCAGTCTTAAAGGCATTCTCACAAAGTACAGTAGGATAAGTACCTGAAGCAACAATCAACTAGCAAAAGGAACCTCTTAAAAGAAAACTACCGAAATAGTAATGCCCTACAGCATGCAGTAAACGGTAGCTGCAAAAATCTACAAAAGGCCGAGAGAGATATATTAAAAATGCCACTTTGGGCGGGGCGCGGTGGCTCATGCCTGTAATCAATCCTAGCACTCTGGGAGGCCGAGGCAGGAGGATTGCTCAAGGTCAGAAGTTCGAAACCAGCCTGAGCAAGAGCAAGATCCCTATCTCTACTAAAAGTAGAAAGAAATTAAGAAATTAATTGGCCAACTAAAAACATATATAGAAAAAATTAACCAGGCATGGTGGTGCATGGCTGTAGTCCCAGCTACTCGGAAGGCTGAGGCAGAAGGATCACTCGAGCTCAGGAGTTTGAAGTTACTGTGAGCTAGGCTGATGTCACAGCACTCTAGCCTGGGCAACAGAGTGAGGCCCTGTCTAAAAAAAAAAAAAGCCACTTTGGCTTTTATGTTAAAGCATATAATGTTTGAGTGTGATGGGATTCCCTCCCCTTTTATAGGAAATGTTTCCTTGGAAAGTCATCTCTCAATCTGGGCTAACACCTATCTTCTCAATTCCCAAATAAAGTTTTATTCTACTTGGAACCTGTTTTGTGTCTACCACCTTCTTCTTACCCTATTTCTAATTTAACCACCCTTTCCACCTACCCCCAAGACCATAACCCCCTACCACTATCATGACAGATAAACTAATATAACAGATAAACTAATATAACAAATGATTGGTACATACCTACTTCATGCAATAAATAAAATATGATCCCTGATTTAGTAAGGCTCTCATTTTAGCTAGTAAAACTGTCCTATTAATAAAGAATTACAACAGAATATAATAATTGCTATCATAGTAGTCTATGAAAGAAGTTCTAATGGGGCAAAATGCAAAAGTGGGGAGAGCTGTAGGTTAGGGCAGACTGTCTAAGGGTGAAATTTGAAGGCTGAAGAAAAGGGGTGGCCTGGCATGGTCATCCGCACCTGTAATCCTAGCACTTTGGGAGGCCGAGGTAGTAGGATTGCTTGAGGCCAGGAGTTCGAGATCAGCCTGAGCAAGAGCGAGATCCCATCTCTACAAAAAATAGGAAAATTAGCCAGGGGTGGTGGTGCACACCTGTAGTCTCATTACTTGGGAGGCTGAAGCAGGAGAATCGGTTGAACTCAGAAGTTTGAGGTTTCAGTGAGCTATGATGATGCCACTGCACTCTACTCTAAGCCCAGACAACGAAGGTAGACTCTGTCAAAAGAAAAGAAAAGAAAAGAAAAGAAAAGAAAAGAAAAGAAAAGAAAAGAAAAGAAAAGAAAAGAAAAGAAAAGAAAAGAAAAGAAAAGAAAAGAAAAGAAAAGAAAAGAAAAGAAAAGAAAAGAAAAGGAAAGGAAAGGAAAGGAAAGGAAAGGAAAGGAAAGGTGTGGGGAGAGCTATCTAAGCAGGGGGAATACTATGGATAAAAGGTCAAAGGTTTGGAAGTGTATTTGGAAGAAGAGGAAACTTAATATGACAGTATTATGTTTACATAGTAGAATGAATAACACGAAAATGAAAGAGAAGTTTAGGAACATGTCTGAGAAGAGCTTTAGATACCATTCTGAACAATGAGCCTAGATGATGAAAGCACAATGAAAATATCGAAAATTTTAAAGTAAGGGACTAGTTAAGATTAGCTCTGTCTTTTAGGAATACAACTCTGGTAACAGTGAGAACAGACTGAAAAGACAAAACAGGCAGGAAGACCAGAATAAGTCTTTATAATAAATATGCAGGAAAGAAGTGATGAAAACAAGCCCAGGACAATGATTACGAAATAAAAAGCAATAGATGATTCTACAGATATTTTAGGGGTAAAAATGAACAGAATCCAAAATTTTAAACCTAAATTTAAGAGACTAAAGCCATACAGGGACTTTAGGGTTATGCAATGTCAGATATATGTAGTCTGACAAAGAAACAACAACCTGATACATTAACACAAAGGCAAAAGTCTCAAGGGCAATTTAGAAGCAAACACCAATGAAATACTAATCAGTTTCCAAATGCATGTATAGAAAATGATTTCATTGCTATTTATGCTTAATGTAAATTCTCAGAATTAAGAGATAATATTAGCTCTGCCACAAATTCACCATGTAACATTGTGGAAGTCACACGAAGCTGTTTGCCTATCTGTAAAAAAAGAATATATTATACTAAATCAGTGGTGTTTATTGCCTATCTCTTAAAAAAAAATTCCACTTACTATAATGGCCTAATATACATGGCAAATATAACTTTTACAATTTGATATATAAACTTGTATAATATGATGTAAATAATTTATACTTTTGGAAGAAGATAAAATGAAAACAACTTGATGAATTTTTTAGATTATGTTTTCTTTGAAGAAAGGAACTAATCATGGAAGTGTGGCACCACAGGAACTGTGGAACATATCAACATTGCCAGAATGATTTAAAACAAAAACAAAACCAGATTTCTAACAATGATTATCATCAGGCAGTGAATACTTCACTTTTTATTTTTATTAATCTATACCATTTGGATTTTATAAATGTATACATAAGCATCTTTATTTTTAAAAATATACATAATAGCTACATGTATAGTACAATTATAGGTCATTTTTAGTTTTCTTCTCAGTACTTCTCTGAATTAGAAAAGACAATATTTTAAAAAATCCTTTGTCACTGATTAATAATCACTTATCTAATTAATACCCTTATTTTATTTATTATATTTTTATTCTTTTTTAGAGACAGGGTCTCACCTGTCACCTAGGCTGCAGTGCAGTGGCACAATCACAGCTCACTGCAATCTTGAACTCCTGGGCTCAAGTGATCCTTCTGCCTGAGCCTCCCAAAGTGTTGGGATTATAGGCATGAGCCACCATGGCCAGCAATACCTTTCTTTTAGAGATGAAAAAAAGAGACTTAGAAAAGCAAGGTTCACTTAAATATCGAATAGCTAGATAAAAGTACAGAAAATGAACATAAAATGTGACCCACATTGAAACTGCCTATACGAGAAATAGGTTTCACGGTAATTGTCCAACCCATGTTCTGGGAGAATCAGTCAACCCCATCCATAAACCCTAATGACCAGAAAAGATGGTACATTTATAGGGTAGCCAGTCATCCATCTCTGCCTTATGTGGCCTTGCTTAAAAAGTTAAGCTGAGTCTACAAACTCTCCTCTCCTGGAATTTGACCTAAGAAACAAATGGAAATCTTGAGTTGGTCATGGGTAGTGAAAGGCTGTAAGGAGCCATTTGAAAATCTATGAAGACATAGAGGAAGGCTGCATGCAAAGAAAAGAAGGAAGGGAAGAGATGCACAGTGGGAGCAGAGGACGGAGCTGGGAGGAAGAAGAAAAAGGAGTGAGATGAGCCTCTACTCACTCACATGATTCTAATTCCTGGGAGGCCTAATTGTTCAGTAGTTCCTGTTCTTGGCTTCCTATTAGCTTTGCTGTACCCTTTCAATATATCTCTTTTTTTCTTGAGCTAGCTTAATTGGCTTTCTGTGCTTTCCAACTATTAGAGCTCTAATTAAAGCACTGCCAAACCAAAGAACTTTGATCTCCAATGTAAATAAAATTAGTTGTTAGTGAAGTCTTGGAAAACCATGAAAAAAGGCCTAGTATTCTAACCCAACATGTAAAGCATCAACAATTTAACATCTATAGAATGCTTACAAATTTATTTTCATGTATTACCTAAAATATTAATTAAATGAAAATCTCATTGTTTTCATAATCTCATGAGATCAGTGGGGCAAAAGATTATTATAATTCTCATTTAACAGATAAAAAAAAATCTCAAATCCAGAGAAGTAACTTGTCCAAAGTCACACAACTACTACATAGTACAGCAGAAACTCAACCTGGATCCTTTGATTATAAATTATGCACTATTTCAATATGTTAACTTTTCTACTTAAATAAAGCTGGTATAGCATAAGGGCAATGACAACAGCCATAGTCTCCCTCAAACACAACTCCCAACCATCCTTACAGTTCTTACAACTGAACACATAGGTGCTCTCAAAGAGATTATTTTAGATCAGGGTTTTCAAATTCAGCACTATTGACATTTTGAGCAGGATAACTCTTTGTTGTGGGGGGTAGTCCTATAACTTGTGGGATAACTACCCATTAGATGCAAGTAGTATTCCCCCAATTATGTCAACCAAAATTGTCTCTAGACATTGTCAAATGTCCCTAAACTGCTTCCACATGAGAACCACTATGTTAGATATTCTAGGCCTTTGTTGTCCTGTGAAATTTGCTTTCATGTCAGAGATCAGCTTAGTGGCACAACTAGCATGTTCATGTTACAGATGAAAGAAAAAAGCTCTACAATGTAAACATCACAATGAAAACAATCTAGAGCTTTGAAACAAGACTATTTACAAAAAATCTACTGCATTAACTATCAATCTCTTTAAAGTTCATCTTTTGGTATATTCTGGCTTTTTAAAATATTGGCCAGGCACAGTGGCTCACTCCTATAATCCTAGCACTCTGGGAGGCTGAGGCAGGAGGATCGCTCAAGGTCAGGAGTTAGAAAGCAGCCTGAGCAAGAGTGAGACCCTGTCTCTACTAAAAATAGAAATAAATCAATTGGCCAACTACAAATATATAGGAAAAAAATTTAGCTGGGCATGACGGTGCATGCCTGTAGTCCCAGCTACTTGGGAGGCTGAGGCAGGAGGATTGCTTGAGCCCAGGAGTTTGAGGTTGCTGTGAGCTAGGCTGATGACACAGCACTCTAGACTAGGCAACAGAGTGAGACTTTGTGTCAAAAAATAAATAAACAAATATAACACAATACAATACTATGTACTGGGCCCTCATCCTCAAATATGATACTCAACTGTTTTAGAGAATGATGAAGTCAGGAAGTTTTGGTCTAGCATGAATGAAGAGAAAAATATGAATCACAGATGAAAGCAATATACACATAATGCAATTTAAAAAATTTAGTAATCACACTGAAAACATAAAAACAGGTGAAATTAATTTTAGTAACTATTTTATCTAACCCAAGATGTCTAAAGTATCATTTCAACATGTAAGAAATGTAAGAAATTATCAATGAGATACTTTTACATTCTTTTTTCATACTAAGTCTTTTTTTTTCCTTGACCGCACCCTCCTGGGTGGGGCTGCAAGCTAAATGGGCAGAGCAGCTGCCCCCTCCCTGTCCTATCTTTCACCCAGCCAGGAGGGGCTGTCTCCACCCTTCTCAGGCCTAGACAGGGGTCAGTGTGGCCTGCTTTAGCTATCTTGCCAAGGAACAAGTCTTAGCCAGGCAGGCATCACACCTTCGCAGTGGGAGGGGCTCATGGCTTCCTGCAGCAAATCTGGGGAGCTCTTGAGATGCTCACATATGAGGAACTGTCATGCACAGCATCTGGTTGTGCTGGTTCTGCCCTGGGCACTCCAGGAACCCTGAGAGCACAGTCCTCATCAAAACGTCCCCAGATTTGGGCTTATTTCTGAAAACCTCGACCTCCCCAGGGTTCCCATGCCTGTGATGTTCAGTCTTTCTGGAACTTATGAATCCCTCCCTACTGCCAGAGCACCCTTCACCCCATGCAAGACAGGGTCTGCCCTGCTTTCCTCACTGTGATGCTGCACTACAGAAGCAAGGTACCAGGGCCTCCCTGCAGTCTTTGTCCCCCTTGTGCTGGTGCTGGTTTCCCTTTGTCCCCATCCACTAGGCCCTTGTCCTGGTCACTCACCCAGGGCTCCTGTCCTGATTCTAATTTCACTCCCAGGAGCTAAACAAAATAGCCAAGGTTGGCTTACGCCTTGGGTCCCTGAGCTGCTGCTGTCTCATTCCACAGCTATCATGATTGGGTCAGGTGGGTCCAGGGCTCTGTCAACCCCCTACAGAAGCTGCTTTAAAGTGATGGCCAAGAACAGCCACCCACCCTGGCCCTTCCTGACCTCCAAGGCACCCACACGCCCTGGCTCTGGGCTGGAACACAGCCCCATATCCACTTAGGACATGGGGTAGAAGGGGAGGGGACATTTGGGGGACTCCATTTGTAGCTCACAGAAAACAGCATTGGAGTCACACTGCGTTGGCAAAGGGCACTGCCTTGAAGCATGAGCTTTGTCCACATCTCTGCTGCAGGGTGGCAAATGAGCCCCGTGTTCATTATTTACACACAGCTGTAAATTGCTGGAAATTGTAATTACAGTGTGATTGCTGGGTAGGCGCCACATGCAGCCTTTCCATCTAAGGGAGTAAGGCTCTCCACACTTACAGAACATCTCAATTTGGACTAGCCACATTTCGAGTGCTCAATAGCCACATGTGGCTAGTGGCTACCATATTGGACAGCACAGATCTAGTCTGTAAGGAAAAGGTACAAAGGGCAAAGGAGAAAAAAACTAGAGTAAAAAGAAAAAAACAGTCCTATTCAACAGTCTTCTATTTCTTTGTCTACTGGTAGCAACATCCAATGGTTATATGTCTGCAGACAAAGAGTAATGGGGCTTTTTATGACATTTTGCCTTGGCAGTCCTGAATTCCTAGCTATGTTTTTGGGTTTAGAAACTACCGATTGATGTGAACAGGCTTTTAGGACAACAGTATATTATAACATTATGGAGCCCAATGGTAGATTCACCTATTTTTTGGGGTAAGATTCATCTTCTATATTAGTTTATTACAATTGGCTTGCTTTAAAATACTTTATTATTTTAAAATTTGTTAGTTGCTAATAAGAGAATTATGTTACTCCAAGCTACTGCCTATATCTCTTACATATATTTACAACATATTTTCATTTTAGTAAAGTTTTACTTACACTGATTTGATATACCATAGTATAAAAATTTCAAGTCTCATTTTATTTGTAAAATGTGAATATGAATTCAAAGACTTGAAAATTTTGCTAAGAATCATATATGTTTCAAAGCTGATGGGCTTAGTAAACTATAAACTGTGTTTATATTATTGCCACTTTGTGGGACCACTTTAGCTGGTAAACAAAAACACTGGCTATTCAGAAATATTCAAAAAATTTTGAAAATATTCAAAATTTTTGAAAATTCTAAAAAAGGAAACATTGGCTATTCAGCAATGTTCAGGAGCATCAAACTTCTGCCAGTGATTCCAGATTTTAATGATTATTTTGTCATTTACTATTATTATAAATGTAAAATCTTTCTTTTTTTTTTTGAGTCAAAGTCTCACTCTGTTGCCCAGGCTACAGTGCCGTGACGTCAGCCTCACTCACAGCAACCTCAAACTCCTGGGCTCAAGCAATCCTTAGGCCTCAGCCTCCCGAGTAGCTGGAACTACAGGCATGCGCCACCATGCCCGGCTAATTTTTTCCATAAATTTTTAGTTGGCCAATTAATTTCTTTCTGTTTTTAGTAGAGACGGGGTCTTGCTCTTTCTCAGGCTGGTTTTAAACTCCTACTTTGAGAGATCCTCCTGCCTTGGCCTCCCAGAGTGCTAGGATTACAGGCATGAGCTACTGTGCCCAGCCTAAAATCTTTCTTTTTTTTTTTTTTTGAGGCAGAGTCTCGCTTGTTGACCAGGCTAGAGTGAGTGCCGTGGCATCAGCCTAGCTCACAGCAACCTCAAACTCCTGGGCTCAAGCAATCCTTCTGCCTCAGCCTCCCGAGTAGCTGGGACTACAGGCATGCGCCACCATGCCCGGCTAATTTTCTATATAAATTAGTTGGCCAATTAATTTCTTTCTATTTATAGTAGAGACGGGGTCTTGCTCTTGCTCAGGCTGGTTTTGAACTCCTGACCTCGAGCAATCCGCCCGCCTCAGCCTCCCAGAGTGCTAGGATTACAGGAGTGAGCCACCGCGCCCGGCTTAAAATCTTTCTTGATAATAACTCCTAATAGTATCATCAGTCATTAAATGGTGATGTTAATGCTCAAGTTAAAAAGATGTGGCCCTGAAGTAATAACTATAGGAGTTAAATATGATAAAACTCTCTGAAGAATGCAAAAAAAACTTCTAGGAAGGAGCAGTCAGCAAAATGTTAGAGATAACTGCTGAGAAAATAAAGAGCTGCATTAAAGCAAGAACATAGTACAATGATTACATAAACTTTAAGAATACCCCCAATACAAACAGACCCCTCCCTAATAACACAGAAACACTAATTCAAAATAGTCTTGAATAATGCAAGTTTTGAATTGTAAGAGATATCCAAGAATGCATCTGTGACCACTTTGAACTTACTACAAAACTTTTGGAAGCACTAGTGCTCTAGGCTGATACTTAGGTAAGGGGTGGCCAATGACTGGACCGAGGGCGAACATCTGAATCATGGGAAGCCAACCCATAGGCCATCTGCAGATCAGGAAGCAGTCTGGTACAAAAAGTATAAACAAGTTTTGCCCAATAGGAACAATGATAATTACCTAGGCTGGATTTTCCCTCTAGAAGTTGGAAGCAAAAGAAACTAGAAGGTACAAAAAGTAAAGTAGCAAGGGTTAGTCCAAGTAATGATGGAGTTGAAGAAAAAGGATCCACAAACTGCCATGGTGGGGGTAGTCAGATTGCCTGTCTCCAAAACTTCCTTGAATTCCAGAATACAAGTGCCACTTGGATTTCTGTGATATTTCTATTTCTTTAGTGCCACTCTGCATCCACTAATGAACCTTAGGACTTGCAATACTTTGAGAAAGGTACTGCCTAACACATATACTGTTTTTCTGAATTGGTAAAATTTTCCTAGCGAGGTAGTGCGTTCTCTATTCTTGCTTTCATCTATAGAAGGGCCTAGAAATGCTAAGAAAGATTCTTCCATAAAGTAGCTTCACATACCTGCATTTTTTTCTCTTGCTCATTTTCTCCAATCATTCCAGTACCTGTTACACTTTCACTTCCATCAATTGATACCTACAGGAATAAAATAAACCTTAAAAACATTTTACTTTTCTTTTTTGAGACAGAGTCTTGTTGTGTCACCCCAACTAGAGTGCAGTGGTGTCATCACAGCTCATTACAACCTCAGATTCCTGGGCTCAAGTGATCCCCCTGCCTCAGCCTCCCAAGTAGCTGAGACTATAGGCACACACACACCACCATGCCTGGCTAATGTTTGTATTTTTGTAAAGATGGGATCTGGCTTGTTGCTCAGGCTGATCTTGAACTCTGACCTCAAGCAATCATCTTGCCTTGGCCTCCCAAACTGCTAGAACTACAGGCATGAGCCACCATGCCTGGCCTTTTTCACTTTTTCTAATCACTAATTTCTACTTCTTAATTCATAAGCAGTTGTCTCTATACTTTATTATTTCTTTAATGGCACTCATCCTTGTATATCTCTTTTTGTGAATTACCTGCCATCCATTTCTTTCTTTGTTTTTTTTTTTTTGAGACAGGGTTTTGCTCTGTTACCTTGGGAAGTAGAGTACAGTGGCATCATCATAGTTTACTGCAACCTCAGACTCCTGGGTTCAAGCGAGATCCTCCTACCTCAGCCTCCCAAGTAGCTGGGACTGTAAGTATGCACCACCGTGCCCAGCTAATTTTTTCTATTTTTGGTAGACACTGAGTCTTGCTCTTGCTCAGGCTAGTCTTGAACTCCTGACCTCAAGTGATCCTCCCGCCTTGGCCTCCCAGAGTGCTAGTATTACAGGCTTGCGCTACTGCACCCAGCCAATTTCTTTTCTATAAACCCTTGCCCTATTCTCTTATTTTTCTTCCAATACTTCTTTCTAAACTTCACTTTAAGATCAGTGTTGATCTCTTTGAAGCTGACTGATTTTGACTTTGAATTGGTAGTTCCTTGATGAAGCATTCTTTTTTGTTTTCTTTTCTTTTCATGAAAAATAAAGAACCAGTATCTGGGATGTTCTTGACATTGTAAAATAAATGCTGTACCTTTGCAGCATACTGTTCCAAAGCACTGATGGTGTCGGGGTCAATTGCGGCATCCCCAGTGTGCAGACCTGCCACTGTGCCATCAGCTTGAATTGCCAAGATGGTGTCAGACTGTGGGACTTGCACTGCATGATGGATATAAGCAGTGGTGCCATCTTCCAGCTGAACCGCCTGTAATGCACTCTGGTCATAACTATCTGAGGGAGTGGAAAAGAATGCCATTAAATTAAAGGTAAAGTCTAATAAACATTTATATGCTGAGAGGAAGAAGGAAATGAACTTCTACTGAGTAGTTATTATGAACACTGGACCATGTGTTTTTTTTTTTTTTTTTTTGAGACAGAGTCTCGCTTTGTTGCCCAGGCTAGAGTGAGTGCCATGGCGTCAGCCTAGCTCACAGCAACCTCAAACTCCTGGGCTCGAGTGATCCTCCTGCCTCAGCCTCCCGGGTAGCTGGGACTACAGGCATGCGCCACCATGCCCGGCTAATTTTTTATATATATCAGTTGGCCAATTAATTTCTTTCTATTTATAGTAGAGACGGGGTCTCGCTCTTGCTCAGGCTGGTTTTGAACTCCCGACCTTGAGCAATCCGCCCGCCTCGGCCTCCCAAGAGCTAGGATTACAGGCGTGAGCCACCGCGCCCGGCCTATGGACCATGTGTTTTATATGTGTTATTTAATTTAATCCTCACAATAATTCTGCAAGGCAGGTATAATTCACCACTCCCACTGCATCAATGGGAACTTAAGGTTTGGGAAAGTAAAGTCACTTTCCTTAGAAACCAGGAAATCAAAAAATACTAACAACAGTCAAAATTAGTATGTAGAGAAATCAGGATGTGAGCTCATGTTAGTATGACTCCAAAGTCCATGTTGTTTTTATTATTATATAATACTATATATATCAAGATATATATATAGCACTGTAAAATAACAAATCTAGCCAATGACAATGAACCTGTGATTAACTCTCATCGCTAAAGAAAAAAGTTGAGTTTACCTTTTCTCAACTTTAATTAAACAAATTTATTTACAAATTTAAGTACTCTAAATTTTAAAAAGATTTTCTCCTTTGGTTTCACAACTAAACAGTCTTTTGAAAACATGTTATGTCACTCTATAATAAAATATTTTATAAAGTACTAACATTTATTGAGCATTTATGATGTAATAAGCACTGTTTTAAGTGATTTTCATATGTTTGCCCATTCTGTCGTCACAACAATCCTACGATGTGGATACTTATCCTCATTCTATGGATGACAAAACTAAAGCACAGGGAAGTTAAGCAATCGCATAATATCACACAGCTAAAAAAAACAGCAGCTTTGAGCCTAGATTTGAATCCAGACAGTCTGGCTGCAAAGCTGTGCTCATCACTCTTACACATTCTATCTCAAGCCCTGGTTCTCCCTATACAAAGTTAATAAACATTAACATTTTGCCATATTTGTATCAGGTATTTTTTAAATTTTTATTTAATTCTAATTAAAGACAAACACAATAGGCAAAGGACCTTGTTTAAAAAATTACATTTAAGAGGAAGAAATAAAATCAACAATTTAACTTTCAAATATTTTAGAAGTAACCTCTATTTGAAGTCTTCTAGGGGTAAAGGGTATGCTGTTTCAACCTATTGCTGGACAGCTCAAATTATTAGAAAGTTTTTCCTTAAACTGTACCCAAGTCTGCTGCCTTGTACTTCAACAAACAAACACAATTCTTCTTTCCCATGACGACATTTCAGCAGCTAAACACAGGTCTTTTTTCCCCTCATACCCCTACTTCTCTCTTATTTTATTTGTATTTTCAAAGCTATTTTACCTTTGGAGGTATGATGAATAAACGCTGTGGTTCCATCTTCTAACTGCACTGCTTGACCATCTTCTAGACGTAAACTGTCCCCTGCTCAAGAACAATGCTTACATTTAGATCCCATGTTGTCCAATGTGTTCTGTTTAACTCACTTAGGAACAATAGGGTCAATAAAACATTAACACAATGTAACAACCTACACTTGCTTTAAGAGTTTTTTGAACATTTAAGTAATTTCAGTAAAACTTCTCTGAGTGTTAAAAGGTAAAAAGATATTAGAATATTTGTTTTAGGAATATATATTAGGAAATGAAGAGAGCTGAAAGAAAGAGAAAAGAGAAGAAAATGAGAGACATATAGGATTCAGCTCAAATAACAGAAATATTCACTTAGGACTGTTGCCCATTTATCTCCAAAGTACAGTCCAGGATTCTTTCCCATTATCTTTGACAGAAAGTCTTGGTTAAGTTAAAATAATCTTTAGATCTTCTCTGTGGCATTGACTGATCTCCGTTTTCAGAAGAAAAGGGATCAGGACCAAGTTTAAGTAGTTAGAGTGAGCTGGGGGCAGCAAATACTAAAGTCTGAGAATCTGGAGTGCTTCCTTTGCTGTATCTTAAATACTTACTACTTTTAGGTATGGGTACATGTTGAACATAGGCAGCAGAACCATCTTCCAACTGAATGACCTGGCCATCTATTAGTTTTCCATCTGGAACAAGAGATTCAAGCCAATAAATTAGCACAAACAAAAGTTTTAAACTTTATACAATTTCAAAATGATATCAACTATAAAAACATACACTACTTAAGCTCATGTTCATCTTGATTCTTCCCTCAATGTTCTGAGGCAATTCAATAACACATCCAGTGATCCTACAGAAAGCAGAAAATCCTCCCTCAGCCATCCTTCCTCCCCTCCAATTTTCAATTAGACGAGTTCAGGAGGAAGAGTGGCTCATCACAGCAGGCTACATGAGTTGAACCTCTATATACCTTGCAGAGTTATTTAGAATCAGTGACCCTGACCATGGGGAAGCTGAAGCTGGGAAGATAGGTAAGTCAGTGCATGTGAGGCCAGTTGTCATTTTCACTCCTGGGGGCTACAAGACCCTTGTTTATATATACATGTGTTCAGTACTAATTTTTATGTGTTCCATAAAAACAAGGAGTTTGAGAACCAGGCTATTTCCTGGAGCAAAATAAACACCAATTCAGAGACAATGTTTTTAATATATAAGCAAAACCAAATGTCTTTACTCTTATGCATATTTGGTAAAAACATTAAATAATAATGAAGTAAAAAAAGCAAGAAAGGTCTTGTTAGAAATAGGTCAGAGACACTCCCTGCTCCCCTACTAATTTTGATATTCTAAATATCTCAAAAGGTAACCCCAAATTATCAAAAGAAATTTAAGTTAAATTGAAATAATTTTAAATTATCATATGCAACACAGCATCTTTAGGAGAGATTGGGGAGGAAAGATAGCTAATGGGTGCTCCAACTCTGAGGTTATGAATTGCTGGTATTAACTAATCAGCCATATGTGAGGCACATACCTTTAGAATTGTGTTGTATATAAGCGGTAGAACCATCTGCAAGTGTTACTGCTTGCAAGCTTACGCCTTCCATATTTTCTAAATTGTCACCATCTATTATAAAAGAATAATTATTTTCTTTAGATAACTACTGTACATGCACACTGATTAAATTATTATTATTTTTTAAAGGAAATGAAGATTAGGCAAAAGGCAGGTTGCTTAACTTAGACTCAAATCAGATTTCTTTCAGAATTTACAAAAAAATTTTCCCTGCCTTACTGTACCCAGCATCCATACCAAGGTAAAAAGGCTTAGGTTTGTGTTGCCCTCTGCTAAATTAGGAACTGGGAAGTAAACATAGTGTTGTAAATTTTAATTTTCCCTTAAAATAAATGATATTTCCAAACCTCCATAGTCCCCTTCAAACATTACTGCTCACCTGCCACAGTTACTGCCTCTGTCAGACATAGGGTAACATGTTGAGCCTCCATTCCTCCTCCAGGAAACTCTGTCATTCCCTGAGAATCTCGATTTATTTGGGCTAACAACATCTTCTACCTTGAAGAAAATATAGGCACTTGAGAACAAAGAATAATGCATATGGAAAAAAGCTACAAAGAATATTTATGAACTACAAAAAATTGCTAATGATGTAAATAGTGTTGGAACTAAGATGAAATTTCACTTAATATTCAAGGTAAGAGTATTAGCCCAAAGTCCAAGGCAAATCCTCATAATTCAACAGTAAATTACTGAGCACATTGACAAGTCTTGCCCATCAGTTTCATATCATGTCTAAAATTCCCATAATTAGAGTCCGTTGGGTTGAACATCATTGAAGATTCCCACTCATCCAATCCATCAGCAAATGCTATTGACTCGATCTTCAGAAATCTATCTTGAATACAGCTACATCTCACACTAACCAATCTTTCTTCTGTGTTACTTCAATAGCATTCTAACTTGTCTCCCTGCTTTTGTGTTAGCCTCTCTACACTCTTCTCTCAATACAGTGGTCAGTGCCCTTTGAAGGGAAAAGTTATAGCTCAAGTCCCTCTCCTGCTCAAAATCCTCTTATAATTTCTCATCAAAGTAAAATCCCAAAGTCCTTACACTGGCCTATCAGGCCAATGATCTTGCCCATTTCCTCTCATTCATTTCACTTCAGCCACACTGGCATCCTTGCTTCTCCTCAAATACATGAGTGTTTGGCTGCCTCAGGACATTTACACTTGATATTCCTTCTGCCTGAAACATTTCCCCCAATATCTTCATTGTTCATTCCTTCACCTCTTTAAGTCTTTGCGCAAATGACCTCAACGAGAGCTCCCCTGTCCACCCCGTTTCAAACTGCACCTCCCAACTGCCCAATCATTGTGTACCCTAGCCTTCTTTCCTCCTCTATGTTTCTGCATAGTGCTTCTTACTTAACATATTACATGTGTTTACTTATTCTGTTTATTACCTAGTTCCTCTTCCCCTAGAATGAACAAAGACTTTTATCTGTTTATTCATTGCTGACTCAAGTGCCTAAAAGTGTTTGGCACATAGTAGGCACACAATATGTATTAGATAAATGGATGAATGGATAACCCTTTTACAAAACACCATCACAACTCCCTTCTTCCTTTCTACCTCCAGACCTCATTATCTCTGTGGGCCTTGAGTTATCTCAAACAGTTGGGATAATTTAGCTGCCCTGAGCCAGGGAATTGGACCAGAAGATCTCTTGAGGGCTTTTCCAGTTCTCAAGATCTGATTTTAGTGTCAATATTTGAAAGATTCTGACTTCATTTCCTCTTAAAGAAAAAAGAAAAAAAAAAAATATTTGAAAGAGCAACATGTAGATAGTAATAATTTGTAATTCTATTTATGTTTAGAGTTGCTTGAAGAATTTTGTTTTAGAAACACTATAAATTGTATGCACATGTACACTCTTTGGACCAAAGGTGGGGACTACGGATCAGATTCACACAAAAGTATCAGTGTTATGATAAAAGCCAGTCAGGTATAAAAGGATCCATAATCTATAACTGCTCATAGAACAAGCTGAAACTTCAACACTTCCTTGACCTCCAAGGGCTAGTAGAGAAACCTCAAAGTAATACTAGTACACTTCTGTTAAGACTCCTGATGAATATAAGGTTGGGATAGGCTAATTTTTAGTCACAAAGAGACAAATACTACATGATTCCACTTATATGATGTATCTAAAGAAGCCAGACTGTTAGAAACAGAAAGGAAAGTGGTATTGGAGGGAGGGAGCATAGGGGAGAGCTACTCAATGGGTATGGTTTCAGTCATGCAAGATGAAAAACTTTAAGAGAACTGCTGCAGAACAATGTGTATATAGTTAACATTACTATACTGTATACTTAAAAATGGTTTAGATGGTAAATCTTATATATTTTTTCATCACAATTAAGAAAAATCTAAACACATAACCAAATGTTAGGATCTAGGCCGTGCACAGTAGCCTGTAATCCTAACACTCTGGGAGGCCGAGGTGGGAGGATCGCTCAAGGTCAGGAGTAGAAAGCAGCCTGAGCAAGAGTGAGATCCGTCTATACTAAAAATAAAAAGAAATTAATTGGCAAACTAAAAATATATAGAAAAAATTAGCTGGGCATGGCAGTGCGTGCCTGTAGTCCCAGCTACTCAGGAGGCTGAGGCAGAAAGACTGCTTGAGCCCAAGAGTTTGAGGTTGCTGTGAGGATAGGCTGACACCACAGTACTGTAGCCTGGGCAACAGAGTGAGACTCTGTCTTAAAAAAATAAAATAAAATAAATAAATAAAAACAAAAAATGTTAGGATCTGTTAAAGTTGAATTGGTAAGTGTTTATTCAAGTATTTATATTCCTGTGTGATAGATTTCATAATTTAAAGAGTGAAAAATACCCAAAATTACTGGTAAGAAGAAAAAGAACATCTGAAAACTGATGGTTAAAATTAGTAACTATCAGATTTTATCTCTTCATCTCTTAAAAAAAATGTGAAGTGTTTCTTTATTGGTTTGAAGAAACTACTTCTGGTATACTCCAACTTCTAAGTGGCTTCATAAATTCAGATTTTTAAATGTAAAGCCATCAGGCTCGGCGGCTCATGCCCGTAATCCTAGCACTTTGGGAGGCCAAGGCAGGAGGATTACTTGAGGACAGGAGTTAAAGACTAGTCTGAGCAATATAATGAGACCATCATCTCTAAACGTGAAGGCATTAGACATTTTTTTTTTTTTTTTTTTTGAGACAGTCTCGCTTTGTTGCCCAGGTTAGAGTGAGTGCCGTGGCATCAGCCTAACTCACAGCAACCTCAAACTCCTGGACTTAAGCAATCCTACTGCCTCAGCCTCCCAAGTAGCTGGGACTACAGGCATGCACCACCATGCCTGGCTAATTTTTTCTATATATATTAGTTGGCCCATTAATTTCTTTCTATTTATAGTAAAGACGGGTCTCGCTCTTGCTCAGGGTGGTTTCAAACTCCTGACCTGGAGCAATCTGCCCGCCTCGGCCTCCCAGAGTGCTAGGATTACAGGCGTGAGCCACTGTGCTCAGCCATAGACATTTAAAGTTTGATCTACCTTGTTAGCAACAATTATTACAAAAAAGTGGCTGGGCGCAGTGGCTGTAATCCTAGCACTCTGGGAGGCTGAGGCAGGAGGCTCACTTGAGCTCAGAGTTCTAGACCAGCCTGAGCAAGAGTGAGATCCTGTCTCTAATGAAAGTAGAAACAATTAGCCAGGTGTAGTGGTGGGTACGTTATAGTCCCAGCTACTTGGGAGGCTGAGGCAGAAGGATCACTTGAGCCAGGAGTTTGAGGTTGCAGTGAGCTACGATGACACCACTGCACTCTAGCCTGGGCAACAGAGCAAGACTCTCTCAAAAAAAAAAAAAAAAATTATTACAAAAATGTATTATGACAACATAAATCTAATGGTCCAGATATAAAAGCAAGAAATCCAATTGCAAATAATCTTTTTTTGTGATAATGATTTTTTAAATCTAGATTAACAAATTTTACATGTCTTTTTTGCATGAAGGCACATAAACCAGGCCTTCAGAAATTGTCGGGCTCAGGTCCTAACCTCAGGCAGGTTTCATCTAAACATTTAACAGAAAAGATAGGTCTTTTTATTACTGGCTCTCAATTCTAAATTTTCCTTATAAATTTGCTTTGTATTAGAAAAAGTTCTCCATTTTAACCTGGTCATTCATACTACTTTGATTAGCGTTGGCAGAAAGCTATCTTTCAAAACTCTTTGAGTTTTGTAAAGCTTTGTGTTTGGCAAAAAAAGGAAAAAAAAAAAAGCACAGCCAGGGACTAAACATCTTCCATTGATTAAATGAAATTCACTTAAGTACAGAGTAGTTCGAATGTGCTGGCAAATGAGGCAGAGTTTTCACAGACTCCAAAGGATGCTAAAAGGTAAAGTGTGGGGCAAGAATTCATAATACCAATTTTAATGAGGACAGTAGAATTTTCTCTCGGATGGGTGAAATGTTGAAGCTTGAACGCTTTGTCCAGTTGCAGGACAATTCAGAAACTTAATATCTGAAAATGACTGGCAGGTAGGTCGAGCCTGACACCTTTGAAATGGCAGTTGAGATATGGCCTACTGTGGCTAAAGTTAAAAATAGCAGAGACAAGCATTTAGAAATGAACATCTAGGTTTAGTCACTGGGAATGTCCATTTTGGTGACGGTTTGATCTTAACTAAACCAATGATATGAAAAAGAACTAAAAAAAAAAAATCTTGCCAGGCGAGGTGACTCACGCCTATAATCCTAGCACTCTGGGAGGCTGAGGCTGGTGGATCGCTAAAGGTCAGGAGTTCGAAACCAGACTGAGTAAGAGTGAGACCCCCGTCTCTACTAAAAAAATATAAAGAAATTAATTGGCCAACTAAAAATATATATAGAAAAAAATTAGCCGGGCATGGTGGTGCGAGCCTATAGTCCCAGCTACCTGTGGTTGAGGTAGGAGGATTGCTTCAGCCTAGGAGTTTGAGGTTGCTGTGAGCTAGGGTGATGATGCCACGGCACTCTAGCCCAGGCAACAGAGTGAGACTCTATCTCAAAAAAAAAAACCAAAAAAAAAAACCTCTTAAACCTCAATAAAGTAGCATTAACAATATGACCCTTGCAGTGCCAAAAATAAAACAAAAAACAAAAAACCTGGTCATTTGTGCTTTGTGCGGTTTAGGAGCTCAAGCCTGGGACAATGGTGTGCATTCCTTGTATTGCCATTCCAGTTCTGCTCTGGGTCTACAAAAAATTCCTGAAGCTGTACATATACCCTCTGATTACCCCTTCTGTTAGTCGTATAAGGCCTGGAAAAGCTGTACAAGAATCCAATGATAAAAATAAAGGCAAAGTAGAATGTAAGGGTAGAGACATAAATGGAATACCAACAAGAGGACCAAAAGAAATCTCTGATAAAAAGAAAGACTAAAGCAATTTCCCCAAAAAATCTTGTTTTAAAAATGGACCTGAGCTGGGCGAGGTGGCTCACGCCTTTAATCCTAGCTCTCTGGGAGGCCGAGGCGGGTGGATTGCTCAAGGTCAGGAGTTTGAAACCAGCCTGAGCAAGAGCGAGACCCTGTCTCTACTATAAATAGAAAGAAATTAATTGGCCAACTAATATATATAGAAAAAATTAGCCGGGCATGGTGGTGCATGCCTGTAGTCCCAGCTACTTGGGAGGCTGAGGCAGTAGGATTGCTTGAGCCCAGGAGTTTGAGGTTGCCATGAGCTAGGCTGACGCCACGGCACTCACTCTAGCCTAGGCAACAAAGCGAGACTCTGTCTCAAAAAAAAAAAAAAAAAATGGACCTGAAAATATGAAGCACCTTCTTTGTCATTATCTCTGACCTTTTTCACTGAGACCAGAATTCAGGATAGTTAGGTTAGGTATTTACCTGATACTAATCAGCAAATATATAATATCTGTATTTAAAATGTATTTAGTTATATTTAATGACCTCATTCCTGAGTTCCTTTTCCACTAATGTAGCTTTCATTCCTATTATTGCTGTTTTAACAATATGAATAAATAGGAGGTTTGTGCCAAAAAAAACAAAAACAAAAAACAAAAAAACACCAAACAATATAGCCTAATAACGGCACCCCTTATAGAGAAGTTTGGTAAGTACATTCTGGTTTGCTTTCAGTGAGCCACAGAATTTGAGGAATAGAAGCAGCAGAATAGGCCGGGCGTGGTGGCTCACGCCTGTAATCCTAGCACTCTGGGAGGCCGAGGCAGGCGGACTGCTCGAGGTCAGGAGTTCAAAGCCAGCCTGAGCAAGAATGAGACTCCATCTCTACTATAAATAGAAAGAAATTAGTTGGCTAACTAATATATATAGAAAAAATTAGCCGGGCTTGGTGGTGCATGCCTGTAGTCCCAGCTACTTGGGAGGCTGAGGCAGTAGGATTCCTTGAGCCCAGGAGTTTGAGGTTGCTGTAAGCTAAGCTGATGCCATGGCACTCACTCTAGCCTGGGTAACAGAGACTCTGTCTCAAAAAAAATAAAATAGGCCGGGCGCGGTGGCTCACGCTTGTAATCCTAGCACTCTGGGAAGCCGAGGCAGACGGATTGCTCAAGGTCAGGAGTTCAAAACCAGCCTGAGCGAGACCCCGTCTCTACTATAAAAATAGGAAGAAATTAATTGGCCAACTAATATATATATATATATAAAAAATTAGCCGGGCATGGTGGCGCATGCCTGTAGTCCCAGCTACTCGGGAGGCTGAGGCAGGAGGATCGCTTAAGCCCAGGAGTTTGAGGTTGCTGTGAGCTAGGCTGATGCCACGGCACTCACTCTAGCCTGGGCAACAAAGCGAGACTCTGTCTCAAAAAAATAAATAAATAAATAAAATAAAATAAAATAAAAAAGCAGCAGCAGAGTAAAGAGAGAGCTTCTGACATATTCGAAATACCATTTTTGATGTTGTTCTATTAAAAAGCATGTCATTTCAAAATTGTGATGTTAGATTATACTTTATGTCCCCCAAGATAAACACTGTATATGCTAATATTTTATTCCGCAAATTGCTCATCTTGTCACAGGTACAGAAAGCAAAGCATTGTTAGACAATTATGAAAATTACAGAGGGAATTCCTGATACAAAACTCTTAACATCTCTAATCTTGTCCTAAAAGTACATTGAAGAGGGCACTAAAGATGGATAGTTAAAACATATACCTCTAGTTCCTTCCCATTTTTAATAACTTTAAAAACACAAAAATAAAATCAAAAAAGCAAAATCTCACCTCTGACTCAGTCTCCTTCCTTCTTATCACAGCTAGATTTCTTTAAAAGTTGTTGCTAAGAATACTTCCTGATTTCCCACTACCATCTGGTTTCTGCCTCAACTCAATTCGAACTGCTCTGATGGGTCATTAATCTCCACTTTAACATAAAATTCAACATCTATTCCTAGGTATTTACCTAAGAGAAATAAAAACATACATCCACAAAAATATTTGTATAAGAATGTTCATAGCAGTTTTATTCATAATGGTTCTGGACCAGAAACAATCCAAACAAACATCAATAAAAGAATGGATAAGCAAGTTGTGATAAATCCACAGAATGGAATAGTATCTAGCAATAAAGGGGAACAGACTATCATACATGCAGTGACACTGTTGAATTTAAAAAATACTACGCTGAGGGAAATAGGCAGACACAAAATAATGCACACTGTATTATTCTATTAATATAACTTCTAAAAACAGGGAAAATTAATCTACAATGAATAGACAGAATGTGGTTGCAAGGTCAGGGGACTGAATGGAAAGAACAATAGAATTTTCTGTGGTGATGGAAATGCTCTATATCTGCCACTGAAATAAAAAGTTGTCCACACTGCCAAAACCCATCAAACTGAACACCAAAGATTTATGCATTTTTATTATGGTGATTATACTCAACTGTTTAAAAAGTGAAAAAAATGACATGTTCACAATAAACAGTAAAAAAGAGTTATTTCTGATGGATGTTTTGCAGTCTTTTTTTTTTTTTTTTTTTTTTTTTTTTGAGACAGAGTCTCGCTTTGTTGCCCAGGCTACAGTGAGTGCCGTGGCGTCAGCCTAGCTCACAGCAACCTCAAACTCCTGGGCTCCAGTGATCCTTCTGCCTCAGCCTCCCGGGTAGCTGGGACTACAGGCATGCGCCACCATGCCCGGCTAATTTTTTTTTTTTTATATATATATATCAGTTGGCCAATTAATTTCTTTCTATTTATAGTAGAGACGGGGTCTCGCTCTTGCTCAGGCTGGTTTTGAACTCCTGACCTTGAGCAATCCGCCCGCCTCGGCCTCCCAAGAGCTAGGATTACAGGCGTGAGCCACAGCGCCCGGCCTTTGCAGTCTTATCATAATTGATTTATTACCACTGGCCTTTATCTCTTCCTTGGATCACTCTCTTGCCTCGGCTTCCCTTATGCCCACTCTCCTGATTTTCTCCTAGCTAGTCCTTCTCAGTTTTCTCCTACGGATTCCTAAATATGTAGGCTCCTCAAGGTTCTGTCCTAGTCCCTACCCCCTCATTCTATGTACTTTACTCTTAAGCAATTTCATCCATTTCCATGGCTTCAAAGATCTCCTGGATTTATATGCTCTCTAAAATCTGTCTTGTCCTTTCTCTTAAGGGCTCCTGGCCTATGTATGTAACTGGTTAGTGGCCTCCGTCACCAACATGTTCACAGTCACCTTCCTTTCAACACATATTTTTCCTACACAATTCTTCTTCTATATCTTCTACCTCAGTGATAAATGCAATCACCAACCTAGTAGCCCAAATCTCCCTATTCTCCAATCAGTCATTAAGAATGATTAACTCTACTTCCTAAATATCTGTCAAATATATTCACTTCTCTTATCAGATTGTCTTATTAATTCAGCTACCATCATCCACTTGATTAAAACAGCGTCCTAAAATCCAGTCCCACCCTTCTCCAATCTAATCTTCACAGTACACAGTACAAGTACTTTAAAATTGTATCATAGCACATTTCTGTTTCTAAACCTTTATTACTTTCCCATTTTCCCATATAGTACGAAAGTCACCACCTGGACTCTAAATTTCTCCAGTAGGATAAAAAAACATCCTGGTTTGCTCAAAACTGAGGAGGTTTCCAGGACGTAGTACTTATAGTTTTTGGTTTTATTTTGCTTTATTTTTTTAGAATGGGGCGGCGAGGGGAGGCTTTCAGTTTTTAAACTGGGATAATCTTGGGCAAATCAGGACAAGCCAATCACTCTATTTTTTTTTTTTTTTTGAGACAGGATCTAGCTCTACTCACAGAGGCTAGAGTGCAGTGGCATCAGCATAGATCACTGCAACATCAGATTCCAGGGCTCAAGGGATCTTCCTGCCTCAGCCTCCCGAGTAGCTGGGACTACAGGCACATACTACCATACCTGGCTAATTTTTTTTCTATTTTTTTGTAGAGACGGGGTCTCATTCTTGCCAAGCTGATCTTAAATTACTGGCCTTAAGGAATCTTCCCACCTTGGCCTGTCAAAATGCCAAGATGACAGTCATAAGCCACTGAGCCTGGCCCACTCTATTTTTCACTCTTGTTCTAGCTACAATCTCCTCACATTCTACACTTTAGCACTGGTTAAAATTCCAATAATTAATGATACAAATATCATTTAATAATTAACAAAAATACTAACATATTAAATAAAAAGTATAATCATAATAACTAACCTTTCCATAATATATAAATGCAGGCATTACTACTAATTCACTTAATCCTTTTAGCAATCCTATGAATTAAGTACTATTTTATCCCAATCTTGCAGACGAAAACAATGACGCTCAGGAAGGTTAAATGATGCCCCTAACATCACAACATAGGTAAGCAGTGAAATCTACCTTCTAACCATTTGGCTCAACAATTCTTAAATGAGATAGTAGGTAATTTGTCACTCTCAGAATAGCCTATGGTATCTCTTGCATCTGGGCCTCTGAACTTTGCCATTCACATCATTTCCTCTTCCTCCTCTTTACTTGGCTAAATTCTTCTGGTCTCATGATTCCACCAGCAAGTTTTATCTGAATTCTCCAAACTAGGTCAGAATGCCTTACATGACACTCTGTCTATACCTTTACCAAAACAGTGATCATAGTATATTTTAATTTGGGGTATAATCACCATACAATAAAATGCATGAATCTGTTCTTCTCTAGAGTGTTAGCAGTGTACTTGCAGTAACTAGCTACTATAATAATCTAAGGAGTGCCCTATAGATTAGAAAGTGTAAACTATACCTATGAAGGAATGCTTATAAGAGGTAGTGTAACATTATACTTCTGTAAAGAACATGATGAACTCTTACTTCACAGCAACATCCCAATGTGCAGCAAAGGACTATGAATGTTTTGCAAATCATGTATCTGATAAGGGACTTCTATCTAGAGTATAAAAAGAACAGTTATAACTCAGCAATAAAAAGACAAATAATCCAAGCTTAAAATGGGAAAAGGATCCAAACAGATATTTCTTCAAAGATATGCAAATGACCAATAAGCATGTGAAAAAATGCCCAACATCATCAGCCACCATGGATATACAAATCAAAACCTACAAGAGATACCCTTCATCCACACTAGAATGGCTATAATCAAAAAGACTAATATTAATAAGTACTGGCAAGGATGTGGAGAAATTAGAATCTTTATACATTGCTGGTAGGAATGTAAAATGATGCAGGCACTTTGGTTTGACAGTTATTCAAAAGGTTGAACAGAAAGTTACTATACCACCCAGAAATCCCACTCCTAGGTGGGATCCCACTCTCAAGAGAAATGAAAACCTACATCCACACAAAAACTTGTACATGAATGTTCATAACAGCATTATGCATAATAGCCAAAAGGTATAAACAATTCAAATGTCCATCAACAGATGAATAAGTAAGATATGGTATGTTCACACAACAAAATATTATTTGGCAATAAAAAGAAATAAAGTACTGATCTATAACATGAATGAACCTGGCAAAAGCCACATACTGCATGATTCCATTTATGTGAATTATCCAGAATAGGCAAATCTGAAAATTGAAGATGGGGGCAGGAGAGTTGAGAGGAACATTAGTAACTGCTAATGGGTATAGCTTCTTTTCTGGGTGATGAACATATTATAAAATTGATTGTGGCAAATCAACTCCTAATACACTAAAACTCCCACCTAATTATATTTTAAATGAGCAAATTTTAAAGTATATTATTTACATAATTAAAGCTGTTATTTTTTTTTAAAAGGGGCACAGTGAAAAATATAGGCACTCAAATATCTGTAGACAGCCAACTGATCGCAGAATTTTCAAATAGTCAAAATATGCCAGGATAAAATTAGATATGTATCTTACTGGTGATTTTGGGTGATCTCATCACATATTTTCTTATTAAACACTTAACAATGAACTTAAACTACGTATTCAGCAGAAAAAGTATTAAATATTGCACTGTTTTTTGGTCAACTACAGAAAAACAAACATCTTTTAATCAGATTCAGGACAAAGCCCGCAACAACCTAAAATCTAAAATTTCTCACCATATCCCCACTTGATTATACCAGCTGATTTAGACACTTCCAAAGCAAAGGCTGAAGTTGATTTTAAACAAAGAATGGTTGGCAATGGTATTCTTCTTTCCTACTCTTTTTAACTTCGTTATAATGTGGGGGGGGGGAAGAATCAATGTTAAAAAGCAAAAGGGGAGGGAATAAAAATCGGTTCACTCACACAATAAAATGTTACAAAGCGACTGTAAGGATCTGTTCTCTCTTTGGCCAGGAAAAAAGGGGAATAAAACGGGAATGATAAAATTGCCAATTTCTAATATTTCATGTTGGGCCTCAAGGACCTAAAAATAAAAGGTATGTCGTGGAAACAAGAAATTTATCCACGACCCTGGAGAGAAATTCTTGGCGCGATCTACAAGGAGGGTCCCGAGAGGACCCCTGGCCAGCCCTGCCGCCGATGCCCCAGTTGGGGCCTGGTGCGGACTGTGAGCCCGGCGTCCCAGCCCGAGGAGCTTCGCCTCAGCGGCGCCTGGGGACGCGCTCCGCGCGGAGGTCAAGCCGAGAAACGCCGCCAGGCTCCCGAGGGCTCCACCCTCCCCTCTTTCGCTCCCTCCCCTCGGCGGTCCCCTGAGGTGAACAGGCGGGGCGCAGCGCTGAGAGGCTGTGGGGGGGTTAAGTCCCCAGCAAGAAATGCTCCGCCGCCCTAGAGTGGCGGCCTCGGGTTATTAATAAACTCCGCTTCTGCCCAGGCGCCGCTACCGAGGCCGGCCCATAGGATCGGCAGGGCCTGCGGCGGAGGCTGAGGAGCGGGAGCCGGAGCCCGGGCCCAAGCGGGCCCGCGCCGCCGCGCTGAGGGCGGCGGCCGGGCGGAGAATAATGCACACTGGGTAAAAACACATTTATATACGAACCTCCGAGAAAATTTTCCAACAATTCCTTCGTCCGACCACCATGCACCAGGACAGGAAACAGCCGTCCGGCCCCCAGGCCCCGCAACCCGCATAGCGTGTCTGATGCCCGCCCCCAGACTCCATTGGGCTGCCATTACGTCACTCACCGGACGCTTTCTGCTTGCCATTGGCCCAAATTTACCCGGCGCGGAAAAAACCCGCCTTAGCCACGCCCCCTTTCTTGGCGTCAGTCGATCCTGGCCTTACAGTCCGTACCTGAGTGGCTCGCGCAAAGTGCGGAATCAAAGCTCCTGTGTCTGACTGGTTGGCAGAACTGCTGGTCCCAGGCCGACACCACCTCACTGACAAGTGAATTATGCCGATTCTGGGGCCTCAGCGGGAGGCGCCATTTTGTAGAGAGGGAGGGAGGCTGGTCCTTGTGATTACCCGGGAGGGAGAAGGGGTGACGGGCGCCATTTTCCCCACAGGGGCGAGGAGGTTGCCTTGTATCTCCCTGTGGGCTTGCCGGAGCGTATTTTGGAGACCACTTGGGCTTAGCCTAGCGATTGCTGAATGTCTTCCCGTTGGGAGGGAAGTAGAAAGGAGGGGTAGGACAGGATGAGAGGCCTAACTACTCCCTAGAGGCTCTCAGTGCTGGCTGAGGCCCGTGGTGTTAGGCCAGGGCTCTGTTTTCCCGAGAGCTGCTGTATGCCGGTGACTGGCTTCCAAGCCTCCCTGCACTTCTCCAGTCTCCGGGGCCATCACCATGCGGTGGGAGGGTGAACCTTCCTCTCCTGCTGAAACTCCGGCGGAGCTTGGCTACGGGACGGGGCAGTGGTCTTGGACCCAGCTGGGAGACACTACGGATGCTTTTGTGCTTTCACATAGTTTCTACTCAAAATTTGAAGCCGTCTGAAATGGTGTCGCTGCGTTCTTTTGCATGTTTTCTTCCTTTTTGTTTGTCTGAATTAAAGGAAAGTCAAAAGGATGGGGAAAGCATTCAATCGGGCTCCCTAAAACTGAGTACAAGTAGATTGTGGCATTTGTAGTACTTGTCAACCCTTTTCTAAACCATTGGAAATACTAGTCATTTCAGGAGGGAATCGGTAAAAGTTTGCTTTGGCAACTAGGCCGAGTAAAGATGAGATGAAGTGACTCGATGCAAGATTTGTCAAATTAGACGCGCTAGTCGTATTAGTAGAACCGAATTACCAAGAAAATAAGGAGGTTGGCCCCCTGTCACAGATTTGGGTCTTGCATACAAAAACAGGGAGAGAATAGGATGATGTTTGATTTGGCGTCTTGCATTTCAGGTGATTATGGAATAGATGGGAATAAATCAAAAGTTAAAGATGGCCAGCCCTCGAAGTGAGGTTAGTTAAAATGTTTTGATTTGTAATTGAGTCTACGTGGAAGATGCAGTGTTGCCCTTTTATCGATTAGGCGGACCCTAACCAAGGCATAATTGGTACCCAAATGCTATTCGAAGGGGAATAGGAATTTATTTGAGCTTTGTTCGAACACATCCTGGAGAAGTTTGAAATAGTTCTGATTACTTTTTAATGTCACGCATAAAATTGGATTAGGTTACTTGAAACTGAAGGATTTTGCTCATTTAACACAAATTCCTGGGCCGGGTGGGTGGCTCACGCCTGTAATCCTAGCACTCTGGGAGGACAAGGCGGGAGGATCGTTTGAGCTCAGGAGTTTGAGACGAGCCTTAGAAAGAGCCAGACATCGTCTCTACTAAGAAAATAGAAACTAGCTGGACAACTAAAAATATATAGAAAAAATTGGAGGCATGGTGGCACATGCCTGTATTCCCAGCTACTCTGGAGGCTGAGGCAGAAGGATTGCTTGAACCTAGGAGATTGAGGTTGCTGTGAGCTAGGCTGATGCCATGGCACTCTAGCCCAGGCAACAGAGTGAGACTGTCTCAAAAAATAAAATAAACTGGACGTGGTGGCTCACGCCTGTAATCCTAGCACTCTGGGAGGTCGAGGCCAGCGGATTGCTTGAGGTCAGGAGTTCGAAACCAGCCTGAGCAAGCGCGAGACTGTCTCTACTACAAATAGAAAGAAATTAATTGGCCAACTAATATATATAGAAAAAATTAGCTGGGCATGGTGGCACATGCCTGTATTCCCAGCTACTCTGGAGGCTGAGGCAGGAGGATTGCTTGAGCCCAGGAGTTTGAGGTTGCTGTGAGCTAGGCTGATACCATGGCACTCACTCTAGCCTGGGCAACAAAGTGAGACTCTGTCTCAAAAATAAATAAATAAATAATAAAATAAAATAGATTCCCTTTGTTACAGAGAAGTTGAGAGCTCAGATAAAAAGCAAATTGGTGGTGGTGGATAGGATGCTATAAGTGTAATCTGATTCAGAGAGAAACCTTAATTCTGATTTGACACAGGTAGAATTTACTAGTGACTAAGGACAGAGCTCAAATGTATAGAGTATTAAAGGCCATCCATAATCTTTAGATTTTCCCCAAATCACCTCTCCTCTCCTTGATTACATCCTATCAAATTAATGGCTTGGAAATCTTTCTCTGTCAATGCTAGTCCAGGCTCTTAAATATAGCAGGACCATTTTCCCGAACTTCCTAAATAAGAACTTATTTCCTCTAGTCCCCCTCAAAAACTATTATCATCATGTTTTCTAAAACATTTCTTTCAGTAACTCAAAACTTCCTGGAGAATTGGTTGATTAAGGCATATTTGTACAATGATATAACCATAAAGTAGTATATGTATAGAAAAAAGAGAAATGTGTTAAACTCTTAAAAGCAGTTATCTCTGGGAAAAGGGATTATAGGTGACTTTAACTTATTATTTCTGCAAATTTGTGAATTTTTTAATCGTGGATTTGTAGATTTTTTTTATTTTTGAGACAGAGTCTCACTCTTGCCCGGGCTAGAGTGCCATGGTGTCAGCCTAGCTCACAGCAACCTCAAACTCCTGGCCTCAGGCAATCCTGCCTCAGCCTCCCGAGTAGCTGGGACTACAGGCATGTGCCACCATGCCTGGCTAATTTTTTCTATATATTTTATATATTTTTAGTTGGCCAATTTTCTTTCTATTTTTAGTAGAGACAGGGTCTCTCTCTTGCTAAGGCTGGTTTTGAACTCCTGACCTTAAGCGATCCTCCCACCTCGGCCTCCCAGTGTGGTAGGATTACAGGTGTGAGCCACTGCGCCCGGCCAAGATTTTTTAAAAACACTTAAGAATTTAAAACCAAACCAGTGGCTTATTCTTCGTGGGGAGCTGTGGCTATAAATGTGTCACTTGTTTCAGAACTTGTTGCCTCATCTGTATGATAAAACCACCTATTTCACAATGTGATTGGAGGCTATATGATGATGTTGGTTTTCGAATGTAGCATAATGCCTATCAGAGATGCATTCCCAGTGCTTAATAAGTTTTAGCCCATCTCTCCCCACTTCCTCCATTATGGTCTTACAACAGTGGTTTTTAAGCACTTTGCACTTTGATAAACTAAACTTGGTTTGTAAACTAAACCTTGGTTTGTAGACTAAACTCATTTAGTTAATGTCACTCAACTTGGGCCGGGCTAAGTGGCAAACACCTGTAATCCCAGCACTCTGGGAGGCTGAGGCGGAAGGATTGGTTGAGCTCAGGAGTTTGAGACCAGCATGAATAAGAGTAAGGATGCCCCCTCACCTACTAAAAATGGAAAAATTAGCCAGGCGATGTGGTGTGCCCCTGTTGTCCCAGTCCACAGTGACTCAGGAGACTGAGGCAGGAAAATCACTTGAGCCCAGGAGTTTGAGGTTGCTGTGAACTAGGCAGATGCCACTGGACTCTACTCAGGGCAATGGAGTGAGACTGTCTCAAAAAAAAAAAAAAAAAAAAACTGTTTAGAAGCATTGTATGATTAGGTTACTTAAAATGTTCCATACGTGTGTTGACATAACTGTAGGCGTAATTCAACTGCTTGTATTGTTAGTGACTAGTTGTATGATTTCCCTCATTTCAGGCTGATCAATGCTAATTCCAGTATGAAAGTAATTTTTCCATCTTACCAGCTTTCTAGGACTATGTGTAGACTCCATTTGTTCCACCTTTGAAAATATCAAACAACTTGTGTCTCTTAAATGAGCTCCAAGGTTTGCCAGTTGTGGTAATATATATTAAGTTTATTTGGTGGCAAAGTAGGAGGAAAATATACTCTTTAATTTATAAAATGCTATAAATCTCTAAAGCCCTTGAAAATTCAAGGTGTCCCTTTGCAACTGGCTGGCTACCTCCACAGAATCTAGCTTTCATTTTGGCTGCTAATTACATTTGCTTAAATCCAAAGTAGAACGTTTAAGATAAAAGGACAACCAATTAACTTCATTAATATACAAGGTGTGCATTTTTCAGAAGTAAAATGACACAGTGGGTAGTCTAGGAGTGAAAACAGTTTATAACATCATTTTATTTTTGTGGGAAAACATACATTTTTTCCTTACCTTTCCTCTGTCAAACCCTGAGCAAACCACTTTCCCCAGTCTGCCTGGGGAAGTATAGGAAAAGAAACATGCAAGGCAGATGAGACAGGAGAAAACTATGGGAGGTGGAGAGGGCTCCTTCACATGCAAAAGCGCCCCATGGCCTCTGAGAGGGCAAAGCCCAGAATGGTGTAGAAGAGCTTTTGCTTCAGAGAAGGATTCCTGGTATGACCAATGATGAGACTATCAAATACAGTCTCAGCCCCAGAGACAGGCACGCCAACTGTGGCAGCCCCAGCCCCAGTGAACTCGGCCGCTATGTTGATGTCCCTTGAAGTGGCGCTGGTTTGGAAGCTGCAGCTGGGGACAAGTGAGGTCAGGGGATATGTGACTGCCAAGATGCTGAGATCCTCATCTGTCATTGTCTCGGGTTGTCTCAGCGCCACTACAGCTCAGCAGTTGAGAGATGCTGTTATCCAAGGAGGGGGTGGAGACAACTTTGAGCAGGTGAAACTTTTCAGGGGTTGGGGCTGTGGCAAGAGAACTCCAGTGTAGATAAGAGAGAGGGTGGAAAACATACTCTTGAGACAAAGTGAGAACACATCCAGGTTTTCATTTTTATGGAAAAAGACTTAAGTGCTGTGAGATTTGGGGGCAAAAAAATTGAGCTCAGTCTTAAATTCTTAATATTATATGTTACATTGAAAGATACAAAGATGCAACATTTACAGAAAAAAAAAAAAAAGCATTTTAAGGTTTCCCCCTTGACCTTGGCGCCAGATAGGACTTGTCTGATAAGGTAACAGGATTTAGAAAACAAACGAACTGATGGCAAAACAAAATATTGGGAGAATGCGACCTCTAAGACCTTCTTCCTTCTGCATAACTATTAGAATTGTTCTTAATTTGCATTAAATGCATAACATAAACATTTCATGTTACTTATTAGAGAATTTTAACCAAAAAAGTTTGAGACTTACTTTTAAGAAACCTGTGAAAATTATTTTTTTAGTCGAGATAAAAGTCACTATTTTAAAATATACACCAGAGGTTTCTTTTTTCTTTTTTGAGAGAGACTCACTTTCTTGCCCCGGCTAGAGTGCCATGGTGTCAGCCTAGCTTACAGCAACCTCAAACTCCTGGGCTCAAGTGATCCTCCTGCCTCAGCCTCCAAGAGTAGCTGGGACAGGCATGCAGCACCATGCCCGGCTAATTTCTATATATTTTTAGTTGGCCAATTAATTTTTTTCTATTTTTAGTAGAGACGGGGTCTAGCTCTTACTCAGGCTGGTTTCCAATGCCTGACCTTGAGCAATCCTCCTGCCTCAGCCTCCCAAAAAGCTAGGATTACAGGCGTGAGCCACCACACCTTGGCCCCATACCAGTGGTTTCTAATACATTCACAAGGTTGTGCAGTTACCACTATATAATCCAAAATTTTTCATCATTCCCATAAGAAACCCCATATCCATTAGCAGTCACTCCCTATTCCCTCTTCCCCCTAGTTTCTGGGGGAAAACTAACTTTGTTATGAAATGCCTATTCTGGGCATTGTTAGGGCTTAGGGACCATAGGTATCCAATAACCAGTCATTAACTTCTGTATTATGCTTGCTTGTTTAGGAGAGTGGAAAATTTTCAGCTGACCCTTATCTGATTTTGGACCTGCCATCTTGCTCCTGCTAGTACGAATAAGTTTAGAAAATAAGGGGAAGGATAGTGGTGTATGGCACACAACTGCCCACAAGATATAGCTCCTAGTCCAGGGTTGAAATGCCCTGGATCCCATGCCTGACATGCTTCGTGTGCCCATGGAATGCACTCCAGCTTAGATCACAGAAAGCGAAAGGTATTTTAACTAAGATTAATGTTGTCTGTAGTCATACTGTTTCAGAATTAAATCTTAGCTATAGCTGGTGACTCCTACAAAACCAACCCACCCCAAGGCTCCAACCCCTCCTCGATTGTGCTGAAACAAGATACGTATATATTGTAGCTAAGATTAATGCTTTCGTAACTGTGCTTGCAGAATTAGATTTTTTTAGAGTATGGTTTTTACCTTTAAAAGAGCTGGCTTTTCCTGGCTCATTTCTGTTCTCTGTGCCTGCCTCTCATGGTACAGGAAGTAGTTGCTGGCCAGCTAATAAAGACTCACAATTTGGCTTAATTCCGTCTTTAGGTGGTCTTTTCTCATGCTCTAGACCTTAACAGGCATTTCATATTACTGGTATCTTTTGTGTTTGACTTTCACTTTGTGTAATGTTTTCAATGCTCACTCAGGTTGTAGGATGTCCATTCCCTTTTATTGCCAAATATTTGATGATATGGATATATGCTTATCATTTGGTAGACATTGGGTTGTTTCTATCTTTTAGCAATTATTAATAAAGCTAATATGAACACTTGGGCAAGTTTGTGGACACATTTCATTTCTCTTGGTATATATACCTAGGAGTGTAATTGCTACATATGTACATGTAACACCATTTTCAACCTTTTTAGAAACTGCAGATAAAGTTTTTCCACAACAGATAAAGCATTTTACATCCCATCAGTAATGTATGAGGGTTTCAACTTCTCTACATCTTCATGAATACTTGTAACTGTCCATCTTTTTTATTATAGACCTACTAGGTGTGAAGCAGTATCTCATTGTTTCAGAGTTGCATTTCTAGCTGGGTACCTACCTCCCTTTTTTAAGAACCACAGTGCCCAGCTTCTTTTGATAGTCATGGTCATATGAGTATGTTCTGACTCTTTATATTAAGAGGCAACAATGTGTCAGCTTGCTGTACTGGTCCCTAAAGGGCAGGGATATATCTCTTCATCGCTTCTGTTTATTCAAAGTTTAAATGGTGGTTGTCTTGGGCCATGTGTTCTACTGTACACAAAGGATGAGGGGCCTGTACTGGCACTGAATCACTTTAGTGAGCTGAGTTACAGCCTGGGTCTATAAGACTTTTGGAGGAACATACCGTTTAATCTGCTCCTAATGTTGGTCTTTGGATTTCCAGGTCCACTTAAATATTAAGTATTATGTTTGTGTTAAAGAATATTCTGTTAGAAGAGTCTTCTCTAATTAGGGGGTCTGATTTATTTAGATAACTCTTCCCTCTCCCCCTATAGAGATTACAGTAATATCTCCAAGAGCACTTTCCATGTAAACTGACATGCTTTGGGATCAAGAGTGATTTTATATTAAATGCGAATCTGCTAGACTAACCCTAAGTCTGGGAATGCCTGCATAATGTCTAGCTGATGTATTACTTTTTAAAATTTAGACACAAGGTCTCACTCTGTCACTGAGGCTGGAATGCAGTAGTGTAATCATAACCCACTGTAACCTTGAATTCTTGGACTCAATCTTCCTGCTTCAGCCTCCCCAGTAGCTGGAACTATAGGTGCATGCCACAACACCCAGCTAATTTAAATTTTTTGTTGGTATTTTTTAGAGACAGGGTCTATGTTACCCAGGCAGGTCTCAAATGCTGGCCTCCAGTGATCCTCTTTCTTTGGCATCCCAAAGTGCTGGGATTACAGGCATCAGCCACTGTACCCAACCACATATATTATTCTTTATGTAGGAAAACCTATTCACTGCAAGTTTCACTCTTCCACCAAAACAACCCTTGATGCTGGTACACTGTGATGCCAGCAGCATTCTCTAAGCCACCTACACATTCCTTCCAGAGCACATACACTTTCCCCCCCAGATTTAAACCCTGGGTCAGGGGGGTTGTGGTACAGAGATCTACTGTCTTGCAGCTGCCTAAGACTACACTTTTGTCCTCAAGTTCCCCTAACAAATCCTCGTATACCAACAAACTGGATTTGACTGCCTTCATTCTTTGGTTTCTCAGCTCCTTTGGCATTTGGGGGTTGCTTTGCATGTACATCCCTTTCTAGGAACACATGCAAACCTTTCTTTACTATAAGCCAAAGTATGAAGGGCTACTGCAAGGGTAGCCAATCTGACAAAGGGTAAAAGCTGAAATTAAGTAGACGCTAATAATTGGTCACAGATAATCATTATCAAAATTTCAACTACATAGAAGAGAACTGAGTTTTAATTTTAGGTCATTCATTTTACAAACATAGTAAGTCTATTATGCTTAAGAAAATAATTGTTAAATCTTTGCCAAAGACATAGTAGTCATATTAATGTAATTCTTGATGCCTTTTTCTTCATGCTCCAAGGGCTACATCTGGGGTTGAATAGCTACTCTGGTCTCTTCCAGAGGTGAGTATATAGCACTAGTCACTATCTCAATACAGCGTGCCACTATTTTATTACCTGCAGAGAAATAGATTAACTTTCTTTACTTAATACTGATAATAGATAGGGTTTTTAAAACATGGATTGCTTAAGTTTATAAAAAAGTGATTTTATGCTAATGCCTGTCATTAACAAAGATAAACTTTCAAAGTTTTCCAAAAGTTCTATAACCTCATCTAGAAACTAACACATATTAAGATTCATGATCTATAACAAACTAATTTGATGTTAAGATAAATGAAATCATAAAAATTAAGATATATATCTGATACATTAGAAATTACCATTTGAACACTAAATAGTTTAATTATTAAGGTCTAATTTTAAGTTAAAGTCTATAAATGGAGATTAGTTTGGATTATGTGACACAAGAGACAAACATGTTCTCAAAGACATGCCAATACATTTTCCTGAAGCAAAACCTCAGCAAATGAGAATTTTCATACTTTATATGGGAATAACTAAAACCTTTATTAGATATGATTTTCCAATAACAATAATGTGAAAATTGGAATTATCAATTCAAAGAGCAATGGATTCTGAAAATTTAAAAAGTAGACTAGGTATTAGGGGAAAAAAGGTAAAGGAAGACGAGAATGTTTCTTTAATACTTTTCAATATCCCCTCTGTACACAATGTTGCATATATACAACTACCATTTTTGTTTTATTGATTTTATATAATAGTGAAATCCCTTTAAGCAACCTAGGTATACAGTTGGTGTCCAACTTGTGGGGGAGGGAGTAGAAACACACTTGATTAACAGTTTTCACCCACACGTTTTAGTTAATTTTTTTCTTTTTTTGCCAAGATTTTACTAGTAAATTCATAAATATAGGAAATACTCTCACTCCTTCAGTGTTAAAGTAGAAAACCAAACACTGCCAACAGCAGTGGCTTAATTATTGGTATACAAGAAAAACACAACACCAATGGATTTTCTTAATTATGCATTTTAAATATCAATGTGTATTTGTTTCATTTTTACAGTTATAAATGCTCTAATCTGTTTTAGATAACAGCATGTAATAGTTTCGACTCTATTGAGATGTTGTTTTCAATTTGAAATATTGTGTGTATACATGTATATAAAAAATAACCCAATGTACGATTCATCTGACAGATGTTTAAGATCAATAAAGGCTTATTTTCCAACATGCAGTTAGGAAGAGAGGGAAGCAAGCCAACCTCTCTACACTGTCTTGTTGCTGGGCTGGTTTTTGCAGTGGTATCAATAGTGGTTTTGGAGGGAACCATGTGCCTTCAACCTCTATAGTTAAGATCAGATACCACAATCAACAGGAGGGGTAGAGGAGATGGGGAAAGTAAGTGGGCAGGTATTAAAAATCAAATTTTAAGTGTGCATTTTGCACTTTATAGGTACAGGATAAAAACAGGCCAGTAAGGAAAAAAATTTATAAACAGGGAAAAAACTGCAATCAAATCAAGACATAATAGCCGAATTAAGTTCTTTTAATAGATTGCATATATAGATGTTTAGCCATACTCTTAGATCAACTCTTTAAGAGTAGAACTTTATATCCAATTTACATGCTTCAGATATCACCTTTCTTACTTGTTTACAGTTAAGGTCTTGTATCCAAATATCCACTTGTACACTGAGAGCTTTAAGAAAAAACAGGACACAGAGGGAGTTGCCATTTTTAGCAGCAAAGGTATATCACTAACCCCTTTTTACATACCGAATTCAAGTCACAATCAGAGGTGAGTGTACCACAAAGTCACCAGGTACAAAATTGCTAGTTCATTTTTAAATTAATAACTTGAAATTACCCCTGCCCCCCACCCCATTACATCCCTTCTTTTTATAAACAGCAAACATTTTGCTATTTTATACATAGGCTAGCAGGCTTGTTTCAATATGAAAGTGCTAATTCATTTACAGATTTTTTTAATCAGTTATGTAGTGCTACAATAAACGTCCAATAATCTACATAGGAACAATCTTTGATGAATGAAAATGATGAAGATTGAATAAGGCTATCAGATTACCTTATCTTATTTACATATAAAGAATAGATACCCAATGGTAAGGAAGAGACAGAAATTGGACAAATACTCATACGTGTAAAAATTACATCTACCTTTGAGATTTATATACTGTAAATGAGACATTTTAAATAGTCCTGTAGCCCATGCCTATTTTTTCCTCAGAAAAAGAAAAGCTGCCTTCATGACATCCCCTCTTGTTGCAGATTTCCACAGTGTCACTTGAAAGCTTCAGTCAGGATCTTACTTTCTTCAAAAAATAAAGAAAATAACCCCAAAATTACCCACCCCCCAAATCCCTCTGGTTTCTTTTCCAGTGCCAGGTTGCATGATCAGGTCCTACCTCTTGGGTTTTTTTGTCCATCTATTGATCAGTTAGTTTAGAGTAGATAACATGAACCAGTTCTGGAACCACTACTAGGAGGAACGTAAGCTCTTCACTACAATCACACAGCAGGAAAGAAAGTGATAAACTCAATTCATCCCTGGTGCCGGGCCTCCAAAATTGAAAGAACTTGGCACAACTGGAGCACTGAATTTGTATCCTCCATGCTTCTCAATCATTTTGGATTCTAGAAAACAAATCAGTGAAATTTTAATAGAGTATCTAATCATCTACTAACTTTGGGGTAGGGGAGGAGGAATTGACAAGATACTAATAAGTCAATAGCTTAACTACCAATAGTATCAATGATAGCCAGGCAGTTCCAAAGCTCCAAATATATATGGGCAAGCACTATGTAGAGAGTATAATCTCTCCTATTGTATGCTGTAGACTTAGCCAATTTGCACTTCCATTGTTGAAGAAAATAATCTTTAAATACCCTATTTTGAGTAAAAACATCAGTAAGGTCTGATCTCTAAATGGAACAATCTCTAATGAAATCAAATGCAAGCAAACCCAAAATATAACATACTTGAGAATGCTATGCCTTATTTATAAAGGGTACCCTTTTTTGACTAACTATAAAGCTAGTTTGGCTAATGGTATTCAAACCTATAGAAAATTGCTAGACTATACATAATCTAAAATGTATTTTTAAAAAACACATACTGAAATGTTAAAGATGAAAACATGTCTGGGCTTTTAATATGCTTCTGAGAAAAAAGATACTTCATAACTTTTTAATTTTTCCCCTTGTAACAGAACTTTATACTATCTAACCATCACTACAAGCTTAAGCAATTAAAGCCACTACACACTGAAAGTAGTCTTTGACTACACTTAAAAATAAACTAGCCAAAACAAAACTCATTTTTCCTATATTAAATTCCTCAGATTAGAGTTAATTCCTACCACTTGCAACAACGGTATCTTTTATATAATTTGAAATCCTTCCATAAAATTTAAAAGCTATATATAAAGTCATTAATTGGTTGACTAACATACCATGGGCTGCTCTTCTTTGATCAGCCAGAGTTGCTATGTCCTGTAACTGTTTTCTTTGTTCTTCATTGAGACCATGAGTCAGAGCCTGATACCACACAGGATTACGATTTTGAATAGCTATCAAAACAGAAACAAGGGGGAAAAAGAACATTAATAAGAGAGGCTTGGTAGATTCTTTTTCTTTTTTTTTTTCTTACTATTTAATGTCCTTACAACTCTGTCCAGTAGCTTCTTTCTATTCTGTGTCTCCTACTCCATCCTCTCCCAACACTAAAATTCTGATCTATTTTATATTCTCCCAATAATTTCTAAAGTTACCTTATTTGTAAAACAAAAGATATAAGGATAAAAATTCATTCACCTTTATGCCTCAAAAAATCTAATCATTCTTATAATTCATCTCTCTAGCAAATAAGGATTCAGTCCTTACATAATAAAAAAGTAGGGGAATTTCAAGAATAAAATTAACCCAACCTTCTTAAAAGATTCTGAGTTAAATTGAAAATGATCAACGTTACTTTGGTTAGAATTCATAAATCCCTAAATTGAAAAACAAAAATGAGAAGCATTAAGTAGATGTAGGAAAAGGATGCATGATACAAAATAAGTGCCTTATTTTTTCTAGTCTTGCCTACTAAAACTTTTTCTTCAATGTATCTATTGTTCTTCCATAGAAAGGCGACTTACAGTTCTCAAGTTAGAATTAAAATGGTCACATATTTTTATACTATGGCCTAAATAATAGTCAAACTCAATCTGTCAGAAACAGAGAACAAATTTACCCAAAATGTCACAAAATTAGGTGTTAAAATCTCAAAATCTTTAGTAAGAACATTCACTAGACAAGTTGATATACATATATACTAAAAAAATGGTGTTAAGTTTTTCCTATTTCAATTAAGTAGCTACATGTGTGTATGTGTACAATTGAGAAACTATTCTCTGTAGTAACAGGTTTCCACAAAATAAATTTCTACAGAGTAATGCCAAAAATGTAAACTGATTTTCTCCTGTACTAGTACTAAGAGATGTATTTGGAGGGAAAAACCTGACACTAAATCACATGATTTTTTTTTTCTATTTATTACAACTATACAGGGGCCCTGTTGTAAAAACCATCCTTTAGGGATTGACATGTGGACAAACCAAGTGAGTAGTTCTTGGCACCATAATCAGTTCTTGCTGCCATGTAGCTCAGAAACCATCTGTTTGTTGTTTTGCAACCTTGCATCAAAACCACTTTGTTGGCCGGGTGCTGTGGGGTTCACGCCTATAATCCTAGCACTCTAGGAGGCCAAGGCAGGAGGATTGCTTGAGCTCAGGAGTTTGAGACCAGCCTGAGCAAGAGTGAGGATGCCCCCTCACATACTAAAAATAGAAAAATTAGCTGGGCATGGTGGCACTACAGGTGACCTGCAGTTCCAGCTACTCAGGAGGCTGAGGCAGGGGGATCGCTTGAGCCCAGGAGCTTGAGGTTGCTCTGAGCTAGGCTGACATGGCACTCTAGCCCAGGTGATAGAGGGAGACTCTGTCTCAAAAAAAAAGACAATGAATAAAAAAAGACCCCTGCTTTGTCGTGGGCTTAATCCTTGGTTATCAGAGAATTTATTCTATGTCAAAGTGACCAATGCATAAAAATGATATGCAGCAGTAGTTAACTCTAGAAGGAAAGGGTATTTCAAGGATAGTAGCAATTTAATCTCTTAAACTGGATGGTAGAATACAGATATTATACCTTCTTGAAATCGAAGTAAATAATTGTAAAAACCAAACTGGCAACTAGTAGTCTAGAAGCCACACACACTGTAAGACATTCCTGGAAAAGTCTATGACTACGACTACGCAGGCACATAAAATCCAAAACTCTTAGGGTTAAATTAGCTGTTTAAAGCTAAAAATTTGATTATACCAAAGGTGCTAATTAGTAATGACAGATTGAACTGATTAATATATCACAGAACATAGAAAAAAAGAAAAGAGAATCTTAAGATTTTATGTTATAAATGGTCACATTCTCTGACAAATAAGTGTAGGTTTGGAAAGGAAAAAACATATACAAATACATTGACATATAACAAAGAGATACACATGTAAGAGCGTTGCTTCCTGGAAGACTGGGAATCCAAAGTGGGAAAGAGAGAATTGTCACTGTATAACTTTTTAAAACTACACTATTTTCCTATGATGGACATCCTTCTTAATTACAAACTAAATGTAAAATTAATAGGATGAGAAAAGAATACTCAGAAACTCCACAGAAAACAAAACAAAACAAAAAAGAGCATAGAAACCCTATAGCAACATTAGAAATAATTTTTTTTTTTTTTTTGGAGACAGAGTCTCACTTGTTTGTTGCCAAAGCTAGAGTGAGTGTCGTGGCATCAGCCTAGCTCACAGCAACCTCAAACTCCTGGGCTCAAGCAATCCTGCTGCCTCAGCCTCCCAAGTAGCTGGGACTACAGGCATGCACCACCATGCCCGGCTAATTTTTTCTATACATATTAGTTGGGCAATTAATTTATTTCTATTTATAGTAGAGACAGGGTCTCACTCTTGCTCAGGCTGGTTTCGAGCTCCTGGCCTCAAGCAATCTGCCTGCCTCGACCTCCCAGAGTGCTAGGATTACAGGCGTGAGCCACCACGCCCAGCCTAGAAATAGTTTTTGTTACTTTGCCTAACAATCCTTTTCTAGTTCAGGTTTGATATCTCCAAAACCCTTTGTTTAAGGTGCAGAGAGAAACTAGAAGAGATTCATTCAATGAAATGGATCAACATATAACAAGTTGACTTACTTTGAAATATAGCTTTAAATATCTGATACTCATCAACAGGGTTATCTTCATCATCAATGATTGTGGAATAGCCTTCCAGAGCAGTTTCCTCAGCATCATCTTCTTCCCAGTCCTCATCATCTCCATCTTCACCTGCTTGCTTAGCTAGAATCTCCAAATATTCTTGTCCGTCTTCATCAATATCATCTTCGTCACTCCCCAGTTCCTCTGCCAAGTCATAAAATAGGTACTTTTGCAATACTAAAATATTTTGTTACTGAATGAAGTGGCAATCATCTCAATCACTTTCAGTAAATTACAAATCACAACTAAATAAATGCAAGAAAGAATTCCAGGAATTGGTGTTTAAATACATGTTCAGCAATAAATAGAAATAAAAATTCTCGTTAAGTCTAAAAAATCCAACCATGATTTAATATAATTGTAATATCAGAGGGTTAAAAAAGATTGCATATTATGAGATTCAGCCCTTGGTATGCTCTGGGCATTGTAATATATACCAAACCAAATAGTTATAGTAAAGTAACAGAGTTATACCCACAAAACCTTTTGTGAGATTTTTTCAAAAGGCAGGCTAAGTTAGTAAATGATAAAAAACAAAAATGTAAACAGCTATCTTATTTTTAAACCAATGCAAAAATATTTACATTCTTGTAGTCTACAGTGTCTTATAGTTAAAATGTATATATCAGCATCTAATTAATTTTACAGTACACGAATACTTAGTTTTTAGCACTAATAGATGATATGATAGATGGTAGGATAAATTTAGCCAACATTAAAAACTATAAATCTTAGGCTGGGTGCGGTGGCTCACACCTGTAATCCTAGCACTCTGGGAGGCCAAGGCGGGCGGATTGCTCAAGGTCAGGAGTTGGAAACCAGCCTGAGCAAGAGCGAGACTGTCTCTACTACAAATAGAAAGAAATTAATTGCCCAGCTAATATATATAGAAAAAATTAGCCGGGCATGGTGGTGCATGCCTGTAGTCCCAGCTACTTGGGAGGCTGAGGCAGCAGGATTGCTTGGGCCCAGGAGTTTGAGGTTGCTGAGAGCTAGGCTGAGGCAACAGCACTCACTCTGGCCTGGGCAACAAAGCTAGACTCTGTCTCAAAACAAAACGAGACTATATATCTTATAATAGTTACTATAATGACATGTGTACCTTTGTTATTTAGTGCTATGTACCAAGCATTATGTTAAGTGTCTAAGGAAGTCTTTCTATCAATGAGTGAACATGTGAACATTTGGCAATGACCCGACGTTTCTTTGGGAGAAGGACCAGAAGACAAGGTAAGTCCAGTGATATTTTTTCTTTTTTTTGAGACAGAGTCTCACTTTGTTGCCCTGGCTAGAGTGCCATGGCATCAGCCTAGCACACGGCAACCTCAAACTCCCAGGCTCAAGTGATTCTTCTGCCTCAGCCTCCCCAGGAGGTGGGACTACAGGCATGTGCCACCATGCCCGGCTAATTTTTTCTATATAGTTTTAGTTGGCCAGCTAATTTCTTTCTATTTTTAGTAGACACGGGGTCTCGCTCTTGCTCAGGCTGGTCTTGAACTCCTGACCTTGAGAGATCCTCCTGCCTCAGCCTCCCAGAGTGCTAGGATTACAGGCGTGAGCCACCACACCCAGCCCAGTGATAATTTATGTAGGTAAATTTTGGCTTCTTCCATCAAAAATCTCTTACCTGTTTCATCATCATCTTCAGCTTCATCATCATCATCACTGTCGTTCTCATGTTCTGCATGGCAGGCATAAGCTCTTTTTAATCCATTAAATAAAAGGATAAAAGCTGGCAAAATCTGTCCAGAAACCTGATTTAAAACTTGTGGTATCTGTTCCATATCGATAAGAGCACACAGTCCAAGAACACACATCTTTCTGTCATGAAGCCTAAAAAAAATATTATAATAATTTCTCTTTTTCTTAAATAAGTGAATTTGCTCATAAAGCAAACATAATAAGTAAAATTGTAATTTATGTCACTTACCCCAAGAAACAGTCAACATCATTAAGCCACTGTGTAATAAAATGATTTGTAACCGGTTCAACATTATTAGGGAAACGAAGATTTTCTAAGGTATTTAGTAGTAGATGTGGATTATAATACAAAGCTGCAATTGCAACCTGCAGACACATTGTTCGAAGTTCGCTTGTTTTAACCTCTCTTGTTAGTCTTTCTAAAGCTGCTTCAACAAATAAGGGAATGCACTGTAAAGAAAGATAACAAGATATGCTAAGAGTGTAATTAAGAGCATTTTAAGTATCCTACCCATATTAACTTATTGGTTGCCTCAATCCTTTCATTCCGTTAGATTACCAATATTTATTGTTCACTGGGAAATCTAATCTTGGTGAAAACTCAAATCTTCATGGAGCTATTACCACCTTAACACATCAATTATGCCCTCACAATATTCCCTTTAAAATTGACCATGAAAATTTAATTATTAAACCTACCAAAATTTATCTTGCATGATGTTAACTAGCCGTAAAACTTACCAGTCATATTTCTATATATATGAAAACATATGATCATTACTATACATGGGTTAAATTTTAAACTGACTACTTAAAAAGTTATTCTAGGTGTCACAATAAACAACATACAAAATATATAACAAATGCCCAAAAAAGAAAAAACTGTGGAAGGAGATTTCCTCTCTGAAGACTCAAATATGAATCATCATTGGCCTCACTAACCTGGTCAATGCCACGCCCTTTACACTGTAGAATGATGACCTCTAACAATTTGGCCGCGTGACACTCTGCATCTTCTCCTGCAACACCTGTAAGAACCTAATCAACACAATATAAGCTGCAGTGAGGCTTCATGAAATCTTTAAATCAGAAAAACAATTTCCTTTTCCTATGTACAAACTTTGAGAATTACTTAAGGTATTCTAATTAATAGGAATGACTGTGGGTACCATTCTGGACTACAGCATGTTGACAACGGCTAGCTTCTCATACAAAGGTGGTAGCTAAAACAACTAACCCTTCTCAAGGATATCTGGCTCTCATGTAAAGAACTACAAAAAAACAAGAAGCTGATATTTCCATAAAAACATTTTCTCCACACAGTCTCATAAAATAAAAAATAGTGGTGGGAGGGTAGGGGAGTTTGTTGATAGCAAATGTTGCCCTATAAACTCCAGACAAGAAATGAAGAACATGGAACTTGATGGTGGTTAGCATTAGGACTGTAAATGTACACATAAGGGTTCTGAAAAAGAACAATAGAGGTATAGATATATATCTGTTCCCATAGTATTGATATATAATTAGCGGTATATGATAAATAACATAAATACATGATTATTGTGTGACTTAAGTACTCAGAGGGGAAAGATACCAATGAAGGACAAGAACTTCTAAAACTTCATAGGGCAAAATCTTTTTTTTTTTTTTGAGACAGAGTCTCATTCTGTTGCCCTGGGTAGAATGCCGTGGCATCAGCCTAGCTCACAGCAACTTCAAACTTCTGGGCTCAAGCAATCCTTTTGCTTCAGCCTCCGCAGTAGCTGGGACTACAGGCATGCGCCACCATGCCCAGCTAATTTTTTCTATATATTTTTAGTTGGCCAATTAATTTCTTTCTATTTTTAGTAAAGACGGGGTCTTGCTCTTGCTCAGGCTGGTTTCGAACGCCTGACCTTGAGCCATCTGCCCACCTCAGCCTCCCAGTGTTAGGATTACAGGCGTGAGCCACCGAGCCTGGCCCCAAATCATTTTTTAATGGCCTGTAACAAATAATGACAGAAATTCAAATGCTACTGATTATATTGACTTTAATACTGATGGACCCCAGATCAATTATATGTCTCCCCAAGCAAACTGTAGGGAGAAATTTATCCTCCACCTCTTGTTATAATTAAAATATTTTAGTTTGTTTTGAGACAGGGTCTTGCTATAGGCATGCATCACCACACCCAGATAAATTTTTTTTTTATTATTTTTTTGTAGAGACAAGGTCTTGCTATGTTGTCCAGGCTGGTCTCAAACTCCTGGCCTTAAGCAATCTTTCCGCCTTGGCCTCCCGAAGTGCTGGGAGGAATTACAGCTGTGAGCCACTGCACCCAGCCTACAATTTCATAAATTTCATAGCAGTAGCTTCATGAAATCTCGTATTATATAAAAATAACCTACCTTTTTGCACATACTGTATATCATTTCAAGATACTTGGTATCAGACAGAAGTGTGTCTGTATCAACTGTTACATAATTATGGAGAAGGGGCATCATATCTGTATTAATAAAAAGCACCAGTCACATATCTTTACTAATACAAATGCTTTATCTCTGCTTCTGAAAATTTTACTTAGAACAAGAAGGCAAATCTATGAGATCATTTTATTTCTAACACTCATTTGGAATTAAAATGTATTCATTTATAATTAAATGCTGAAATGAACCTATTATTAAGGTGAATATTTAGTACTTAAACAGAAAGGTTATATATACACACACACATTCATTTACATGAAGACTATGAGGAGGTATGGGTATATGTTTTAATGAAGAACAAACCTAAAATAACTAAATCAAAATATATAATAAAAATCAGTACCATGTGTCATCTTTGAGCATTAATTGCTACTGATAACTTTATCCAAATGATGAAGCAGTAGGAACATTCAAAAGTATATGCTTAAATGAAAAGCTACAAATAAATCAAAATGGGGGGGAAATCCTAAATATATCCACACTGATTTGCTTACCTGTAAAGTAGTCAAAACCATCTTGCTGAAAGACTTCAAATACAAGGGGTAGTAGCTGCCACATCTGTGGAGATACTTGCTGACACGTCAAACTATGTGCTAACGAGAAGATCTCTTCATAAAATTCTAAAAGAGAATACTTAGTCATTAGGAAAATGCTTACTTATGTAAAACAGCACTAAATTCTTAGCACAATAAGAGGTATAATACCTAACACATGCTGTTGTAAAACAGTACCAATGACCTGTAAGCAGATTCCCTCAAGTTGCTGGGTTATCTAAAAGAGAAGAAAAAAATAATATGGAATTGCAGCATACTTAATGAATTACTATAATAATGCATACTGTAATTCAATATACTTAAATATAAAGTCAATATTGTTGAATCATTGCTAAGTCTTGGTTTTAAAATGACTTGTATGTTATGAAATTGTGAGCCAGTCTGAGATTGAAATTTAATGAAATACCATTCTAATGAGTAAAACACAAGGAATAAGCACCTTAGTTTACCTAAAAACAAAAGGAAAATAAATAATAAAATCCCGTTTGAAGGCATGAAACAAACAAACAAAAAACGCCCAGAAAAGTTCAAACTACTATGAAAATAAAAAAGCCACAACCATTCTGAAGAAAGCCTATAGATTTTTTTGGTGTGTAAACATAGATTAATTCAACCCAAATGTAATTGAAAAGTCACTGTCAGTGACTTACAGAGAAATTACCTGAAGGAAGGCATTGGTCCTATTAATAGTAATCCCTATTATACTTAACCTACCCCCATTTTTCAAATTATATTAGATATAATGAACCATGGAATGTGAACTCAGGCCCCAAGTCATTCAAGACTGACAGGAAATACAAATTCCTCTATAATTGTCAGTATGGTCCTCGGCTGGACCCCAAATCTCTGAGAGCCGTAGGAATGTTCAAAGGTTGGGGGAGTACAATAATATCTACTAATCAGGCATAGAAGCAAGACATCCATTTCAACTACATAGCACTTATTACATTTTGAATTCCTCAAAGAGAATAAACAATTCATCTGCTAAAAATAAAGTAGCTACTGGATTGCTCCTGGCTCGTGCCTATCTCCAATTATAACACAGAATACAAAAACTGTTTACAGGCAACTTGCAGATAATCTGAAAATAGTACATTGCTTATGGATAAGAGATATATTAGCATTATAAACATCGAATTCATGATAGTGCTTACTTCTAGGGGAAGGAAGTAAATAGGGAGAAGAGTGGTTCCCTGAGGGCTTTAATTTCATCTAAAATTGTTTTTTTTAAATTCCCTTTATGATAAAAAAATGAAAAAAATAAAATCTTTATTTAAGATTTTAAAGATATTTAAAATAAAAATAAAAAATTAAATTGTTTTCCTTCTCCTTTTATTTTTTTGAGACAGAGCCTTGCTGTCACCCAGGCTAGAGTGCAGTAGCACTATCATAGCTATCTGAGCCTCAAATTCTTGGGTTCAAGCAATTCTCCTGCTTAGCCTCCAGCTAATATTTGTATTTTTAGTAGAGACAGGGTCTCACTATGTTGCTCAGGCAGGTCTCCAATTCCTGACCTCAAACAATCCTCCTGCTTTGGCTAGGATTACAGGCATTAGCCACCGAGCCAAGCCTAAAATTGTTTTTCTTAATGGAAATAAAATCTAAAGGAAATATTGTAAAATGATAAAATGTTAACAAATTTAAGTGGTGATTAAGAGGTACTGGTTACATTAAAGTAAAATAAGCCGAATACAGAAAGACAAAGCTTGCATGTTCTCACTCACATGTGGGAACTAAATATTAAAATAATTGACCTCAGGGAGAGAGAGTGCAGACTGATGGTTACCAGAGGCTGGAAAGGGTAGTGGGGACAGGGGGGAAGTGGATAAAGTGGGGATGGTTAATGGCTGAAAAAATATTATTAGATAGTTAAACAGATGTACCCTATAAGTATATACAACTATATGTAACCACAATAATTAAAAATAATTTTTCAAAAAAGAGGTAATGGCTATATCTTTCTCTGTTCTTTATTCTTCTGTATGTTTCAAATAATTTCATTTTTAAAAATCCATGATCACAACTGGGTGCGGTGGCTCAGGCGTGTAATCCTAGCACTTTGGGAGGCCTAGGTGGGAGGATCATTTGAGCTCAGGAGTTCCAGACCAGCCTGAGCAGGAACAAGTCCCCATCTTTACTAAAAATAGCAAGAAATTAATTGACCAACTAAAAATACATAGGAAAAAATTAGCCGGCATGGTGCCACATGCCTGTATTCCCAGCTACTTGGGAGGCTGAGACAGAAGGATTGCTGGAGCCCAGGAGTTTGAGGTTGCTGTGAGCTAGGCTGATGCCACGGCACTCTAGCCCAGCAACAAAAATGAGACTGTCTAAAAAAAAAAAAGAAAGAAAACCCATGATTACAATTCTTTTCCAAAAGACAATAGGAAAAGAAAAAAACAAGGAAGTTGATGGTCATGGTTGCACAATAATGTAAATGTATTTAATAAACTGTACACTAAAAATGGTTATAATGGTAAATTTTGTCATGTATGGTTCACCAAATTTTTTAAAATAAATTTTTTTTTTTTTTTGAGACAGAGTCTCGCTTTGTTGCCCAGGTTAGAGTGAGTGCCGTGGCGTCAGCCTAGCTCACAGCAACCTCAATCTCCTGGGCTCAAGCGATCCTCCTGCCTCAGCCTCCCAAGTAGCTGGGACTACAGGCATGCACCACCATGCCCGGCTAATTTTGTCTATATATATTAGTTGGCCAATTAATTTCTTTCTATTTCTAGTAGAGACAGGGTCTCGCTCCTGCTCAGGCTGGTTTCAAACTCCTGACCTTGAGCAATCCGCCTGCCTCGGCCTCCCAGAGTGCTAGGATTACAGGTGTGACCCACCGCGCCTGGCCTTAAAATAAATTTTTTAAAAAATGAAAACTAGGAAGAATACATTTTCCTGGTAATCATCATACTTCAGTATCTGAGAATGTCAACAAAGCAGTGAGCCAGAACCCCAAGCCCCAAGATAAAGAGATCATAAAACAAATATTTGGTTCCTATTCCATCTATTATTTTAGAATGTAAAATATTTGTAAGGTACTAACCTTATCCTTACAAAAGAGAAATATTTTAAAATGGCAAACTCAAGACTGGGTACAGTGGTTAATGCCTATAATCCCAGTACTTTGGGAGGCCAACGTACAAAGATTGCTTAAAGCCAGGAGTTCAAAACAAGGCTCGGCAACATTGCAAGACCTGTCTCTACAAAAATGAAATTATTATAAAAAATTAGCCAAGCATGGTGGTGTGCAACTGTAGTCCTATCTACTCAAGAGGCTGAGGCAAGGAAGATCACTTGAGCCCAGGAGTCAGAGGCTACAGTGAGCTATGAATGATCCTAGCACTATACTACAGCCTAGGCTAGGAAGGGAGGCTCTTAAAAAAAAAAAAAAAAAAGCAAAATCAAGGTACACAAGATGACCAGATGACCAGAGAGTTATATAAGTTAGAGCCCTCCAAAAAACAGAGTGTGTAATACTGGGTCATTTTCTTACCTCTTTATGATCTTCAACTACACTAAGAAGTGTGTCAATTGTATTCAGAATTCCCATAGCAGTAACTGCTTTGTCATCACTTCCTTCTTCATCTGGCCCAGTCTGAATTACTTGGTTAAATGTCATTGCCTAGATTTAAGAGAATACAACTCAGGTTTGTCACTGAAGCATTATAAACACTTTTTGGTCTAAGACTTTAATTTTTAAAATGTTCTCATTGGAATACCATGATAAATCAATGTCTCCAAATGATAAATAATAAGTAAAAGCTTGAGCTCCCATAATCAAATGGTCCTGTTATGCCACTCACTGGATGACCTCAAACAAGCTACTTGACCTCTCTTGACATGTCACATAGAGGATTTCATAGACAGACTATGTAAGGATTAAATGAGGCAAGGCAATGAAAGTGATTAATATTATGACTACCTTCATTAATATTACTAAGATTTGGCAATGCCCAAATATAGGTATATTTAATTATCAACAGGTTTGTTGAGCTATCTTTTGTAAAGTTCAATCAATTGTTTTGAGTATTTGAGGAAACTACACAGACAGTCATGTTATAGCCAGAGGTAGTAGTTAAGAACATATACTACAGAGGCCGAAGTATGAATCCCATCCCTACCTTGTATAGCTTGGGCAATTTATTTAGTCGTTTTATACCTCACATTTTCTCTGTATGAAATAGGAATACACATAGGATTGTGTAAGAATTAAGAATTGTGTAAGAATTACACAATCCTTACACAAGATTGTATAAGAATTAAGTCAAATATCTGTCATGGGCTAAGGAATAGTATTTGTGAATTATCTGCTATAAGGTAAGTACGGCAAGCCACTTGTAACATGCTACGTGGAACATACTAAGAGCTAAATCAAAATACTCGTATAAATGACAGGCTCAAAAACATACCAAATGTTGTGTCATTTCTACTGCAATAGGAGTAACTTCTTCACTATATTCGCAGATCATTTTCTGAATTACATTGGTAAGGTCATCATTTTCTGTTTCTCTTATAATATGAAGAAGAGCCTGCATTACAGGTCTGATGAATGGTGTGATGTATTCTTTAGCTATAAGAGAGAAAAAAAAAGTGAGTAAAAAATCTGGGGGCAAAACAGTTAAAACTTCTTAAAACCTGAAGCAATGTACACCAAAGGGTAAAAAAGAAGTACTTTCACATTAAAACAAAGTGTGCCCAATTTCTAGGATTATGCCTTTTATAATTATGTGTAAAGACATTCACTGTTCTTAATATACAAATCATTTACCTTTTTCTTGATTGCTGATCAACACCTGAAGTGCAATAGCAGCTTCCACTTTGACAGGCATTTCTCTATCATCAATAAGACATCTTCTTGTAAGCTCCAAGGCTGTTTGAAGGTTCTGATCACTTTTGAACTTCACTTCACAAAAATAATGAAGTACCCAGCAAGCCTTTTCAAAAAATGCAGTGAGTTACTTTAAAGGCATTACACTAAATTTCCTCACACTCATCTCTATTCCCAGAGTTCTGTGTGCGGGAATTTGGAGGCTGGCCAGTGGTAGATGTGTCACAAGAGACAACACTAGACCAGTACTATGATCCCAAGTTACTCTTTGGCTGCATGACATCTGTGTGGATAGCAAGATCTGAATGCAAAACACAGACAGACACTGCTACCAGTCATAGATAGAAACTATGCACACATTAAAACAGCCATTTAAAGATTTACATTAAACAGAAGTCTAAAATAAACTATGGCTTTTAAAGTGAACACTAAAATGTTTCAATATAAAAGTCCACATAGTCATTCATAACAAAAAACCATTTGTACCCTAAATCATTAAAATAAAATTTACTGTAATCCTAGCGCTATGGGAGGCCGAGGTGGGTGGATCATTTGAGCTCAGGAGTTCCAGATCAGCCTGAGCAAGAGTGAGACCCCATCTCTACTAAAAAAATAGAAAGAAATTAGCTGGACAACTAAAAAAAAAAATATATATATATAAATTAGTCGGGAATGGTGGCGCATGCCTGTAGTCCCAGCTACTTGGGAGGCTCAGGCAGGAGGATCACTTGAGCCCAGGAGTTTGAGGTTGCTGTGAGCCAGGCTGACGCAACGGCACTCTAGCATTGGCAACAGAGTGAGACTCTGTCTCAAAAAACAATAAAATAAAATTTAAAGAACCATTCATTTGCAATGCCCCATGAATATGTATAATTATTGTCAATTAAAAAAAAAGTTATTCATTACAAGACATAAATACATAAATTAGTTCAGCTTTAAAACATACCCTTGCTCTCATGTAGCCTAGTTCGCTGCTGAAGAGAGGGAATACATGATTCTGCAACATGTATTCCATCTGATCTTTATAGATCTTTTTCTGTAAACATAAACAATAATTATTTTGATACAGGTCGAAATATACCATCAATTTGAAAATAGATATACCAGTGTTAAAAATGACTACCCATGTCACAACATACATTTATTCTGATTCTTTGAACCAAAAGATCCATAACCAAATTTCTTATTCTAGAAATTTACCCACAAAAAACACTCAATACATTTTTACATGCTTTTACATCACTTGATTAGAAAGCCATTATGGCAAATGTTAACAGCAATGGTGTTTAATTATTAGAAGAGTGGTTAATTTTATTCCTTAACTTATATAATTTTTTGTCATGAAACTTTTATAATGATAAAAACTCTATAAAGTTTCTAACTGAACATAACTTGAGAAAAAGCCTACTTTCAAAGTTAACAGATTGGGTGGGGCGCGGTGGCTCACGCCTGGCACTCAGGGAGGCCAAGGTGGGCGGATCGCTCAAGGTCTGGAGTTCAAGACCTGCCTGAGCAAGAGTGAGACCCTGTCTCTACTAAAAATAGACAGAAATTAGCTGGCCAACTAAAAATATATAGAAAAAATTAGCTGGGCATGGTGGCACATGCCGTGGTCCCAGCTACTCAGGAGGCTGAGGCAGAAGGATCACTTGAGCCCAGGAGTTTGAGGCTGCTGTAAGCTAGGCTGACGCCAGGGCACTCTAGCTGGGGCAACAGTGAGACTGTCTCAAAAAAAAGAAAATAATTGGACATATTAAAATCTTATCAAAAGGATACAATCAAGAAAGTGAAAAAAATAACCTTAATGGCAGAAAATTCTTGCAAATCAGATATATGAAAAGGTCCTAGCATCTAAAATATATAAATATTTCTAGTATTTCAACAATAAAAAGACAACTAAAAATGGGCAATTTGAATGGACATTTTTCTAAAGGAGATATTCAAAATGGACAAGCACATGAAAAGATTATCATTCACCATCAAGGAAATGCAAACCTAAACCACTCTGAGATACTACTTCATGTTCACTAGGATAGCTATAATCAAAAAGAAAATAAAAGTATGGTGAGAATGTAGTGAAACTGAAACCCTCAAATATAAAATGCTGATGCAAATATAAAATGGTGCTGGTGTAAATAAAAAATGGTGCATCCACTTGGGAAGAGTCTTGTGATTTCTCAAAATATGAGCAGCAATTAACAAGACTCCTAGGTATACACTCAAGAGAAGTGAAAATGTATGTCCACGTGAAAACTTGTACATGAATGTTCACAGCAGTATTATTCATAATAGCCAAAAAGTATAAACTGACAAATGTATGTGTGTGTGTGTGTGTATATATATATATATATATATACACACACACACACAAACACACACACAATGAAATAAAATTTGGCAATAAAAAAGAAGTACTGGCCGGGCGCGGTGGCTCACACCTGTAATCCTAGCACTCTGGGAGGCCGAGGCGGGCGGATTGCTCAAGGTCAGGAGTTCAAAACCAGCCTGAGCGAGACCCCATCTCTACCATAAAAATAGAAAGAAATTAATTGGCCAACTAATATATATAATATAAAAATCAGCCGGGCATGGTGGCTCGTGCCTGTAGTCCCAGCTACTCGGGAGGCTGAGGCAGCAGGATCGCTTGAGCCCAGGAGTTTGAGGTTGCTGTGAGCTAGGCTGACGCCACAGCACTCACTCTAGCCTAGGCAAGAAAGCGAGACTCTGTCTCAAAAAAAAAAAAAAAAAAAAAAAAAAGAAGTACTGACACATACTATCACATGGATAAAACTTGAAAACATTACAATAAATGAAAGACCGGATATTAAACATTACTCCATTTATATGAAACATCCAGCAAAAACAAATCCACAGAGACAAATGAAGATTACCAGTAGTCTATGGCTGGGTGATTTGGGGTAAAACAGGGAGTGAATGGTAATGTGTACAGGGTTTTTTTTGGGAGGTCATGAAAATGTTTTAGAGCTGTGATGGTTGTATAGCTTTGTGAATAACCTAAAAACCACTGAGTTGTAAACTTTAAATGGGCAAGCTGCATGGTTTGTATATTGGATCTTGAGAAAGCTATTAATTTTATAAAGCTACTTGCACACTCACACACATACGTATACATGCAAAAGAAGAAATACCTTTAGAAGTATTTCGGCTAAAGAGCCAATCATATGCAGGGCTCCATCTTTTTTTCGAGGATCAGCATTTGGTTCTGTTAGAATCTGGTAACAGAATCCCATAGTCTTTTGCAGTACCTAAATTAAAAGAGAAAAGTACTACTTTATTGGCTACCCCAAAATCCTAAAAAAAACCATACTAACAGGCCAGGTGTGTGTAATACTATCATTTTGGAAAGTGGAGGCACAGGAGGATCTCTTGAGGCCAGGAGCTAGAGACCAGCCTGAGCAAGAGCAAGACCCTGTCTCTACCATAAATTAGCCAGGCATGGTGGCATGCACCTGTAGTTGCAGCTATTCAGGAGGCTGAGACAGGAGGATCCCTTGAGTCTAGGAGTTTAAGGTTATAATGAGCTATGATGACATCACTGCACTCTACCCAGGGCGACAGAATGAGACTCTTGTCTTAAATAAACAAACAAACAAACAAACAAACAAACAAAAAATATCAACAGAACAACTTACATTATTAACACTTAAAACTGTATATTTGTTTTGTTTTTGGATATGAAGGGGTGGAGGGTTGTCAGGAGGGGTGCTCAGTTGTCTTGGTTTTTTTGTTGTTGTTGCAGTTGAGACAGAGTCTCACTCCATTAACCTGGGTAGAGTGCAGTGGCATCACAGTAGCTTACTGCAACCTCCAATTCCTGGGCTAAAGGTATCCTTCAGCTTCAGCCTCCTGGGGTAGCTGCAACTACACCTGAGAAGCAATGCTGGGCTGGATTTTTTTTTCTCCTTTCTTTTTGTGGAGAGGGGATCTCAATCTTGCTCAGGCTAGTCTTGAACTCCTTAGCTCAAGCAATCCTCCTGCCTCAGCCTCCCAGAGTGCTAGGATTACAGGCGTGAGCTATCGTGCCCAGCCCTGAGTGTATATTTGAATACATTTTAAATAATATAGCAAAAGTTATCTACATGTTTAATAACCTACCTCTTTCCTCTTACTACAGGCTGTAAATAAAAGTGTCTGCGCAGCAGTGGTAGGAGAAATGAAATCTTCAAACACATCTAGAGAACAAATTTAAAATTAATACAGAAAATAGCAATTTGTTCAGCAAACATTTTTACATTACATGTTTACAAATGATGCTCTGTTAAAAAACAAGGCATTAAAAAATGTGCCAAAACTTCACATAAGGTGAGTATGAAAATGAACCCATATCACCATATAATTTTGCAAATGCCTAATTCCATGTCTTTTCTGTACAAATTACATGTTCAGTTAATCCACCAATACCACTAATAATTTTCTTTCATACAAACACTACTACTGTGAGAATTCTCAGAATAGGGTCACAGAAATACAAATTACAAAATGTACAGAAGATTGTAGTAGGAAGAAGGACTAATACAAAACATTAGTCAAATTACAGTTTAGTTTCCTGCAGGGACTCCTTGTGACTCTAGCTTCCAGCGTGTCTTCTCAATTCCCACATATATGATGACTGACATGGGATCCAAAAGTATAATTGAGTCACTTATTGAATATATAACATTTTTGGCATATGCCAAAAGCACATTCAACAATCATAACTTAAGAATACTATAGTAGTTGTGTCTGCTAAAAATAAGATTATCATTATCAAATGCCACAGTTAATGAATAGCCCCCAATAGATCTAAACAAGGGATAAATTACATTAAACAACAAAGAAGGTTTTTCAGTACCAAAGCTAAGGCCATAACACCCCCTAGGTTCGCTATACACAACCACTCTAACCTTCACTACAGACATATTTTGTTTTTAAAAAAGTGAAACTTCCTTACCAAACTTCATGCGTATATATTCATAAGGGTCTTCTTGCCAAAGTTCCTCATCAGCATCTGTATAGCACATCAATGGAAAAATAACATCTTGGATAATGCCCTGCAATTTAAAAATTAAGAAAGTAAAAGCCTTCAGTTTTCAAATTTAAATTTTCACATTTCCTTTAACTATTAAAACACAAGTAACCCTATAATATATATTTTAAAGCTTAATACCAAACCTCAGCAATGCATTTAATGCATTCTCAGATCAACTTTCAAGTTGTATGTTCTTCTTACCCTCTCTCTATAGCAAGTAATTATAAAACAAGACATATACATATTAATAAGTAGCAAATAGGTATGAGAAAATATAAAATTTCAGTGTATCAAATTCTACAGCTCTAAATAAAGCAAGTAAATTACTTATAGAAATAGCAGATAAGTCAATTATTCTGGAAACTAATCTGGTGAAATGAAGTCCCTTGCCTACTACAAATTGCATGATAAATGTTAACTAATCACGATTCAATAATAAGAATGTTTTTTGTTTGTTTGTTTTTGAGTCAGAGTCTAACTCTGTTGCCCTGGTTAGAGTGCCATGGCCATCAACCTAGCTCACAGCAACCTAAAACTCCTGGGCTCAAGCAATCCTACTGCCTCAGCCTCCTGAGTAGCTGGGACTACAGGCACATGCCACCATGCCCGGCTAATTTTTTCTATATATTTTTAGTTGGCCAATTAATTTCTTCTTATTTTTAGTAGAGGCGGGGTCTCACTCTTGCTCAGGCTGGTTTCAAACTCCTGACCTTGAGCGATCCACCCTCCTCGGCCTCCCAGAGTGCTAGGATTACAGGCGTGAGCCACCGTGCCCGGCCAATAATAAGAACTTTAATGTAAGTTTGAAGATTACAATTTTAGATTAAAAAATAAACTGATAGTCACAAAATATCTCTTAGAACGTTATGTCAGTGTTACATCTCTTTTTTTTCTGCTATACTCTCAAAACCATCACCAGAACGAGACTAAGTAACACAACTCAAGAAAACATGCAATTTTTCAATCTTTACAAAGCACTAGAAAAACTTATTTAAGATAGAAAATTATTACTTGTATGTGAGGCTTCAGATTCTTCCAGGTGAGGGCATGAGAAACTCCTTGATTAATATAATTTAATGTCTGTTGTAAAACTCGAGGAGCCATATATTGCTTCTCCTTGTACTGATACAACACCTTCAATAAAACCTTTGAAAAAAATGTTCTATCAAAAACCAAAGTTCAAATAGAAATTTAAACTATTTACAAGCCAGTAAAAACAGCTGACGCATGTCTTAATATCCAAGTCATTATCAAAAAATGACAACCATATTCTTTTAGAAATATGTAATTTTAAAAATTAGGTGTTAGTGACCCACATTTATTCCTAAAGTATTTAAACAACAAATTGAAATAATACTATGTCAAAGGACTAATTTGAAATTAAGAATAAAAAGAAGAGAAAACCATCTGCTACCTATTCAACAAACCACACTATTACGAGACAGACCTATCTTGTTAAAGTCATCTTCTAGGAAAACCTTACCCAAACCAGTCAACCCTATTTAGCATCTGCCAAGAGTTCTAATTCATGTTTCAGAATATCGACTTTCAGAGTGTAGTCTATATACTTCTGGTGGTCCCCAAGACTCTTTCAGAGGGTCTACTAGGTGAAAGTTATTTTTATAATAATGCTAAGATGTTATTTGCCTTTTTTGTTTTTTTACTGTGTTGACATTTGCATCAAAGGTATGAAAGCAATGGTGGTAAAACTTCTGGTGCCTAATGTGAATCAAGGGGTATGAAACTAAAGTCACTGTATTCTTTACAGCCACATAATTATAGAATAAGTTTTCCTTAAGAATGTCCTTAATGAATCAAAAATTTTTTGATTAAATTGAGAATTATATACATAGCCCTCAGCTACATAGCAAAGGACAATGGTTGGAAGAAAAGCACTTATGAGATTGAGTTGTAAGCTGAAACAGTAACTTATTCTATGAAAGAACAATTGAAAGACAAATAATGGTTATTTAGATTTATGCATGTGATAGATTTTTTCTCAAAAATGAATTAAATGGGCCTGTCATATCAAAGAAATAGCTGACACTATGTTATTGGCGTTAAAATTTGAGTTTTCAAGCAAACATTAGAATTCGGGACCTTTTAGATCACCATGATCAGCCTGAAAGCTTTCCGATATTTAAATATATTTCTGATGAGACTGGTGGTGATATTAACAAATGTGGGCTGGTCGTGGTGGCTCACGCCCGTAATCCTAACACTCTGGGAGGTGGAGGCAGGCAGATCATTTGAGCTCAGGAATTAGAGACCAGCCAGAGCAAGAGCGAGACCCCATCTCTACTAAAAAAAAAACAAAAAAAAAAAGAAAGAAATTAGTGGGACAACTAAAAAAAAAAAAAAATATATATATATATATATATATATCAAAAAAATTAGCTGGACACGGTGGCGCAGGCCTCTAGTCACAGCTACTCAGCAGGCTGAGGGAGAAGGATCCCTTAAGCCCAGGAGTTTGAGGTTACTATGAACTAGCCTGACGCCTCGGCACTACAGCCTGGGCAACACAGTGAGACTCTGTTTCGAAAAAAAAATTTGATTTTCTTTTTCTTCTTTTCATAGACAGGTCTTGCTCTGTCACTCAGGCTAGGGTGCAGTGGCATAATAGCTCTTTGCAGCTTCCTGGGCTCAATCCTCAGCCTCCACAGTAGCTGGGACTACAGGCACACACCACCATACCTGGATAATTTTTAACATTTTTGTAGAGACAGGGTCTTGCTATGTTGCCCAGACTGTTCTTAAACTCCTGGTCTCAAGTGATCCTCCTGTCTAGTCCTCCTAAAGTTTTGGGATTACAGATGTCAGCCACCCCTCTTGCTCTTTTTTAAATTGTTTAATGAAATGTATAAACATTTAGAAAATCTGCATTAACTCCATGAGTCAACATTTTCAAAATGACAAATGCAGGATGTTTCAAAATCATGTATGAATAAAAGTCTCATTCAAAGTGCAGTACAGACCAATGAGTTGTAATGTAACAGAATACAAAATGTTTGTTTGTATAGTTTGAAATTCCACATTGCAATTAACTTTTAAGAAATTACCATTGTCTGATTTTGGTATAATATCAAAGAATTTCCATAATTATCTCAAAAGTCTATTAAAATACTTATCCCTTTTCCAACTTCGTCCCTGTGAGGCGAAATTTTCTTTATGTCAACCAAAACAAAATAGACTGAATGCAGAAAAATGAGTATCCAGCTGCCTTTTATTAAGGCAGACATTAGAAAAAATGTTATAATGGATTTATTACTTTTTTTTTTTTTAAAGACAGAGTCTTACTCTGTTGCCCGGGCTAGAGTGCCATGGTGTCAGTCTAGCTCACAGCAACCTCAAACTCCTGCGCTCAAGTAATCCTTCTGCCTCAGCCTCCTGAGTAGCTGGGATGACAGGCATGCGCCACCATGCCCAGCTAATTTTTTCTATATATATTTTTAGTTAGCCGATTAATTTCTTTCTATTTTTAGTAGAGACGGGGTCCCAGTCTTGCTCAGGCGGATTTCGAACTCCTGACCTTGAGCAATCCTCCTGCCTCGGCCTCCCAGAGTGCTAGGATTACAGGCGTCAGCCACCATGCCTGCCCTAGATTTATTACTTTTAAATGAAATAACTGTTAAATTTTGTTTTAATTTCTAATCTGTCAAGTATCACTAGGTATAACCCACATAAATGAAGATCCACTGATGTCCTCAATAACTTAAGACCAAAAAAATAAGAACTGCTACAGAATTCAAACAAACACTCTTGAGAAGATAGAAATGAACTTAAAGATTTTGTATTTCTACTTAGAAAAACTATCTTCGACTTACTTGCTGGACACCAACAGCAAATGCCTTCAGAAATACTTCAGCAAATTCATTATATTCTTTAGAAACATTGCCAGGGCTTCCGTATCTAAAATACATTAAAATGTCCATTGTTTCTTTACAATGCTTTATACCAGCGCTTATAAAAGCAGAAGCTTAAAAAATAAATTTAAATCACCATATATGGATAGGAGATTACCTTTCAAAAAGCCTTGCCAAAATATGTAAAGCCCACTTCTTACATTTCCACCATGGTAACTCAGGTCTATCATCTTCTTCAACTTGAAGTGTTTCCTTTAAAGAGACATTTATTCAATGATAGCCTAAGATGATACAACCTAGGTGTGACAGTATGAGGTTAAGAACAGATTCACAAAAACGTGAATGCTCCTTCAATGTTGGCCTTTCTAACCTTGGATAAAAGGTTAGACTTGGAAAACTATTAACCCTTATTTAAATCTAAGAGGCATCCACATTGCTTCACTACTTTATTACAAAAGATACGCTTTTTAAAATTTTTATAAAAACTTAAAACCAAACATTTTAGTCAAGATCTAAATAATTTAAAGTCAAGGCTATGACAGTCACAACTTAATCAAAATCAGTATAGTTCACAATGGAAAGGGCATGAGAAACCCCATTTCAGAAATCTAATTCCAGATATATCAATATAAATGCACATGGATATATGTATGAGAATATTCATTTCAATACTATGGCTAATAGTGAAAAATTACCAGGAACCTAAAATTAATGAGGGAATGTTTAACTATGGAACATCCATAAAAGACTACTATACAACCATTAAAAGAAGGAAGTGGTTCATTATACACTGACCTAAGATATCCATGACATATTTTAAGTTAGGATAAGGAAGTGAAAATACAGAGCAAGAGAAACTCTCATCCATTGCCAGTCAGAGCATTGCTACAATCACTTTGGCAATCACTTTGGAAGTTACTTATAAAGCTAAACATCCATCTACTCTATGAGCCAAATTCCATTCTTTGGTATTTATGCAAGAGTGTGAACACACATGATTACAAAAAGACATACAAGAATATTCACAGCTTTATCTGTAATACTCAAAAAGTGAAAAACACCCAGATATCCATCAATGTGTGAATATATACAGAAACTGTGGGTTATTCATACAATGAGATATCACTCAGCAATAAAAAGGAATAAACTATCACTACATAAATGAATGAATCTCATAAATACAGTGAGTAAAAGAAGCCAGAAACAAAAGATTACTTATTAAGTTCTAAAACAGGCAAAATCTACTGTGCAAGAAATGAGAGCAATGATGGAGAGATGACTAGAACCAGCCTTGAGTAAACATTCATATAATTTAATAACTCATTAAACTGTTTACTTATAATCTGTGCATGATACTGAGTATAAACTATTAACACAAACAGGTACAGAGTATGTATGAGAACTTTAAAACTTATATTTTATATCTACTAAATGTGTATAGATAAATACATGCCAAACTAATTTCCCATGGAGGACACATGTTCTATTTATTTTTTCTGCATTATTTTAAATTTTTTTGAAAAAAATCTAAAGAAAGTAAACAATAAACCAAAAAACACAATAAATTGATCTCGCCTATGCCATTAATAATATTACATTGGCTCCACAGCTTGGCACATCAAAAGAAAAATAAATAAATAATATTACATTGGATAAATTATATAATTCTCCAATATCTAAGTCTAAAATAAAATTCAGAAGAATTTTTGAGGATTAAATAAGGTATATAATAGCACTTAAAGCACACTAGATATTAAGAACTTGTAAACTCCCCTCTCTCTAGAAAACTAGATTTTACAGAAAAATATGGTAATTTAAAATTGTGATTAAATGTAATAAACAACACGGTTGGACCACTCTGAATGTACTAAAGACCACTGAGTTGTATGCTTTAAAGGGTATAAATGTTATGGCATGTAAGGTTTTTTTTTTGTAAGTACACAAAATTTCCATTTTATTGTACAGTTTTATATCACATCAGTGAAAATGCATTTCTCTACAACCATTTCAACATAGCACCTTTGGAATTATTTCAGTCATCTGTCATGTGTGACTTCACCAAATACCTTGAAGCTATACAAGCAAACAAAATTTCAGATGACTAATTTTTAGATGAAAAGATAAGAAACAGTCATCAGATGATGACTGGGGGGGGGGTGGTGTTAATCTCCAACAAGACACTTTGTCGAAATGTTTCTTCTGATATAGCAGTTGTAAGTCAGAACCTTCAAAAAAACAAGGGCAGAACAAGAGCATAGTAACAGAAACTTGTGCAACATAAGCCTCCCATAGTCCTAAGCCTCACATAAGCAAGGCAAAGCATCTTTCCTGCAAACTAAATGGGTCTTCACTATTTCCACCTAGCTGAGCTTTCAGAGATAGATATCCAAGACATATCATGAATATATATATATATATATATATATATACACATATACACCATCTTGGCTCTGGTGGCATTAATTATGCCTGAAGAGTTTAATACCCATCCAAGTCCAAATGTGGAAGAACACATACACTGGTATGGTAATCGGCAAGAGCAGACTGTAAAACCAAAGGCTGCTTGTTGCTAGTGCAGCCCTGTGGGAAGTTTTCTTCCACAGAGGCTGAGTAAAGCAGTCCTGCTAAAGAGATCAGTGGAATAAGAACAGTCAACATAGGAAAAGAGAGAAACATTTTTCTCTTCCACTTATTACCCGCCACCCTACTTTAAAAGGTATAACAGTATTAAGAAAATTTAGTAGTTGTGTTTTTCTTTTTTAAATTATGAGCTAGTGCTGCTCCATTTCTTCTTGCTTCTTACTTTGATGTGTCATCCTAGCTGCCTTGGTCTCATATTAGGAATCCCATCAATGACTGGATAGGCTATTCCCAGCTCTTCATTAATCAGTTCATTTGCTGAGGCTTCATATCTGAACGCCTTCTTGGAGAGCGGGCACACCAGGAACTCCAGCAGCGCCGGGTCGAAGGCGCAAGACGCCTTGGCGCCCCGACGCGTGCAGGCACCTATGCTCGACCACAGACGCCGGTGCGCGCGTCCCCTGCAGCGCCAAGGCGAGCTTGCCTTGGGCTCTGCTCAGCAAGGTCGCTCAGCATGGTTGGGCCGCCGGCCACCGTGCCTGGTGCCAGTGCCATCCTCTCTGAGCTTCCCACTCCGGGCTCCCCGCGCGCGAAGCCTCAACCCCCGGTGCTCTGGCATGTAAGTTTTTATCTCAATAAAGTTATTTTTAGAAAATTACATAACTACAAGTTTGGCCACCTTTAAATCACATTCTTCCTCTATTCATGGGCATAAATTATTAAGCTAAAATCTAGTTATGTGCTTCTAAATTAGACAAGAAATGAAAAGACAGAAGACTTAGTATGAAATAAAGAGATACATACAAGCACTTGACCAATAAATGAAATAACCCTTCACAATTTTTTACTTGGTATATGCACTTATGTAAACAAATAGAAAAGTGTCTCTATACCTAGAAAAAACACATCACAAATTTTAAAAGTTTATAAAGAATGTTACAAGAAATACCAATTAAATCCTCAAAAGATCACTCAATACTTATATTTAATAATATAAGAAAACACACAGAAACTTACATTAGGTACATCCCTGTTCACAACAGTCTTTAAAATTTCTATCCATTCTGTCAGGTTCTGTTGGTTTATCAGCTCCAGTGGTAGTGTATACTAAGTAAAAATCAAGAATTAATATTTTTAAATCCTTACTAAAGAAAATTCCACTTACTTTCTACTTTTCACAATACCAAAAGTATTTTATTCAAATTTTATTCCACATTTCCTGCTTTTAGCACACAAGTAAATTTCTTTGGTTAGGTATCTACAATGGTAAACAGTGGAAGTAACTATGGGCATCATTGTTGTGTTCCCATTATTGGGATTATATCTTATTTTCACCATAAGGTATGATATTTACCATGGATTTCTAGTGAACACCTTTTATCAAGTTAAGAAAATCTGTATTCTAGGTTTCTAACAGCTGTTTGTATGTATGTATGTATGTATTCATTATTATTATCATCATTATTATTTCCAAGACAGAGTCTCACTCTGTCACCCTGGGTAGAGTGCAGTGGTGTCATAACAGCTCACTGCAACCTTAAATTCCTGGCCTCAAGCCATCCTCCTGCCTCAGCCTCCCAAGTAGTTGAGAATACAAGCATGTGCTACCATGCCCAGCTAGCTTTTCTGTTTTTTTTTTTTTTAGTACTGATGGGGTCTCACTCTTGTTCAGGCTGGTCTCAAACTACTGAGCTCAAGCAATCTGCCCACCTTGGCCTCCCAGAGTGCTAGGATTATAGGCATGAGCCACCATGCCCAGCCTGTTTTCTTTTCTTAAAGCAGAAATGGTCATTAATTTTATCAAATGTTTTATCACACATCATAAAGATGGTTACAGGTCTCTTTTAATGTGATGTAAGCATTAATCACAAAAACTAATTTTTTTTTAAATAGATGTTGTCTCCCTATGTTGTCCAGGCTAGATTCAAACTCCTCAGCTCAAGGATCCTCCCGTCTCAGCTCCTGAGTGGGCTGGGAGTATAAGGCACATACCACCAACACCCAGCTCAATTTTTTTTCTTTCTTTCTCTCTCTCTTTCTTTCTTTTCTTTTCTTTTTTTTTAAGATAGGATATGGCTCTATCACCAGACATAGAGTACAGTGGCATGGTCATAGCTCATGGTAGCCAGCCTCAAACTCCTAGGCTCAAGGGATCTTCCCACATCAGCCACCCTAGCAGCTAGGACTACATGGGTGCACCACCACGTCCACTTAACTTTTTCTTGTAGAGACAAAGTTCTCACTATCTTGCCAGGGCTGGTCTTAAACTCCTGGGCTCAAGCAATCCTCCTCTCTCAGCCTTCCAAAGTGCTGGGGTTACAAGTGTGAACCACAATGCCCAGCCAAAATTTCTTACTTTTGACCCATTCTTACATTCTTGGGATAAATCCTAATCTCTCAGTAGAACAGTAAAATCAACATCCTAACAGTGCCCCCTGTTGGGGGTCATCTGTGAAGACTGTCAAACCTAGACTCTCTCTATGGAGTCTCCAGGTAAAGTTCTCTCGTGGTTCAAGAACAAAGGGTTATTTATTACACTGGAAATGTGACTATGTGTGTGTATACTAAAACAAGTTTGCTGACACCTAAAAAGAAAAAAAAAGTCAATTTAGGATTTTAGGACATCTATTTTCACAAGTGAGACAGGGTTATATTTTGATAGCAGGATATGCCAGTCTCAAAGAATGAGTTGAGAAGATAAATATTCATTTTGTCCTATACTCTAGGGTAGTTTTCAAAAAGATTTTAATATAAAAGTTACAATCCTACCAGTTAGAAAAAATATGAAAAGACTATAGATATTGCATATTCAAATTACTTAACAAAGAATTATGTAAGAAGGATCCAATAGAATGGCATTAAAGTATCGTTAGAATCAAACTGGGAGGTATCTTTAAAGATCTAGCAAAGACATGTGAAATCCAACCAAGCAATGGATTAAGTCAGCTACAATCTTACTGAAGTGAAGCCACAGATCTATTTAAATGAGATTTTAAGAGGTAACGGTGTGACTTGAATCAAGATGTTAGTAAATGAGAAAAATCCTTCTATGGCAATACTGCACAAAAAGAACCAGAATTTAAATCCTAACCAAAAATCTGTCCTAGAAGTAATTATATTATACTGAGAATACAGACCCAACTATTTACCATTTCCTTTGTGGATATTTTTTACCCCAGAATAATTTAGAATAGTATACAGAAATGATAAAATCCATTACTGTGTGCCAGTCAAGTCCACAGAGTTAGTACTTTTATGTCAAGTATAGAATAGGTTTTATATTTATTAGGACAATCTATGTATATTTGGCGTATCAGGGTATGTGTTAGATTTCAACTGTAATCGAGTAACAGGTTTTCAGACTCATAAATTAAGAGATATAAAAAAAAATTACTAATTTTGTTGTGCTGGATGGTTTAAGAGAACTGAAGATTGCCACTTTACAATTTAACATTAGGGTTTTTTATGTATTTGGGGAAGTATGCTTGTTTAGACTTATAATTTTGGCAATTTCTATATTCCTATCACATCATACACTTAATCTAGCTTTTTAAAAGTAATTATTCAGATGCTGAAATTCTTTGTTAATTTTTAATATAGTAAATGATGGACTAACATTTTATACATAAAATCTGCTTTATAAAATTTACCTGAACAAGAGCATAGAAGATCTTGAATATTTGTTTCTGGATGAGGACAGACTGGTCAGACTGATCAGAAAGAAGCTGGATAAAACGATCCTTTAGAACTGGCAGAAAATGCTGCATTGCTGCTACCAATGGACTCCGCTCCTCTGGTTTCTTATACCTTTGGGTAGGAATAACAAACTAATTCTGTAAGAATTTATTTCCACAATATTATATATTTAAACTACCTATTTATTTACACAAATATAATCAAATACTTCCTAACCGATTTTAAAAAAGGAAAACCTACTCTGGAAGAAAACCACGCAAAAAAGCAAACTGGGTAAAACCTCAAAGAAGATTTAATAGTTTTTGAACATTTATTATGAGGTCAATAATCTTCAAGGCCGCCTTTAGATCCTCAATTATACAGTTGAGGAAACTGAGGCACGGAAATTTACTATCTTCCCAGCATTACACATCTAAGCATAAATCTAAGCAGCGTCTGCTCTCTTAACCATTAGACAATGAATATTGATACAGATGAGGAGGCACAATGACCTGGCTTTTAGATAGTAGCAGTTGATGAGTAAATAAAATTTATTATACACTACTATCCTTAAGTAATTTACATACCAACAAGATTGAGGTAGAAGTGGCATGTACAAAGCAGAAAATATTTTATTTCTAAAAGCATCACAATCCAGAAGTTCTATAACTCATTTGGCAACAAAACATGACCTCAACAGGCTATTTATGATCTTCATTTACCCCATTTCGGGTCAATATTCACATATTTTACAGCAGATATAACGTGTTCAGCTACTGGGTGCTTGCTACAGACGTCAATAGGAGTGTTATTTAATGTGTACTATGTGAACCTTACTACCTTTCTAAAATCCAAAAAATAATCTGAGTTCTGAATTCCATTTTGCATAAAGATCATGGATAAAGAATTACTGACCTGAGAAATTTCTGCATGTATTCTTAGCATTTTAACAATACTGTTAAAAGGTCTGTTGGTTTGTTAATAAATAACAATAATAACCAAATTTACAGGTTACAACTATGGAAAAGTAACTCCAGTTTCCATTATTAAGGAGTCATTAGGCAAATTTTGTGGATATGCAAATAGAAACTACATGTGATAGAGATCATTATTCTAAAAGCCACAGCTTATCTTTTTGCAACAGATTATCTAAATTGCTTTAAATTAGCTTTCCAGAGCAGATCTCAGTTTTATTTATTGGTACCCTACTTCTTTAAGGGAAAAAATAAACTTAAGAATTGAGTATTTGAGTACATTTTAAAAGGATAAAGGTAGACTCTCTTCAAAAGCTGGATTTTTCCCCCTACTGGGTGAAATGAGAACCAAATTGCCAAGAATAAAAAACACCAAGAGAAATGTTCACACTAATGACTGTTAAGGCTATTAACACAATTAACTAGCAAATTATTTTAAGTATTACTTTCATGTGCTGAGAAATTATACCTAACATACATCTAAAAGTTTATCTGTACCTTTCTTTCTTTTTTTTTTTTTTGAGACAGAGTCTCACTTTGTTGCCCAGGCTAGAGTGAGTGCCATGGCGTCAGCCTAGCTCACAACAACCTCAAACTCCTGGCCTCAAGCAAGCCTCCTGCCTCAGCCTCCTGAGTAGCTGGGACTACAGGCATGCGCCACCATGCCTGGCTAATTTTTTCTATATATATTCGTTGGCCAATTAATTTCTTTCTATTCATAGTAGAGACAGGGTCTCCCTCTTGCTCAGGCTGGTTTCGAACTCCCGACCTCGAGCAATCCGCCTACCTCGGCCTCCCAGAGAGCTAGGATTACAGGCGTGAGTCACCGCACCGGCCTGTACCTTTCTTTAGAGTCAATAATATAGTAACAATTTATAAAAGAAAGCAAATTGCACTCTGCAATCTGATTATACAAGCTATAATAATTATAGATAGAATTCCCTTTTAACACTAAAAGTGAGAACTATATTATGCAGCTCTTTCCATGTACACATCTCGGGTGATCACCCTTACCAAGAGAGTGTGACTATCCATTCCATGTTAGACATCCTTCTCTCCTACTTCCCTCACTACACTGTATAGTGGACTGGGAGTTGAATGGTACTAGTTGTTAATCTAAGCTGATGAATATGAAAGTAATTTGTAGTACCAAACATATTACTACTTCCTAAGACTTAAAAGTATGAAAATGTGACACTAATAAAAGTCTACTACAACAGGGCTATGATGTATGAAACTGGTGAACAATATTCAGAAAATCCTTAAATACTAGTTTATCACTTTTTTGTTTAAAAAATTTTTTTTCAATGGTTCTTCAGTATCTAAAAGATCACATACTAATTTCTCATTGTGGCAATCAAAACCCTCTTTAACATGGTTCCAATTTACCAGTCCAATTATCCCTAACCTCTCACCAGAAATTATCAGTATCATTAAGTGATCTCCTCACTATCCACTAAAGACAGTGTCTCACATTTCCACATCTGTACCTTTTTTCTTTGTTCATACTACTCCATATGATGTGACACACCTTCCTCTTCAAATGCTCCTTCTGTGCTCCTTTAACTGACAAGCATTTCCTGAGGATCCATGCTCCTGAAGACCACCACAAATTCTAATTTCTCCATAAATTATCTTAGAACAGTTTCAGTCCACACAGATCCCTTGTGAACACCTTGTGCTCCACAATCAAACACTAGCTAAAAATTAACTGGAATTCGAATACTGTAGCAGCCTCCTATATCTCCCATTTAAAAATCCTTGTCACATTCTCTCCTGCTAAGATTATAGGACAGGAGAGATTAGAACTTCCTCCATGACATTGACAACTTATTGTTTTTATTCTCTCTAATTTCAGTCACTCACTTACCAGAACTACAACAACTGGCACTCTGACAGAGGTTGGAGCAACAGCTGGAACATTCCTTAGCAGGAAGATGGGTAGCTGGTGGGAACACAAGAAAACACCAGTACCAATGCTGTAAATTGTATATTTCTCTCCTGCTTAGAACAAACGCAGCAGTTCATCAGCTACTTTGAGATGGGACCCAAAGAGGGTATGGGAGGCTAACTACAAGTCCCAGAACTAAAGGGCTCACAGTGACATCTGTGTAGCTGTTAGGACTGGAAATAAAGTCACCAACATGGTATAAAGTTTTCCTTATGCCTTTCTCATAATTTTTCCACATCAAAACTTTCAAGTGCCTATCAATTTCATTACTTTCACCACACACTTAAGAGAGAATCCCTTCAACATTTGGGTTACCACTCCTAATGCCATACCTCAACTTTCCAGGTTAGATTTTTTTTCCTGATCCCTAAACCCAGATTAAAATGATCCCTTGGCCTAAAATCTTTCCTACTGATCCTATTTACCTATATGAACCACAATTTGCTCAAATATGCAAACAATGAAATAGGCAATTGTAAATTCCTCAAAACACATTGCTCACACGAAATTTCAACATATTCTTTTAAGGAATTAGTGGTAGGTTCTGCAAGTTTATCAAGAACCCAAATTAAGATAAAAATCCAAAGAGAAAGCCAGAATAAAGAGCTCTGATGCTCAATGTACTCTAATCACCTTCATATTTAAAAAAAAACTCCTTATCTGAAGGCCTTTTATCAGCACTTATTGAGGAGCCCAACTTTAGAGATAAAGAGACAATGATTAAGAAAAACAGGCACAGGAGTTTCTCAGTGGAATCAGCAGAAGAAACTACACAATTACAATAAAAACGCTACTTCAAAAAGAAAATACTACGTTAAAATTAACACAATTCACTAATTTTAGTATCTATGCCAAATGTAATTTTACATGTTCAAACTGGCTTAAATTTTCCTACTTCTCAAAACTCCACAGGAATTGAAAGACACTTACTCATAATTTTTCACAAGCTGATAAAGGCAAAGAAGAATTCCTAGCCAACAAGCACTATTATCAGACTGAAGATAAAAGCCAATCTTGTCCACAATGGCAGTCCAGCGGCTTGGATAATCATGTTTGATGATGTGATGAATGCATGTAGTAAGCTGTACCCTGAAAGTCAAAAAATAAACAGTAATGAGAAAGAAATCCTACTAAGATTTTGCAAGCTCATACAAAGAAAAATGGCTATTTATACAAAACCTAATTTCAAATAGCCCATTTGATATTTGGATGTATACAGAATGTAGATGATTCAAAATAAGCCACTTAGCAAAAATCACTTGTTCCTACTCATTTAAAAGAAAACCAACAACTATGTTACAAATGCAGGTGTTTTTTATTTTTCATCTCTATCAACTGACAGGTTTCATTTAAGAACATCAACTATATTCATTATAAATTCTGAAAAATCCTCCAAAAACAAGAGCTTTCAAATATCAAAAGACTATATAATATAAAGTATAAAACAGTATTCCATAGCTTTCTTTACCCTTTCATCTGATCACCGTATGTTTCACAGGTTTCAAATGAATTTTTTTGTTTTATAAATGTAAAATTCAACTGTAGTAAGAAAATAAATCAAAAAGGCTTTCTCCTATAACGGCATTTGTTGGTTAAGTTTTCTGTTACAAAAACGACAGGCTTGTATGTTCCGAAAAGATCCAATCCTCCCTCCCCCAAATAAAACCTCCTGAAAATTACATACCTGCAACAATAGGTACATTTAAAAAATATACACACCTGATGAGCTCAGGGGAATGTATAATGGCCTCTACAATATTTTCTCGAATACAATGTCGATCTTCTTCTGGAATAGTATAAGGAGATATATCCCCTGGTGCTGTTTCCCGATCAGGCCAATATTGTGTTATCATATTTTTCAAATAGATAACACCTAAAATACAGATCAATTTGACAAAAGAATGTTTTCTATTAAAGCTTGTGAAAAGGCCTTATAAGTGACCATATCTCAAGTACTCTTTTCAGACCATTGTTCATAAATTTATCCTTTTATAAACAAAATATTACATTCAATTATTTTTAAAAGTCCATAAAACATAAATTTAACTAACAGTTATAGCAATTGCCCCCAAACTATTATTAAAGACATAGTCTAAGAGAACCCTACAAATAACCATACCACAAATGAAACTGTTATCTAAGATTTTTTACATCACATTTATTAAAAAACACTTTTTATACCATTTTCTATGAGTTAAATTAATTTTATCAAATCTGTTTTCTAAATGAAAACTCTAAAGACAAAACCATCATACACATACTAATCATACAAAGGTGATAAACAAATTTTTATCATAGTCTTCTTAGTCTATAAATTTAAGTATTTTGACAACACACCACTTCAAATTCATGTTACTTCATGGGAGAATTTGCTGTGTTCAAAAATCAGACATCACTATTTTCTGTAAGCTATCATACTGCTCCCTTTGCACATTGCTATTTGACAAAAGTTAACAAACTGATGATGTGGCAAAATCTAGGCGGCTAACAATGCTTTTTACCCAGCCCTAGGAAGAGACAGGGGAAGTGGATCACAATGTATAGGATATACTGTAAAGGGAAATCATCCAAAATTAATTAATTCCTATATTCTAAAAAACACTGGCTGTTTTCTGATTTGCAATTCTTACCTGGAGTCCTGCACCTATTTGAACAAATATAACTGACAGAACTAGGATTATTATACTCTAGTTTGCTTTATTTGGAGAATTAAAACCCCATCTTATAGTACTTCAAAAAGGATTAAGGTAGACATTAAACTAACCAACAGAAGTTTTAAGATAAAGAACGCTGACTCAGTATATGGAACCAACACAGTCTAGGTAATACTACTACTACAGAATTTTGATTATCTCCAAAATAGAACAAACACCAGACTTAAGACTTGATAACAGTCCCAATGTCTCTGGATGTAGTCTCTGAGTGTTTCTTTCCATCTCAATGAATAAAGGAATGGGATATTTACTTTTTTGATTTGGTATTTTAAAAGTTTTTTTGCTCCAAAACATAAACAACTAGAATTGAACCACAAGGATCTCATGATGCAGTCTACTCCATCCAGAACGTGCAGACAGTATGAACTAACAGGCGTCTTCAAATTACAGCCCACTGGGCCACATGCAGGTGTTTAAGATATGTGCAGTGTGCATAAAAATTTGTTCATAGTTTTTTTTTTAACTATAGTCTGGCCCTCCAACGGTCTGAGGGACAGTGAACTGGCCCCCTGTTTAAAAAGTTTGAGGACCCCTGAACTAAAAGTTCAGGGGTCACTCAAAGTCTAGCAGATGAAACTACCATATGCTATGCATTAGAGTATCACTCAATTTTTCCAAGTATGTAGTTTTAAAATTAATGATGTTAAAATTTTATTACCAATTCCATAGTTTGTTTCCAGTTTTGTACACACCAAAAGAATTTTCTAGTATAAATTTTCTAATGCACACAATCAAGTCCCTAGGATGTGTTAAGATCCCCCTAAATAAATGCCAAACACTTTTAATTTCTTAGTAAAAATTCGATTTAAAGGCAAAGATTCCTACCTAAAAATGGAAAAAAGTCAACTGAGAAATGAGACTTAAATATAAGAGAAAAAAGAGACATAATCAAAGTGACCTTTTCTATTAAATTAGAAATGAAAAAAAACAAAAAACAAGATCTGCTGACCAAGGTTCAGCCCAATTACTGTATTACATTGGTACAAAAATTGTTCCATTACTGTGCAACTCACATAAAAATAATTTTTAAAAAATCGTATCTGTCTGATTCATGCATTTGAGAATGAAAAAGAAAAAAATTTAAAAGTCATATCTGCCTAGTACAGTTCAGGTAAAAATGATAAATAAATCATAACCAACTTATATTCATCCATTACCTGAGCATCTACAGTGTGCCAGGTAGTATTTTAAGCACTAGAAACTTAACTGTTAACAAAATAGACCTAAATGAGATTATGAGAAATGGTTCATTGCATAAGGCATTATGCTTACTATACAACATTAAGTGAAGTGAGCAAAACAAACATTTTTTAACAAAATAGACATGAAAACAAGAACACAAAAAAAGTTATCTGCTCTTCTAGAATGATAAAATTATTTGGTACTTTATATTTCTTCTAACAAAATTATTACATATTCAAATAGACTAAGGAGAAATTAAAGATATAAATTCCATTATTTTGCAGACTAACAATATTCACAAGTAGTGTGCCACATTTTCAAAGACTATCTGATGCTGAGGGAATTGCTCAATATGTTGGACAGGAACTAAGAAATAATACTTTTTAAATTGTTAAAACAGTAAAAGCAAAAAGGTGTAAGGAATAATTGCATAAACAGTTTTGTGTCTCAGAATTACTCATCAGGGAAGGAAACTCATCAATTTCTCTTTTCAACCTCTCTTTTAATTCAACTAAATATCAAATTATTTCTTTAAACTCTGCCACCAATTATTAAGGCACTTGCTGTTTGTTGTAAACATTGAAGGTAAATGAATTCTCAGGGGAAGAAAAAAAAAATCACTGAAGGGTCATACCAAGATACTTCTGCTTTTCATTTATGAACATTTTAAATAATATATTACGTATATTCAAGAAAATAACTTGGGAAACTTGCCTGCCTGTCTCACAGGTAAATCCAGTTGTTCTGACATAGTAATCTGGAGCAGTGTTGAAACAAAATTCATAGACTTGTGTGCCTACAAACAAAAGAGTATATTTTAAATTTCTGCAAATAAATAACACTTTAAAAAGAACAGATCCAAGGAATTTCAATACTTTTCCATTACTTGGCTTGCACAGAAGATTCTTCATAACTCGGTTCCAGCCTTATTTCTAATCATTCCCCTCCTCCCTATATTGAACTCGAATGAATCTGATTAATTAAATCCTAAAACATTTTGGATGTTTGTATTTACCCACATACCACTGAACTTCCCATTTATCCTAACTAGCATTCTTCTTTTTCTTCTTCTTCTTTTTTTTTTTTTGACAAGGTCTTACTCTGTTGCCCAGGCTAGAGTACAGTGGCATCATCACAACTCACTGCAACCTCAAACTCCTGGGCTCAAGTGATCCTCCTACCTCAGGCTCCTGACCAGCTGGGTCTACAGGCACGCACCACCATGCCCAGCTAATTTTTCTATTTTTTGTGGAGATGAAGTCTTGCTCTTGCTCAGGCTGGTCTTGAACTCCTGGCCTCAAGCAATCCTCCCCCCTCTGCCTCCCAAAGTGCTAGAATTATTATAGGCATGAGCCACCTTCCCCAGGCCCCCAACTAGCATTCTTAACCTACACCGGTGGCAGCAGCTTAAAAACAATATCCTCTGTGATACCTATTTCCTCTTTTCAGTAATAATTTCTCCATACAGCCATTCTATTAAGTGGCCAGACACATCCTAAATCAATAAAAATGAATAGCTTGGGGTGGTTTCCAAGGTGCTAATTATGTTTTATTTCTTAACATAGCTGCTGTTTTATACAAGTACACTCAGTTGTGAAAATTAATTGACTGTACCCTTATGATAACTTTTCTGTATACCTGTTAATATTTCAATAGAAAGTTAAAAACCAATAGCTTTGAACATACAATAAAAGTAGGATACAAACTATATGATCATATTTTTAGAAATTTACAGGAAAACACAATGTAACATATAGAAAAGACTGTAACCAATTTTTTAAAAAAACTAAATATTCAAGTTAAATCCTTTCTTGTATGTTTTCTGTTTCATTCCCCTCTGTCCTGATATAACTACCACCTATAACATCATCTCCTATCAGCCTAAAGTTTTTTTGTTTGTTTTTTTTTGAGACAGTCTCACTCTGTAGCCCAGGCTAGAGTGCCATGGCGTCAGGCCAACTCACAGCAACCTAAAACTCCTGGGCTCAAGCGATCCTCCTGCCTCAGCCTCCTGAGTAGCTGGGACTACAGGCATGTGCCACCATGCTCAGCTAATTTTTTCAATATATATTTTTAGTTGTCCAGCCAATTTCTTTCTATTTTTACTAGCGATGGGGTCTTGCTCTTGTTCAGGCTGGTCTCAAACTCCTGAGCTCAAACGATCCTCCCGCCTCAGCCTCCCACAGTGCTAGGATTACAGGCGTGAGCCACCATGCCTGGCCCAGCCTAAATTTTAGTATTTTTCTACACATGTTCACATAAACAATATTCTCATTTTCTCATTTTATGCTTAGATGAAAAAAATAAAAATTAACTCTGATTTTCATTTTCGTTGACTCTTTACATTTATCCTCAAATATTCTGTAAACACATTCTCACTGAGAATTTTCCCTTTGAATATAAAAAATTTCTTCCACATTAGAATCTAGAGTGATACTTTAGTCACTCCAAAAATTATTTATTCAGGTGTTCTTGGTACAAGACATTATACCAGAAGCTGAGACTACAGAGTTGAACAAGACAACCAGGCTCCATGACCTCATGGAAACTTAATGTTATAAAGAAAAACAATATAATCAAGCAGATAACTGCAATAAAGCACAGTCGGCCCCTGATACCTGTGGGTTCTGTATCCATAGGTTCAACCAACCAAGGATCAAAAATATTCAGGAAGGCCGGGCGTGGTGGCCTGTAATCCTAGCACTCTGGGAGGTTGAGGTGGGCATATTGTTTGAGTTCAGGAGTTCAAGACCAGCCTGAGCAAAAGCGAGACCCCGTCTCTATTTAAAAACATAGAAAGAAATTAGCTGGACAACTAAAAAATATATATATATTAGCTGAGCATGGTGGCGCATGCCTGTAGTCCCAGCTACTCAGGAGGCTGAGGCAGGAGGATCGCTTGAGCCCAGGAGTTTGAGGTTGCTGTGAGCTAGGCTGACGCCACAGCACTCTAGCCAGAGCAAGAGATTCTGTCTCAAAAAAAAAAAAAAAAAAAAAAATTCAGAAAAAAAAACCCCAACAATATAATAAAAAATAATACAAATTTAGAAAACAATACAGTATAACAATTATTCACATAGCATTTACATTGTATTAGGTATCACAAGTAATCTAGAAATGATTTAAAGTCTACAGTCCACATGATCAGGGTGTATAAAAAAAGTTTAAAAAAAATAAAGTCAATGGAAGAATGTTTGTAGTTTATACGCAAATACTATTATCATTTTATATAAGGAAGTTGAGCATCCATGGATTTTGGCATTCATGGGGGTACTGGAACCTTCCCCCACAGATACTGAGGTACAAGTGTATAATAGAAGAAGTACAGGGCACTAAGAATCAAAAGGATAATCTCCTAATGTAGAAGTAAGACCTAAGCAGGAGTTAGGTGGATAAAGGGGAGTTATTATCGATCCTGTGCACTACTCTAACTAGATCTGAACACAGTAAGCCACTATCACTTTCTTTAAACACTCTTCCATCTTTGCCACATAGCACACCACTTTTCTGGTCGCTCTCCTCTGGCTCCTTTGCAGATTTCTCATCCTGTTTAATCCTTAAATGCTAGAACTCACCAGGACTTGGTCATAGGCCATCTTTTCCACTCCCCGGCTGATCTCATCTTATCTCTGTCAAATACTATCTATATGTCAAATACATTATTTCCAATCCAGAGCACTATAACTTCCCTACTTCATTACCTCATAGAATTCTCAGACTTACTACATTCAAACCATCTTTTCCCCTCAAAGCTGTTACTCTACTTCCCTGTACCACCTCTCCCAACCTCTCGTCACTATCCTCACAGTAATCCTCACCACTTCAACCTAATTTAATATACCAAGTCCTGTCAATTCTATATCCAAAATGTTTGTTTTTTTAATGCATCCACTTACAGGCTCATGCCTGTAATCCTAGCACTCTGGGAGGCCGAGGCGGGCAGATTGCTCGAGGTCAGGAGTTCTAAACCAGCCTGAGCGAGACCCCGTCTCTATTAAAAACAGAAAGAAATTAATTGACCAACTAAATATATATATATTATATATATTTATAAAATAAATTAGCCGGGCATGGTGACACATGCCTGTAGTCCCTGCTACTCGGGAGGCTGAGGCAGTAGGATCGCTTGAGCCCAGGAGATTGAGGTTGCTGTGAGCTAGGCTGATGCCACGGCACTCACTCTAGCCTGGGCAACAAAGTGAGACTCTGTCTCAAACAAACAAACAAACAAACAAACAAAATGTGACATATCTATACATATGACAGAATACTATTCAGCAATAAAAAAGAATACAGTACTGATGCATACTACAACATGTATGAACCTTGAAAACATTATGCTGTAGGAAAGAAGTCAGTCACAAAAGACTACATATTGTATGATTTCAATTACATGAAATGCCTGGAATAGGCAAATCTGTATGACAGAAAGTAGACTGATGGTTGCCTAAATGTGAGGGGGTGGGGCAAAGAGGGGAATGACTGCTAAAGAGTATGAATTTTCTTTTTAGGGTGATGAAAAATGTCCTAAAGATTATAGTGATGATTGCATAACTCTGTGGATACACTAAAAACTATTGAATTGGATAATTTAAATAGATGAATTCAACAGTTATTTTTTAAAACCAACAAAACTGAACTATGAAAATAAGCACATATCACTTTAACTTTATTTACTACCTTCAAAACCACACAATAAAATTTAAAAGTACAATAGATGAAAAAAGCATAACTTTCAGACAACTGAGCTAGACTAAGTAAGAACGAAAGGATATTTCTGTCAGTAGGGACAGCACAAGCAAACTCAACCTGGGACATCTATCTAGCTACCCCATACAAATCTCCCCCCAGCCTGACATCCTTAAAAAAGGAAGCCTTGTATTCTTCCAAAAAAGATAACAAATGGGCTTAGAGCAATACTAAATATCGGACATCAGAGTCTTAAGAAAATTGACAGAAAGTAGATTAGCCTGGGATTGGAGGGTGAATGGGGGATAAACTATAAACTGGTATAAGGGATGTAACCATCCCTACTGTGGTGATGGTTGTACAACTGGATAAATGTACTAAAAATCATCAATTGTCACTGAAAACAGGTGAATTTTATGGTACATAAATTATACTTCAATACAGTTTAAAAATGCAAGAGAAAAAGGCCCCAGATCTGTACAATTATAAAACACAGATCAAATAAAAGACATATATTAACTATTCAAATTAGGAAAAACCATTCTTTTAAGCATTGGTTAATCTCTAACAGCTTTCTAGCATTCCTGGGTGTAGCAAACTCACACATTAAAAAGAGCTCTCTTCATATTTTTATAATAACTTTAAAAATAATAATATCACTAGTATCAATCTTTATCTCAAAAACCCCCAAAAACCCTTAAACACTTTAAAATTGGGGTTAATTGTGGTATTACTGTCAACAGTTTAGCAAGCATCAATATAGGCCTCAGAAGATGCTACAACAGATCTTTTATGTGAATCAAAGTATAAATGTAACTTCTGGATGCTGGCACTAACTAATCATAGGTCCAGTTCCCTCTTCAAGCTTCCTGATTCTAGCACTCAGAGAACCAGGAGAACTGAAGCAACACATCAGTCATTACACATTAATTAGGGTTAAAATTCCCAATATTCAAGTTTAAAAGCTCCTGGCCGTAACAATAAACCACCTTTCTAAACACCTTTGAATCTTCTCATTATCTGTCATCAGCCCAGATAATTTCAACATTCACCCTTAATCCATTTCATCAAAATCCTTCAACAATTCCAACGCCATTTTTTACCTCCTTTAAGTCCACGCCCCTTACTGTGGTACCTACAATGTATCAGATATTACAGAGAAAAAAGGCAATATATAAAGCAACATTGGGGGATTAATTCTAATTGGACTATTATGCATAGTAAAATTTCAAGTTAGACCCTAAAGGACATAAATCTAAAGATAAGGAGAAAAAATATTAAACAGGAAAAGTAGTATGGATTATGTTAAAGAGATTATTAGAAGAATGAAATGGAATGGTAAAAGAAAAATGAAAAATGGAAAAAGAAAAATGATGTCACAAGTAAACTGTGACATCAAGATCTAACACATTGAGGGCCAGGCCCGGTGGCTCACCGCCTGTAATCTTAGCACTCTGGAAGGCCGAGGTGGAAGGATCACTCAAGGTCAGGAGTTCGAAATCAGCCTGAGCAAGAGTAAGACCCCGTCTCTACTAAAAAACAGAAAAAAATTAATTGGCCAACTAAAATATATAGAAAAAATTAGCCGGGCATGGTGATGCATGCCTGTAGTCCCAAGCTACTCCGGAGGCTGAGGCAGAAGGATTGCTTGAGCCCAGGAGTCTGAGGTTGCTGGGAGCTAGGCTGATGCCATGGCACTCTAGCCTGGGCAACAGAGTCTTAAAAAAAGATTTAACACATTGAGCTTTGAGGCAGTGACGAGTAAGAAAAATAAAAGAGAAAAAAAGAAATCTAACACGTGAACTTTTTTGAAAGCTTTTACATGATCAGATCTATGTTGTAGGAAGATGAGGTCTTGAAGCAGTATGAAGGATGTAATTCAAGGACTTAGTATAAAAGTGAATGAAAAACTATTATTACAACAGGTAGTAGTAACAGACCTGAAAAAGCTACTGCTCTTTTCTACTCCACAGGCAGCTTCCCTATTGCTTACTCTGCTCCCTCAGAATATCTTTAACTTTACAAGACAGGAAAAGAAGAAAAGCACACACATTTACATCAACAAATTTCCCAACACCATTACCCTTTTAATTTACAATCTTAATTCGACCCCTTACTAGCATTCCACTCAATAACCCTTGTAATCAGAAATTGCTTTCCCCAAGGTTACCAATTCTTTAAAGGCTTTTTATACCCAGAAAGTCTTCAGTTTGCTTTAACCTCTCTCATTTAGAAATGTCAATATCCCTTTCTTTTACTAATAGCTTTTTACTTATTTACAAAAGTAATTCATGCCCACTGGTATAAAATTTACAAAATCTATGTAAGAAGAAGGAAACTAACCACACTCAACCTTCTTACTTGAAATTCTCTTTTTCTGGCTTCTTTCCTACTTTTATGCACAAAACCTCTAGCCTCCTCTTTAAGATGTCCAAATTGGGCATGACCCAAAGTTTAGCCCTCTGGTCCACCCCACACCTCTGGATCATACTCCTTTCTCTCTAATCACCTGCAGGGAAAAAAAAAAAATCACTTTTCCATTGTTGCTTTCTCTTCTAAACTTCAGTTCCACATTCCAATTGCCTGCTAGACTTTTTCTACTTGATGTTTACCGGCACTTTAAACTAGACTTAAATCTTAACTCATTTCCCCTAAAATCAGTTTTCCCTCTGGATCCACATTTTCCAATGCAATCACCTAATGTCAGTATCTTTTTTAAAAGCTTACTCTTTAAGAAACATAACTTTTTATACTTTCTCTCCATTGAAATGCGATCAAAGAGACCTTCAATTAGCTGATGCACTTTAGACCATAGGAAAAAAGAAGAGCTTAAGAACACTGTGATATCAGATTTTTACATAAGATCCAAACAATTTCTAACATTTCATTTTTAGTAAAGAATTTAACAAAGGCAAATTCTACTTTACCTAAGTGAAAAGGGCAAATTCATCTACTTTATCTAAGTGAAATATGAGGCACAGAGAGGTTAAGTCATCAAAGTAGTAGAATCAGGACCATGTTGAGGCTTTTCATTGTGCTCTCTTGCCTTCATTAAATAACAGTAACATTTACATGTTTTTCAACGAAGGAATTTTAAAAAACTTCTTTATTATAAATTATTTGAGGACCAAAAGAAAAAGCCCACTTTAAATCAGATTCATTAATGTGCCACTTACAGAAACAATAAATAAAATTACATATTCATCTCCTATATCTGAAAAGGAAAATCATTGTTTTCTTACACTTTTTTTGAGACAGGGTATCACTCTGTGGACCAGGCTAGAGTACAGTGACATTGTCATAGCTCATTGCAACCTTAAACTCCTGGACTAAAGCAATCCTCTTGCCTCACTCAGTCTCCCAGGTAGCTGGTAGTACAGGCATGTACCATCATGCCTAGCTAATTTTTCTATTTTTGTAGAGACAGGGTCTCACTACATTGCTCAGACTGGTCTCAAAGTCCTGGCGTCCAGTGATCCTCCCACTTTGGCCTCCCATAGAATTACAGGCATGAGCCGCCTTGCCCAGCCTTCTTACAAATATTAATAAAGTATTATCATCTGGGTCCAATGGCTCATGCCTATACTCCTTCCTAGCACTCAGGCGGGAGGACTACTTGAGCTCAGGAGTTCCAGACCAGCCTGAGCAAGAGCAAGATCCCATCTCTACTAAAAACAGAAAAATTAGCCAGGCATTGTGGTGCGCACCTGTAGTCCCAACTCCTCAGGAGGCTGAGGCAGGAGGTTCGCTTGGGCCCAGGAGTTTGAGGTTGCAGTTAGCCATGATGATGCCACTGCCCTGTAGCCTGGGCGACAGAGGGAGACTATCTCAAAAACAAACAAACAAAATATAGTATTATCTTTCTTTCAGATCTGTTAATACGCTATGTCACTGAAAAACTTCCTAACAGCCAAAGTATCTAGGGAGTTTCCCTCTCCCAAATCCAGAACAGTATCTACTTCCCAACATTCCTAGATAAGGAATGTTATCTACTCAAACTACTACTCTGGTCTTCCAAAAATATACAGCAAATCCTCAAATATTTGCTTAATTTCTAAACATGCCAAGTTATCCTACAAACGCCATTATTGTGCACTCTTACAGACCTAAAACTTTCATTAAGCATTTTATAAGTCCTTTAATAAAATAAAATTAACCATTTATAAATAAGGCATATCACATACATCAGTAATAGTTAACTATTTGTGATGATCCTAAAACCGATTCAGGGTAGTGTGAGTTGAAAAGATAAACGCAAAATATCAAGAAACTTATCAAAACCAAAGCCACTTACTTTTTCACATAAAGCATGTGAGTAAGCAGCATTTCTGCCCACATAATCATTTTATAGTACACTCAGCTTTGCAACTGAAGGTTTAAATGGCTACTAGGTAAGGCTTCTAATTTCACTTAGGGCATTTTTCTTGGCTACATGTATAACACGGGAGGGAATACTGACACTGAGATCACATCTGCCTTAACCAAAGTCAGATTTAATGGTTTCCTCATCCAAAACTTATACATAGCTCTATTATAGTACTGACCACATGTATTGAGAGGGCCAGTGACATGGTGATTATGGAGCTCCAGAATTCTAGGCAAGAATCATGAGTTTCTTTGCATCTACTTCTAAATACTTAGCTCCATGCCTAGGACACAGCCATTTGCTATTAAATGGACCAGACTGAGAACTATTATTCAGAATAAATATTTCCAAAAAAAATTTCCTAGTATTACATTTAAAACTTCAGTTCAAACGTAAGCTTCACAAGAGCCAGGACTTTCTCTTGTGAACAGTGTCAGATCCTCAGCATCAAGGATAGTACCTGCTACATCACAGGAACTCATTTTTTTTTTCAAATATGTTTTAAATATCAGAAACAATTATATGTTAAGTGTCAACTCTCAGCTAACCTCTGGCAGTTAAAAAAGAAATAGATCCTGATCTAAACATTTTATTCCCACAGGAACTAAACAAGTTCAAAATCAGTGAATTTTTAGAGTAGAAGGGACAGTTAGCAATCACCTGGTTCAAATAAAATTCAAGTAAAATAAAATATAAGGGAAAATGTAAGATTAGGTGTTAAAAAGATGAGTTGTAAGTTAACACAGTACCACAAAAAGTTAGAGTAGGGAAAGGTCAACATAAGCTGGAATATGGGGAAAACCTTCCTGGAAAAAATGGAATTTAAGATGGGTTTGATGAGATTTAAGGATAGGAAAATTTTAGTTGTAGGCGAAGAGCTTAACAGAGCTTAAGCAGCACGAGTAAAGTGTTGCATATAGAAAGGTTTCCACAGAAGAACACTGGCAGCTAAAGCAGGAAGAAGGCCAAAAGATTATTGTCTATTATAATAATCTGCCAAAAATCATCAGATATTTTATCCTTATCTTACAAATGAAGAAACAAGTATTTCTGTGTCTGTGTCTGTGTGTGTGTGCGCACGTGTAGGAAGACTTTGTATCCCCAAGATCAAATAGTCTCTGAAACATCATAAACACTCAATTGTTTACTGAGTGAATGAATACTAAATGTCACATATTTTACCTAAACAAAACAAAGTACTTTAAAAATTCCACTTCTAAACATATACAAGTCAATTAATCTCCAAAGTACACCATTTAATTGAAGTGACAGATAGCTATAACACAAATCTTTTTAAAGATTCAAAGAAGGGTATTCTTAATATCTCAACTATTCGAGTTCTTATCTCTTTCTTCATTCAACAAATATTTATTGAGAGCCTATTATGTGCCAGGCACTGTCCTTATAATTGTGCCAACTTTCGTGTTATGATAATGCTACCTACTAGTGATCCCAGTGTCCGAAGCTTCATTTTTCACTGAGATGTACAACTACTAAGATAGCAGACTGAAGTAAGAAACAAATTGCATAGCACCTTGAATTTGTTAATCAACTGGCACACATGCAGTAGTTCAAGATAATATGGAGGACTTGGTAGGTGCCAAACACTTTCCTAAATTTTTTACATGCATCACCACACTCAATCGACATAATACAATGACAAAGATACAAGTACTATTGTCAGTATATAATAAAACTGGTGCTTAGATGTTAAATAACTTTCTCAAGATCTCTCAGCTAGTACAGAACCCTTTAGTAGTTAAAGTAAATAAATAAAATGGCTGAAGGGCTTTCAATTTTATTTCCAAGAACACTTGTATCTTTCAATTGCCTTCTCTAATCTTCAAGGCAAAGTTTGCTATAGGAAGATATTTAGTAATGACAATGGGATCCAAAGTTATAATACTGGTCTAAAAAACAAAAAAGAAACGTATCAAAACACAAACATACTACAGAGTAAGTCAGTGGGGAACATTAAGTGAAATGTATCTTGAAAATACCTGCCAAAAATACAGTCCTCACTGAGGTCCCTAACAGTCTAATAAAATTTTCTTAATTTTATCTATAAGTAATAATAAAAATAAATACCCTAAAAGTCCTCAACGTGGGAGTGGTGTAATAGTGCTAAAGCCCATACTGTTCTCTATTATAGAAGTCCATAAATAAAGCCTAACATCAGCAAATCAAAGAATAATGGTAACAAAAGATAAAAACTTCTGATCTCATGAAACTTAAAATTATAGTGGGGAGAACGAAAATAAGGAACCACCACACCCAGCCTATAATCCTAGCTACTCAGCAGGCAGAAGCAGGAGGATTGCTTGTGGCCTATAATAGCCACTACACTCCAGCCTGGGCAACACAGCAAGACACCCATCTCTAAAATAAATTCTTTAAAAAACTGGTAAAACATGTATGATAAATAAGTGCTATAGAGAAAAATAAATAAGTGAAGGGATGTGGGGAGTATGGCAGTCAGGGAACTCTAGTGATGATAAGACATCTGAGACATTTGAACAGGGATGGAAGGAAGTGAGAGAACAAGTCAGGGAGATTACTGAGTTCCAAGCATATATAATAATTAAGTGCAAAGGCTCTCAGGTAGGAGCATGGTTCTGTTTAGAAGTTATCTACATTATAAATACTTTGATAACATTTACACAATTTTTTACAGAGTTAGTGATTACCTCACTTAGCAAAGAGATTCAGCCAAATGTCAATGATCTTCTTCCTTTTAACTAAATGAACCAAAATGCAGCTTCAGTAGAATAAGAGACATCACAGAATGATTCCTTCACCTATCTTCTCCAAAGCAAGAGCCTCCCAGAAATAAACTGGTACTTCCTCATCCTTACTATATTTAAGAGTTATCTGGGAGCTGTTTCCTCAACCAAAGTTCTGTCACAAGAAAGTCAAAACAAAAAATATTTAAATGGAAGAAGGGAGGGGCAAAGCAGTGTATTAAAATGGAATAAAAATTAGAGATAAAAGTAAATATTCTATTAGAAAAGTTGCCTTAGGAAAATTACTCAAAAATCTAGGTATGTAATAATCGAAAGAAATGTATAAAATGTAAATAGCTAATAACTACAGAACTATAGGTCACAAAACAAATTTTGACAGAAAAGATTAGCAGTGTTGACTGTTCCATAGTATTCCAAAGCAGAAGCTTAATGTTTAAGTTAAAGGGGATTTGAATAGTATTTTGATCATTTCTACTCCAAAAACTAGCTTGTGAAATACTTACTCAGGTCTTTATTATAAGATATTAATGCATATAACATTAACAAGACACATAATACCTGTTAGAGGAATAAATGAATTTCAAATTTTTACCAAGTATCATTTATCCAATTTTCATATGTGGGAAACAACTCTTTCAAGCAGTAATTTTTAAAAGTAATTACAAGCAAATATATTTAGTCAAAATAATGAGCTATTAAATTAAAGTCATGGTAGAAATCACCATAACTAAACTTTTAAGTGTTTTAGATTTACAACTATATTAATACCTCATAAGCAAAATGTTTATCTTAACCCATGTCTATCACAAAATAAAAACAAAACGTAATCCGGAACTCCCTCCATAGTTTAGTAACTGCTCTAAGTAGGAATCTGTTTCAATTTACTTATTTTATATCCAAAAGAAATCTAAGCTCCTCCCAAGGTGATTTCTAGTCTAAGAATTTGACCATTAATCATCAGTCTTAGTATAATAATGTTCTCATTTACATATAAAATATAATTAACTTTTTACTTTGAAATAACTTCACATTTAATTTGTCTAAACTATGTCTCCTTGAACTATAAGTTCCATAAGGTCAGGGATCTCTAGTACAGCACTTTAAATTGAAAATGTACAATTAGTAATATTACTGCTGTTTCTGGTAAAATATAAATATAATGTTTTTAAATTATCTACCTACCAGCTAAGAGAATTATAAAATAATTGAATTTATATTTTAAAATGGGACTTCTTTTTAAGTTACAAAAATTTATACTATTCTCTAACACTAGATATAGTTATGAAAAAAATGTACACTAAACCTCCCCAAAGCTGCAGATTCAGTAGTACACTAAAAGACAGTAACTGGCACAGAAGTTACTGCAACCCTTTTAAGAAGGCTTTAAAATAGTGATCAATGATATATAAAACTGCTAAAGTTTAAAAACAAAAACTATGCTAAAGATAATACAATAAATTATCCAAGTAATAAAGCTGTTTTCCAAGGGGTGGTCCCCAAAAAATATGGTGTAAAAAGAAACTAACCCTCAGCGAATGCAATATCTGAATTGACACGGAGCTTAGCACGTTTCAAGGCATTCAGACTTACATTATCTCACTTGACTGTCACAGGATCCTTATGGCATTATCTTATGAATGGGAAGCTCAGGATCAAGAGGTTAAGCGACTTGCCCAAGGTCACTCAAGAAATCAGTGGTGCTGCTATATACCTAGAAGGGTGCACTTCACCTGACCCTTTGCACTACATTACCTAACGTCCCCAACTGGGGCATCATGACAGTAGAAGATCAAGGATCAGACTCATATAAGTACCTGGCAACTACCCCTGCTCTGCCGAGGCGTGGACTTGCCTCTGAAAGCTTTCCCTAACAGCTCAGTCAGAGAGGAGGAAGTGGTGCCCCCGAGACTGGCCACAGATCAGCCCAGCAAAGTGACAAGGCTGACAAGCGCAGCTCCCCGCGGACCAGGTTGTATTCCCAGGAGCCCCTCCAGACCTGGCGCCGGTGAGACTGGTCTTGAACCGTCTTGAAAAACCTCCCAATGAGTTTCGCCCCCTCCTGGGCGCGAGGAACGAGCTTGGGAATGAGCCAGAGGGCGGCCGGCCACCCGAGCCGGCCATGTGTCCAGCCCGTCACGCCCGCCTCGCCTCAGCCGGCTCCTCATGCCTCGACCGCAGCCAGAGGCCCAGCTCAGGATCCGACGCAAAGGAAGCCTTGGCGGCAACCACCACCACCGCACCACACCACACCGAGGCTCCCCGGCGTGGCACTCGCCGTCAGACCTGCGCCCCACCCCTCCAGCTGGGCCTCTCACGACGCCGTCCGCGACTCTGGCCAGTTCCCGGGGCTCGGCCTGCCACAGACTGTCTGCCCGCCCGCCGCCACCGCCAGCCCGGCGTCCTTACTTCATTTAGCTGGCGCTCCGCGGCCTCACGCAGGGCTGGGTCCATGGTGCCCCGCAGGGCCTCGATAATGGTATTGGGGTCCATCGCAGCGCGGACTCGATCAAACCAGGAGCTCAGGAGCTACTGGGCCAGGAATAGCGCCACTCACTGCGCACATGGACACGCCGCGCTCCGCAGCGGCAACCGGCGCGAAAGGAAAGAGAAGCGCCAAGGCCCCGGATAGAACCTCTTCGCCCCGGCGTGGAGGCGGGAGATGCTCCGGCTACTTCCTGTCAGCGCGCCCGCGGAGCACCTTGGGAGATGTAGTCCACAAACGCGGCTTGCAGCCCACGTGGCTGTCTGAACTATCGGGGAAAAATGTTCAAATTCCTCAGAAAGAAAATTAAAACAACCAATTACAAATGTTTCACATAATATGTGTATGGGGAACATAAAGGGAACCTGATGCAATGTGTGATGCAATTCCTTGCTAGTGGCTGTGTAATTGAAGAAAACTTTTTGAAAAGCAATTTGACATGTGTTTCTAAATGCCATAAAAATGTATATACTCTTTGACCCAGTAATCCCATTTATAAGACTTCATCCTAAGGAAATAACACAGAAGATAATGTGAGCTTTAAGTATGAAAGGTATTTCTCATACTACATATTTGTAATTACCAAATACTGAAATTATGGTTTTTTATTGAGTATTCCAAGTTTAGCTGGGACTTTATATAAATCACCTCCATGTGCAGAGTAAAAGCATAATCCCTATTAAAACTCACCTTCTTAGCCAGGTGCTGTGGCATGCACCTGTAGTCCTGCCTATTTAGGAGGCTGAGACAGGAGAACCATTTGAGACCAGAAGTTGGAGGATTCAGTGAGTTATAATGGGACCTGTGAAGAGTCCCTGCACTCCAGCCTGGTAAACAGAGAGAGAGATCCTGTCTCAAAAAAAAAAAAAAAAAAAAAAAAAAAAAAAAAAAAGCAGAAGACAAACCAAAAAAAACAAAACAAAACAAAAAACCCGACCTTTTAAAAACAAAGAAACAGTTTCAGAAAGTGAAATAAGAGGTTCAAATGTAAGATATCTGTTTTCAAACTTTTCGTTCTCTCAACTGAATCACTCTGCCTCTCAAGAAAAATTGTCAAACAATATGGAAATGATTAAGCAAATTACAAGAATCCAGTCAATTAAATACTTCGCAGCCTTTAAAAATTACAAATATATATTTTGTAGCGACAGGAAAGCATTTATGTTAGGATACAGCTTTGTAACATGGACAAAGACTGGAAAGCAAACCTAACAAATGAAAATGATTTTCTAGGTTGCATGCCTATAATCATGGCACTCTGGGAGGCCAAAGAGGATCCCTTGAGGTCAGAAGTTGGAGACCAGCCTAAGCAAGAGCAAGACCCCTTATCTCTACTAAAACATACAAAGAAAAATTAGCTGGGCGACTATAAATATAAAAAATTAGCCGGGTATGGTGGCACGCACCTGTAGTCTCAGCTACTTGGGAGGCTGAGGCAGGAGAATGGTTCAAGCCCAGGACTTTGAGGTTGCTATAAACTAGGCTGAGGCCACGGCACTCTATCCCGGACAACAGAGTGGGACTCTGTCTCAAAAAAAAAAAATAATAAGATTTTCTAGGATAGTGAGATTTGGGATAATTTCCTTTCATACCTGTTATTACTCGGTAATAAACTTATATAAAACCGATATCATTAATTGTAACATTCAAATACAATTTGTTAAATGATCACTTATTGTTGGTTTGGGGGTTTTTCTGTTTTGTTTTGTTTTTGAGACAGAGTCTCACTCTGTCTCCCCAGGTAGAGTGCAGTGCCGTCATCTTAACTCACTGCAACCTCAAACTCCTGAGTTCAAGCCCACTAATTTCTCTACTTTTTAGTAGGGATAGGGTCTCACTCTTGCTCAGGCTGGTCTCAAACTCATGAGGTCAAGCAGTCCTCCCACCTAGCCTCCTATAATCACAGAATGCTACGACTACAGGTGTGAGCCACCACCCCAGGCCTGTTTTTTTTTTTTTTGTTTTTGAGACAGGCTTTTGCTCTGTTACCCTGGCTAGAGTGCAGGAATGTCATCATAGCTCACTGCAAGCTCAAACTCCCAGGCTCAAGCTATTCTCTTGCCTCAGCCTCCTGAGTATCTGGGACTAGCCACCACACCCAGCTAATTTTTCAAAAAAATTTTTAGTAGAGACAGGGTCTCTCTGTAGCCCAGGGTAGCCTCAAGTGATCCTCCTGTCTCGTCCTCCCAAAGTGCTAGGATTACAGGCAGGAGCCACTGTACAAGGCCCACTTATTATTTTTAGTTTACGGGGGGAAAAACAGGAAAGAAAAAGAAAGCAAGCAAGAAAGGGAGGAACACAAAAGCCTTTCCCTCAAATAGTGGGCTTTGTAAAATTAATACCTCTTATAAGCCAACCACTGTGCCTGGAAGTGAGGTATAATTATTCCTAATTTACAAAAGAAGAACCAAAGGCTCAGAAAGACTATTTAAATTGTGAAAAATCATGAAGTTTTCATAATAACAACCTGTAGAAAACTCCATCATTGTACTAATACAATCCGTTTAAGAATTTTCCTCTCCCTGCCCCATGCCCCAAAGAGAGGGCCTTAAAAACATTTTTTATTCACCTTTGTATCTTCACCTACCACAGAGCTTAAATGACTAGTAGGAAGTTCAGTAAATACTTTAGTCAATAAATGAAGAAAAGAATGAACAAACTAGCAGTGACTTATAGGTGGCTAAGCCAGAACTGAAACTTCATCCTTCATGATTCCAAAACTAGTCATTTTACAATATTATACATCTATTTTGGATTCCAGAATTTACTTATATGTCATGGAATTGTGAAGATTATAGTAAAGCACAATGTATGCAAAAGAACCTGGCACATAAAAGGTGGTCCAAAAATGTTAATTCCTTCTCCCTGAAACTGAAAAGAAGAAGTGGCAGTGAAAAATATGGTTCTTAAGCTATAGTGCTGGGGACTAGAAGCCAGCAAAGCTTGCTACAGCTGGAGTGGAGTGGATGTCTCTTCCTTCAGAGAGAACAGAGCACGCCGGGTACAAGACCTGGTCAGGGAGGCAGAGTTTCTGTCTCCACGAAAGGAGATTGACCCCAAGACCATTCAGGGGCTAGCTGGTAGAATGATTAGCGCACACACATTATTTGTAGATTTAATTTTATTTTGTTGGCCAGGTGCGGTGGCTCACGCCTGTAATCCTAACACTCCGGGAGGCTGAGGTGGGCAGATCATTTGAGCTCAGGAGTTTTGAGACCAGCCTGAGCAAGAGTGAGACTCGTCTCTACCAAAAATAGAAAAAATTAGCCGAGCATGGTGGCACATGCCTGTAGTCCCAGCTACTTGGGAGGCTGAGGCAGAAGGATTGCTTGAGCCCAGGAGTGTGAGGTTGCTGTGAGGTAGGCTGACGCCATGGCACTGTAGCCCGGGCAACAGAGTGAGACTCTGTCTCAAAAAAAATAAAGAAAAAAGAAAAAAGAAGGCCGAGGGTGGTGGCTCATGCCTGTAATCCTAGCACTCTGGGAGGCCAAGGCAGGCGGATTGCTCGAGGTCAGGAGTTAGAAACCAGCCTGAGCAAGAGCAAGACCCTGGCTTTACTATAAATAGAAATTAATTGGCCAACTAATATATATAGAAGAAATCAGCCGGGCATGGTGGTGCATGCCTGTAGTCCTAGCTACTTGGGAGGCTGAGGCAGTAGGATCGCTTAAGCCCAGGAGTTTGAGGTTGCTGTGAGCTAGGCTGATGCCATGGCACTCACTCTAGCCTGGGCAACAAAGTGAGACTCTGTCTCAAAATAAAAAAAAAAAAAAAGAAAGAAAGAAAGAAAAATAAAGAAAGAAGAAATCCTATAATTAGAGAAACCCCACATCCTATATTTCCTGTGCTATACCTATTTCAAATCTCAAAAACATTTTAGACAAAATTTTTCATAGAATTTAGTTTTTTTCAATAAAAGTAATCATTGTATTTGTAAATAAGTGATACATGGAATTCATTTTTACACCTTGGAAAGATTTTTACTCTAAACAATTCAAAATGTATGGGTAAAAGACATAGAAGCTAAGAAAAGAGTTACCAATTCTATGCTGAGGTTTAAAAAACTGTGCTGCCTTGGTTAAAACTTTTTTTCACTGGCTCTGAGTTCTTTTTTCCTTCTGTAAAATTAGTAAATAATCTTATTGCATGCTACCAAAACTATTCTGAGGATCTAATATGGTTTGAAAGTGCTTTGTAACTATAAAGTTCAGTATAAACATAAATTATTATCGGTGGTTGGGAAAGGGCTGAGTAAAAAGGAAGGTAAGAGGGCAAGGAAGAAGAGCTTTATAAAAATGAAGAAACGGGACTTTCTGCAGAGTATTGTTCCCAATAGCTATGAGTCTGCACGTTCAGCAGCTTGATACCATATGTGTATAAAACTTAGTATACGCAAAGGAAAGATAAAAGATAATAATCTTGTTCATCCCTGCAAGGTCAACAACAACAAAAAGAATGAAAAAGAAAAAGAAAAAAAAGACAACCTCATACAGAACATTGCCACTGAAGATCATTTTATCATTACATTTCTTTTAAGTACACTGATTTACACAAAATTGAAATTACCACCCTAACCATATAAAAAATTTTAAAGATCAACTTCCTCAAGATATAATTTATATATGATAAAAGGCAGTCATTTTAAGCTTATAGTTCAGTAAGTTTTCACAAAGATATTATACCAATGTAACGTCACCATAGTCAACATATGATGAATCTCCATCATCCCTTTTCCTAGTCAATCCACATATATGCAGCCCCAGGCCACAGACAACCACTGAGGTGCTTTTTTTTTTTTTGAGACAGAGTCTTACTCTGTTGGACAGGCTAGAGTGCCATGATATCAGCCCAGGTCACAGCAACCTCAAACTCCTGGGCTCAAGTGATCCTTCTGCCTCAGCCTTCCAAGTAGCTGGGACTACAGGCATGCGCCACCACATCCAGCTAATTTGATTTTTAGTTGGCCAATTAATTTATTTCTATTTTTAGTAAAGATGGGGTCATGCTCTTGCTCAGGCTGGTTTCAAACTCCTGACCTTGAACAATCCTCCCGCCTTGGCCTCCCGGAGTGCTAGGATTACAGGCTCGAGCCACCACGCTGGCCCACTGATGTGCTTTAGATCCTTATTGATTAGAGTTGGCTTTCTTAGAGTTTCATATTAATGAAATCATTCAGTAAGTGCTTTTTCTGTCTGGCTTTTTCACATAGCATAATGTTTCTGAGATTATTTTGAGATGTTGAGTGTATCAGTAGTTCCCTCCTTCTTGTTGCTAAATGGCAGTCCGTTGACTTGATATACAACAATTATCCATTCAACTGTTGATGAACATTTGGGTCATTTCCAGTTTTTAGCTACTTTGAATAAAGCTGACATGTATATTTGTGCATACAAGTCTTTGTGCAGATATGTATTTCTCTGGTAAGTACCTGGGAGTGAAATGGCTGGTATGCATTGTAAATATATATGTAACTTTGTAAGAAACTGCCAAAGTATTTGTTAAATTGGTTGTACAATTTCACATTCCACCAACAATTTATGGGCATTCTGTTGTTCCACATCCTCACTAACAGTTGGAATTCTCAATCTTTTTGAGTGTATCCAGGGGAGTGGATATGTATCGGTATGTCATTATTCACAATATGTTTTTCTCTGATGACTAATGATGTTAAGCATCATTTCATGTGCTTTTGGCCATTTGTATCATCTTTTGTAAAGTGTCTGTTTCAATCTTTTGCCCGTTTCTAAACCTGGATTATTGCCTTCTTGTTATTGAGTTGTGAGAAACTCCGGATACGATTGCTTTTGTCATATTTCTGTATCATGGCTATTTTCTTGCACTCTGTGTCTTGTCTTTTCATTTTCTTATTTATTTATTTATTTATTCTTTTTTGAGAGAGTCTTGCTCTGTTGCCTGGGCTGGAGTGCCATGGCATCAGACTTGCTCACAACAACCTCAAACTCCTGGGCTCACACAATCCTCCTGCCTCAGCCTCCTGAGTAGCTGGGGCTACATGCACATGCCACCATGTCTGGCTAATTTTTCTATTTTTTAGTAGAGACAGGGGTCTCGTTCTTGCTCAGGCTGGTCTCAAACTCCTAACCTCAAGTGATCCTCCTGCCTCTGCTTCCCAGAGACATCACATTGCCTGACTTCAAATTCTACTACAAGGCTACAGTAACCAAAATAGCATGGTACTGGGATAAATGTAGACACATAGATCAATGGAACTAAATAGAGAATTCAGAAATAAAGCCACCTACTTACAGCCAACTGATCTTTGACAAAGTCAACAAGAATATATACTGGGGAAAGGATGCCCTTTTCAAAAAATGATTCTGAGAAAATTGGATTGCCATATGAATGAATGAAACTGGATCCCTGTCTCTCACCATATACGAAAATCAACTTAAGATGGAATCAAGACTTGAATGTCAGATCCAAAACTATAAAAATATTAGAAGAAAACCTAGGGAGAAGTCTTCTGGACATTGGTCTAAGCAAAGAATTCATGACCGAGACCTCAAAAGCAAAGGCAACAAAAATAAAAATAGACAAATGGGACTTAATTAAACTACAAAGCTTCTGCATAACAAAAGAAATAATCAAGAGAGTGAACAGACAACCTGCCAAATGGGAGAAATTATTTGCAAACTATACATCCAACATGGAACTAAGATCCAGAATTTACAAGAAATCCGAACAACTCAACAAACAACCCCAAGGCCGGTCGTGGTGGCTCGCACCTGTGATCCTAGCACTCTGGGAGGCCAAGGCGGGCAGATTGCTCGAGGTCAGGAGTTCAAAACCAGCCTGAGCAAGAGCAAGACCCCGTCTCTACTATAAATAGAAAGAAATTAATTGGCCAACTAATATATATAGAAAAAATTAGCCAAGCATGGTGGCGCATGCCTGTAGTCCCAGCTACTCGGGAGGCTGAGGCAGCAGGATTGCTTGAGCCCAGGAGTTTAAGGTTGATGGGAGCTACGTTGATGCCATGGCACTCACTCTACCCTGGGCAACAAAGCAAGACTCTGTCTCAAAAAAAAAAACAAAAAAACAAATAACCCCATTAAAAAGTGAGCTAAGGACATGAGTAGATATTTTTCCAAAAGAAGACAAACAAATGGCCAAAAATCATATGAAAAAATGTTCAACATCACTAATCATTAGAGAAACGCAAATTAAAACCACAATGACATATCATCTTACACCAATCAGAATGGCTGTTATTACAAGACAAAAAAATAACATGTTGGCAAGGATCCGAGGAAAGAGAACTCTTATACACTGTTAGTGTGAATGTAAATTAGTGCAACCTCTATGGAAAACAGTATGGAGATTTCTCAAAAAGCTAAAAATATAACTACCATATGATCCAGCAATTCCATTACTTGACATCTCATCAAAGGAAAAGAAATCAATATATCAAAAAGATATCTGTATTTGTATGTTTATTGCAGCACTATTCACAATAGCAAAGGTATGGAATCAACCTGTGTCCATTAGTAGAAAATTGGATAAAGAAAATGTGATATATATACACAATGGAATACCATTCGGCCATAAAAAAGAATAAAATCATATGTTTTGCAGCCACATGAATGGAAATGGAGGCCATTATCATAAGTGAAACAACTCAGACACAGACAAACACCACATCTTATCATTTATAAGTAGGAGCTAAATGATGTGTACACATGGAAGCAGAGGTGGAATGATGGATAATGGAGACTAGGAGGGGTAAGGTGGGAAGGTGTTGGAACGATGGGAGATTATTCGGCAGGTACAACGTGCATTGCTCCAGTGATAGATGCACTGAAGGCCCTGGCTTAACCACAATGCAATATATCAATATAGCAAAATTGCATTTGTACCTTATAAATATATAGAAATAAAAAATAAATGGAAAAAAATTGTTAAATGCCTATGTGTCCCTTAGTAATCCCTCCATTCTGATCTAGGCAAACACTGGTCAGATTTTTTTCACTGTGCATTTGATTGACTTCTACATGTTTTCCATAGATTTTCTTTTTTTTTTTGACACAGGGTCTCACTTTGTTGTCTGAGCTAGAGTTGAGTGCCATGGCATCAGCCTAGCTCACAGCAACCTCAAACTCCTGGGCTCAAGCAATCCTTCTGCCTCAGCCTCCCAAGTAGCTGGGACTACAGGCATGCGCCACCATGCCCGGCTAATTTTTTCTCTATATATTTTTAGTTGGTCAATTAATTTCTTTCTATTTTTAGTAGAGACGGGGTCTCACTCAGGCTGGTTTCAAACTCGTGACCTCCAGCGATCTACCCGCCTCAGCCACCCAGAGAGGTAGGATTACAGGCGTGACCCACCACAGCCAGCCTGGATTTTTTTTCTTTATTCTATTGATATTATAAATTATATTACAGTCATGTGTAACAATGAGAATATGTTCTGAAAAATGATGTGTCCTTAGGTGATTTCATTATTTTGGCAACATCACAGAGTATATTTACACAAACCTACATGATATAGCCTATTGTTCTTAGGCTATAAACCTGTATAGCATGTTACTGTACTGAATACTGCAGGCAATTGAAACACAATGGTAAGTATTTGTATATCTAAACATAGAAAAGGCACAGTAACAACATGGAATTATAATCTTATGGTACTACCATCGTTTATGTGGTCCATTGTTGACTGAACTGTCATTATTCGGTGTATGACTGTAATTGATTTTCACATGTTGCCTTCCTGAGATGAACCTCATTTGGTCATGGTATATTACCATTTTTATTTATTGCTGTATTTGATTTGTTAATTTTTTAAAGGATATTTGCATCGATCTTCATGAGGGATATCGGTCAGTAGTTTTTTTTTCCTAAATGGCTTTTTTTTTTTCCTAAATGGCTTTACCTGGTTTTAGTATCAGGGTAATGCTAGCCTCATAAAATGTGCTACTTACTCCTTTAGTTTTTTTTTGGGGGGGGGTGTTTTTATTTTTTGTGGGGGGGTATTTTATTATTTTTATCTTTTTTTTTTGAGACAGAGTCTCACTCTGTTGCCTAAGCTAGAATGCCATGGTGTCAGCCTAGCTCACAGCAACCTCAAACTCCTGGGCTCAAGCAATCCTGCTGCCTCAGCCTCCAGAGTAGCTGGGACTACATGTGCCACCATGCCTGGCTAATTTTTTTCTCTATATTTTTAGTTGGCCAATTAATTTTTTTTCTATTTCTTTAGTAGAGATGGGGTCTCACTCTTGCTCAGGCTGGTTTCCAACTCCTGACCTTGAGTGATCCTCCCACCTCGGCCTCCCAGAGTGCTAGGATTACAGGCATGAGCCACCATGCCCAGCCTTATCTTATTATCTTATTTTTTTAAAAGAGATAGAGTCTTCCTATGTTGCCAGGCTGGCCTCAAACTCCTGTGCTCAGGCAATCCTCCCACAAAGCCTCCATCCTTTGTTTTTTGAAAGAATTTTCAAATAATACAGTAGAGGACTATATTATTTTCTCCTTAAATATTTTGTAGAATTCAAGAGAAAAACCATCTGACCCTTGGAGTTTTCTTTCTGGAAAATTTTTGAATTATGAATTTAATTTTTAATAGATATAGAACTATCAGATTTTCTAGTTTTTCTTAAGTCAGTTTTGGTGGTGTGTCTGTCAAGGAATTTGTCCATTTCATCTAAGTTGTCAAATTTATCGGTATAAAGTGGTTCATAATATTCATTTATTGTTCTTTTAATGTTTGTAGTATCTGTAGTGATGTCCTCTCTTTCATTCCTGATATTAGTAACTTGTGTCATATCTTGCTTCTTCTTGCTAGGTCCAGTAATTTTTTACTGAATGTTGGATATTATGAATTGTATGCTGCTGAGTGAGTGAGTTTTCCTATCTTTCTTTAATGAATGTTGGCCTTTGTCCTGGTAGACAGTTAAATTGTTTAAAGTTTAGTTTGAGACCTTCAAATCTTGCTTAAATAGTTTTAAGAGTACGTCTGTTAGCATTTTCTATAGGGGTAGTTTACTGTACAACTAAAGTATGGTCTTTGGGGGGTTTCTAATGATGCTCCAACTAATGAACAAGGTCTCTGTAGTCTAGTATCCCAGCTCTGTGAGAGCTTTAGGAACTAATTGTTGAGGTCACAAATTTCTTGGTTATTATTTACCCAAGATTTGAAGTTTTACCCTATATAAACATCTAAATATTTAGCAAAGGTTGAGGGGTTTCCCATGTAGATTTCTGGAGCTGTTTTTCTGTGTACTCTCTCCTTTCAGAAACTCTACCCTGCTATCTCCATCCACAGCAGCCTATTTAACTTCAGTCAGACTCAGTTTCTCATTATGAAAATTTAAATAATAATATTTAGCTCAGTGAGTTGTGAAAAATGAGAAAATGTACATGAAGTTCTAAGCACAGAAGCTGGCATACAATAAATGTTCAGGACATGTTATTATTTTTTTAATCATCATCATTTTCATTCTTATTATTTGAACCAGAGAATTACTTGTATTTTAGAAAGGTCACTCTGGTAGTAATATGAGGGTTGACTTAGAAGGAGTGATGCTAAGAGCAGATAAACAAAATAAAAGTGAGTTGGAGTAATCTAGGTGAGAGATAATAAGGGTCTAAGTGTTGCTAGAAAGCAAGAGAAGTAGAGAGCAATACTTTAGGGAGTAAAGTTCATGGGTCTTTCATCTACCCCTAAAGTACCACTTCACAACCTCTTGACTATAGCTATAGTGACCAATTCTGTGCGGTTTTCAACCACCTTCCTACAGGTACAACCTGACAGCACCTCACTTCAGGTCTGCAATTTATTATACCTCTCACTTTCTGCCATAGAACTTCTGTGATACATATCTTGGGATTCCTGTGGGTACCTGCTTGGGTATTTGCACATGTGTAATCCATAAGTACCCAGGCAGGTTTAAGTCTTGTGAGTCAACCATTGACCAGTGGAAACAAGATGGTCAGATAAACATTTCTCTGTCTCTTCCCTAGGTGGATAGTCTTGAAATAAATTTCAAATAACTTAGATGGCCTCACAGGATCTAGCATACAATTGTTCAGAACAGTAGCTAATTTCATAGCCTATATATATTTTTATTTTATTTATTTTATTTTTTATATATTGTTTCTTTCTTTTTTTAATCAAGACATGTGTCTGATAATAGCCTATATTTGTATTGTCTTTTCCCTCTTTCCTAGTTTTATTTCCATGTCTCTTATATCTGTTCTCTGGAATCATACTCTACAATAAACATATAAGCCTTTGTCTCAGGTTCTGCTCTCAGGGAAATCCAGGCTAAGAATATTGTTACATAAAAATGGTCTTAGAGCCGGGCGCTGTGGCTCACGCCTGTAATCCTAGCTCTTGGGAGGCCGAGGCGGGCGGATTGCTCAAGGTCAGGAGTTCAAAACCAGCCTGAGCGAGACCCCGTCTCTACTATAAATAGAAAGAAATTAATTGGCCAACTGATATATATATAAAAAAATTAGCCGGGCATGGTGGCGCATGCCTGTAGTCCCAGCTACTCGGGAGGCTGAGGCTGGAGGATCGCTTGAGCCCAGGAGTTTGAGGTTGCTGTGAGCTAGGCTGACGCCACGGCACTCACTCTAGCCTGGACAACAAAGCGAGACTCTGTCTCAAAAAAAAAAAAAAAAAAAAAAAAATGGTCTTATAAAGCAGATCTTTAAGAAGGAATTGCGGCCAGGCACAGTGGCTCATACCTGTAATCCTAGCACTCTGGGAGACCGAGGCGGGAGGATTGCCTGAGCTCAGGAATACAAGACCAGCTTGAGCAAGAGTGAGATCCTGTCTCTACTATAAATAGAAAGAAATTAGCAAAAGAACTAAAAATAGAAAAAATTAGCCAGGCACGGTGGCACGTGCCTGTAGTCCCAGCTACCCAGGAGGCAGAGGCAGGAGGATTGCTTGAGCCCAGGAGTTTGAGGTTGCTGTGAGCTAAGCTGACACCACGGCACTCTAGCCCAGGCAACAGAGCAAGACTCTGTCTCACAAAAAAAAAAAAAAAAAGAAGAAGAAGAAGAAGAAGAAATTGCATCACCTACTATTTCTATGGCAATGAGAACTACTTAGCTGTCTATAAATGGGGTAGTGAAAACCTCTGGCCTGCACTGGCATCACATTTGCTAAGCACCTCACATGTGTTGATTGGGGTGAGGTGCAGGTTAAAGGAAAGGGTTCGGCTGTGCAGTAGTTGTGGCACTTGGAGAGTATGTGGCAATGATAATTTTAAGGAGTGTAGAGTGCATTCACTTTTTATTAACATTGGAAGACTCCAAGAAAAGAAAAAGGATAAGCTCCTATAAGCCAACTGACAACTCAAATTAAGCTGTAAAAGCAAGACAGCCTCCCTGACAGTATTTCAGAAGACCCTCAACACCTGTAACAATAGAGTAGACTGAGCTGAAAATCAGGTCAAGGTTCTAGTCTTAAGGGTAGCATTGCTTTAAAGCCTCAATGAGACTCATAAAGTCAGGCCCCGATATTACAGAAAGAAAGTGGAACCCTTAGGGTAGCTCATGCCTATAATTCTAGCACTTTGGGAGGTCACAGTGGGAGGATTGCTTGACGCCAGGAGTTTGAGACCAGCCTTAGCAAGAGTAAGACCCCATTTCTACAAAAAATAGAAAAATTAGCCAGACGTGGTGGCATGTGCATGTAGCCCCAGCTACTCAGGAGGCTGAGGCAGGAGGATTGCTTGAGCCCAGGAGTTTGAGGTTGTAGTGAGCTATGATAATGGCGCAGTATCTAGCCTGGGTGACAAAGTGAGACTGTCTCACAAAAGAAAAAAAGGAGAGAAGAAAAGAAAGTGGGACCCTGAGACCTAGGATAAAGATATTTGGACAAACATGAGAATTTTTAACACTGGATTCTCCTAAATCCCAGGCTAGCAAAAGCAGTCTCTTCTAGATGAAGGAGAAACATTCCCTCCTCACTTGGGGACTCTGGGAAGGCCTAACCTGAGGCAGATGCCTCACAAGATGACTTTTGTGGTTAAGATCTATCCCTGCCATTCTGTACTGCCTCCAGGCTCATGCTGATGAGCAGGGTTAGGTCTCAGCGCAGCCAGGAGGGGAAATATCTTCTCTACTCCAAGGGAAAATAGATTACATATCAAAAGAATTACAGGATCTGAATAACATGTCCCAAAAGAAACCAAAGGAGTGTATCTTAAAGGTGTTAGAGTAGGGTAGTGAAATATAAGGCTAAATAGGTGAGAATTTATTGACATGGAGGCACCTGCCCTTGACTCAGATTCAATCTTCTGGCAAGAACATGTTTGAAGCTAGTCCTAATACCATGCTGGGGATGGCTCTTTTAAAGCTTGAACACAAGGAACCTATCAACACAGCTTCCAGCAATTAGTATGTGGCTATGGCTCTGTAGAAAATGAAGACCAAAAGTAATTTGTCTTTAGTGGGAAAGACATTACTTTCTACCATCTACTACTCCCATTTACTATCTTGCCCCAACGTTTTTCTAACTCTTCTGTTGTCTATCGTTATATAGCACATTGTGACCTTGATCTCTTAACATTCTACAGGTCATCACACTGGTCCAATATATTGAAAACACTATACTAATCGACCTGATAAGTAGGAGTGATACATACCCCAAATACCCTAGTAATACAAATGTATATCAGAGGATGAGAAAGAAAACTCATGAAGATTTAAGGGACTGCTATATTGGTGAAGTGTTTAGGGATCCAGTGGTCTGGACACTCTGGGGCATCCCTTAAAAGTTAAAGGACAAGTTGCTTCAACTTTTACTAAGAAAGAAATCAAAAGAAACAGTGCTTGGTGGAGCTCTTTCAATTATGGGGGCAGCATATACCATATTTGGGAATACTATTGTATCCATTATTTGGGTAACAAAGAAGGCTCTTAATTTTAAGCAAGACCAATAGCGAAAGAGAGACTTGCCACAGAGCAGGTCCAAGCAATAGGGAAAGCTGTCCTGCCACTTGGGTCATATAACTCAGTAGATGTAATAGTGCCAGAAGTATCCATGGTGGGTTAAACCACTGGATGGTATTTCTTGCAATGTCCAAAAGGAGAGTTGCAGCATGTTTCTAGGGTTCTAGACCAGGAATCATCAAACTATGGTCCATGGGATAAATTCAGTTTGGTGGGATTTTTGTTTTTGTTGTTGTCATTGTTGTTTTTGTTTGTTTGTTTGTTTTTGAGACAGAGTCTCACTCTGTTGCCCCAGCTAGAGTGCCGTGGCGCCTAGAGTGCCCTGGTGTCAGCCTAGCTCACAGCAACCTCAAACTCCTGGGCTCAAGCAATCTTCCTGCCTCAGCCTCCCGAGTAGCTGGGACTACAGGCACGTTCCACCATGCTCGGCTAATTTTTTTTCTATATATTTTTAGTTGGCCAATTAATTTCTTTCTATATTTAGTAGAGACAGGGTCTTGCTCTTGGTCAGGCTGGTTTTGAACTCCTGACCTTGAGCAATCCACCCGCCTTGGCCTCCCAGTGTTAGGATTACAGGCGTGAGCCACTGGGCCCGGGTTGTCTGTCTGTTTTTGAGATGGGGTCTCACTATGTTGTATAGGCTGGTCTCAAACTCCAGGGCCTCAGTGATCCTTCTGCCTCAACATCCCCCATCCCAATAAGCTGGAACTATAGGCATATTCTACCACCCCAGGTCAGCTTGGTTTTTATGCTGTTGTTTTTTTGTTTGGTTTTGGCTTTTGTTTAATTGGGTTTTTTGTTTGTTTTATAGCCCACAAATTAGAATCGTTTTTACTTTTTTCTTAAGGGATGTAAAAAAAAAAAAAAACCCAGAAAGTGCAACAGAAACTATATGTGTTCTATAAGTATAAATATTTACTATCTGACCTGTTACATAACTGTTTCAGAAACAGCTTCGAGGCTGGCCGTGGTGGCTCACGCCTCTAATCCTAGTACTCTGGGAGGCTGAGGCAGGTGGATGGTTTGAGCTCACGAGTTTGAGCACAGCCTGAGCAAGAGCGAGACCCTGTCTCTACTAAACAAATAGAAAGAAGTTAGCTGGATAACTAAAAATATATAATATATATAAAAAATTAGCCAGGCATGGTGGTGCTTGCATGTCATCCCAGCTACTCAGGAGGCTGGGCAGGAGGATCACTTGAGCCCAGGAGTTTAGGTTGCTGTGAGCTAGGCTGATGCCATGGAACTCTAGCTTGGCAATAGTGTGAGACTCTGTCTTAAAAAAAAAACAACAAAAAAAACACAACAGAAACAGAAACAGCTTCTAGTGTGTAACTGGGACCCCTCCGTAGAGCCTAAGTGCTTTACCATGGGACACCAGTAACAACACAACCAGTGCTCCCAATCATGTTGGGTGTAATAAGTTCTGCCATTTAAAAAGGTCAAACACTCCACTGTACAACAGAAATGCTATCAGTACATTTGGGATTGAGTCTAAGCAAGACCAGAAGACATGAGTAAATTATAACAGGTGACCAAAATTGCTATGTCACTTACCTCAGTTGTACTGAAGCCTTTCCTTCAATTCATTCCAATGATGGGCATAGGCAACTAAGGCCTGGATCACATAGGATCAAATAATATATTAGTACTAATAAAAAATGGACCATGCTGCACCATAGCTCTACTCAGAGGTAACCCTAAAAGACAATGAAGAAGGAAACTTAGTTGAGGACAGTACATTTGTTCATTCACTTTGTAGATAGGGATAAATAGCCAGATATATGGATACACATGAACCCATAGTGATGAATATTTTGTCTGGTTAATCAGGGTCCTGGAAAAAGAAAGATTAGAAGATGGAGACAAAGAGGTCTGGGTAAGAGATAAATGGGTAGATTTAAAGAAATGGGCACAAAGTATGTAGACCTTTATGTTTCATGATAATGTCTGCCAGAGAGCAAACATCACAAAGGATGCACTCAGAATCCAGATGGACAGGATGACTTGTCCTGTGGATGTCAGCCAGACTCTCTCCCTAGTCATCCCAGTGCTTCAACAATAGGTCTCTTAATGTAGTGGCCATAGTAGCATAGGCTCAACATTATGGGTTCCTTCCAACCGAGGCTGATCTGGCTATTGCCACTGAGGGATGCTCCACCTACCAGCTGAAAAGACTGATGCTAAGCCCATAATATTACTCTGTCCCTTGAGGGTACCAGCCAGCCACTCAATAGTAGATTGATTATATTCGATCCCTTCCTTCCTGGAGGGGCAGCTATTCCTTCTTACTAGGATTGACAACTACCCCAGAATAGTTTCTACCTACAATGCTTCTGTCAGTACCTCTATCCCAGGGCTTACAGAATTCCTCATATACTATCAGAGGATTCCATACAACATTGCCTCAGAATAGGGACTGTTTTTATGACAAAAGAAGTACAACGGCCAGGCGCGGTGGCTCACGCCTGTAATCCTAGCTCTCTGGGAGGCCGAGACGGTGGATTGCTCGAGGTCAGGAGTTCGAAACCAGCCTGAGCAAGAGTGAGACCCCGTCTCTACTATAAATAGAAACAAATTAATTGGCCAACTAATATATATAGAAAAAATTATCTGGGCATGGCGGCGCATGCCTGTAGTCCCAGCTACTTGGGAGGCTGAGGCAGTAGGATCGCTTGAGCCCAGGAGATTGAGGTTGCTGTGAGCTAGGCTGATGCCATGGCACTCACTCTAGCCTGGACAACAAAGCAAGACTCTGTCTCAAATAAAAAAAAAAAAGAAGAAGTACAACAGTGAGAGCATGGCCACAAAATCCACTAGTCTTTCCATAGTCCCCATCATCTAAAACCTGCTGAGAATTGAATTGGAATGGCCTGTTAAAGGCTCACCCCATACATCAGTTTGGAGATAGCACCCTGTGGGTTTAGGGTACTGTCGTGTAGGATGTATTTATGTGCTGAACTAATGTTGATATATATTCCAAATGGTTCGAATACATGGATCTGGGAGCAAATTGTGAAAGTAGGATTTGCTCTATTCACTTGGGACACAGAAAGCTTGCATTTAAAGCTACAACTTTCATCGAGGTCACTTTGGACTTCTTATGCCAGTGAGCCAGCAGGCAAAAAAGGAGTTGCTATAAAGGTAGGGATAATGAACTCTTATTAGCATGGTGCTTCTGTGTCCAGTGATGATAGTAAGAAGCAAATTGCAGAGCTGGGCATGGTGGCTCACGCCTGTAATTCTAGTACTCTGGAAGGCCGAAGCGGGTGGATCACTCAAGGTCAGGAGTTCGAAACCAGCCTGAGCAAGAGCAAGACCCTGTCTCTACTAAAAATAGAAAGAAATTAATTGGCCTACTAAAAATATATAGAAAAAATTAGCCGGGCATGGTGGCACATGCCTGTAGTCCCAGCTACTTGGGAGGCTGAGACAGAAGGATTGCTGGAGCCCAGGAGTTTGAGGTTGCTGTGAGCTAGGCTGACACCATGGCACTCTAGCCCAGGCAACAGAGTGAGACTCTGTCTCAAAAAAAAAAAAACAAAAAAACAAAAAGCTAATTGCAGCAAGCACAGTCCAACCTGGGTGAGGAAACTATGGGTTAAGACCTCTTGAGGATAAAGGTCTGGGTTATTCCCTTAGGCAAGCAACCCAAAATAGCCAAAGTGTTGGCTGAGGATAAAGGGAACTCTGCTAAAAGTTGGATTTAATGGAGATTATAAGTGAATCTGTGTGGTACAAAGAATAGACTGTATCTTTCAACTCCTGTGTACCACTTTACAAGTGCTGATCCTATCAGGCTCATCTCAAATTTCAACTACAACTGTGGTGACAGTTCTTCTTAGGCTTCAACATCTATCTTGTTTAGGGACAATTCTGTGGGTCTATCGAGTTTCAACATGTCTTGTGTTAACTTTTGATCTAGACTATCATTTTAAGAATGTTTATAGAGCAAATAGCACTAGAAAATGGAGATAATACCTCTCTCTGGGAGTTGGACAGGTTTGCTAACATCCTCCTGTAAAAGAGTGGGGTTTTCTAAATTCCAGATTCCTGAGCTGGGACATGAACCCACTATGTGCACAGCATCAACCTGGGTCTGCCTCCACATTAGCCTTGTGGGATTTGTGGGGCAAGAGGAACTGGTGCAAATATGAAGCTCACACTGCCTGCTGTGTGGTGAGTAGTAAAGTTCTTTGTGTCTGATCTAGGAGTCTTTTTTTTTAAGTGCTCAATTTTATATGTTTTGACATATTTATACACCAGTGGGAACATGACCATAATTAAGCAGTGAATCAATTCATCCCTCATCCCAAAAGCCTCCTTGTGCCCCTCTGGAATCCTCCCTCCATCCCTTCCCACAACAACCTCCCAGATAACCACTATCCACTCTCTGTGAGTATTGTTTGGTTTCCATTTTCTAAGATTTATAAATGGAATTATTCAGTACATATGCCTTTTTGGCTGGTTTTCCCACTCTGCATTCTTCTTTGAGACTATTCCATGTTGTTGAATTGAACTGAATCTTATAGAGGGCACATCATTACATCCTGTCCCTGCTCACTTTTACCTTCATGGGCCCTTTCCCATAATACATGTGTATTAAAATTCTATGTTCCAACTCCATAGGTGTAAAGACAAATATAATTTAGGCTGGATTATATTCATTTTTCTTTCTTTTTTGTTTTCTTTTTTGAGACAGAGTCTCACTTTGTTGTCCAGGCTAGAGTGAGTGCCGTGGCATCAGCCTAGCTCACAGCAACCTCAAACTCCTGGGCCCAAGTGATCCTACTGCCTCAGACTCCCGAGTAGCTGGGACTACAGGCATGCGCCACCATGCCCGGCTAATTTTTTCTATATATTTTTAGTTGTCTAATTAATTTCTTTCCATTTTAGTAGAGACGGGGTCTCGCTCTTGCTCAAGCTGGTTTCGAACTCCTGACCTTGATCGATGCGCCTGCCTCGGCCTCCCAGAATGCTAGGATTACAGGCGTGAGCCACCGTGCCCGGCCTTCATTTTTCTTTTGATTCTAAAATGAATTAATATAATTTCTTGTGCTTTTGAAAGTATTGAGCCCTTTACTATACAGATGGATATGCAGCTCGGCTTGCATCTTATGCTATTAGTTACTCACTTTTAACAAGCACTGAAGGCCGGGTGCGGTGGCTCACGCCTGTAATCCTAGCTCTCTGGGAGGCTGAGGTGGGCAGATTGCTCGAGGTCAGGAGTTCGAAACTAGCTTGAGCAAGAGCGAGACCCCATCTCTACCATAAATAAAAAGAAATTAACTGGCCAACTAATATATCCAGGAAAAAAATTAGTCGGGCAAGGTGGCACATGCCTGTAGTCCCAGCTACTCGAGAGGTAGAGGCAGGAGGATCGCTTGAGCCCAGGAGTTTGAGGTTGCTGTGAGCTAGGCTGACGCCATAGCACTCACTCTAGCCTGGGCAACAAAGCAAGACTCTGTCTCAAAAAAAAAAAATAATGTAATTTTCTGAAACAGTATAACCAACCCCTAGCACAGTGTCAGGGGCTGAGGAAGGGGGAAGAATAAGGTCAAGAAGCTACTCCTTCTCATCTTTAGCTCTTCTGCACTACTTTGTAATCATGTGCATATATTACCTATTTCTTTTTTGTTTTGTTTTGTTTTGCCTGTGTGGCCTGAGTACTTGCTTTTGAGTCAGTCTGCTTTTCATTTCTTCAAACTGAAAACCAGATCTCGGAGTCCCAGATCTGGTTCTAGTATAACACACCTACAGTTAGGTGTGTTACTCAGTTAAAATGTAGTGCTTTTTAAGATGAAAAAAATCTGAAAGCCAAAGAAACCCATTAAAGACTAAAAAGAGAAGTTTCTGAATCAGAACAGTCTTTGGAAAGATTTAAGACTCTCAAAAGATGATGAGCTTCAAGTTCTGGGTTGTTTTCATCTTTGGCTCATCTCCTACTCCTTCCTCAGTGTTGATAGGTAGTAGACACTCAATGTATGATTTTGAATTTAATTGATTTGAATCAAAGAATTTGTCAGCAAAGAGTCCACAGGGCCCTTTAGGATAACATTATCTTAGGGCATAGATCCAGAAGAGCAGTATTAATGGAAGACACTCCCTCACCACAGTACCCAAAGTCAGTCTTTTCTCTATTTGACATGTGCAGGAGCCTGGAGTCTGAAACGGAATATTTTAGGTCCAACTCTGTTGCAAATAATGTACATTATATTAGATTATCCCAAGATTCACTAGCAACAAACACAAGGATCCACAAACATAGACGTCTTTAACAAAAATCCACTCTAAAAATAAATGAATAAATAAATAAATAAATAATCCACTCTATGTAGCTGGCATACAACACACTCCAAATTTTGGCTGGCTGTTTGAAGAATATCTTCAAGACCTAGCATAGCACCTGACACATAATAGCCACTTAATAAATATGTGTTAAATGGTTGAATGAATAGCAGCAGTAGAAAACCGTGCCTAAGACAGAACAAAGAAATTGCAAAATTCTAGTGTGTGTTATACCAGAACCAGATCTGGGACTCCGAGATCTGGTTTTCAGTTTGAAGAAATGAAAAGCAGACTGACTCAAAAGCAAGTACTCAGGCCACACAGGCAAAACAAAACAAAACAAAAAAGAAATAGGTAATATATGCACATGATTACAAAGTAGTGCAGAAGAGCTAAAGATGAGAAGGAGTAGCTTCTTGACCTTATTCTTCCCCCTTCCTCAGCCCCACTGTCCCAGACAGGTTCAGTTTCTAAGTACTGCATACAACTCTGTTCAAAAGATCTTGTGACATAATATCTACTTTCAGCTTTATCTATTTTTCTGTAACTATTTAATCACTCATGTGATTAAGAAGGACTTACACTTTGAATTGATTTTCAAATGTTAGGGAGAGTTTGCAAAGAAACACTTCTACCATTTTAGCCTTGGCAGCCACATGGTAGATGTGCCTGTCACTGCTCAGTGCAGAGCCATTATTCTATTTAATAGCAAAAAGGCAATAATATTTACTTATAAGTAAACATTGAGCACTAACTATGTACAGGCCTCATTCTAAGCACTCACAAACGTGATCTCATTTAATTCTCACAACAATTTATGAAGTATTATTATCCCCGTTTTCCAGGTGAGACAACTGATATTGAGAGGTTAAATAGCTTGCTCTAAGTTACACAGCTAGTAAACAGTAGCTCTGAAATGGAATACCAAATTTCTTGATAAAAATCTGAAAATATATCAGACACAACTCTGAATCCCACTTCTGTCAGACTTCTGGAAAGGTCTACTCTTTTAAAGTGTGTGCCACAATGAGTTATAGCATTAAAGAGGGGTTGTGTTTATCCAATTGGGATAAAATATCAAAAGTATATTTAGGGAAATGATGTCAACTCTTAAAAAGAAAATAAGCTTTCCTGCAGTGCGATGGTTGGCAGCCACTATTCCTCACAGAGTTCCACCACATTGTCCGGTGAGAAGTTTTCCTGATGGAGGACAACCGCTGGCAAGCAGAAAAAAGGAAGGAGCAGCTGCAGTCCATAAAGAACCTACAAGGACATCAATAGGAAGCTAATTTAGTAGTTTATGTGGTGAGCATAATGCAGTTGTTTAAAATAATGATCCTGAAGATCTGTGAGACATGGGCGAATGTTTATATAACATCACCTGAAAACAGTAAAATAGAAATTATAGCTCTGATGCAGCTATATAAAAAACTCTTCTTGGCCAGTTGTAGTGGCTCACGCCTGTAAGCTCAGCACTTTGGGAGGCTGAGGCAGGAGGATTGCTTGAGACCAGGAGTTTGAGACCAGCCTGAGAAAGAATGAGACCTCATTTCTACAAAAAATAGAAAAATTAGCTGGGTGTGGTGCCATGCATCTGCAGTTCCAGGTGCTCAGGAGGCTGAGACAGTAGGATCGCTGGTGCCCACAAGTTGGAGGTTGCAGTGAGTTATGATGACGCCACTACACTCGCCTGGGCAACAGAACAAGACTTTGTCTCAAAACAACAGCGACAAAAAAACACACCACTTCTTGCGAACAAAAATGTAGCCAGAGAAGCAAAAGTAGATGTGGCTCATGGTTTAGGCGCTGCAATTAGGCGTTATTTTTCCAGAAAACTCTCTAGTATAGTTGTTTTTTGTCTAGAAAAGAAACTTGAACAAAAACAATAAAGCATTATTATACAAAAAATGAGTTCTGGCCTCAGTAGCATAGGAAGTGGGAGAAACTGGATACAAAGATAAACAACTTAGTCCTGGTACCTGTGGTCCAAATTTACCAGGCACCTAAGTAAAGTTCCTTCTGCAAAGCTTACATCTCCTGTTAGAACTTCATGTTGAAAACCAAGATTTATTTTCTTTTTGAATTCTAAAAGTTTTGCTCTTGCATTTAAAAAACGTGCGTGCTTTGTTTTTCTCTTTTTTTAAAAAATTTTTTATACCCATTATATGAGAGGTGCTTGGTTTTAATTAGTATTTACCGAATTTTTACCCGAGTCAGACAAATCATTTTTTGCCCTAGGCAAGTACCTCTGATCTTCAAAATCTATCCCAAGTCTTGGAGACATTGCTGTCTCTTCTCACAAGGTCCCTAACTTCCACGGAAATCTGCGTGTCGTATTTGCTGCTTGGGGCCACTTCGAGATTTCAAATTCCAGTCTCAGATTGCAATCCCGCGTTGGGATCAAGGAAACGCTGCGCCTGATCCGGCCTCTGTGGCGCTGACGAGGATTGGATGGCCCGGGATCGCGGCGGCGCGCGGCCCTCGGCGCTGGCCAGTCGCACGCGGCGCGCACCGGCCGGTCAGCCCCTCCCGCCGGGGGCGCTAGCGTCGCCTGCGCTGACTCAGCTCTTCCGGTCACCGCGGTCGCGGGTGGTTCCGCGCTGCCCTGAAGGTGCGGACGCTGAGCGTTACGGCTCAGCGGTGCTGGAGCCGCCGGCGTCCGGGGGCCCTCTCCAAACAGGCTGCGTCCCTGCCCACGCCGTGACTCAGCCGCTTCCGCTCCAAGGTCCGCAGAGCCCCGGCCGCCGCCCGCGAGGCCCTGCCGCCTTCCCCAGGGCGGCCAGCCCGCGCCTGCTTCTGCCCTTATGTGGCCTTCTCCTGGGCCCTGAGCGGCGGAGGGGGAAGTGGCAGCTTGATAAAGGGCCCCTGAGTCTCAGTGCTTAGCCTCTGCAAGGCACTTTTCAGTAAATTGAGGAGTTGAGGCCTCCGCACGGGAAAGTATTCCTCACCCGCAGTGCGGGGAGGTGGTCAGTCTTGCACAGCCCCTGGTGTTTAGAGCCCCATAGACCTCAGTTGGGAACTCTGCTTTAGCGCTTGTGGGTGTGTGACAACCCACCCCACCCTAGTCACTTAATCTGGCCAGATACTGTGCAAATGGGCGAAATGGGAATGATTCCATGTCCCCCTTGGTGGTATCCGCGTAGCCAAGCATGTAATAGGAGCTCAGCAAATCTCAGCTTTTCTTATTCCTTTTTTAGATGTAGGTCTTCCCCTCCATGGCCACTACAACCATCTTGGACTCAGTTGTGAACATCTCCCTGCAGGGTCCTCAGCAGCTTCTAACTGGTTTTGCCGCATTTCCATCCAACCCTCACACAATGACCAGGTACATTTTTACCGTACGCTATGTTCTTCAAGCCATTCTCCGCGCAAGAAAATTTAATATCCTGTCGTCTTTTGGTTTGAGTCAAAAATCCTTTTCCTAGTATTCAAAATACTCCAGAATAGTCTGATTCCCATCCTTCCTATAAATACTTTATGCCTACTCTGCACCCTACATAGATGGCAGGGTGGCACATAGATTCCAGCCTTCTAGCAGCTGGGGTCAGGGGAGGAATAAACGCACAATCACATAATTAGAATACTGTGCAATAAATGATCTGATCAAAGTATGGACAAGAGAGGGAGCAACTAAGTGAATAGAAGGGGAAAAGGAAAGGTTTCACAGGGTAGCGGGGATGGCTTGATGGATGTGAGGAGTTTACCGCGTTCTGAGACTGTATATATGCGAGCCTCCTGGTTGCTGTAGGACCTGGAGGTCATCATGTGCTCTGCCCTGTTGCTGTTACAAAATGCTTGAAACATCTAGCCCCATCCTTTGATTTTATTGGATCTAGAAGTACTATGAGAAATAAAATTTGGATTTAAAAATGAACATCATCTGATGAAATACAGATTGTAGGAAGAAATAATGGTTTCCTTAAGGGAAAAATCCTGTACTAAGGAAGGAGTTCCCCCCACGGGGGTAGAATCTGCCATAGGGCCTGAGTGCTAGAGAAGACAGTGCTTATAAAGATCCTATAAAGCTGTACTTGAGGCTGACCCAACTTAGCCCTCTGTGGCACTCTGTAGTCCTGGGAAGGAGAAAGTTGTGCACTAAAATGGAAACAACTGAATCACCAGGGGCCCAGATCCTCTTCTAGGTCGAATGCTGAAAAAACTGAATTACTAAGAACCCAGCACATACTGCTGTGGAATACTCACCTTTAAAAAGAGCTGCATACAAGTGAGGGACAGGCATTACCTCCATTCTGCAAGTTGACAGTGACAGATTACAGGTGGCAGTAGTAGAGAAAGCTGATGCTCCCAAGGGGCCTGGGGGGTCAAGAACACCTCTGTGATACTGCAGATGGCCCAGGTAGCATCTATGCCGGTACTGACAGGGCGATGAGGGATCACCTACATGGTGAGAACAGTGGTTCAAACAGCGTCTGTGATTACAGGTGATTACATTTCTTTTTATTTTTCTGAATTAAAATTTTCCATCACGAACATGTTTTCCTTTTTATATGAAAAAAGATTCCAGAGCTGACCCAACCATGAAAAAAAAGAAAAAATAAAAAAATAGAAAAAAGAAAACATTTTTTAAAAAAGTTACTACCCAGTGTTAGTGCAGGTGAAAAGCAAAAGTTTTCACTAGAGTTTTACAAGAAAGGAATCCTATAGTACACTTCTTGACTCATCTATGAAAATTATACATATCTATCAGAATGTAAACATTGACTATTGATGTGAACCAAAATTATGATTTAACTTCTTTGGGAGGCTTGGGAAGGAGAAGTGGTGGCGTGTATGTGGTGTATTTGTAAGAGTGCTACATCCTCATCTACCACAACAGGAAAGCAGTAGATCATGTTTAAAGCAGATACATCAAGAACTAGCATAAGCACATTATTTTGATATATGGAGTGACTACCTGAAGCAACAGTGAAAATAGTGGAAGATAGTTGCCTTTGGCTATGAAAAGGAATGAGGCAGAAGACTACTGGTTTTCATTATACATTTTTTAGTTCTATTAAAATATTTTTTAGCTTTATGTGTCTTTAAATATGGGTAAAAGTGAAAATATACAAACCTGTTGTTCCAGTAATTTCACTTCTGTGTATGTATCCTAAGTCAATAATTACAGATGTAGGCAAAGATTTATATACAATAATCATTTCAGTATTCATTAGAAATAAAAAACTGGCAACAATATAAATGTCTAATATAATGCAGTAATTTAAAAAATATGATATATTCATGTATTGATTTTTTAAATCACATTTTGAAAATTATGTAATTTCATAGTTGAAATGCTAATTTTAAAATTAGTGAAAATAGGAATTTGACTGGTGCATTTCTCTGTCTGCAAGAAAAAGTGATTTTTTTAAACCACGTTTTGTATTTTTTATAATCTCCTAATTTGGGGCACCAAATATCTTTTTTATAATAAAAGATATATATTATCTTTTTTATAATAAAGTCTATTCCAAATAAAAGTTTAGAAGGGATCACCTAAGATAAAGTATATATGCTTTAGAGCATTGGGTTTTTTTTTTTTTTGCCATTGTTGTTTTTGTCAGCTATTTTGTCTGTTCAGAGATGGTTGCTTATCTCATTTTGGCTTGTAGGCTATGTTCCAAATAGATGAGGTTGCCAGAGCTGACTTTCAGTACCTCATTTGTCTAATGAAGAAATTTTATTTCACTATGACGGTGAAACTTATATTATTCCTCTTGACTAGTTTTTTTCATCCTCAACAAACATTTGTTATGAATCTACCTGTTAAACTACTGTACTAGGCACTTTGCTGAATGTAGAAATTAATGAGATGTTGACCACACACAAAGCTAACAGATTAGTAGATGAAATAAATCATGCACTAAGCAATAATATGCTGAATATGTTACCTTAGAATTTTGGTTTTGCAAGATGAAAAGAGTTCTGGAGATTGGTTGCACAACAATGTGAATGCACATAACACTCCTGAACTTTATACTTTAAATAGGTTAAAATGGCAAATTTTATGTTTTGTGTATTTAATCACAGATAATTTTTTTAAATGTACATACACTATTACCTGATGATTACACTTCTGGGCATGTACCCCAGAGAAACTCTCACCTATGTATATAAAGAAACAAGCATGAGTATGTCCTCAGCAGCAGTGTTTGTAACAGTATAAAGGTGGAAGCAGCCTAAATTTTCATCAAGGAGGAATGGATAAATAAAAATGTAATATATTCATGTATCAGCATGAATTGGTTTCAAAAACAATTTGGGGTGATAAAAGCAAGATGCAAAGCGATACACAATGATACTATTAATGTAAATTTAAAAACACGCAGCATCTTAATTCATGGCTGATGGATATATACATGTATCCACATAAAGTCATAGGGAGTGGAATGGAAGAATACATACCAGACTCATGGTAGTTGCCACTGGACATTGAGAGGGGAAATGGAACTGAGTGGGAGAGTATGTGGTTAAAGGAGAGAGACTTTACTTTTATCTATGATATTTTGCTTCTTTTAAAAATATGAAAGCAAGTATGAAACAGTGTTAAAAGTTACTGGTTCTTGGGGGAGGGGGGAAATGGGCATTTATTGAAACCTTAAAATCTGTACTCCCATAATATGCCAAAATAAAAAAAAATTAAAAAAAAAAAAAGTTACTGGTTCTGGATGGTAGGAACAGGTGTGATTGTTACTTTATTCGTTACATTGTTTTAAATTTTTTTTTTTTTTTTTTTTTTGAGACAGAGTCTCACTTTGTTGCCCAGGCTACAGTGAGTGCCATGGCGTCAGCCTCGCTCACAGCAACCTCAATCTCCTGGGCTCAAGCGATCCTCCTGCCTCAGCCTCCCGAGTAGCTGGGACTACAGGCATGTGCCACCATGCCCGGCCAATTTTTTGTATATATATTTTTAGTTGGTCAATTAATTTCTTTCTATTTTTGGTAGAGACGGGGTCTCGCTCAGGCTGGTTTCGAACTCCTGACCTTGAGCTATTCGCCCGCCTCGGCCTCCCAAAGTGCTAGGATTACAGGCGTGAGCCACCTCGCCCAGCCTGTTTTAAATTTTGATTTAAAAAAATAAACAATGACAGACTTTTAAGAAAAAAACAAATGATTCATACATGAAGAGAGGTATAGGTAAAGTTCTATGGGACTTCAGAATGGACAGATGTTATCAAAGGCAGGGTGGCAGAGAGAGCGGGAAGAGGAAAAGTGTCTGATGTGCGCTTTCAAGGATCCAGAGGATTAAGACAGGTGAGAATGGTACTGTTATTCAGGCAGAGTGAGCAGCATGAAAGAATTATGAAGATGGGAAAACTAGGGACTCTTGAATATTTAGGTTGGCCAGACCAGAAGATACCTGATGACAAATAGCAGGAAGTGAGGTCTGAAAGGTGGTTGCTGCCTCATCTAAAAGAAGTCTTCTATGGGAAACTGAAGAATTTTAGTCTGTTCTGTAGATAGTGGTTTATCATTAAGCGTTTTGGAGTTGGAATGACAGGATCAGAACAGGAAGATTCATCTAGACATGAAATATATAATGGTTTGAAATGGAGAGGGACTACAGGCAGAGAAAGCAGCCAGGAGGAAATGATTATAGGAGATCAAAGAAAGGATGAATAGAAGTACCCTCAGCCCCCCATTTTTAAACAGTTTTACTGATTCAGGTGTCCTTTTGACCACCTACAATAGTCTCTAAGATAGTCTTTTGGCCTTTAGGCTGATGTTTCCCAACCATTTTTCATGTTCCAACACATAGCTTAGGGTTAGAACCCTTAGGTTCTAGTGACAGTTGGTGGAAGTGTGCAGTGTGAAAAAGGACCTGAGATCAATCATAGCTTTCACCCTGTACAAACACTGTTAATGTTCAAAGGTTTCCATTGCCTGAGAATAGAAGCCACATTCCTTAGCCCATCCACTATCCCTGGTCTGGCATCAGCTTTAGCTCCTTCTGCTCTCTTACATGGATTCCACACTCTAACCATGTTGATATGCTCTGAAATGTCCATAGACATAGCCATGTGTTTTCTCCTTTTTAAAAATTTTTTCTGGGATGCTCTTTCTCCCAGTCTTTGCTGATCAAAAATTCTGTTGATCTTTTAGGGCCCAGATTCCACTTCTTTTTTTTTTTTTTTTTTTGAGACAGAGTCTCACTTTGTTGCCCAGGCTAGAGTGAGTGCCGTGGCGTCAGCCTAGCTCACAGCAACCTCAATCTCCTGGGCGCAAGCAATCCTCCTGCCTCAGCCTCCCGAGTAGCTGGGACTACAGGCATGTACCACCATACCTGGCTAATTTTTTATATATATATTAGTTGGCCAATTAATTTCTTTCTATTTATAGTACAGACGAGGTCTCGCTCTTGCTCAGGCTGGTTTTGAACTCCTGACCTCGAGCAATCCACCCGCCTCGGCCTCCCAGAGTGCTAGGATTACAGGCGTGAGCCACCGCGCCCGGCCCAGATTCCACTTCTTCCGTGAAGCCTTTTATGGTCAGCCCACAGAGAATTATCTTCTACCACTCAGTTACCAAGGCCTGTGCCAGTGACATGACAGCTTGCATGCACTACCTTTCTCTGTTAACATTTTTGTCTCTTTTAATCTAGATTTTTTTTTTTTTTTTTTTTTTTTGAGACAGAATCTCACTCTGTCACCCGGGCTACAGTGCCATGACATCAGCCTTGCTCACAGCAACCTCAAACTCCTGGGCTCAAATGATCCTCCTGTCTCAGGTTCCCGAGTAGCTGGGACTATAGGCACATTCCACCACACGCAACTAATTTTTTCTATTTTTAGAAGAAATGAGTTCTCACTCTTTCTCAGGCTGGTCTTGAATTCCTGACCTCAAGCAATCCTCCCACCTTGGCCACTCAGAGTGCTAGGATTACAGGTGTGAGCCACTGTGTCCAGCCTGACATGATTTTTAACTTTATAATAGTACCCATATAACCATTCTGTTTTTCACTTTGAGTATAGTAGTCAATAGATTACATGAGATACTCATAACTTTATTAGAAAATAGGCTTTGTGTTAGATGATTTTGCCCAACTATAGGCTAATGTAAGTGTTCTAAGTATGTTTAAGGTAGGCTAGGCTAAGCGCTGATGTTCACTAGGTTAGGTATGTTAAATGCATTTTGACTTATGACACTTTCAACTTACAATGGGTTATGGGGTTACTTACATAACCCCATTGTAAGTCAAGGAGCATCTGTATATACTTTCCATTGTACTAAGCCCTATAAATTCAGTTCTCAAGCAGGCAGCATTCTCCACTCCATAACCTGGTAAAGCTAAGCCATAGCAGTCTCTGACCTATGTGACATTCACTTTGAGGCTACTTCTGAGTTAGAAATTCCAGGTGATACATTCAGCAGACATTGCATCACACAGATCAAAGGGATATGGAGATGATATTGCTGATTCTGTGGTTGTTAAGACAGAAATCAGGAGATGTTGAGACAGTCAGCAAGGCGATGGAACTTCACCCACCTTAGTGTCAACTCTTGTGTCTCTATTCCTATAACCTCAATCCTATAGACACGAACATACCTGAGTCCAGCCCCAGCAAAGTCAAACTTTCAGGAAAAGTCTTAGTACATCCTCATCTAGGCATAGATGGAGATGGTTTAGACTGGATGTTGAGAGGCTATCCATTAAAATTTAGTCTAACATTGTGAAAGCTTAAAGAGCAAGAGGAGAGGTAGAGGGCAATGGAGCAAGAAAAGCAGGTAGGTAGGGATTGATTCATATAATATTTGTTACTGAAAGTTTGGCACTTGTCCTTAAGGCTGCATCAGAAGAACAAGAACAAGTGGTTTGAGGAAAAGGAAAGAGTTTATTAATTTGCTAGCAAATGAAGAGGTTGGCAGACTCCTGTCTCAAAGTACCAACGTCTTGCTTCTGAGAAGAAATGCAGTTTTAAAGGTTCTGATCAATCCTATCTTTGGCTAAAACAATCTCATAACCTGCTCTCAGATTCATCCCATCTTGGGTTTTGTTCAGGGTGGTCTGGAATTCCTGAGCTAAATGATCCACTTGCCTAGGCCTCCCAGAGTGCTAGCATTACAGGTGTGAGCCACCGCATGGGCCTGGTTAAGACATTCTTGTGACCTCTGCCCAGACAATGCCCTTGAGCCATCTCCTGTGGCACAAAGAACAAAAGACATCCCCCTGCCCCTCCTGACCACTGGCCTGAGTTAGGGATGCAGGTCCTAGTTCTCTAAAAGGAGTGTGGGATGTTTTAAAGAGACATAAAACATTTTTACCATTTTTTTCCAGGCATTTCTTCTGTTACACCTTTGGAGCTTGCAGGGGATGAAGAGTCTCAGATAATTTGCAGCAGGGATATGACATGCTCAGATCTATGTTTTAGAAAGATCACTCTGGTAACAGCATTAGGAATTATTTGAATAGGGCAAGACTGGATGCAGAGACTAGAGGTAATTATAGTTGCTCAGTTTAAGACATCAAAATTTATAGAAAGTCATAGGATTTCATCATTAGAGGGGGGAAATAAAAAGGCAAAGTGCACTAGAAGATAGGGGAAATCCTATCCCCTTGGAGAGCTCCATAGGTAAAATACATTTTTCTGTGGGATTGCCTTTTTGTTTTTTGACATTGAACATTTTAAAGAAATAAATGTTTATATATTTTTCTTATTATAGAAGTATACATACTCCTAAAAATTTTAAACAATTTTGAAATATTTAATTTAGGAAGTAAAAGTCTTGCATAATCCTACCCACAAGAGTTAAGAGCCATTACTAGTAAAATACCTTTCTCACAGTGGGGAATCCTGCTCTTACAGAACAAAAGACTTAAAATCCTTCATGCCAGTTCTCAAAAGGTAACACCAATGCTCAGGTTCCCTGAAGAAAAATGATGAAAGATTTTTCAGAGGAAGAAAGATGTACAGAAATAGCTGGATGAAAAGGATCAAGTGCTAAAGGCACTGACTAATTCTCTATAGTATTTTCTACTCAGGGGTTCATTTGCCTGAAGCTATCTAGGGTGCTTGACTAAATGGGTAGCTGGTGTTTATTCTTGTGGAACAAATGAGCTCTAGAAATTTACTCTTGGTTAACTGTTCATATATTCTCCTGTTCTTTTGTAAAGAAAAAGTATTCTCCTGAGGCTGGGAAGGGTTTTCTATTCCTAGAAGACCTCTTAACTCAGTGGATAACAACAGAAAATAATTCAGCATTTTTATGCCCATTTGTACATATCAGATTGGGATAATAATACCTGTCTGCCGCCCCAAGGAGATGATAAGGCAATTGAGTGATTTCTTCTTGGTTGTTTGCTTTTAAAATCATAGAAAAATATCCTGCAGATGGGTCCCAAGAAAAAAAAAAAGAAATCATAGAAAAAAAATTCTAGCCTTGAGGCCTTTTAAAGGAAATAATTGTCCTTTCTAGGCAATTTTTGAAGAGTTTCCTTAGAAAGAAAGCTTTTCTTGGAGCCCATCTGAGGTTTAACAACTTTTATCATCTGCTGAAATCGTATTAAAAAGACTCAAATTGGACTGGGCGTGGTGGCTTACCCTTGTAATCCTAACACTTTGGGAGGCTGAGGACACAGGATTGCTTGAGGCCAGGAGTTTGAGACCAGCTTGAGCAAGAGCTAGACTCCTTCTCTATGGAAAAAAGTAGAAAAACTTAGCTGTGTGTGGTGGTGCTTGCCCACCTGTAGTTCCAACATCAGGGCAGGCTCCTATTGTCCCAGCTAGCTACTACTGGGGAGGCTGAGGTAGGAGGTTGAGGCAGTAGGATCGCTTGAGCTCAGGAGTTGGAGGTTGCAGTGAACTATGATGACACCACTGTGCTCTAGCCCAGGCAACAGAGTGAGACTCGATCTAAAAAAAAAAAAAAAAAAAAAAAGACAGAGAGAGAGCGAGACTCAAATTGTTCAACCTGGTCTTCTGCCTCTCCTTATATTTCTAACACGTGGGACAGTGGCATAAAATATAATATTATTGGCCAGTGGTCTGAGTCTGTTGCCAGAAGTAAATAGATGTGCTTGAAAGACAAAGACATTTTGGAATAATCCAAGTCCATCATGATGCTGCTGCTCAATAATGCCATATTACTTTAGAAAATTCTTTGCTGTTTATTTCTATATATATTTTTTAGAAACAGAGTGTCACTCTGTCACCCAGGCTAGAGTGCCCTGGCATCAGCCTCGCCCACAGCAACCTCAAACTCCTGGGCTCAAGCAATCCTCCTGCCTCAGCCTCCCAAGTAGCTGAGACTACAGGCGTAAGTCACCATACCCCGCTAATTTTTTCTTTTTCTTTTTTTGGTAGAGACAGGGTCTCAGTCTTGCTCAGGGTGGTGTTGAACTGAATTCAAGCAATCCTCCCCCCTTGGGCCTCCCAGAGTGCTAGGATTACAGGCATGAGCTACCACACCTGGCCTGTTTTATTTCTAAATTAATTTAGCAGAACCCTAGGCTGGGAGCGGAGGCTCACGCCTGTAATCCTAGCACTCTGGGAGGCTGAGGCGGGAGGATCACTTGAGCCCAGGAGTTTGAGGTTGCTATGAGCTAGACTGACGCCACGGCACCCTAGCCTGGGAAACAGAGTCAGACTCTGTCTCAAAAAAATAAATAAGTAAATGAGAAAATAAGAATTAATTTAGCAGAACCCATAAATGAACTGGCAATTTTGATTAAATCTCATTATTTATCAGGTTCTCTTTAGAACACTCAAGTTTGAGGCTGAAGAACAACAACAACAACAAAAAAAAAAAAAACAAAAAAAAAATAAATAAAAAAATAAAATAAAATATGATGTTCTCTTGCCAGAATTAACAAAATTAAATCCAAAAGAAGCCCTAGAGCATTGTGTTACCGTATGTTGTTTTGTTTTGTTTTTGAGACAAAGTGTCACTCTGTTGCCTGGGCTAGAGTGCCATGGTGTCAGCCTAGCTCACAGCAACCCTTCTGCCTCAGCCTCCCCAGTAGCTGAGACTACAGGCATGTGCCACCATGCCTGGCTAATTTTTTCTATATATTTTTAGTTGGCCAATTAATTTCTTTCTATTTTTAGTAGAGATGAGGTCTCACTCTTGCTCAGGCTGGTTTTAAACTCCTAACTTTGAGCAATCCTCCTGCCACGGCCTCCCAGAGTGCTAGGATTATAGGTGTGAGTCACCGCACCCGGCTGTGTTACAGTATGTTGAAACATATATGGCCAAAGAAGTCTTAAATTAATAAATCTGATAATTAAACAGAATATATGTGAAACTAAAATACAAATATGTTCTCTTTTGACAGTGTCAGAACTCTAAAATTCAACATTATGGATATTTTCTTTACTGAGGAAATTCATTATTTTTCAATATTTATTATTTATATCCCTCATATTTCATCCCTTGTCCCCTCCCATTTTTTTCTCTCTTTTTCTTTTTTTGAACTGATATAGCACTTTTTAAAAAGCTAACCACCTAGCCATTAGTATACCTAGAAGAATTAATAATAATTCCTAAATATTATCTAATATTTATGCTGCATCAAATTTTCCTGATTGTCTCAAAGATGTTTTCTTACAATTGGTTTGTTCAAATAAGGATCCAAAAACATTCACACATTGCATGTTTAGGCTCTTGGCCTTTTTTATTCTATAACTCTCCCCCTCCCTTTTTATTTATTATTATTATTTTTAGAACTTGGGTTGTTCATCCTATGCATAGACCTCATTCTAGATTTGACCGATTGCTTCCTTATGGTGGCATTTAACTTGTTTCCCTCTCCTTCATTTTTTTCTGTAAATGGGTAGGTTTGGAGGCATGATTAGATTCAGGATCTCTCTCTCTCTCCCCATATATATGAAATAACTGATGTTGCTGAGTATATCTTATTTTATTTCATCAGAAGGTTCATAATGCCCTTTAGTGATACTGAAATTGATCAGATGATTTCAACCTCTTTTTTTTCATCTCATATTTTTAAAGGGGAAAATGATGTCAACCTTATCCCTGCCTATCAATCTTTAATAATTTTAGTTTCCACTGGATAATTACTTTTCTTCATAAGGTGATGCAAAATGGTGATTTTCTAATTCTGTCTTTCCTTTTGCATTTAATAGCTAGAGTATTGTCATTTGGGAGAGAAACTAAGACATTTCTATCCAGTTTTTGGTGACCTGGCTTTCTTTGAGAACTTCTTCTTTCCATAGGGGTGGTTCTCTGGCAGTTATGTCTTAGGCCACACTTAAATGGAAGAGATAGGACACCTGACCTAAGTTGGGTTAATCAGATTCTCTCTGTCAGGAATTATGGAACTATAACTGGGTTTGAGAAATTCTACTTCAGTATCTGCATACTGCTTTAGTGGACAAAGGGCATCCTCAGAAGTTGTGAAGTGGCCACATTTGGTCATACGCACGTCACAACATTGAAAGTTAGTCTTCAAAGACAGAGGATACCAAACAGCTATGCAGAGAGAAATAGTGATGAGAGATGGTAAGAAGGACGAGGAAGAACAAAGTTCCTGATGGTTTTCCAGATGCTGTTCCCTTTTGCTTTGTATCCTGCTACCTTGGGGCTTTGCTGACACACCATCACTTTGCACTAGTTTGAAATAAATTTAATTTACTTGCAGCCCAAGGAATCATGACTAATAACACCTACTAAGGAAAATTAGTGGTAGCCTTTGCTGTATACTTTCTGCAAGATGTAGAGAAAATGTCTCTCCTGTACTGAAAGTTTCCTCTTTAAAGATCACCAATCTCTAAGTGCCATACACAGCGACCTTTACACAATTTTCATTCTCCTTTGCCACACTGACTCCCTCAACTTCTTGATTCTCTTCTCCCTTGGCCTCTTTGATTCCTCCTCTGTGGGTTCTTCTTTCACTCCTCCAATAGCCCTTTCTCAGTATCATTCACTGTTTTCTCCACTTGCCCTCTATAGGTGATCTGTCTCTAAGAATCTGTTCTTGACCATCTTTGTATCTTGCTCCACTCTCTTTGCTGAAGAACTTTACCTACTCCCACAGTTTTCTGTCTTGCTCATGGGCTGATGACTTCGTGAATTATTCATAGCCATAAAATTAGCTGAGCTTTAGGCCCTAATTTGTACTTCCCTAGTGAATATCGCCACCTCGATAATCTGCAACCATGTCCTGAATAGAATTTCTCTTTTCCCTAATCTAACTGCAAATTACATACTTTTCTAGACTCAACCACCTGTACCTCCCCACTGAACCTCTCTTTCCAGCCACACTCTCTTCTAGTCTTCAGCCCAGACCTGTATGTAGCCTTCCTTTCTCAATGCCTCTTCTCTTTCGTAGGCTCCTTTTCTTGTTACCCTCTTCTTCCCCCCTCAATCTTGCCCCTATTCTCACCTCCTTTCCTAAATCCTGCCCATTTCCAATATTCATCCTCTAACAGCCTGAGTTCCTCTTTCCTAGGACATATTATGCATTTTTATACCTTTATATAATAATTTGCTTGTGGTGTCTTTCTCCCTGGCATGCTGCTTTTCCATCTTTGTCCGATCTAAATTCTACTCGTCTTTTTTTTTTCTTTTTAATTTTTATTTTCTTTTTTTCTTTCATAGACAATCTCAGACACCAGAATACTCATCTTTTTAAAAGTCAACTTACATGCTAATTCCTCCATGAAACCCCCATGAAGGTCCTGACATATCTGGCAGGACTACACATTAATTTCTTTGGTCTCCCCTAGCATTACTAGAACAGGTACTACAATCTGACTTGAGTTATTGCTAGTTTTATAGTTTTGTCTCTCTCTTGGTAGTGTGTTATTTTTCTTGAGGAAAGGACCTTTCCTAAAAATGCACTGCAACAATTCAAGTAGTCGATAATATTTGTGGCATTGAATCATAAAAGGAACTGAAAAAAACTGCCGAGATCTTTAACAAGAGGCAATGTATCCTAGCACTCTGGGAGGCCGAGGCGGGCGGATTGCTCGAGGTTGGGAGTTCGAAACCATCCTGAGCGAGACCCCGTCTCTACTAAAAATGGAAAGAAATTAATTGACCAACTAAAAATATATATACAAAAAATTAGCCGGGCATGGTGGCACATGCCTGTAGTCCCAGCTACTTGGGAGGCTGAGGCAGGAGGATCGCTTGAGCCCAGGAGTTTGAGGTTGCTGTGAGCTAGGCTGACGCCACGGCACTCACTCTAGCCTGGGCAACAAAAGTGAGACTCTGTCTCAAAAAAAAAAAAAAGAGGCAATGTAGCTTAATAAAGACACTAATACATTGGGGTACTGCTTTCTATTTTTTTTTTTTTTTTTTTTTTTTTTTTGAGACAGAGTCTCACTCTCTTGCCCGGGCTAGAGTGCTGTAGTGTCACAGCAACCTCAAACTCCTGGGCTCAAGCAATCCTCCTGCCTCAGCCTCCCAAGTAGCTGGAACTACAGGCATGCATTACCATGCCTGGCTAATTTTTTCTATTTTTGGTAGAGATGGGGTGTCACTCTTGCTCAAGCTAGTCTTGAACTCCTGAGCTCAAACAATCTGCCTGCCTCAGCCTCCCGGAGTGCTAGGATTATGGGGTACTGCTTTCTGATGTAAATTCTTTGCTGTTAAAAATAGTGTTAGAGAGGGAGCACTAGCAGATAGAGCAGGTGCCCTCTTAACTCTCTATAGGTGATGGAATTTGGCCTTCAACTACAACCCACGTGGACTTTACCTTTAAAATGTCTGCTTTGAGGCAGGGCATGGTGGTTCACGCCTGTAATCCTAGCACTCTGGGAGGCGGAGGCGGGCAGATCATTGGAGCTCAGGAGTTCGAAAGCAACCTGAGCAAGAGCAAGACCCCGTCTCTACTATAAATAGAAAGAAATTAATTGGCCAACTAATATATATAGAAAAAATTAGCCAGGCATGGTGGCACATGCCTGTAGTCTCAGCTACTTGGGGGAGGCTGAGGCAGGAGGCTTGCTTGAGCCCAGGAGTTTGAGGTTGCTGTGAGCTAGGCTGATGCCACAACACTCACTCTAGCCAGGGCAACAAAGTGAGACTCGGTCTCAAAAAAAAAAAGTCTGGTTTGAATAAGCTAAGATTTCTTAGAACTCATACTGAGAGATTTTCTTCTTTAAGCAAGCAGAAGAGCACTGCACTGACACATTACATGGTCTAGACATGTAGTGGGCCCCCCAATATATGGGTAAGTGGCTTACTAAGAAATCTCACCCTATCAGGCTCTAAGAGGCAGTAGAGTGTATGGGTCAGGAGCTTGGCTCTAGAGCAGGACTACTGCGGTCTGAATTAGGCAAATTAACATTTCTGTGCCTCAGTTTCCTCCTGTGTCCAGTAGGAATTTCAATGGACCTGCCTCAGAAGGTTATTATGAGGATTAGATGGGTTAATATATATATATATAAAGTTCTTGAACAGGCTAAGCACATGGTAAGTACTCAGTAATTATTAAGTGTTATTAGTTGTTACTGCCACTTTTAACTATGCTGTAGCAAATTCCTCTCTCCTCTACCTTAATGACATCCAGGGCAGATTCTGTGATTTGACTACCAACACTCCATTCTGTCTGGTTTAAAACATCAGTCTCATGATTGGCTCAAAGCTCTCCGCTTCTCTGCTACAAGCTAGACATATGGCAAGAGGAGATTGGTGACTTTTTCAATCCTCCTCCTACTCTAGTGCCCTGAAAGGCAGATGGAATCCAGGTCATGCCCTGGCACACATCATCTCCTTCCCTGTTCTGGGGAAGAGGGCAGAGAGAGAGATGAGGCAGTCAGAGTTCTCAAGTAGCTGGGTGCCTATTGTTGGGGTTGCATCCCTGGTATCCACCATTCTGGTTCAGTTTTGTTCTGTTACCGCTGTTGGCCTCTAATAAAGCAGTAGCCTCCACCTGGTTAGGTATACGGTCTCCTTGTGCACATGGTTCAGTTTTACCCCAGCCACCTCCTTAGTGTTAGATTACTGTAGCATAATAGATGATAACAAGGAGGCTGGAAATGATGCTTGATTTTTGTTGCTGCTGTTGTTATTTGTTCTTTTTCTTTCTTTCCTTCTTTTTTTTTTTTTTGAGACAGTGTCTCACTCTGTTGCCCCGGCTAGAGTACCATGGCATCAGCCTAGCTTACAGCAACCTCAAACTCCTGGGCTCAAGTGATCCTCCTGCCTCAGCCTCCCAAGTAGCTGGGACTACAGGCATGCGCCACCATGCCCGGCTAATTTTTTCTGTATATTTTTAGTTGTCCAGCTAATTTCTTTCTATTTTTTAGTAGAGACAGGGTCTCGCTCTTGCTCAAATGATCCTCCCACCTCGGCCTCTCAGAGTGCTAGGATTGCAGACGTGAACCACTATGCCTGGCCGTTGTTATTGTTCTAAAGAGCAGTTTACAATCAAAACATTCATGTTTCCCAATCTGCCTGCTGAATAACCTCCAAGGGAGGATGTGTAACAGAGTTCATTGTGGCTGAAGCAGGTTGGAGACCAAAGGCCAGATGCTACTCAAAGGGCACTTCTGGATTTCAAGTACTTAAAGAGGGCAAAAATATTGATTGAATATCTACTAAAGCTAGATATCTAGTATACACTACCTACTCCATGTAATAAGGATTATTAGCTCCATTTTACAAGAGGAAAGTGAAAGTAAGAGGAGTTAAATCAATTGCCAAGATCAGAGGTCAATAAGAAGCCACATTAGATGTTTGAACCCGGGCTGTCTAAATCCAGTGCTCTTTCCACCTCTCCCAAAAAGGATGGCAAGGAGGCAGAAACAACCTGTTTGTTTTCCTATTAAAACAAACTATTCTATTTGTTTTTTATTTTTTGTTTTTTAAGGCAACTCCACAGCCCCCGTGGAAGAGCCCATCTATTAATTTTTTTAAACAATAGATTCCCCAAAGCCCCACCCACATACATATTTGATTATATCTCATAGACTTGATCTATATCACCTGGCTACTTTTACTGCAAGGGACATTGGGAAATCAAGTTTTCCATTAATTTTTATTTATTTATTTAATAGTAGAGACAGGGTCTCACTCTTGCTGAGGCTGGTTTCAAACTCCTGACCTTGAGCGATCCGCCTGCCTCGGCCTCCCAGAGTGCTAGGATTACAGGCGTGAGCCACTGCGCCCGGCTGAAGTATTATTTTTTTTTTTTTTTTGAGACAGAGTCTCACTTTGTTGTCCAGGCTAGAGTGAGTGCCGTGGCGTCAGCCTAGCTCACAGCAACCTCAAACTCCTGGGCTTGAGTGATCCTTCTGCCTCAGCCTCCCGAGCAGCTGGGACTACAGGCATGCGCCACCATGCCCGGCTAATTTTTTACATATATATATCAGTTGGCCAATTAATTTCTTTCTATTTATAGTAGAGACGGGGTCTCGCTCTTGCTCAGGCTGGTTTTGAACTCCTGACCTCGAGCAATCCGCCCGCCTCGGCCTCCCAAGAGCTAGGATTACAGGCGTGAGCCACAGCGCCCGGCCTGAAGTATTATTTTTAAAAGTATTTTAAATGGGAGTTTCAATTTCATGATAAAAATTTCAGAATATAATCAGTTATTTGCATTTTTGAAGGACCTGTTTCTTACACACTAATTTCCATACTGACCAGAAAATCTAGTTAGACTTCAGAGAGGTGATATTAATAAAGTCATGTTTCTTAACATTTAGGATATAGCTGTGCTTGCTAATGTTAAAATTTTTTCTAGTGCAAATATATATCTTTATAACAATTCACAAAATGTACAAGGGCCATGAAAAAGTGTATTAATTTTTACCATTCCTGTAGTTGTAATCTTTTCACTACAGGGAACTAAGGAAAAGAATGACCTTATTGTTCCTCAAGTGAACTGGCACCTTTTTGGTCCCTTTAAAATTTATCTTCTTTGTACATGTGCAGTCTCTCTTCATTTTTATTGAGTAAACTTTTCTATTACTAAATCTGCACATTCCATTGAATAACAATGTGTTTATATTATACTTCCTGCTGGGTTCTCATGACTGAAGGTGGGAGGAATGGAGAGAGGAGAGAATAAAGGGGGAAAAAGGGTGACTCATCCAAGAGTTATTAAAGAAAACATGTGTTATTGTTACTCTAAGATTTCCTTTGATCTCAGATACCAGGGGTGGAACTAGCACAGTATGTGTGTATTATAGTTTTACCAGAAACAGAAACCTGGGCCCAAGGGCACAACTAGAGGCTGGCAAGGAACATAACAATCTCAATTTATTTTTCTTTTTCCTTTTGGCAAGGGGATAATTCACTGAAAATTAAAATCTTCCTTTTAAATCCTTAAACAAATTACTCCTCCAAAGCCCTTGCTCTTAGTTACTACTGCCTGCCATTTATCACCTACCTATTTAATAATAAATAAATATGTATAAAAAGCTTTCTGTGTGCCAGGCACTGTGTAAGGTGTTGGGATACTATGGTAACCAACACAGACAAGGTATTTGGTTTCCTGGTGCTTGGGTCTTACTGACAGGGACAGACAATAATCAAATAAATAATATAATTTGAAGCAGAGTGGGAGGCTGAGGTGGGAGGATCACTTGAGCTCAGGGGTTTGAGTCCAGCCTGGGCAACCTATAGACACCCCATATGTAAAAATAGATAAATATTTTTTAAAAATCATATAATTTCAGATGGTAAGGTATGAGGAAAATAAGACCAAGTGTCATGATACAGAATGACAAGGCAATATGAAATAGGACAGTCAGGAAGGATGGACTTTTTTTTTTCCCCACCCCCCAAGGATGGACATTTGATTGAAACCTGAATGATGAAGAGGCAGCCACTCAAAGATTTGGGAAAAGAGCTCTCACGTCAAGGGCAGAGCAAGTGCAAAGTCCTTGAGGAATTATTTAGCAACTTTTAATGCTTTGGGTACTGAGAATGGAGACCAAGAGTTAGTGCCACATGTTTCCCTCTATTCTCCCCTCTCTCCATTCCTCCCACCTTCAGTCATAAGAACCCAGCAGGAAGTATAATGCAAGATTGGAAAATTTTAGTTAACTTCTGGAAAGTAGAAGACCTGGTGTGGAAATAAGCAGAAGTCAAGAAGAAAATGAAGCTGAATTAGAACTTAAAAGTGTACCAGGCCTGCTAAGAAGTTTTACTATTGTGAAGGGGAATTCTAGGAAATTTGATTTAGTTTTGTTGATTCAATAAAGTTATTAATTATCAAGGAATGACACATAAATCACTCTTCTATGCTTAGTGCATCACTTTTTTGATAACTAAATGTATCCTGAAGTAAAATAGAGAACAACTGCTTTGCTTTATATACTTACACTTCTCAATAGAGATGCTATAGTAGATGATTCTTACTGTTTCTTACGCTTGTGATAAACTGCTTTTACCATGCTTCAAGGCAATGAAAATAGTTTTCATATGATTATGTCTTTGGAAGACTGGTGCAAAATGTGATTTCACTTAGTGATTGTGGTGGGACAGCTGTAAATTGCCACATTCCTGCTTAGTGCTTCAATATCGTATTTTCAGTGTGACTGAGTCACTCACTTCTGGCTTTGACTGCCTTTTCCACAGAGAAGCTGGCACTTAGATAAGTTCCCTGAGACATCCTCAAAAAGAGATCTTGAGAGATCACTGTCTCTCAGAGGTACTAACTGGGCAGTATCTCATCCAGACACGCTAGGCATGAGCATGGGCATCTATGTCTATTGTCCTGTGGTACAGTCTCATGATATGCTTATTTGGCCAGCAGCCAAGATGCATAGAGAGCCTCTTGGGATGGGATTTCTGCCCTGAGGCCAGCATGCTTTGGTATGAAGGTGTTGGGCCAATTTAATAGGGCAGGGAGTCTTACTCAAGAAATCCGAAGTAGTATAGCAAGCTAGAGAATCAAATTCTTCTCCACAGTATGTGTTGAGTAATTGTGTAAGTGCTCAATAAATAAATGGTAGAGTGTTCAGGCATCCTACTGGGTACTTGAAATGCATAGATGAATGCCTAACTCAAGCAACTCACCCTGACTTGTTTGGGAGAAATAAGCTGTAGCTGCCACCCTAACCCAACCTCAAGACTGCTTACAACTCATTGAATGTTTTCAAATAGTTTTTATCAAGTACTTCTATCTATGCCAGCCATTGTATTCTGCTTAGGATACACAGAAGGAAATAAGACAGATTGTTCTAGGATTAACATTGTACACAAAAATGTTGTAAAGGATATTTTAGGGGAGTAGAATTAGATGGAGATATGGACAAGGACTCTTAATTTTTACTGTTGGACTTTACTATTTATCTTTATGTAACAATTTTTTGGCAAAAATATTTTTTTATAACTCAACAAAGATCTGAGCAATTGTTTGTGCCAGGTACTCTTCTGAGCTTTAAGAAGACAGCAGTGAATGTTGTAGAAAAAGCCCCTGTCCTTATGGAGCTTACATTCCATTTAGGGAGGCACCATTAACAAATAAGACAATTCAAATATGACATATAGTATAATGAAAAATAAAGGTGTTCATTTAAATAAATTATCATATTCTGATTTGTTCATATAATATCTACTCTTTAGAGACTAGGCAAGAAAAAGATCAGATTCATTTACTGGCCTGGGCAAATAGCACAGAGAGAAATGGGCCAGAAGGCCAAGCCTCAAAGTCTGAGCCATTTGGACTCTTGTCCAGCGCTCTCACCATGCGGTACAAATGAAAAGCCCATCTGAGCCACTGCATTCTTTTTTTTTTTAAATGATTTATTTATTTTTTTAATTATATTTATTAATTTTTTTTCTTTTATTTTTTCATCATACTGTAGAAGACTGATAATGGACACCTGCATTCTTTTGGCACATGAGAGATGTCAGTCCAGAGAGTTTGGTCTGGCTGGTTGCCCTTGACTGAAGCCCAGGCCTTTCCCCACACAGTCTGGGGACAGAACTCACTGCTGTGCCAATATTTGAAGGTGCCAACCCTGCCTACCCTGCATCTATAGCCTGCTTCTTTCCAGCTTCACCAGCTGGTTTCCAGGGACCTGGTCCCACTGGTTTCTGATTTGCCTTGTCAGACAGCTGCTTGAACACTGAGGTTTACAAATTGGTTCAGAATGCCAGATCCAGTGGAGCGAGGTGGCTCACGCCTGTAATTCTAGCACTCTGGGAACCTGAGGCAGGAGGATCACTTGAGGTCAGGAGTTCGGAGACCAGCCTCAGCAAGAGTGAGACCCTGTCTCTACTAAAAATAGAAAAATTAGCCAGGTGTGGTGGTGCATACCTGTAAGTGCCAGCTGAGGCAGAAGGATTGCTTGAGCCCAGGAGTTTGAGGTTGCTGTGAACTAAGCTGAAACCACCATAGCATTCTAGCCCAGAGGGACAGAACAAGACTCTGTCTCAAAAAAAAAAAAAAAAAAAAAAAAAAAGAATGCCAGATCCCAGCCACCACATTCTGATCTATTTTTAGGACAACATCCTAACATCCTCCTTCTTTGGCTCCCTAAGAAACTACTGTTCTTTTTCAGTCTCTAAACTGTTTCCATTCCCACTTCATACTGATGTTTCCTTACCTGGAAATGCAAAGTTTAGGATTCCATTTCCTGCTCACAACCTAGGTGAAGATGCTGTTTTCACTAAATTTCTTTATTCACAGAAGAGATAAGACTAGATGTCATATAAATTAAAGAAGTACAACAAAAATTATATGCACACTAACATTACAAACATTTAAAACCCTTTTTTGTTTTTAATCCTTTTTATTTCAATTATGAAGGTAATGCAAACCTTTTGCAAAACCTTTAGAAAATATGGTCCAAATAACTTACACTTTGAACATATTATTTTCATTTTGATTTGTTCTAGTGCTTACAAGTTTGTTGTTGTTATTAGTTAAATATATTATTTATTCATATAGTACACAATTCAAAAAGTAAAATCTCATAGTTCTCCTGCTGTCCAGTTTCTCTCCCTGAAGGTATCCACTGTGAAGTCTCTTTATAATTTTTTTTTTTTTTTTTTTTGAGACAGAGTCTCACTTTGTTGCCCAGGCTAGAGTGAGTGCCATGGCATTAGCCTGGCTCACAGCAACCTCAATCTCCGGGGCTCAGCGATCCTACTGCCTCAGCCTCCCGAGTAGCTGGGACTACAGGCATGCACCACCATGCCCGGCTAATTTTTTGTATATATATTTTTGGTTGGTCAATTAATTTATTTCTATTTTTGGTAGAGACGGGGTCTCGCTCAGGCTGGTTTTGAACTCCTGACCTTGAGCAATCCGCCCGCCTTGGCCTCCCAAAGTGCTAGGATTACAGGCGTGAGCCACCACGCCCGGCATTCTTTATAATATTTTTAGTGATATTCCAGGCACATAAAAACATATATGTATATATTCCTTTTTAAAACATGAATTTAGCATATGTAACTGATTGACACCTCAGTTTTTATCTCTTAATAGCATTCCTTGGAACTCCTTACTAGAACTTCATATAAATGGAATCATATGGTATACACTCTTTCTTTTTTTTTTTGAGACAGAGTCTTACTCTGTTGCCTGGGCTAGGGTGCCATGGTGTCAGCCTAGCTCACAGCAACCTCAAACTCCCGGGCTCAAGCAATCTTTCTGCCTCAGCCTCCTGAGTAGCTGGGACTACAGGCATGCGCCACCATGCCCAGCTATTTTTTTCTATGTATTTTTAGTTGTCCAGCTAATTTCTTTCTATTTTTAGTAGAGACAGGGTCTCGCTCTTGCTCAGGCTGGTCTTGAACTCCTGAGCTCAAATGATCCACCTTCCTCAGCCTCCCAGAGTGGTAGGATTATAGGCATGAGTCACCATGCCCGGCCAGTATACATTCTTGTGTAAAGCTTTTTTCACTAAGCATAATGTTTTTGAGATTTATCCATGTTGTTGCATATATCTGAAGTTTGCTCCTTTTTGTTCATAAGTATTTTGATGTGTGAGTAAATGACAATTTGTTTATTCATTCCCTTGCTGATGGACATTTGAGTTATTTCCAGTTTAGGGCTCTTAACAATAAAGCCACTATTTTACATGCTTACACAGGCTGTTTGTGAACATATGTTTTAATTTCTCTTAGGTGTATACTTGGGAGTCAATTACTGGGTGATATGGTAACTCTGTGTTTAACCTCTTAAGGAACTGCCACACTGTTTTCCAAAGCAGCTATACCATTTTAAATTTCTATCAGCAATATATAAGTTTCCAATTTTACTACACCCTTGCCAACATATATATTGTTCATCATTTTTATTTCAACTATATTAGTGGGTGTGAAATGATATCTCATTTGGTTTTATTTTTTATTAATTTCTTTTTCTTTTTTTAAATTTTTACTTCATTTTTTCAGCTCCTGATAAAAACCTTAGGCATGGAGTCTCTAATCAACTTCCCTGGTAGACAACACTTCGTACATGTTGCTACAATTTGTTGCTGGAAGAATTAAGCATGTCCTGTGTGATGCTACTGGGAGAGAACTCTTAGAAACTCATGCCTGGTTTCCTCTGAACTTTGCCCTATGTGTCTTTCCCTTTGCTGATTTTGGTTTATTTCATTTTGTTGTAAGAAATTGCAACCATGAGTATGACTATATTTGCTGAGGCCTATGAGTCCTGCTGTTTAATCTTCAAACCTAGGGTTGGACTTGGGAACCCCTGACACACCTGACTTGGGCTCTGAACCCACACTGGGGGGCTGTTTTGTAAGAACATTCTTTTCCCTCTACTTGGGTTTTAACCCTCTATACTGAACCACTTTCTTCATTCTGTCAGGCACTGACGTGCTACACCAGGCCACCCCACTTGGATGCTCACCTCATCCACTAGTTTCCAGTTTTCAGATATTGTGACTAAAGCTACTATAAACATTTGTATATAAGTCTTTTTGTGGATATGTATTTGCAGTTCTCATGGGTAAATATCTAATGTGGCACTGCTGGTTCATAAGGTACATGTTTGTTTAGTTTGATAAGAAACTGCCAAACCTTCTTCCAAAGTGCTTGGACCATTTATCACTCCCACCAGTAATGTATGAGTACCAACTATCCTTTAAGAAATTATATAATGAATAAAAAAGGAATTTCTACTTTCCTGTGTTTACCATTTTTTGCACTTTGCATTCTTCTGTAGGGCTGCATTTCCTTCTGCCATTATTTTCCTTCAACATTTGTTGTATTCCAAATCTGATGACAAATCTCTCAACTTTTGTTTGTCTAAAGTGTCCTTATTTCACCTTTATATTTGTAAGTATTTCTGCAGGATTTAAAATTCTTGGATTTTTGTTTTTATTTTCTTTATGCACTTTAAGGAAGTTGTTCCATTTTCTTCTTGTTTGCATTTTTTTAAAATGAGAAGCCAGCATTTGTTTTTATTGTGGTTCCTTGAATGAAATATGTCTTTTTCTCCCAGAACAGAAAAAGACTGTGTTTGCTCTAGAGATTAGGAGAAAGAAGAAAGAGGGAGGAACTGACAAGCAGGAAGAACATAAATGTCTAAAGGAACTTATTAATTGTCTGTCTCTTCAAACAATTCAATAAATGCTAATTGTTCATTATTATTTTGTGGAGTGGATTTTCTTTTGGGAGTGTGTTAAGGTGATAAATTTTGTTTTAAGTTTACACATAGAGTAAAATCAGAGGCTTCCCTATAGATGACACTAACGCAAGGGCGGCCTTGCACAAATAACAGGAAAATACCTAATCCCACAATTTCCACAATAACAGTTAAAGATCAATCCTATGAGTTCTCTCACTAACAGGTACCCTGCAGGAGTTCTATTTTGCACAACTTCTGAAGAAAGCTGAATGGACGGAAAAGAGATATAAATCTCTCTCTTTCAAAATTGTTTTTTGAGAATCTGCTTTTACAGAGTTCCTGAGTAAACAGCAAGAGAACAAGCTCCAAGCCTCAACCATATCTACAGGACAGTCACATCTCCTGTGAAAGGCAGGAGACCAAGTCTTGGACTCTAACATTCTTGCAGTTTTTGTTATCTATCTGCTGCCACTTCTGTTATCAACTGACAGCCATCACTATTTATTTCTGATCATCCCCCTTAAAAGCAGCAAGCCACTTGGCCTCACTGCTTGCACCCCCTTCTCTTTCTTTGGGATGCCATGCCATCTCCCTGCTCTTTTCTCCCCACTTCTCTTCCCTTCTCTCTTTCTCTTTCTCCCCTCCTCTAAAAGGATGAAATAAACTTTTTTTACTTTTATATCTTAGTTTCTGCATGAGAAATCTTTCTTCACCTGTGAGTACCTACTAGCCTTTCCACCATAAGAAAGGTCTTTTTACTCTAAGATAATAAAACATTTTTTTCTATTTTATCTTCTAATCCTTTCATAATTTTGATGTTAAATTTAAGGCTTTAATACCATGTTTCCCCCAAAATAAGACCTACCCATAAAATAAGCCCTAGCAGAATTTCTAAACATTTGCACAATATAAGCCCTACTCCGAAAATAAGACCTAGTGATGGGCGTGGCTACGCAGCATGTCTGCACAACCCATGCATTTCGTCATGGAGTGGTAAAGAAGACAGCAGCCCTTCTCATCTGCCCCATGAGAGCTCTATTGCTCGACATGAGAGATTGGGGCCAATGGTTCTAAAGAAAATAGAGTCACAAGAAGTTCAGGATGGAATTTGGGGTTTGGAGAGTTATGATGATTTTCCAGAAGAAGACCATTTAACTATATTTGAATAAATGTAGATTGTTGTACCGTACTTTAAAAAAAAAAAATCCCCTGAAAATAAGCCCTAGGGTGTCTTCTTGAGGAAAAATAAATATATGACCCTGTCTTATTTTTGGGGAAATATGATACCATGTGATAATTATTTTTATATATAGCATGTGATAGGTATCAGACTTTTAAAAAATTAGTTAGACAATTATTGCAGCACCATTTATTAAATAATCTTCTTTCCTGTTCCAATACCTCTGTTTTAATTATTATAGCTTTATGGTTGGGTGTGGTGGCTCACGCCTGTAATCCCAGCACTCTGGGAGGCTGAGGAGGGAAGCAGGAGGATCGTTCAAGGTCAGGAGTTCGCAACCAGGCTGAGCAAGAGCGAGACCCCCGTCTCTACTAAAAGTAGAAAGAAATTAATTGGCCAACTAAAAGTACATAGAAAAAATTAGCCAGGCATGGTGGCGCATGCCTGTGGTCCCAGCTACTCGGGAGGCTGAGGCAGGAAGATTGCTTGAGCCTAAAAGTTTGAGGTTGCTATGAGCTAGGCTGACACCATGGCACTCTAGCCAGGGCAATAGAGTGAGACTCTGTCTCAAAGAAAATAAAAAATAAAAATAACAATTATTATAGCTTTTCATATCTGGTGGTACAGGTATACTATCCTTAGTCTTCTTTTTTCAAAAAGTATCATTATTTTCAACATCAGACTTTGTTTCAATCTCTGCTGAGCAACAAACTTATATATTTAATGATGTAGTGATCATATTTATTTGGAGAGCTTTCATGAATTTCAAAGGCATTCACTGTATAAAAACATGCTAAGAAAGCACTATGGGGAATCACCAAAGGGTGCTTACAATCTGGTGGCAGATAATAAGTAATTAAAATATAATAGATAATTACTAAAATAGTGGTAATCCAGGAAAGGAAGTACCTATCAGACTGTTACCCTCAAGCCAATTCTTCAGAGATAAATAGTAGTTGATCATAGGGAAACAATGGGGAGAAGACATCAAAGGCAGAGAGGGTTAACTATTTCAAGGATACAGAAGCATAAATGAGTTCAGCATGTTCAGGGTACTACATGTGGTGCAGAATTGTTTATGTGTTTGTTTGTTTTATTCATGTAAGATTTAGAGTCAGCTAGATCGCTGAGCATATGTCAGATTATAAAGGGCTTCAAGATTAGCTTTAAGAGAGCACTCTAGTCATAGTATGGAGAACTGATTAGAGGTGAGAAGAGAAATCATGAGATCTACTCTATAAAATAAAGAGGTTTATTCTGAGCCAAACTTGAGGACCATGGCCCAGAGCCATGCCCAAGAAGCCTTGAGCAAGTGGACCCACTGTGGTTGAGTTACAGTTTGGTTTCATACATTTCAGGTAGATAGGAATTACATGCAAAGTCGTAAATCAGTGCATGGAAGGCATACATTGGTTTGGTCTGAAAGGTGGGACAGCTCAAAGGTGGGGGAGGATGGGGGTTCACAGGTTATAGGGTTGAGGACTGAACTCTGATCTTTTTCTTTTGCTAAAAACTCTTTCCTAAGGAGGCCAGCAGGGTCAGGCTGACAAACGGTAAATTCCCACTAAGCGGCTTTTGTTAACCAAATGAAGCGGTGGTTTACTTCCCAACCTGATTCTGGTATGGCATTAACATCACCTAAAAGATAAGAATCTCCTGTCTTAACTCAAGCATCCTAGCAGATGCCTATCATAAATTTAAAGTATCTTAACTCAAGTATCCTAGCAGATGCCTATTCTTAAATTTAAAGCATCTTAAAGCATCCTAGCAGGCGCCTATTGTAAATTGAAAATGTCCTCCTGTCTGGACCTCCCAGAGTGCTCACACCCTTATCTTAAAGTAAGCATATCCTTTCTGGTCTTCTAGATGAAGTCTAACTCTCTAAGCCAATTGCCAGCCAAAGAATCTTTAAACCCACCTATAACCTTTAAGCCCCCCGCTTGGAGATGTCCCACCTTTTTGGGCCAAACCAATGTATTCCTCTCATGTAATGATTTGTGACTTTGCCTGTAACTCTTGTCTCTCTGAAAATGTATAAAACTGAACTGTAACCCAGCCACAGCGAGCCCACTTGCTCAAGGCTTCTTGAGAGTGGCTCCGGGTCATGGTCCTCAAATTTGGCTCAGAATAAACTTCTTTCAAGTATTTCAGGGCTTGGATTTTTTCTTTCCACAGGGTTTTAAGACTCTTTGATTTGTAACTGATTAAAGAAATTAAGCTTTGTCTAAAGGCCTCGAATGTTTTTTTGTGTTTTTTTTTGAGACAGAGTCTCACTCTGTTGCCCAGGCTAGAGTGCCGTGGTGTCAACCTAGCTCACAGCAACCTCAAACTCCTGGGCTCAAGTGATCCTACTGCCTCAGCCTCCTGAATAGCTGGGTCTACAAGCATGTGCCACCATGCCCAGATAATTTTTTCCTCTATATATTTTCAATTCGGCTAATTTTTTTCTATTTTTAGTAGAGACTCTTGTTGTCCTTGCTCAGGCTGGTTTCAAACTCCTGATCTTGAGCGACCTACCAGCCTTGGCCTTCCAGAGTGCTAGGATTACAGGTGTGAGCCACCGTGGTGGCCAAAAGATAAGGAAGTCTGTTAATCAGAGACAAGCCACTGGACACATACCCAGACTCAAATGATTTTTCATTTAAATTGAGGGCCTGCAAGTTTGTCTTGCTTAGCCTTAGGCCTATTAATGAGTTACAAAGGATATCTACAAGAGGGGAGGGGGGCATGATGAGGTATGTCTGATCTCTTCTCAGGACCAGTAACTCATTCCCAAGAGGGGGGTCCATTCACTCAGCTGGGGGGGGAGCTTAAGATTTTATTTTAGTTCACACTAGTAAATAACATTAACAACAACTCTTATGTTTATTTTTATGGATTAGTTTTGTAGAAATGTAATTACTGGAAAAGATCAATATTTTTATACATACTGCCAAGTTGCTTTCAAGAGGAAATTCCAGTACACTCACTATGAGTGTAAGCTGAATGCTGCTCTGGGGGTAGGAGCAGAAAAAGTAACCGAGCTCAGGAGTTTGAGTTTGCTGTGAGCTATGATGATGCCATTGCACTCTAGCTGGGGCAACAGAGCAAACCCTGTCTCAATTTAAAACAAAAAAACGAAACCCAAAACGAGGTAGGTTCAGATTTGGACTCAGCAAAAAGAAAAGTGAAGTGTAACTAGTTGACCTGGGTTTACTAATAAGGGGCAGTAGGGTGATGAGGAGGAAAAGCATTTACTTAGGAACAAGAGAACCCAGATTCTAAACCCATTTCTGGACCAGGCGTGGTGGCTCACGCCAGTAATCCTAGCACTCTGGGAGGCCGAGGCAGGTGGATTGCTTGAGGTCAGGAGTTCAAAACCAACCTGAGCAAGAGCCAGACTGTCTCTACTATAAATAGAAAGAAATTAATTGGCCAACTAAAAATATATAGAAAAAATTAGCCGAGCATGGTGGCACATGCCTGTAGTCCCAGCTACTGGTGAGGCTGAGGCAGGAGGATTGCTTGAGCCCAGGAGTTTGAGGTTGCTGTGAGCTAGGCTGACGCCAGGGCATTCTAGCCCAGGCAACAGAGTGAAACTCTGTCTTAAAAAATAAATAAACCAATTTCTGCCACCCTGTGACCTTCATAGGTTATATATAGCCCCTCCCTGGGTCTTGGTTTCCTGAAATTTGGGTAGGTTTGGCTCAGGCTTTATGTTTTCCACCACCTCCAGACCAAGCACTTTATAATCCCTCCAAATTCCAAACAGCAGCTGTGGAATTGGCGTAGTAGCGAGCCGCTGAATCAGCGTCAGTCCCAAAACGCCAACTAATCACAGGCAGATACTTCCGGCGGCGCGGACAAAGGGTTTGAAGTCTCCAGGACCACACTTCCGGATGATGAAGGCTGCGCACTAGGTGTCTGAGTTCCCCAGCCGCAGCCGGGCTACTTGGGTGCCGCAACTGCGCATGCTTCCCGCGGGCGCGAGGCGGGGCGGGGCACTGGATGGGGCGGGTCGGCATCCTGACTCGTCTCGCGGTTACTGGGCCAGGGCGAGCGCGCGAGGCTCGGGGGTGGCGCTGGGAGGAGCTTAGTCCAAGTGGGCTCTGCGGGTCTCTGCTCCGCGTCACTGAGAGCGCGGGATTGAGGTCGTGTTAGGTGAGGAGGTCGCACCGGAAGTGGCATTGGTCGTGGTGTTTCAGTGTTGTAAGGAGACTGTGGCGGAGTTTTGTTGTTAAGGGGGCGCGGCACAGCACCTCTCCCTCCACCTTCGCTGCAGTAACCATGGCAAAAGGCAGAGTCGCGGAACGATCGCAGACAGGGGCACTCCACACGACCCCCGTGGGGGATAGGGCAGCAGGGACGCGAGGTCCCATGGCGCCTGGCGGCGGAGACCACCTGAAGGGTGAGTGGACCCGGGGACCAGAGCTGGGGCTGGCCAAGTGTCACCAGTGTGCTGGGAGGGGCTCCGGAGGCGAAAGGACCCCAGAGGGTCTTGGAGTTGGTGGGGAAAGAGGCGGCCTGCTGGCGCCTGAGAGTGGGGGAGTTGGGCTTGGGCCCTAGCATAGCACAGACCAGACACCTAGTAGGTGCGTTGTAAATGCTTATTTAGTCGAATTCGGTTAAAACAAGGAATGACACTGGCGTGTTGCGCAGGGAGATTATAAGGTTGATAATAAGGAAGCTAGGTAGAGCTGGAAGGAAATCTAGCATTCGTTGCGTTGTTTTCATAGATGAAGAAACTGAGGCCCAGGGTGCGTATATGACTTGAACAGTCATAAAGTCAGATTAATAAAATAGTAATTAAGAGCAAGGACTTAATACTTCCAGGTACATCTGAGCTGAGTCTCTACTAGTATTTACTTGTGACCTTGAACTTGGTAACTTTAAAAAACTAAAATGGGGATGATAATAGTACCTACATAATAGGTTGGTGCGTGGGATAAATGTAATAATTCATATAAAAGATGTAGCGTAATGCTTGGCTTATTTAAAGTGGGTGCTAAATAAATGTTAGCAATTATTATAGCTAAGATCACTCATTCTAAAGCTTTTTTCCCATTACACCATCCTGGTATTTCTCGGGGACTTTAAATATTATTTTAGGGGAAAAAGTGTGCCTAGAAACTAAATACTTCTGTCTTGGCATGGAATTGTACCTTGCTTTTTAGCTGTTGAAATGATTAAACTCTTTAAATGCTTTTAAAGCTCAAACTTGAAGTGATGCTAACAATTGGCCATTAAGTTGTCTGCAGCTCACATAGGTGTGTTCCACCACCAGTGATAGCTAAGGAGGTCTTTTAAGAGCATATAGCACTTCGGTGTCCAAGGGCAGAGGAAGAAAAAAGTATATAGCAGAAATGTTAATGTACTTTTAAATAATTTAATATGTCTTCAACAGTCTAATTTGGCTTTTTAAGTTTTATGTATTTGGACATTTTTCTCAACTCGTCAGTGGAACCAAATAATTTCATGGAACTTCAAAAGCTCAAGTGAATTGTTAAAATACAAATCTGTTCTAAATGAAACGTTTTTTTCCCTTTCTGATTATTTATTTATTTTTATTTTAGCGTATTATGGGAATATAAGTGTTAAGGTTACATATATTGCCCATCCCCCCCTCCCCCCTCGAGTAAGAGCTTCAAGTGTGTTAAATGGAACATTTTTTAAGACTATCCTACTGAGAGTGACGATCCAAGGTCTAGTTTTCTTGAAAAAGTGTTTTCCAGATAAGGCATCCATAAAGATTGTCATTTGGTTTGAGTTAGCAGTTGTATTATTAATGTTTTTTTCCTTTCTGGGGGGAGGTCTCTGTAGCCCAGGTTGGAGTACAGTGGCATGATCATAGCTCACTGCAACCTTGAATTCCTGGGCTTAAGCAAGCCTCCTGCCTCAGCCTCTCTAGTAGCTAGGAATACAGGTGCCCACCACCACACCTGGCTAGTTTTAAAATTTTTTTGTAGAAACGGGCTTTTGCTATGTTGCCTAGGCTGGTTTTGAACTCCTGGCCTCAAGTGATCCTCCTGCCTCAGCCTCCCAAAGCACTGGGATTACAGGCATGAACCACTGCACCTGGTCTATTCATCTTTTTTTTTTTTTTTTTTTTTTAACCTAAAGCTGTTCAGGAAATAGAACCTTGAAACTTCCAAAGTGCTTTTATAATTGTTTCTTATTTTATCATTAAAACAACACGTTCAGCAGTTTGTCTTCTTACGATGCTGCCAAATGACTTCTGTGGATTATAAATCTGTAGGAAGATAGAGGAAGAGAGATATGGAAGTATGCCTTCGTGAAGAAGTGAGGTTTGGCTAAGTAGAGAGGAAGGGAGGGGATGCCAAGCTAAGGGAAATAGTAGTAGCTTGAAGGTTAATGTGAACCTTTATGCTAGGCAAAGGAAGTTTTTTGAACCATGCTGTTTATGATTCCCAGTTTTTTCTTTTTCTTCTTCCCCCATTGTCTCTGTTTCCTTCTCTCTTTCTTTAGTATTAGGAATTCTCTTTATAGGCAAAAGATTTTGTGGACTTACATGATAGGGTTTGATTTACTTGATGGTAATCAGCTGTTGATGTGATGGCATTACTAACTACTTAACTGATTTTCTAGGATTTGAAAAACAATTTTTTTTTTTTTTTTGAGACAGAGTCTCACTTTGTTGTCCAGGCTAGAGTGAGTGCCGTGGCGTCAGCTCATAGCAACCTCAAACTCCTGGGCTCAAGCGATCCTCCTGCCTCAGCCTCCCGAGTAGCTGGGACTACAGGCATGCGCCACCATGCCCGGCTAATTTTTTATATATATATCAGTTGGCCAATTAATTTCTTTCTATTTATAGTAGAGACGGGGTCTCGCTCTTGATCAGGCTGGTTTTGAACTCCTGACCTTGAGCAATCCACCCGCCTCGGCCTCCCAAGAGCTAGGATTACAGGCGTGAGCCACAGCGCCCGGCCTGAAAAACAATTTTTTTTAATTGCAGGTGGTTACTTGGCATTCAAAAAAGGGAAAGGTTTTAGAGAAGAGATAAAAATTTTAATAACCCTTGATTGAGAAATGCATGGTAATAGAATTTTATGACACTTTAAACGAATTTGTATTTTATGAAGTGACAAATTCATATAACTTTGACAAATACATTATCATGTAGGCCGCGTGCGGTGGCTCACACCTGTAATCCTAACACTCTGGGAGGCTGAAGTGGGCGGATTGCTCGAGGTCAGGAGTTAGAAACCAGCCTGAGCAAGTGCAAAACCCTGGCTTTACTATAAATAGAAATTAATTGGCCAACTAATATATATAGAAAAAATCAGCCGGGCATGGTGGCGCATGCCTGTAGTCCTAGCTACTTGGGAGGCTGAGGCAGTAGGATCACTTAAGCCCAGGAGTTTGAGGTTGCTGTGAGCTAGGCTGATGCCATGGCACTCACTCTAGCCTGGGCAACAAAGTGAGACTCTGTCTCAAAAGGAAAAAAAAAAAATTTCTTATCATGTGTATGTTTGAAATGTTTTACACTCTAACTGCAATGTTTGGTACATTTAGCAGGTTCCTTGCCATGACTCTGGTCTGTAGTCTAAGATCTGAGCCTAGTAGACTAAGTACCACTTCAAAGACTTGAGAAAGGCAATAACACTGAAGATCTAATTCTTGTATGATGAGGAAGAGTGAGAGAAAGACAAGAAATGTAACCAGTTAAGAGGCTCTTGACCTTATCTGTTGGTGAGGGTGTCTGGATATATATTCTCTTTTGTATTGTTTGTCGTGACTGATCTTTATTTATTTATTTTTTTTTTGGACAGAGTCTCACTTTGTTGCCCAGGCTAGAGTGAGTGCCGTGGCATCAGCCTCGCTCACAGCAGCCTCAAACTCCTGGGCTCAGCAATCCTACTGCCTCAGCCTCCCGAGTAGCTGGGACTACAGGCATGCACCACCATGCCCGGCTAATTTTTTGTATATATATTTTTAGTTGGTCAATTAATTTCTTTCTATTTTTGGTAGAGACAGGGTCTCGCTCAGGCTGGTTTCGAACTCCTGACCTTGAGCAATCTGCCTGCCTCAGCCTTCCATAGTGCTAGGATTACAGGCGTGAGCCACCGTGCTCGGCTTCGTGGCTGATCTTTTTACTAGCAAGTTCCCCATTTTAATTTTTTTTTTTTTTTTTAAGACTGTCTTGTTCTGTCACGCAGGCTAGAGTGTGGTGGCATCATCATAGCTCACTGCAACTTCAAACTACTGGGCTCATGCTGTCCTCCTGCCTCAGCTGAGACTACAAGTGCATGCCAGCATGTCCAGTTAATTTTTCTATTTTTTTTTTTTTTTTTTTGTAGAACTAGTGTCTCCCTGTATTACCCAGTCTGTTCTCAAACTCCTGGTCTCAAGAGATCCCCCCACCTTGGCCTCCCAAAGTGCTAGGATTATAGGTGTACCACCATGCCCAGCCTCCCCATTTTTTATTTATTTATTTATTGCCAGTCAAATTTAGCAGTGGGAGGTTGGTATACCAACTTTAGTGACACTAATGTTAATAAGTTCTAACAATGCACTACCATCAGACTAGCCCCATTTTAATTTAAGAGAACTCCTAGGACTGTTTTTCTTAGTATATAGGTCATTACTCATCTGAAGGGTATGAAATCAGTTTGATGAATAATCAAAGGATGAACGTTTAAAACAAGTGGAACAGAAGAGAAACTGTCAAAGTGCTTTCCATGTAGTAGGGGGCAGGTATTGTTTTTTGAAATCTTTTTTTTTCAGTTATGTAGATTTGGCATGTACCAGATATAGAATACATTGCTTACTGTGGGACACAGTCAAAAAAGTTTGAGAAACCCTATCTCCAAGTTGGTTTTACAGCTGTTAGAAGACAATCTTATTTGAATTTGGGTAATAAATCCCTCTCAGATTCCTATTCTGGATTTTGCCTTGCTAATTTGCTTCAACAAATACTCCTCAAGCATCTGCTATGAGCAAGGTAGAGAAAGAAGGAAGCTCAGTTACTGACAAAAGATCTAAAAACAGATTTGGCACTGGACATCAACTAAGATATTAGTGTGATTTGTTGTCAACCTAAATATTATGTATCAGGATCCTTTTTTTTTTTTTTTTGGCCTACAATCAGTAGAAAACCCAATTGGAACCCTTGCTGAAAGGGAGTTTTATTGGCATGTAAGTTAAAAAAATCAAGAGATGAAGTAGGATTTAGTGACTTGAGGCTGGAGTTAGTGGCTCAGTATCTTCAGGGTCAGATTTCTTTCATATGTGGGTTTGCTTACTTTGATATCAGCTTTACCCTCAGTTTAGCTCTTCTTGAAGCTCCAAGTAAGCTAAATGCTTCCTTGTTAATTTTGAGACTCTTTTTCCTAGCATTACCAATAAAAGTCTTGGTATTCTCTGATTAGATTGCCTCAGATCAAATGCTCATCTGGGAACCTGTCAGTATTGTCAGAGGGTAAGAATAACCTGATTGGCTCAGACAGATTCATGTTCCATACCCAGAAAAGGGAATAGGAATGGGGTTAAATCATTTTTCCAAATGATGTATGATCGGTCACTCATGACTTTTTTTTCTATTTGTGCTTAACCATCTTGGGGTAGGAATGAAGAAAGTGAACTTGTAGCACTGATTTTTGGGTTAGATAGCTGTAAGGAAAGGATAAGAATTTTAATCAAAGGTGCTAGTTCAGATGATACATCTTGAAGTCCAGGCTGGCATGGAAGGAAGAGAAGGAGTCCAAAAGAAGGGAGAAAATGGAGAAAGTAAGCCCATGGAAGAAAAAAGATGATGAAGGAATGGAATATTGGATTTTGAAATGTCCAAGGTAGAGCAGTTCCAGGTGATGTGAGAATTCATTGTATAGCCTTGGAAGTAAGTGGCTAAAATTGAACGGAAATGAAGGTCTAAGAATTTTGAGATTGGGTAGATCATCTAATGGAATGATGAAATCTTTTAGGATTATGGATACGTTTACCACAAGTTTGGTCTTGGTCTTCAGTGAATTGGAGGATCTATCTGAAAGGGGGTAGGTGATAGTGAGGATCTGTGGGTTGGATAGTAGCAGGGTTGCAGGTCATAAACCTTAGAGAATGAACCTTATACAAGATTGAGAGTGCTGCTTCTGCAACCTGTAAACATGCTTTCTCTATGTGTGTTTTTTTTAAACTTTTATTTCATATATATATATTTTGAGACTCGAATGCAGTGCTCTCATCATAGCACAGTGCAACGTCAAACTCCTGGGCTCAAGAAATCCTCTGAGATCCTCCTGCCTCAGCTTCCAGAATAGCTAGGACTACAGGCACTTTATTAAATAAAAAAAGTTGCTGTACTGGAAAAGTAATAAGGGTAATATAAAAATATTGAGTTGAGGGCATGGTTTTCTATGGGCTGACATCAAAGCAGAGACATATTATACATGTAAATAGTCTATATAAAATTTTTTCAGGATGCTGATTACTTTTTAAAGTTATGCTATTAAACTTTTAAGTATCAGGAATGAACTTGCCCCAGCCCAATTTTAACTTACTTTCCTGCTAGAATCAGGTCCAGAGTACAAAAAGGACTAATGCAAATAATTTAATATTATGAGCATCTTTTAATCTGTTAAAACCATTAATCTTATTTTTTTCATTCTGAAGGTATTTGTTGTGGACACAAGAATGACTTCTAAGAACAATGGCTGATTTTTCCCCTTTCTTAGAACTTCTTTAATTTACTCATTAAGTGCACGAAGAACTTCTCTTTAGAACTACTATGCAGGCTATGTACTCAAATGTGGAGTTGCTTAAGGCTGTCTGTTGATTATCTGTTAGGTATCAAATAAATGTTTTGTTCAGTCTCTGCTTTTTTTTTTTTTTTTTTTTTGAGACAGAGTCTCACTTTGTTGTCCAGGCTAGAGTGAGTGCCGTGGCGTCAGCCTAGCTCACAGCAACCTCAAACTCCTGGGCTCGAGTGATCCTTCTGCCTCAGCCTCCCGAGTAGCTGGGACTACAGGCATGTGCCACTATGCCCGGCTAATTTTTTATATATATATATCAGTTGGCCAATTAATTTCTTTCTGTTTATAGTAGAGACGGGGTCTCGCTCTTGCTCAGGCTGGTTTTGAACTCCTGACCTTGAGCAATCCGCTCGCCTCGGCCTCCCAAGAGCTAGGATTACAGGCGTGAGCCACAGCGCCCGGCCTTTCCTTTCCTTTTTTAAGGAAAATGAATATAACTTATTAAGAGTCCTCAATATATACATTGAATTATAACCAGGGGAAAAATGTATTGGACATTTAGGCATTTGTTGTTATTAGAGTCTGCAGAGACTTCATTTTTAACCTACCTCAGATGTTTAAAGTATGTTTTTAATTCTCTGCTGCAACAAAGCATACATATCAAAACCTCAGTGGATTAATGATACAGAGTATTAAGAAAGAGGCATGCCTAGTTTATTACTCCATTGAAGTCATCTTTTGTACTATTATGATCTCATTCCTTCCTGCACAAATAAATTTTAGAAGTGTGATATGAGCAAATCTCCTTTTTGAGATTAAGATGAGTCTTAGAATAATAGGGGCTATTGGTTCACAAAGTTTGGCTGAGGGAAAAAAATAACAGGGACTAGTTGGGAGTTTAGACTGATTAATCTGTTTAGATTACAGAAAATTGGAAAAGATAATTTTAAACTATTTTTCAAATACTAGAATTTGAAAAACTTTATAGAAAGCCTACTTTGGAATAGGTAAGACTATCAAAGCACTAACCTAAGCAATTCTTGTTTCAACAGAAATTACAGGATGAATATAAATGGATGTTAAAGTGCTTTGGTGATATACTTCACATTATTTGGTTTCTTTTAGAGATGGGGTCTTGCTGTGTTACCCAGGCTGGGCTCAAACTCTTGAGCTCAGGAGATCCTCCGTCGTCAACCTTGAAAGTAGCTGGAATTACAGACCTGTGCCATTATACTAGGCTCAGGATTTTTTTCTTTTTTTAAGATAGTGCAACTTCCTTCTTTGGGCTTTGATTTACTCACCTGTAAAATAGGTAGAATGGGCCAGATTCTTCTTAAACTTTTTTTTTTTTTTTTGAGACAGAGTCTTACTCTGTTGCCCGGGCTAGAGTGCCGTGACATCAGCCTAGCTCACAGCAACCTCAAACTCCTGGGGTTAAGCAATCCTTCTGCCTCAGCCTGCTGAGAAACTGGGACTACAGGCATGTGCCACCATGCCTGGCTAATTTTTTCTACATGTATTTTTTAGTTGTTCAGCTAATTTCTTTCTATTTTTAGTAGAGATGGCATCTCGCTCTTGCTCAGGCTGGTTTCCAACTCCTGAGCTTGAGCGATCCTCCTGCCTTGGCCTCCCAGAGTGCTAGGATTACAGGCATGAGCCACCATAACTGGCCCAGATTCTTCTTAAGCTTTAATGTGCATGCACATCACTTGAGTATCTTATTAGAATGCAAACTTTTATTTTAGTATGTCTGAAATGGGGCCTGAGAATCTGCATTTCTAACAAGCTACCTGGTGATACTTATTCATGTAATCCACAGAACACACTTTGAGTAGCAAGGGGTGAAGTGGTTTCTGTTGCTCTGTGTTGAATACATAATTTAGCAAAATCCACAAAATTTAGCAAAATCAATATATATAAAACTGCCATAATGAGACAAAGGGTATAATAAAGTTTATATTTTATTTAGTCATGACTTTTTGGTTGAAAGGAATAGAAATCAGTTTAAATGAGCACAAATAAAAAGGAAGGTTGTTAATAAGAGACGATCTTACTGGCATCTGTGAGCAAGAAATATAGCCAGACTTTTTAGTGGAAAAAGTTAGGAATCAACAAGTAGGTTAGCTATATTTCTCATTTCTGCTTCTCTAGGTTTCTGTTCCCGCCTTTCCTCCCATAGTTTCTGGTACGTGTCTTTGGCTTAACATGTTACTGACTGACTGTGGCCTCCACTCTGTGACCTTTTAGCCCCAAGACTCACCACCCCTTGACCCCTTGATAAACAGTATCTCTTTTTCTTAGTTCAAGTTCTTAAGAGAAAAATCTGGTCAGCCAGTGATGAATTGTTTTACTTGGGTCCAGTATCCAACCGTGGACCAATGTAAGAACAGGGCCACTGAGATTGGCCCCTTTTGGGGGATAAGGGAAAGTTCTCAGGGAATGGAGATGGAGCTAGAGCAGGCAATGACACCTGTCTCATACGTCTTTATAAACTTACTAGAAAGGATGTTCTAAGATAGTATAGACAGTCAAACACTTTAGGATACTTCATTAAAAGCATTTATGAAAGCCACATGGACAGTAGTTGAGGGAGGGTTATAGTGGTGGATCCATTCTCAGGAAACTAAGAATAATATTAATAAATCTTAATTATACTATACAGATTTTTAAATCCTCTGAATGTTCTCGGTGTATACATGGGATAGTGGTAAATGCAGGCAATAAAAATTGAGTCACTGTTCCTACCTCTTCCCTATTGAGCACTATGTTAAGCTGACGTGCCCTCCCCACTGTTGACTGCTTCTTGGCAAAACAGACCTGCTCGTTCTTCTGCTTACTGATCTCTGGATCTCATTCCATACTTTTATCTTTCATATAATTTTTTTAAGATAACATTGAGATTACCTTGTGAGGAAATGCAAATGTTCTCTCATTCTTGGAGTCACAGACAGCTACTCAAAACATTTGAAGTTCAACTTCATATTCCAAAGCCTTTGGTGTAAAGAGAAAGTATAAAATTCTCTGGTTGCATTTGTGAATATTTGTGTTCTTAAGACAGTTGAAGTAATTGCCAAATTACCTCATTTTTCCAGAGAGGCCATTCTGTCTATGCTGTCAGCTTCCAGTATAGAGATATAAAATTGAGAGCCAGTGATAGCATTTAGAACAGTGTTTTCTCCCACCCCACTACCCCAACCCCTTTGGCTTATCAGCATATCAGTGCTACAGATTCTGGTCTTCTGTTTTTTCATGCTTCTAAAATGGATATATTCCCCAAAAAGTAGTATGTACAGTTAGTAAACTTTAAATACTATATAATACTTAAAATGTAATATCACAGTGTTTTGGGCAAAGGTATGAACAGTTTTTTAGGAGGAAAGCATTTATGGAAATTATTTTCTGGCTTGGAATATTGTCTTCATTTATATTTATCTTAATTATACCTTTTTTTTCTTTCAGAAAAAGCCTGGGCAGAAGGTGGATCAGCAAGAATGTCACTCCTTATATTGGTGTCCATTTTCTTATCTGCAGCTTTTGTTATGTTTTTGGTGTATAAAAATTTTCCTCAGCTTAGTGAGTAAGTATGATGAGAGAGAAACTGAAACTGCCAGAAATTTATAAGATGAAAGTAGATTAAAAGTTAAAACTTTAAGCAATAGAGCTATCGTGCTCTAATGGCTTGTAGCAAGTCTGTATCAACACTATTATTTAAATACTTCTTTTCCAATATACCTCTTAATTTTCTACTCAAACTTTTCCTAGCACTGCTTCTCTAATTGTGGCCTCATCTTTCTAATCACTTTCAAAAATTTTTAAAGATATAACTAAAATAAATACATTTTTATATTATGATGCTGCTCACATGTCCTTTCCCTCTCTCATTCTTGCAATCTACATACATATAAAATCAAGTTAAAGTTTCAAGAAACAGATGATATTTTCTATATGTTTTATTTTTTAATGCTAGTAGGAACCAAGTAAATTTATTTTACAATCCATAATAGATAATGACCTGCAGCTGGAATAAAACATGGTATTCTCTGCTTTTTCCTTTTTTCTGTCCCTATTTTCCCCCTTCCTCCTTTTGCGTGTGATCAATTTTTTACCTGCTTCTATTCATCCATTTCTTTACATACCACGTATGTTTCCTAGCTCTTTTTCTCTTCCCAGTTTTATGGAAATCACATGGTCTAAATAGGTACTTTCACAGTGAAATTGACCTTATAAAAGACTGTATATCAAGTATACATCCACAAACTCCTTACCTAAAACTTCGGTGTAAAATGTGTTTCAGAATTTAGAATTTTCCCATTTTGGAAAGGTACCATAGAATGTATACTATATATTATGTGATACCTCCAGCAGGCAGCATCCCATAATCAAATACATTAATATTTTTGGAGAGAAACCTTCATAGAAACACTAAACATGATAAAAGACTATAACCTTACACAAATGTGGGTCAATTTTTATTGACAAATTACTTTTAGTTTTCAGAATTTTTAAATTTTTTTACTTATTTATTTTTTGAGACAGTGTCTTGCTCTGTCTCCTGGGCTAGAGTGTGGTCGTGTCCTCATAGTTCACTACAACCTCACCTCCCGGGCTCTTGCCTCTGCCTCCCGAGTAGCTTGGGCTACAGGCACACACCACTATGCCCAGCTAATTTTTCTATTTTTTGTAGAGATGGGGTCTTGCTCTTGCTTGGTCTGGTCTCAAACTCCTGGCATCAAGCAATCTCTATCCTCATGCGTTGGCCTCCCGAAATTACAGGCCTGAGCCACCATGCCTGGCCAGAATTTTTTTAATTTTAGGGAAGAGATTGTGAAACATATTTTAGGAGGGCAGAATATCCCAGGGCTATTTAACCTTAGTAATACTGCCCTGGTATAATCATACATTACATAAAGGACTACTAAAATGTAATGAGACTTTCAGCCAGGGCTAGCCTGATGTGATAATGGATAGCTGAAATGTGATTTCACAATATGAGCAAATTTGTATTTCTTCATTTCTTTTTATTCTCATTCTCAGTTCTTCATGCATGATATTTCATAGTTAAACTTATTTTTATTTTAATATTTTAATTTCTTACATCCATGTAAATGCCTTTGAGAGGGTAGCGCGCTATGTTGTTAAGTTAATATTAGTATGATTGAATTTAGATTCTGATTTTGAATAAGGAACAGGGAATAAAGAGCTGATTGAAAGAGGGAAAGAATGGACTGTAAGGTTGTCTTTGCTCCCAATCTGCTCTAAGAATGATAACATATCACTTGCATAAAATAATGTTCTATTTACAAACCTTTTGTGTTCTGCTTCTCTCTCTGTTTCTGTGTGTGGATGTGTATGCATGCTCATGCATTCCTGGACCTATAGAGTCTTTAGTTTTTAAATTTTATAAATGGGTAGCCATTTTAGTTTACCAGATATTTTTATAGGACTTAAGAAAGTAGCACCCTATCATTGTTTTGCAGGGTCAATTAAATTTTAACATGTAATCAAATGAGCATAATATACAAAGGTGATTATTTGAGGCTTTCATACGTAAGAAATCAGTTCCAAAATGCCAAAGGTAAAAGTTAATAGAAAGGGAAAAATGTTGAAGTTTTCTGAACTTTGAGCTGAGATATTGGAGGTAAGTTGTGAACTGTGAATTCATTAGCTTTTACTTAATCCCATTGTAAATGGTTATTGACTTGGGTTACCCAAAATGATGTTATATGTGTTTTTAATTATTCTAAAATCAGAGGTTTATTTCTTTTTTCTTTTTCTTTTCTTCTTTTTTTTTTTTTATCAAAATTGCAGTCAGGCCGGGCGCGGTGGCTCACGCCTGTAATCCTAGCACTCTGGGAGGCCGAGGCGGGCGGATTGCTCGAGGTTGGGAGTTCGAAACCATCCTGAGCGAGACCCCGTCTCTACTAAAAATAGAAAGAAATTAATTGACCAACTAAAAATATATATACAAAAAACTAGCCGGGCATGGTGGCACATGCCTGTAGTCCCAGCTACTTGGGAGGCTCAGGCAGGAGGATCGTTTGAGCCCAGGAGTTTGAGGTTGCTGTGAGCTAGGCTGACGCCATGGCACTCACTCTAGCCTGGGCAACAAAAGTGAGACTCTGTCTCAAAATAAAATTAAAAAAAAAAAAAAAAAAAAAAATTGCAGTCAGTTCTCTCAAATTATTTCTTATATTTAAAGTTTATACCAGTGTCGGAACAAATGCTTTTAACTTTTAGTTTGGGTCATCTTGAACTTTCATATATGAATTCTGTATCTTGTGAAATTATATCAAAGCATTAAAAAACAATTTGTTTTTGAACTTAAAAATTACTACTTTGGACTTGATGTATTAGATTGGGGCATCAAATCATTCTGGATAAAATTTCATGATTTGAACTTGACTTAAATATTAATTATCTTGGCAAATTCTGTTTTAAAATTTTCCACTTTAATTTTATTTCTTTAGAGAAGAAAGAGTGAATATGAAGGTTCCCAGAGATATGGATGATGCCAAGGCTCTAGGAAAAGTTTTATCCAAATATAAAGACACCTTTTATGTTCAAGTACTTGTAGCTTACTTTGCTACATATATTTTGTATCCTTTTAAGTGAAAAATATTTTCTAATTGTTTTCAAGAAAAAGTTTAAAAAGGTCTGCTGTTCATTTATGTGTAACTATTTTTCCTTTTAAAGGTTGTTAATCTGCGGGGGTTGGGGGGGTGTGGGTTGGTGATGTCTCACATGTATAATCCTAGCACTTTGGGAGGCCAAGGCCGGAGGATCGCTCAAGGTCAGGCGTTCAAGACCAGCCTGAGCAAGAGTGAGACCCCATCTCTACTAAAAATAGAAAGAAACTAATTAGCCAACTAAAAATATATAGAAAAAATTAGCCGGGTATGGTGGCACATGCCTGTAGTCCCAGCTACTTGGGAGGCTGAGGCAGAAGGATCGCTTGAGCCCAGGAGTTTGAGGTTGCTGTGAGCTAGGCAGATTGCCACGGCACTCTAGCTGGAGCAACAGAGTGAGACTCTGTCTCAAAAGAAAAAAAAGGTTTTTAATACAGTGTAACAATATTAAATAAAATATTTAAAAATTTAAATAGAAAAAAAAATCTCGTTTTAATCTTTTCAACTCAATTATTTTTATTTCTAAATATTTACCAGGTCTCTTGTATTGTGTATATTTCACTTATATTTGATTTCCTTTCTTCCATATTATTCAAGATGTTTATTTTCTTAATAATTTTGTTAACTATTTTAATTTAAATACTTATTTTGAATTAGTAGTCACCATATCACTATTTTTAAAAGTATTCCCTTAGGCTTGAAGGTATAATTTGTTTTTAATTTTTTACTTTTATAGATGTTACAAATCTTCTTTGTTCATGTTTTTTTCCTTCCATTTAATTGTTGCCTTTGTAAAAATTCTTTAGAGGATAGTCATTCAAAGGAATGAATTTTTTTATAGTTCTTGGTACGTATTTCTTTGTTTTATAGAAATAAGTGTTCTATTTTAACTAGTCAGGAAAATAGCTGTATTCTGTTCTTTTTTCTTTCTTTTTTCTTTTTTGTCCTCACCAAAGAGCATTATGTATCTTTTATTCTTACTCTTATCCAACCTGTTTTCCACATCTACCCGGTTAATAAAAGACATTCTCTATTGATGTTGTGGAAGTAATCATTATCCTTTTAAAAACAACTTTCTTATTTATTTATTTAATTTATTTATTGACAGTGACTTGCTCTGTCACCCAGGCTGGAGTGCAGTGGAGCAATCATAGCTTGAATGCCTCAATTGAGGCGATCCTCTCTCCTCAGCTTCCCTAGTAGCTGGGACCATATGCATGTCCTACCACCAGCTTTATTTTTAAAAGGCAAATTAGTTCCTTTGCTAATTGTCTCAAGTTATTTATATTCTTGCTTCATTTCCTGCTTCCTTGCTTCATTTCCTGAATTTCTTTTGGTTGGTTGGACTTTTAAACTAAAATCTTTCTCTCCTGTAAAACTTAATAGCATTTGCTTTTCTTAGATTTATATCAGATTAGATATTACATATGTATCTATAGCTAAATTTATGCAAATGTTTTGAGTATATACATAAACACATTAGAGAAATTATTGCTAGCATAAGTAGTTTAGTGACAGGCATGTTTACAGGAGCTGGTGTTTCTAATACAAACATGACCTCTTTACCCATATGGTGAAGATATATTTGTATATTTAGGTGATGTGCTTTATGTAGGTACTTTATTGTTACCCTCTCTATTTATTAGAAAAAATTCAAATTTGGGAAAAATTTGGAGAACAATTATTAAGCACCTATCTTTTTGACAGGCCATTTTGGGCAGCTGTTTGTAAAGTAATTTAATCATATACTGTTTTAAGAAAGCCATACTGCCTCCTTTTCCCATTAACTCCATTTTGTCACCTGTGTTTGAAAATCTTAGTGTTAGGCTTACAGGTTATTTTGCCTTTATAGACTTTAATCATAAATTGAAATATTTTCCCCAAATAAGAAACCCGGTTCAACCCTTTCATTTGTCTTTTGTAAAATTTTTGTGAACATCTTATAAATGAGGCATATAATTTCTGTCTACTTTAGAAAGTCATCTTTTTTGCTCCAGTTTGTGTTCCAGCTTTGGGAGGGATACATGGCAAAGAGTAAAGGGGTGCCCGCCCATTTGGCCAATTAACCTGTTAGCATAAGTGAATCCTGGTAGTCTATGGGGTAATAAGTTTGTAGCCTCATTGTCTTACTAATATCCATGTGAAATTTAATACAACAGAAACTGCCCTGCAGAAGGTGAATTGAAAGTACAGGAATGGGTTGTTTATTATGAAATACATTTGGTTTAAAATTTTAAATAAGTTAATTTAATAAAGTTATTTATATTATTTTTACTTTTAAAACTCAGCAAATGGGAAAGACTATCTTAGGGCACATATCAGAGTTTTGGTTTTACTAGTACAGGGCTGATAAATAGAAATAAATGTGAGCCACATTTATTTTTAAATTTTCTAATAGGCACATTACACCTGAAAATTTACTAATATATTTTACTTAAGCGAGTGTATCAGTTTTTATCATTTCAACATGTAATCAGTATAAGAATTATTAATGTTTTACTTTTTTGTACTAAATTTTATTTTTATTTTTTTTGAGACAGGGTCTCACTTTGTTGCCCAGGCTAGAGTGAGTGCCATGGCGTCAGCCTAGTTCACAGCAACCTCAAACTCCTGGGCTCAAGTGATCCTCCTGCCTCAGTCTCCCGAGTAGCTAGGACTACAGGCATGCGCCACCATGCCTGGCTAATTTTTTCTATATATATTAGTTGGCCAATTAATTTCTTTTTTTAGTAGAGACGGGGACTCCCTCTTGCTCAGGCTGGTTTCGAACTCCTGACCTCAAGCAATCCGCCCGCCTCGGCCTCCCAGAGTGCTAGGATTACAGGCATGAGCCACTGCGCCCGGCCTGTACTAAATTTTAAAATCCAATGTGCATTTTACACTCACACCAGATTTCAAAATGTCGGACTTGCTGCATTTCAGTGTCTCAATAGCCATACGTGACTAGTGGCAACGGTATTCAACAGTGCTGTGCTATTATCTTTTAAATAATACCTAATGTCAAACTCTTATTATACATTTTTATATTCCTTATTTCAACCCTAGCATTTATTCAGCCTTTTTTAAAAAGTGCTAATTATATGCTAAGTACAAATCTAATCCTTTGAGTGTTCAAAAGCAGACCTGTTTCCAGCTGGAGTAACAGGAATGATGGGTAGAGATACATTAAGGTCATTTTAGACAGTAAATCTAGAGCAGAACTTAGAGCAGAGCTTCACTAAAGCTTAGTTTCATCTGGGATGAAGTCTAATCCCACATAGGGATCACTAAAAGATGATTATTAAGAAAAAGTCATTAATTTTAGCCATGAGAAAGTTTTAGTAGAGTGATAGATGGATTAATGAGGTTGTAGGAAACAATGAGACAATCTCCTGTGAGAAAGTGAAAATGAGGAGGAGTAACCAGTACCCCTGGTTGAGGAAAGCTTAGATTTGTTTTTAATTTATAGGCATCTGAGTAGTTTTATAAAGGAGGGATTCTGTGAAAGAGCAGGAAGTTAAAGCTGAAAGAATACAGGAGGAAGAAGGAAAAGATTGAAATGAAAACATGAGTAAAATGGAAACTAAAGGAAAAATAGGAATTACATATTTCTTAAACTTTTAGATATAATTTTACTTTATTTTTAATACGGATATATGGATATAATCTCATTTATGTGATAATTTTTATGTTTATATTTTTTCTGAAATGATAGATTTGTTTTTTTTAAATTCCACTTAATTATGTTTTGATCCTTAACTTAGAAGTTACCAGTTTGCAAACATTTGCTATTCCAGGCTCTATATTTCTCAGTATACTCTCAGGATTTCTTTATCCCTTTCCACTAGCCTTATTTCTTGTTTGTTTGGTAAGTATATAAAATGAAATTGGGAGACTAGAAAAAGTTTTAAATAGGATGATGAGGATAATGATGGCATCTTAATCCTATTATCTATATAAGCATGAACTCATTAGTTGAAGAGGAGTTAAAGTGATTATCTGTTAAGTCCCCTCATAAGGAGGTATTTGTTTTTTCTAGAACAGTGATATTATAGAGTTAGTTGCATTTATAAACTCTGTTTTAGTTTTTCTTTCCTATTGTTTTTTAACTGGGAGTAGTCCAAGATTGTTGGTGAGCCCAATGAGTTAAGTCCCAGGGCTGGAGGTGGTGTTTTTAAGCATAGCAATTGAAAAGAAAAAATTGGCTCCTGAAATTTTATTCTTAGGCTAAAGGCTAACATTAATTATTTGGGTATAGTCATTGAGTATAATCACGAGTGCTAATGTGTTTTAGCTGGTCTCATTTGAGCTATAGTTTGGTTTTAGACTATATTAAATGGATTCTTATTCTCTGCAGTAGAGATGTCGTGTAGTGTAAACTTCATCTGGGATACCCCAAAGAAGTAAACTAGTTGGGCTTTTCTTTAGGTGACTATCTATGTGAATAAGATGGAAAAACACAAAATGCTTATGGGTTCTTGTTGTTTTCTAGTGTTCTGGACTCGGTGCCTCTTTCTGCTATATGCTCTCCTATTTAGTTGGGAGACCAGTTGTGTATAAATACCTAACAGAGAAAGCAGTAAAATGGTCACAGCAGGTAAATACTTATTTTTAAATTATTTAATATAACTCTTTGGTTAATTCAGAGGTAGGTCAATGTATATTCCCTATATAAATTAACACAGGTAAAAAAAATGATATTTTGACCAAAATAAAATCAAGTGGTAGGCAAATATGAATGTTAATAATTTCAAATACAAATGTCTCATACCTGTGATGGTAATGTTAATTCTTTATCCTAATAAGTTCAATTAGCAGAAAAGTCAAAGGTCAATATGAAGGCCTCCAAATAATTGGTCACCTCATCCATTTTGTGTTGATGCATCATGCTGTCGGTGGGTTACTGAAAAACTTATCAGCCAACTCCCAAAGCATTTCATCAATGAGAACAACTGTTATCATCAGGATCTCTGCAAAGAGTAGCAATGATAAATATAAGCACTACTACACAGAAAGGACTGACATAGTATTGCTAAGAGAATCCTATTTTTATAAAAAATCAGAATAAACAAACTGGTAAATCTCACAGGAATTTTAGAGATCATCCTGCCTTATCCCTTTGTTTTACAGATTAGGAAATTAAAAGAAATTAAGTATTTTGCCCTAAATCTTGATCATTTACTGTAGAGCAAGGTCTAGAATCTCAGATTTCTAGCGTTCTTCTCAATATACCACATATGTACTGACTATTAGAATAGTTTTACATGTAAGTATTTCTTTGGCATAGCTGTTTTCTGTAAACTTATTCAAAGGAAGTATAAACTGTCATCAGTGCTTATATTTAATCAGCTAAATATTTCCATATGCTTGTTTAAATTAATTTATCAGTGATGAATTTATTCATGTGATATACATTGTAATAGCATAAAGATTATTTTAAATTGGGGGCTAGATTTGTTGTGATATACTAGTCCATCACATGAGGCTAGATTTATTGATATACTAGTCCATTACATTGTAGGAAGTTAAAGGCATTAAAAAGTTGGCCAAGAGTTGGTTGCGGTTTCATGTGCCTATAGTCCCAGATACTTTGGAGACTGAGCCAGGAGAATCACTTGAACCCAGGAATTTGAGGCTGTAGTATGCAATGGTCATACCCATGAATAGCCACAGTACTCCAAACTGGGCAACATAGTGAGACCTCATCTCTAAAATAAAAAAAATAAAAGTTGGCCACTGAAAGTGTATCTTATATCTAGCTACCATGTAAGTTTAACTCTGGCACTTTAAGTTTAATATGTCATCCCTGAGCCATCATTAGGCTGATGTTGAGAACCATCTTTAGTAGTATACCATTGAGTTATGAAAAACTCAGGCCAGGTGAGGTGCCTCACGCCTGTAATCCTAGCACTCTGGGAGGCCAAGGCAGGAGGATTGCTTGACTTCAGGAGTTTGAGACAAGCCTGAGCAAGAGTGAGACCCCATCTCTACTAAAAAAATTAAAAAATTAGCCACGCGTGGTGGTGTATGCCTTTAGTCTCAGCTATTCAGGAGGCTGAGGCAGGAAGATCACTTGAGCCCAGGAATTTGTGGTTGCAGTGAGCTGTGATGATGCCACTGTATACTACCTGGGGCGATAGAGTGACAGTGTTTCAAAAAAAACTTCATTTAGCTCTAATAATGAGCATTTGATAAACAGTTCGTTGTCATTTTCAGACTCCTTTTTTTTTTTTAATCATTTCTTTTGTATAAATTCTGGGGATGAGAGGGATGAGATTAAAATAAGGTATTTCATATTAAGCAACTTGTTTTAAAGATAGGCCTTATCTGATGCTAATTCTTTTCTTTTTTATAACAGGTTGAACGTCATAGAGAACATCTCATTAACTACATTATATTTTTGAGAATAACACCATTTCTGCCTAATTGGTTTATTAATATCACATCTCCTGTGATAAATGTGCCATTGAAAGTTTTTTTTATTGGCACTTTTCTAGGTAAGTCCTCTGGTTCATACTGTATTAGAGCTCACTGTATACATATCTAACAGTGTCATGGCTTGAATGCATGCTCTCTGCAGACATGCCAGCAACATCTAGAACTCTTGGTCACAAAGCCTGGCCTGTATAAAATAAATGCTGAGAAATGTTTGTTAGATTGTGTTAATTTAGGTTACTTTTGTCTTACCTCTTTAAAGAAGAGCACTTTCTACTGGATATTGTTTCAATCATACAGAGTTAAATGGGACTTTTTAGCTCCAGTCTCCTCAATGGAGAGAAAAAAAATCAAGTTGTCTTTTTTGAATAATTTTCTCTTTTGTCTTCTAATCAAGTATTGAAATATTAAAATTTATTTTTCAACAAATATCCTTGCTTTCAAGGAACTGACTTTTTTTTTTTTTTTTTTTTGAGCCAGAGTCTCGCTTTGTTGCCCAGACTAGAGTGAGTGCTGTGGCATCAGCCTAGCTCACAGCAACCTCAAACTCCTGGGCTTAAGCAATCCTGCTGCCTCAGCCTCCCGAGTAGCTGGGACTACAGGCATGCACCACCATGCCCAGCTAATTTTTTCTATATATATTAGTAGGCTAATTAATTTCTTTCTATTTATAGTAGAGATGGGGTCTCGCTCTTGCTCAGGTTGGTTTCGAACTCCTGAACTCAAACGATCCGCCCGCCTCGGCCCCCCAGAGAGCTAGGATTACAGGTGTGAGCCACTGCGCCCGGCCTGACTGACTTATTTATTTATTTATTTATTTATTTATTTATTTATTTATTTATTTATTTATTTTTTTTTTTTGAGACAGAGTCTTGCTCTGTTGCCTGGGCTAGAGTGCCATGGTGTCAGCCCAGATCATGGCAACCTCAAACTCCTGGCCTCATGCGATCCTCCTGCCTCAACCTTCTGAGCAGCTGAGATCACAGGCATGCACTACCACATCTGGCTAATTTTTTCTATTTTTAGTAGAGATGGGGTCTCGTTCATGTTCAGGCTGGTCTCGAACTCCTGAGGTCAAGCAATCCTCCCACCTTGGCCTCCCAGAGTGCTAGGATTACAGGCATGAGCCACCACACCTGGCCAAGGAACTGACTCTTAATTTTAAAATTTAATCAGTGGATATGAAGATTCATTTATATCTTCTGTGAATTTTCATGATTCTCAGAGTGTTCTGCTTTTCTTTCCAACTTAAATTGAATTGTTTAGATACCAACAAAATGAGCAGATTTCTGGTGTATTGAATATCTATTAAAGCTTAAGTTAATACATGTGAGAATAGATCTTTTTGAAAAGAATAACCAAAATCAATTGTTGATTGCTACTGCAAAAAATTTTTCTTGACAAACTTAATTTCATCAGCATGGGTAATTTTGAATTTTGTAAAATATTCATGGAATTAGAGGAGATTTTTATGCCTTTTTTTAAGTTGAAATAGCTATAGAGATTTGTTAATTTCAGCTTTGGTTAAAGTAATTTTTTTTCAATTTTTTAAAAATGAAATGTGATCATTCTGTGTGTACCCCTCTATAAACTGCTCTTACTAATTAATATTTTGAATATCTTTCCATGTTACTGTATCTCTTAACCACTTCATTTTTATTTTATATGTATTTTTTTTTCTTTTTTCCCCCCCTAGGGGCGCAATATCTGCAGATATTTTAAATATATTCTATCAAGGATGAGCGATAACCTACTTAACCTTACAGTTGAGCATTTAGAGTATTTTTAGATTTTTATTACAACGCTTCGATAAACATCCTTGAAACTAGATATTTGCTCAAATATATTATTATTTCCCAAAGTTGAAATTGCTAGCTCGGAGCACATTCTTTTTTTTTTTTCTTCAAGGTTGTTGATAAATGTTATAAAATTATTCTCTGGATACTTTTCTTGGGCTCTTAAATTCATTATCCTTAAGAGGTGATTATGAAAGATTGAATTCTTTATATGGAAATAAACTTGAGCTTTAAATTCTTAATTTTTTTTCCAAAATGCAAGTAGCTATATTCTTTTGCATAATTTTATGTACACGAGAAAGTTTAATTTTTAAAAACAATTGGTGGTTTTTACTGTTTTTGTTTGTTTTTTAGGTGTTGCACCTCCCTCTTTTGTAGCAATTAAGGCAGGAACAACATTGTATCAGCTTACAACAGCAGGGGAAGCTGTCTCTTGGAATTCAGTATTTATTCTGATGATTTTGGCTGTTCTTTCTATTCTGCCAGCTATCTTCCAAAAGAAACTAAAGCAGAAATTTGAGTAAAAAAAAATCTGATTTTTAGTTTTGATATCATCATCATCATCATCATCTCAGGATTAGCAGGTGCATCCATTCATGTTTTAAAATCACCTCTTCAATAATTGAAACAAGGAATTTGTGAAATAAAATTTCCTATCAGATAATAAAATAATACATTTAAATGGCAAGGGGGAGAAGGAATAAAAATGGAAATTGGTATACTATGAAAAGTACTGTCAGTAGTCAAGGTAGAAATTTTATATAGGCCTCTTGTAAATTATTATATCAAGGGTAGCTATAATAGATAATAGCATGGTAGAAAATTCTTGATCCAACTGATTCATTCAATTTAATTTAATAATTTTCCTCTCATCTCTTACTAATAACTAAAATAGATACTTAAAAATTCTAGATTTTTAAAAATAGCATTGAAGTTTTTGCTAATGTTAGTCTTTTTTGAGAGCATAAACTGGAAAACTAAAGCTTAAAAAGAGTTTTACATTTTCTCCTTCTTTTTACCTTTGAGGTAATGGATTTATTTACAGCTTGCATCTTTATAGACCACTGTATATGGAAAGGGTATCAAGTTACCTATTTTGTGAATTTTATTTTTATTTTTGTGTTCTAGATTTTTATCATGAATTAGTCTGAAATTTAAAATTCTGGCCAGTCTGTTTTCATCCTTTTTTCTAGTTTTTACAGTATTTCCACCTTGCATTTACAAAAGGGGGATTATATAACTATATCATATTTGGTGTTAATAATTTATATTCAGATAATATTTTGTTACAGTGCCCCTTTAATGTCTCCAAAGGGAATCTGAAAAGCAAACACTCAAAAGTATGCAGTTTTTAGACAGTAGGTGAATTATTTTATGTTTTGCAACAAACAGTGTCAATATAACACTTAAGAGGATATAGTTCCAGTGATTGTAAAAGTTACCTCATTTATTTATTCTGGTCATTAAGGAATGTATTATGTAATTCTTTTTATGCATGATACACTTCTAAGAATGCCCTTTTTTTGTTTTTATTGATGGCTTTTTTGTTTGGGGCTGCTTTTGATTAATGCAGTCTCCCAATTTAGTCTTTTTAGTTTTTCTAATTCACAAAGTAAACTTCTCACATGGTAACTACTATATATAAGTAGTTCTGGAAAAACTAAACTGCTTTTTGCAGCTTGGTTAAATGGCAATGCCCTGATTCCTTGATTCTAGGACATAGCCAATCTAAAGTACTCTTGTCAGTTTTACCTTCACCCAAGACTGTCATTACATTGAAAAGTACTTTAGCTGTGAAAAATCCTTGTATGTTTTTATTGTGAGAGGTATAATCATTCTCAGAGTCTATTTCTACTACATAATGTGGACTGATTCATTATTTTTTCTATCACAGTATTAACAAATGGATTTATTGTAAATACAAAGAAAATATATTGATTATTATAGTATTCTTGTGTCACCTGGCCTTTTTTGTGTGTGAAGTTATTTATTGTTATTTTTAGCAAGGTTTTCTTCCTTTCTTCTTGACCAGAGACTGAGTGATAAAGCTTTTGTTATTTTTACAAAAGAACTTAAAACATAGCCTTTTGGAACAGATTCACTAAATACTACTGTATAAAATGTAATTGAATAAATTTTTATCAGAATTTTAAAAATAAAAGTAAAAGCTTGGACTCAGGAGAAGCCTCACTATTTACTGTGGTGTGTATATATTGTACTTACTCTATTCTCAGAGTATTTTTCCTGTCCTTACCATTGATTCATTTCCTTGCTAATTTTTTTTTTCTGTTAGAAAGCTGTAGCTACAACTTTAGGTGGGATATATTCTCTTTTCCCAAGAGAATAGCCAGTCTTCCAGACTCAACATCATTGACTCTCATGAAAGAAGCCCTCAGCAGGCTGTACCCTAAATGCAGTTGATGGCCTGTATTCACGGATTCACAGGCCTGGACTGATGCCAAATGTAAATTTCGAGCTTCAGCCATGTCCTGAAGACATTTATATAGTAATAACCACAAGGGATCAAACATCTGTAGTGGGAAGAAAGTGAGCCTGTTCCCTTCTTAGTTAATGGTCTCTGTGGAGCTCTATTAGTTTGAGTATATTTCTAAGACACTTAATAAATGCAGACTAAAATGTAGTAAGAATAAATCATACTGAAGAAACTTAAATGTTATACTTGGGATTTATTTTATGAAGTACTTACATTAAAAAGCCTTTCATTGAATAAAAGCATATTCTCTGATAATTCTGATGTATCATTTTCACCACTAAAAGCAAATTTTTAAAACTTTTCTGTAAGGCTGGTGGCAGGCTCCTCCCTTCCCTAGATCAAAAAGAAAAGGCTCTTGAGACCATACCCGCCAAGGACAAAACTGCCAGGCCCCGCTGAGAGGAACCACACCGAGATGTCCACCTGGATTCCACAAATATCTCCAGCCCCTCCTAAAATCCCCAGCTCTTCCTGCCAAAAGTCCCTAGCCAGGCCCAAAGGGTATAAAAGGCCTCGGGCCCCTTCAAACAGCGGTGGCTTGGGGGGGGGGCCTCTCTTGGGGCCCCAGAACCTGGTCCACCAGTGTATAATAAAGCCACGTGGTTTGGCCCCCACTCTTTCTCTGTGTCTGTCTTTTCTTTTCGCTGCCGCCGAAAAACCTTACACTTTCATTTTAATAGTTGGCTTTGGAGGATCCTAAAGCAATTTTTTAAAATTGTAAAGGTAAGTAAATATAGGCAAATATTTCTGGTACATACAATGATTTATTTATAAAGGAATCTTTTTAAAGTTCTCTGGCTGTTTGAAAATGAGTAGAATAAATCAAAAGGGCTGAAGATTCCTTGGTGTGAAATGATCTTTCAGTGATTATAATTAAGATATTTAGAAGGTAGATTTTATTGCAGTTTTAATACTCTATCCTGATTTTTTTTTCCTTATCTGGGACAAATTTGGTAGTCTAGGTGTTAGGATGGGAACTCATAGCTGGGGCTGAGAGAGTTCTTGACACAAAGAATAGTTTTAAAGAACGTTTATTTTACTTCCCAAATAGAGGGAAGGGCTTGGCACAAGAGAAAGAAGTACCAGCCTCCTGAGGGTATGAGGTTCAGGGATTTTATGGGAATAAAGAAAAACAAAAGTGGTTGCTACCATCTGATGGCAGAAAATGGCTGGCTGTTTTTCCCTTTTTTTTTTTTTTTCCCTGAGGCTGGCTTATCAGGGTCCTTGGAATGTGGTCTGGCCAGAGGTGGGGCTGGAGGGCTCTTAAAGGCTGTTAAACTCCTAAAGAAAAAGGTTAAGCCACTCAGTTGGTTAATCCCCCCTCCCAGCCTCACTCTGTTGCCCCGGCTAGAGTGCCCTGGCATCAGCCTAGCTCACAGCAACTTCAAACTCCTGAGCTCAAGCAATCCTTCTGTCTCAGCCTCCCGAGTAGCTGGGACTACAGGCATGTGCCACCATGCCCAGCTAATATTTTCTATATATTTTTAGTTGGCCAATTTCTATTTTTAGTGGAGATGAGGTCTCACTCTTGCTCAGGCTGGTCTTGAACTCCTGAGCTCAAGTGATCTGCCCACCTTGGCCTCCCAGAGTGCTAGAGTTACAGGTGGGAGCCACAGTGCTGGCCTCAGTTGATTAATCTTAAAGGCAATGAGTTGTTCCACTGGTGGCTAATCAAAGGCAGTTGTGCTATGAACTTTTCCTTCAAAGGGGCAATTATGTACTGTGAGTTTACTCTCTTCCTGTTAATTTTTCTCTGTTAGATTATTAGCAGGGCCATTCTTTCAGTAGGTGAGTTGGGGGCTCAGGGAAGATAACTGCTTAAGCTCTCTGGGCCTTAGTTTTCTCATCTGGAGTAAGGAGTTCTAAGGTCCAGCGTCCTTACAGCTGAAACACAGGATTCTCTAAAATTAAAAAGATTAATAAACCCCTCTAATTCAAAGTAATAGGCATGCCTTGCTTGTTTGATAGCTTACAATATGCTTTTACATAAGTTATTTAAGCAAATTAACCATTTTATTTGTAATGAAATGCTTGAGCAAAAAATTCAAGAGCTGCTTGTTTGATGTTTTATTGCATTGATTTCCATTTGATTACTTTCTAGCAGGGGTCCTCAAACTTTTTATTTTTTATTTATTTATTTTTTTTTTGAGACAGAGTCTCGCTTTCTTGCCTAGGCTAGAGTGAGTGCCGTGGCGTCAGCCTAGCTCACAGCAACCTCAAACTCCTGGGCTTAAGCAATCCTACTGCCTCAGCCTCCCGAGTTGCTGGGACTACAGGCATGAGCCACCATGCCCGGCTAATTTTTTATATATATATATTAGTTGGCCAATTAATTTCTTTCTATTTTTATAGTAAAGACGGGGTCTCGCTCAGGCTGGTTTTGAACTCCTGACCTTGAGCAATCAGCCCGCCTCGGCCTCCCAGAGTGCTAGGATTACAAGCGTGAGCCACCGCGCCCGGCCTTCAAACTTTTTAAACAGGGGACCAGTTCACTGTCCCTCAGACCGTTGGAGGACCAGACTATAGTTTAAAAAAAACTATGAACAGGCCAGGCACAGTGGCTCATGCCTGTAATCCTAGGACTCTGGGAGTCTGAGGCAGGCAGATTGCTCGAGGTCAGGGGTTTGAAACCAGCCTGAGCAAGAGTGAGACCCCGTCTCTACTAAAAACATAGAAAGAAATTAATTGACCAACTAAAAATATATATAGGCTGGGCGTGGTGGCTCACGCCTGTAACTCTAGCACTCTGGGAGGCCGAGGCGGGAGGATTGCTCGAGGTCAGGAGTTTGAAACCAGCCTGAGCAAGAGCGAGACCCCGTCTCTACTTAAATAGAAAGAAATTAATTGGCCAACTAATATATATAGAAAAAAAAATTAGCCGGGCATGGTGGTGCATGCCTGTAGTCCCAGCTACTCAGGAGGCTGAGGCAGCAGGATTGCTTGAGCCCAAGAGTTTGAGGTTGCTATGAGCTAGGCTGACACCACGGCACTCACTCTAGCCTGGGCAACAAAGCAAGACTCTGTTTTAAAAGAAAAATTATATATATATATAAATAAATTAGCTGGCCATGGTGGTGCATGCCTGTAGTCCCAGCTACTCGGGAGGCTGAGGCAGGAGGATTGCTTGAGCTCAGGAGATTGAGGTTGCTGTGAGCTAGACTGACGCCATGGCACTCACTCTAGCCTGGACAACAAAGTGAGACTCTGTCTCAAAAAGAAAAATAAAATCTATGAACAAATTTCTATGCACACTCACATATCTTATTTTGAAGTAAAAAAACAAACGGGCAAAAAAACACCTGCATGTGACCCGGGGGTCGTAGTTTGAGGACACCTGCTTTCTATTGATACCGGCCGAGTGGACCACTGCCCATGATGGCAGGTGGCTTCTTACCCTCTGTGAAGGAAGGAATTCAAGTATAGGGGCACAAGTAAGAGAAAAGAATTCAGACACAAAGTATAAGCAAAAGCAGAGAAGTTTACTGAAAGCAAAGTATCCTCTTAAGAGGGAGGCAAGGAGCAGACTGATCCAAAGAGGAAACAGTGCTATCCCAGAGTTAGGGACTGTTCTTTTATTCTAAATCCTAGTGCTGTGCTAAACTGGGGGCAGGATATTCATGGGTTTTCTGAGAAAGAGTTGAAGAGTTCTTGGAACTGAGGGACCTTCCCCTTTTGAGTCCATATAGGGTAACTTCTGGAGGTTGCCATGGTATTTGTCAACTGTCAGGACACTGATAGGTGTGATTTTTACTGTTAATGAGGGTAGTTCATTTAGAGACACTTTTGCCTCAACTATGCACATGCCTCAAAGGAATTCCCCTTTTACCTTAAAGATACTTTGGCTAAAATGAAATAACTAAAGGGTCCCTATTGGTTACCTTTATCTTAGCTAAGCATATTCACATTCTTTTTTTTTCCAGAGAATCTCCATGGACATATTCACATTCTTGTTATTTATCCTGTTGGCCTTCAGGCCCCTGCCCTAACTGCCTGCAGGGTATCTTACTTTCTCACTAGTAATACAAAATACAATAGGATGCAAGCTATACAAGAATGGAAATTCCATAGGCAGGTAAAAACTCTAAAGAGTCCTTTCATCCTTGAAATACTACTTGGTATGAAAAACAAATTGTAATATCAAGTCTTGTGACTTGTGTGTTTGCAGGGACTGCACTTTGAGAATAGAAGGTGGGGAAACCGTGCTGAACTGCTAGATTACTTTGCGGGGGGCAGGGAGTCCGTCTGTGCTCTGGGGTGCAAGTATCATCCAGCTTCAAGAACTTCAAGTGAGCACACTCTTCATGATGACCGGACTACTAAATAAACAGTGCTGGGAAGTAGAAATTGACCCAGTGTTAGCCATTATGTTTGTAGAGTACCACTTAAGTCTAAGAGGAGTTTTGAAAACTACTCTGAGATCTGCATTAGAACATGATTATTACAGAAACCAAGTGAGGGAACACATTGTTCCAAGTTTGCACATTTTAGATGGAAAACTAGTCAGTTTAACATTGTCTCTAACCTAGAATAAATCTATAAGAATCCACCTTGAAAGCATAGCCTGGAAAATGGTGTTTTGCCCATTATCAATTGACACATCCTTAAGAAAGTTCCAGGGTTCTTTCCTGGAAAACTAACATACCATAGAGAGACATGAGCGTGTTGATTCAAGACCCATGTCTTTCTTTCACCTGTGAGACAGGATTTCGTGGTGACCCCAGGGTGGATTTTTGAATTGGTGTTAAAACAGTCAAGGTTATAGACTGCTGTTAACTATATGAAAAGAAATAGTGACAGGTATTGCATAGGAAAATTGGATTTTTTTTGGTTAGAACATGTTAAGTGGAAGTGGAGCCTTTGGAAGTGATGATGGTATAGTGGAGTGGAGCCTTTGGAAGTGATGATGGTATAGTGATTAATAAAAAGAAAATCGAATTTGTCATCAAGAATGATATGTGGTGATCTCACTTAAGTTTGGAATCCAAAAAAGTCAAACTTAGAGAGTAGAATGATGGTTACCAGAGGCTGGAGGAGGGTGATGGGGAGTGGGGAGGTGTTGACGGTTTCATTTAGAAAGGAGGAATAAGTTTCTAAGTTTATTGTACAGTGTGGTGGTTACAGTTAATATATTTAAAAATTGCTGAAAGAATAGAATAGATTTTGGGTTTTTTTATTTTTATTTTTTGAGGCAGAGTGTTGTTTGAGGCAGTTCTGTTGTTCCTGCTAGAGTGCTATCCTCCTGCCTCAGCCTCCCAAGTAGCTGGGACTACAGGCATGTGCCACCATGCCGGCTAATTTTTTCTGTGTATTTTTATTTTTTTTATTTTGAGACAGAGTCTCGCTTTGTTGTCCAGGCTAGAGAGTGAGTACCATGGCTTCAGCCTAGCTCACAGCAACCTCAAATTCCTGGGTTCAAGCAATCCTGCTGCCTCAGCCTCACGAGTAGCTGGGACTACAGGCATGCGCCACCATGCCCGGCTAATTTTTTCTATGTATATCAGTTGGCCAATTAATTTCTATATATGGTAGAGACAGAGTCTCGCTCTTGCTGAGGCTGGTTTCGAACTCCTTACCTCGAGCAATCCACCTGCCTCGGCCTCCCAGAGTGCTAGGATTATAGGCGTGAGCCAGCGTGCCCGGCCTTTTTCTGTGTATTTTTAATTAGCCAATTAATTTTTTCTATTTTTAGTAGAGACGGGGTCTCACTCTTGCTCAGGTTGATCTCTAACTCCTGTCCTTGAGTGATCCTCCCGCCTCAGCCTCCCAGAGTGCTAGGATTACAGGCGTGAGCCACCATGCCTGGCTGGGTTTTTTATTTTTTATTTCAAAATATTAAGGGGGTACAAATATTTTTGTTACATTGATACCTTGCATAATGCTTAAGTCAGGGCTTTTAGCATGCCCATCACCAGAGTAGTGTTCATTGTACCCGATAGGTAAGTTTTTACCTCTCCCCTTCCCCCTTCTTGATTTCTAGTGACCTTTACATCTCTTTGTGCCCGTGTATGCCCAGCATTTAGCTCCTAATTATTAGAGTGTCCATGTGGTGTTTGTTTCCCATTCCTGAGATACTTCACTTAGGATAATGGTCTCCAGTTCCATCCAAGTTACTACAAAAGACATTATTTCATTGTTTTTTTTTTATGGCATTTTCTTAATCCACTCATGAATTGATGGGTACTTAGGTTGATTCTTCATCTTTGCAATTGTGAATTGTGCTGTGATGAATGTTCAAGTCTTTTTGATAAAAATGACTTCCTTTGGGTAGATACCCAATAGTAGGATTGCTGGGTTGAATGGTATGCCAACATTTATTTCTTTAAGGAATCTCCATACTGTTTTCCATAGAGGTTGTACAAATTTGCAGTCCCACCAATAGTGTATAAAGTGTTACTTTCTGTCTGCATCCACGTCAGCATCTGTTGTTTTTTGACTTTTTAATATAGCCATTCTGACAGGGATAAGGTGTTATCATTGTGGTTTTAATTTGCATTTCCCCAATGAGTAGTGATTGAGCATTTTTCATGTTTTCTGGCCATTTGTCTTTCTGAAACAATAGATTTTGTATGTTCACGTTACAAGAGATTGATAAGTATGCAAGGTGATATGTTAATTAGCATGATATAATCATTCCACAACGTATACATATATCAAAACATTACACTGTACTCCGTTAAGTAAATACAATTACTTGTCAAAGAATCATTTGCAGTCTCAAAAATGCAAATACCCATGTCACTGTAGTGGAATATGTGATTCATCATATAAGGTATTTGGTAATGTGGATAATTGCCAGAATTTATTTGTATAGCTTCTGGCTACACAAAAATAGAAAAAATAATCTCTACCTATATGTAAGGCTTAGGAGATTTTGCATCAGGTCACATGATAAGGGTGCTGTGGAGTGCACTTTGGAACATCAGGCCTAGCTGGATTCAAGCACTACAAGTAGCAATTTTGAGTCAAGTGTAGAAATAGACTCCAAGAAAGACCTGAGGGGTATTGAATCATCCTTATGAATCTAACTTGGGTGAATGATGAGCAGGATAAGACGCTAATTATCTTCAGATAAAAATTCTAGGCCAGGCGCAGTGGCTCACGCCTGTAATCCTAGAACTCTGGGAGGCTGAGGCAGGCGGATTGCTAGAGGTCAGGAGTTCGAAACCAGCCTGAGCAGAGCGAGACCCTGTCTCTACTATAAATAGAAAGAAATTAATTGGCCAACTAATATATATAGAAAAAATTAGCCGGGCATGGTGGCGCATGCCTGTAGTCCCAGCTACTCAGCGAGGCTGAGGCAGGAGGATTGCTAAAAATAGAAAGAAACTAATTGGCCAACTAAAAATATATAGAAAAAATTAGCCAGGTATGGTGGCACATGCCTGTAGTCCCAGCTACTTGGGAGGCTGAGGCAGAAGGATTGCTTGAGCCCAGGAGTTTGAGGTTGCTGTGAGCTAGGCTGATGCCATGGCACTCACTCTAGCCTGGGCAACAAAGCGAGACTCGGTCTCAAAAAAAAAATTCTAAAGAGCTTTATTGGGAAGAGAGGCATCAGTCAGATTTGTGGAGCTAGAATTGAGTTCAGAGGCCCAGTAAGGTTTTGGGAGATGGGAATAAATACATTCCCTATCTTTGGTCAAAGTTCTGCCTAAGGCAAGCCTTGGGCATCAATTAGCTTCAGCTGTGAATGTGTGGGAAGGTGTGGTTACAAACAAGACAGCAGGCTTTAAAATATTTGGGGAAGATTTTGGGAAAACAAGAGGGCTGCCTGGGTTGGGTGTGGGGCAGAAACACGTGTTTGTTATGGTTGTGGTGAAGCTGGGCATTTGGGAGCAGGTTGCACTTGTGTCCTGGTACTCTGTAAAGTGTGGCTCTTGTCAATCAGGATTTATTGATTGCAAGCTACCCAAACTGGCTCAAGCAAAAGAGTATTCATTGGCACCTCTGGAGGCTAGGACCCAGAAATACTGGCCTCATGGCAGGGTGGAGGTCGAGCTACTGAAAATAGATTGAATAAAGTACAACTGTCTTCATCTTGTCATCACTTTATCAGCATTCACATGCCAGAGTCACATCCCAGCCATTTGGCCAGGGGAGAGCAGGACACATAATTACAATCTCACTAGATTAATGCAAAAAGAGATTGGAATGCTGATAGGAAGGGGAGATGGATTCAGGGTAACCAAAAGGCAACAAACAGGAAAGCAGAAACAAGAAGAGCTGAAGTGATTGATTCCTGTGAAATGATTGATTCCTGTGAATAGAAAACTTGGTAGTCACACCATATTCTTCCCCTTAAACAGTGGTAGAGGCCCTGAGATGAGACATAAAATAGTCAGGAAACCCATCTAATGATATCCCTTCTCATGACAAGGGACAGAGACATGAGAGAGACTTGGTTCCCAGGGTGGGGAGAGTGGCAGAAGACCTGGCTGGGAATTCACTCAATTTGGAGGTTACCTTAAAACTCCAATTGTACTATGTTTTATCTGAAAAGAATGGAACAGAGCTCTAAAATGGAGAGACCCTCAATTTGGCTTCTTGGTCATCTTTTTTTTTTTTTTTTTTTTTTGACAGGGTCTTGCTCTGTTGCCCAGGCTAGAGTGCAGTGGGGTCATCATAGCTCATGTAACCTCAAACTTCTGGGCTCAAGTGGTCCTTCTGCCTTAGCCTCCTGTTTAGTCTTCATTTTAAAAATTGCTCCATTTATGTATCCAGTTTTTTTTTTTTTTGAGTAGTATTCCATTGTATAGTTTTTTATTTAATGCCAGACACCTAGTAGGCATCTTTTATTTCCTTCTTTTCTTCACAATCCAGTATTCAATTAATCAGCAAGATTTCTTTCTTTTAACAGACAGGGTCTAACTCTGTGGCCAAGGCTGGAGTCCAGTGGCACAATCATAGAGCTCATTGCAACCTCAAACTTCTAAGCTCAAGTGATCCTCCTGCCTCAGTCCCCTGAGTAGCTGGGACTACAGGCATGTGTCACTGTGCCCAGCTGACAAGACTTACTAACTGTACCTCCGGTACTCCTGAGTCCAATTCATCTTCTGTTTTTACTGCTAGCATCCTAGATAGTCCAAGTCTATCATTACCTTTGAAATGGAGTACCTCAGTCGCCTCCTAATTTATCTCCTCCCAGGCTTGCCCTCTAAATTCCATTTTCTACACAGCAGCCAGCATGATCTCTTAAATACATAAGTTGCCAATAAGATTTTGAGCAAGCATAGCCTTGCTGTCTTTCTCTCTAAAATCAACCCTGTAGAAACAGTGGAAGCAAAAGAGAAACATAGAACTGAGAAATCAGCAACAGAAACTAAGAGAAACTAGTTAACTCTGCCTGTGTGTGTGTGTGTGTGCATGTACTAGTACTAGAAGCTACAGCCATGGTGAGGGACTAAAGGACAATGAGACAACAGGTTAAAATTATAAAGTTCGAGTTTTCCTCTTCCCTTATTGAGTAATAGCCCAGACTTCTTGTGTCACCAATTTAACCCACAGTAGTGCAAAAACAAAACAAAACAAAACAAAACCTTACTGGGCTGCGGAATTGATGGATATAGGTGCTAGCAGCCTCAATATTCACTTCTCTCTCCTCACCTCCTCCACCCAGGATAGTGAAATCACAAACTAAGGAGACTGCCTTCTACACTGAGGGTTTTTTCCCCAGGAGATTTGAGGTAAATTCTTGACCAGAGGAGTGGTCTAAAAAATGAGAGTCAAATGTAGAGACAATCAAAACTTTGCTGTTTGAGGATTTCTACCCTGGAGCTTATTCTAAACTTTCTCTGTAAATTCACTTAGACAAACACAGGGTTGGCCTTCAGCCTCTCCTCGATACATATTAATAAAAGGCTAAAGAATTTCTCAAGGGGTGAGAAAAAAAGTAAATTAAAAAGATAAAGAAAAGAAAAATACATATTAATAGACATAGTAACTAGTACCAGAACATGAGAGTATAAACCAAAATAAGTAGACACCAGGAAGAACAATCACTACAAAAGAAAGATGACAGGCCGGGCGCTGTGGCTCACGCCTGTAATCCTAGCTCTTGGGAGGCCGAGGCGGGCGGATTGCTCAAGGTCAGGAGTTCAAAACCAGCCTGAGCAAGAGCGAGACCCCGTCTCTACTATAAATAGAAAGAAATTAATTGGCCAACTGATATATATACAAAAAATTAGCCGGGCATGGTGGCGCATGCCTGTAGTCCCAGCTACTCGGGAGGCTGAGGCAGGAGGATCGCTTGAGCCCAGGAGTTTGAGGTTGCTGTGAGCTAGGCTGACGCCACGGCACTCACTCTAACCTGGACAACAAAGTGAGACTCTGTCTCAAAAAAAAAAAAAAAAAAAGAAAGATGACAAATTAAACAACATAGGACACTGGAAGCAGAATTATTGGATTAGACAGATTTAAAAATAAACATCATAAATATACTCAAGATGATAAAGATATTAATATGATGCAAGAACAAGAAATCATAAAGAACTAAGTAAAAATATTATGAAATATATAATTATTGAAATAAATAATACAACAGATGTATACTTAAAAGTTTAACATAAAAGGATTGAAAAGGTATACCAGGCATATAAATCTGAAGAGCTGGAGTACCAGTCTTAACATCTGACAAAATGGATTTAAAATAAAAAATATGGCCCAGCGTGGTGGCTTATGCCTGTAATCCTAGCACTCTGGGAGGCCGAGGCTGGAGGATCGCTCAAGGTCAGGAGTTCAAGACCTGCCTGAGCAAGAGTGAGACCCTGTCTCTACTAAAAATAGAAAGAAATTATCTGGACAAATAAAAATATATAGAAAAAATTAGCTGGGCATGGTGGCACATGCCTGTAGTCCCAGCTACTCAGGAGGCTGAGGCAGGAGGATCACTTGAGTCCAAGAGTTTGAGGTTGCTGTGAGCTAGGCTGACGCCACAGTACTCTAGCCAGGGAAACAAAGTGAGACTCTCACTCAAACAAAAATAATAATAGTAATAATAATAGAAAAGAAAAAATATCATAGGGGGTTAAAAGCATGTACTGGGGCGTTTGGCCCAGCGCCCTGACAGGCCTTTGCGCATGCGCGCGGCGCAAAGTGAAAAAACCAAAACCTCCCGCACTACCAAGGGCGTGCTGCAGGGACTCTATCTTAAGGCCCCTGAAGAACCCACCAAGAAGCATAATGTACGTGTGGAGGACTACGCATCTTCTCCCAGGTGATGGCGTGGGGTATGGGAACTACCTGGAGCTCCCTGACCGCTCACAGAGAAGGATCCATGGTATGACTAGGACCCCTCAAGCCTGAGGTTGAACTGGGGTGAACTGGTGCCCTGGGACCTAGACAGGTATATCAGGACCCCTGTGGACATGTCCCTCACACCTGTGTCTTGGAATGTCATGTGTAAGCAACTTTTCGGCCTCTTGGCCTTTGTGTTCAGTCTGTACCTGGAACTTGGAGGAGACCCTACTAAAGAACCTGAGCCCGTGGTTCACTACGAGATCTGAGGAGGTTTGTGGGTGTTTGTGCCCTCTAACTAGGATTCTTTCACTCCTAGAAATTTAACCATAATGAAATCCCTAATAGAACATAGTGCTGTGGGGAAAAACACACACACACACACAGGAAAAAGGAAAAATAGAAGATACAATTATTATAAGCATACGTACATAGAAAACATAGCTTCAGGCTGGGCGAGGTGGCTCACACCTGTAATCCCAGCACTTTGGGCGACTGAGGCGGGAGGATTGCTTGAGGCCGGGATTTGGAGACCAGCCTAAGCAACATAGTGAGACCCTGTCTGTAAAAAAAAAAAAAAAAAAAAATATATATATATATATATATATATATATATATATATGAATTAGCTAGGCATGGTGGCCTGCACCACCAGTAGTCCCAGCTACTCTGGGATGCTGAGACAGGAGGATCTTTTTTTTTTTTTTTTTTGAGTCAGTCTCTCTCTGTTGCCCATGATCAAGTACTGTGGTGTCAGCCTAGCTCACAGCAACCTCAAACTCTTGGGCTCAAGCAATCCTACTGCCTCAGCCTCCCAAGTAGCTGAAATTACAGGCATGTGTCTCCATGCCTGGCTAATTTTTTCTATATATTTTTAGTTGTCCAGATAATTTCTTTCTATTTTTAGTAGAGACAAGGTCTTGCTCTTGCTCAGGCAGGTCTTGAACTCCTGACCTTGAGCGATCCTCCAGCCTTGGCCTCCTAGAGTGCTAGGATTACAAGTGTGAGCCACCACACCCGGCCCAGGAGGAGCTCTTGACCCCAGGAGTTTGAGGTTTCTGTCAGCTATGATGACACCACTGTACCCTAGCCTAGGCAGCAAGAGTGAGACCCTGTCTCAAAAAAACACACAGCTTTAAAACATAAAAAGTAACACTTGGGGCCGGGCGAGGTGGCTCACGCCTGTAATCCTAGCACTCTGGGAGGCCGAGGCGGGCGGATTGCTCGAGGTCGGGAGTTCGAAACCAGCCTGAGCGAGACCCCGTCTCTACTAAAAATAGAAAGAAATTAATTGACCAACTAAAAGTATATATACAAAAAATTAGCCGGGCATGGTGGCACATGCCTGTAGTCCCAGCTACTCGGGAGGCTGAGGCAGGAGGATCGCTTGAGCCCAGGAATTTGAGGTTGCTGTGAGCGAGGCTGACGCCACGGCACTCACTCTAGCCTGGGCAACAAAAGTGAGACTCTGTCTCAAAAAAAAAAAAAAAAAAAAAAAAAAAGTAACACTTGGTAGGACTGTGAGGGAAAATAAATAAATCAATTGTAGATTTTAACATATCTCGGAAACTGATAAATCAAGCACACAAAAAATAAGCAAATATTAACTATATGAATGCTAAAATTAATAAATAAAGTCAGATATATTTTAGATATATGTAGAATTAAGCACCCCACACAATATGCACTCTTCTTGAACACACATGTAATCTTTCCAAAAATAGACCACAAAGGAAGCCTCAATAAATTTCAAATAATCAAGAAGGCTGAGGTGGGAGGATTGCCTGAGGCCAGGAGTTGGAGATTGCACAGCACTATGGTCTTGCTTCTGAATAGCCACTGCACTCCAGCCTGGGCAACATAGCAAGACCTTGTCTCTTAAAAAAAAGAAAAAAGAGGCCAGTGTGGTGGCTCATGCATGTAATCCTAGCACTCTGGGAGGTCAGGGGAGAGGATTGTTTGAGGCCAGGAGTTTGAGACCAGCCTGAGCAAAAGTGAGACCTCCGCCTACACAAAAAATGGAAAAATTAGCTGAGCATGGTGGTGCACACCTGTAGTCCCAGCTACTTGGGAGGCTAAGTCTGGAGGATTGCTTGGACCTAGGAGTTTGAGGTTGCTATGAGCTAGGCTGACACCACTAAACTCTAGCCTGGACAACAGAGGAAGACTCTGTCTTTAAAAAAAAAAAAAAGATGTCCTTCAATGGGTAGGATGTTCAACTGTGATACATCCATACCATGGAATACTGCTCAGCAATAAAAAGAAACTACTGATTCATACAACAGCCTGGGTGAGTTGCCGGAGAACTATACTTCGTGAGAAAAGCCAATCATGATAGGTTACATACTGTATAATTCATTTATAAAACATTCTAGAAATGACATGATAAACATGGAGAACAGATTATTGGTTGCCAGGGTTTAAGGAAGAGGTAAGTGTAGGAGAGAAATGGGTGTGGTTATAAAAGGGCAATAAAAGGGATCCTTGTGGTAATGAAACTGTTTGTATCTTTACTATGTCACTGTCAATATCCTGGTTGTGATATTGTGCTGCAGCTTTGCAAGATATTACCATTGGGAGAAACTGGGTAAAGGGTGCATGGGATTTTTCTGTATTATTTCTCACAACCACATATACATCTATAATTTTATCAAAATAAAAATTTTATTTTATTTTATTTTATTTTTTTTGAGACAGAGTCTCACTTTGTTGTCCAGGCTAGAGTGAGTGCCGTGGCGTCAGCCTAGCTCACAGCAACCTCAAACTCCTGGGCTCAAGCGATCCTCCTGCCTCAGCCTCCCGAGTAGCTGGGACTACAGGCATGCGCCACCATGCCCGGCTAATTTTTTATATATATATCAGTTGGCCAATTAATTTCTTTCTATTTATAGTAGAGACGGGGTCTCGCTCTTGCTCAGGCTGGTTTTGAACTCCTGACCTTGAGCAATCCGCCCGCCTCGGCCTCCCAAGAGCTAGGATTACAGGCGTGAGCCACAGCGCCCAGCCTAAAATAAAAATTTTAATTAAAAACAAAATAAAACTGATTGCATAACTATTCAATGCAAAAGTCAGAAGTAGAGCAACAAGTCAAAGCCTCAAATAAAAAACGAGAAAGGATAAAATAAAATAGAGAAGAATAGAAATTAGTGAAATAAAGAACAAAAGAAGCAATAGAGAAAATTAACAAAAGCTGGTACTTTGAAATGTTGGCATGGTCAGAGATGTGCATAGCAACTTCAGGGCAGAGAAGTTGGATCTGAGGCTTTTCTATTTAGTGGTGAAAGGCTGGATCTGAAGCTTAATAAGGTTCTGAGCAGAGTGGAACTCGAAGTTTTCAGCTTCCTGCTTTGGGAAAAGGGAAGCTCTGAATATGAAGTCTGGAGATCTGAGTTGGGACAGTCATGATAGGGATGACTCCAAGTTTGTTTTAAATAAATGTTTAATGAATAAATACATACTTACAAATTGTGTTTTGTAGTTTTTTTAGTTGACCAGATGTTCTAGTTTAGTTTCATCATTATTAATGGTGGTATGGTAGACGGACAATCTGTTATAATGTGTGACACTTTGGAGTTAGCTTGAAGTAACTGTATTCTAGGTATGTTAAGCAGGAAGGAATTTAATATAGGGAATTTTTGGTGTTTACAAAAATCACCAGAAAGTTTGGAGGGTCAGGTTTTAGGCTGAAGATCCAAGAATGACTCCTAGACAACTTCAGGCTATCAGTAATTTGTGTTCAAGAGCTCACCACTGTAACTGTGATCCTCAAGAGGATAGGATCTAAGCTACCATAGAAGCCACTGCTGCCTCTTGGGCCCTGGAAGAAAGAGCCTATTTATTACCTCTGTCACTACAGCTCCATCACTTCGTCCACAAGGCTAGAGATGGACACTGGTATCTCTACAACCCTACCTGCCCACGGAACACTGCCAAAGGTAGCAGGAAAATGGCCTCCATTGCTCTTTTCAATTTAAATCTCTTGCAAGTGCTTCTAATTTGTAGAACCTATTTTGCGTGCAGAACTCTAATTTTTAAAACTTCGTAGCTTTCCACCTCTGCAGTGCAATACAGAAAAGAATGTCAGGGCCAGCTACATAATGTGCAGGGCCCTGTGCAAAATGAAAATGCAGAGCCCTTTTTTCAAAAAGCAGGAAAAAAGGTGCCATTAAAGATATAAATATTTTTCTTTTCTTGACAAGTCTTGACTGACTTGTCACAGTGTTTTTATTTTCCGTTTAATGTTCTAAGTAAAAAAATATGTAAATAATTAGCTTGAATTTTATGTTCATATTTATATTGTGCAATGCCATTTTAAGTGCAAAATATAAGAGCATTTAACTTATGGAATCACTGAAATTACACAATTCTATTTTGTAGCTTGTACATGCATGTGTGTTTCCTTCTTGCAAGAACAGCAGAAATGCTTCAAAAGTAATCCATCTGTTTTTATTTCACTTCTTCATATGTACACCATTCTACTAACATTCTCTACCTTCGACTTACTGATGAGTAAGGAAGGACTGAAATGAAAAGAAACTATGTATTGCCCTATTTTCCCCTTTCTTTTGTGTCGTCATTTTTAGCAAGTGATTGGTTAATACAGGAAGTCAAACAAATAGGAAAGTACATAATAGAGAACATTGAACTTTGTATTTCTTACAATATCATTGCCTTCTTCTTTGTGTTAGAAGCAAGTTTTGGTTTGAATGGATTGTCAGATTGTCAGCACCCCTGATTATGCAGTTGTAGACATATTAATAACATGCTTATCTTGTCCTAGCTTTGAGTCTCGCTGACCTCCCATACTTCACGGATTCACTAGAATTCTCTGCTCATGGAGAACTGCAAACACTATGTGGGAATGAGGCAGCAGGGAACAGCAGACATGCATATTGTTCATATAGCTTCTGTTTGTGTGCATGCTCCTTTGTCCCATCAGACTTCACTTACAAAATACAAATTCAAAGATAAAAATACTCAGAATTTTAAGACAGCAACAGAAGAACATTAAATAAGTGCATGGCCCTTCTGAGCATGGGGCCCTGTGCACAGGTAGAGCGCCCATGATCTGGCCCTGGGCATAATAGAAGGTGGCAGGAACAGATGTTGAGTGCCAGTTGACCATATGCAGTTTAGGGGATTTGTACCTGGAGGAGTGAAGATGGAAGGTGAGAGAGAAGAATGAAGCAGAGGCATAGAAGGAAGCCATGTGGTGAGAGAACATAACAGATGTTGACTTTCTAGTTCCGGGAATCTTGTGTCCTGCTGTTTACTAGCACCATGTTGGGCAACAAAGACAATATGCAACTCCACTGACTTTGAGGGAACTAGAAAAAGATACTTTCTTTTTTTCTTAAGATACTTTACTGCCATCTGTTGGAAAACTGTCATAATAACTATGACATAATAAAATTAATAATGACTACAACAAATCATGTTGCATGGTACAATCTGTATGAATGTGGTCTACAGCCCTGCCTGTTACCTACAGGGTCCCCAGGGGCCAGGGGCACATATGCTGGTAACTCAGAACTGCAGCTTAGCAAACCTAATGAGTGGCAGGCAGGAGTTGAGGTGGCAGGCTAAGGGGTGGCTTGGCCACACCCCTGAATCACAGCCTCAGAAGTGCTCAGTTGAGAATCGAAACAAGCAGCTCCTCACTTAATGTTATCTTGCCTCTGACATCTCATGAAGATTGTTGTGGTGGAGGCTTTTGGTCAGTTACAACATTTGGCAAAGCCTACTACATGGTAATAATGTTTTCATCTAGGGGAAGTCTGTATTGGTCAACAAAAAAATCCATTTATTTTTGCTATTGACTGGAATTATGTTAACTCTGTGATCCACATGTCTTGTGCTAATTAAAAGGTCTGAACATCAGATAATGTATCTTTTAGTAATAAAAGTAGAGAAATGACTGTAAATGCAGTTTGCTTCAGAGACAACATCTTTCTAATCACAGGGTCCCTCCAGTGTGGAAGCAATCAAATGGCTCTCAAAGATGAAGATATCAGAAACCACTACTCATGGCCAGGCCTTTCTTCATAGAAGTGGACCAATGAAAGACTTGAGAAGGCAAGGGACCTGCCCAAGTTCACATCGTCTGAGTAAACTGTAGGATCAGGATTCTAACTTGAGTTTCCTGGCTCCTGAGCTAGGTTCTTTCTCAATCCCTAAGAGTGGGAAGCTGTCTTTCTCCCTCCTCCGCCTCTCTTCTAGAAGTTTCATGAACCTTTATTCAGATTTATAGGAAAAAAACATTTCATTAACATTTACCGAAAGGTTATAGGATACTATGAATATATTGCAGTTAATAACAATTATTAATTTTCTGGTAAGCTCCACACTTACTAGCAACCTAAAAACATTTGTTTTTTTTCCCATAGTGATACAGAAAATGTTGGGCGCTGGGAGGTGGCCGCTTGCCGCCTCCCCGTTGCTCGGCATCTCTGCAGGCCAGAGCTGTGCCTGGCCAGTTGGAGGGCACGCTGCTGGGGCCAGCGGAGGCAGCGCCACAGGGAGGAGGTCCCCCCCTCCTGCCAGAATGCCCCCAGGCCCTCCTGCAGCTGCCTGTTTCCCAACTTGCTTTGAATCCCACTATTTTTGATTGGATGTTAAAGCTTGTTGGCCGGCGCGGTGGCTCACGCCTGTAATCCTAGCTCTCTGGGAGGCCGAGGCGGGTGGATCGTTGCAGCTCAGAAGTTCAAGACCAGCCTGAGCAAGAGCGAGACCCGGTCTCTACTAAAAATAAAAAAAAAATAAAAAAAAAAGCTTGTTGTTGATTGGATGTTAGAGGTTGATGTTGATTGGATGTTAAAGCTTGTAGTTGATTGAGCACTTTTTGAGCCCTACCAAGGGTATAAAAGCAGGAAGAGACTAAGGGTAGAAGGGTCAGAAGATCTGGAGACTCCGAGAGGTCTGTAACACTAGGTGTGGTGAGCCTGCTGTGGAAGAATAAAGGCTGCTCTCCGACTCTTCGTGTGCTGCTTCTTTCCTCAGTCAAGAGCTGTACTAGCTGTACGCATTGCTGCAACAATAGAGCACATTGAACTATACTGTTAAAAGCAGAGCACAGTTAATTCTTGATATATTAAAAATTTTGTGTTTTCTTTTTTTTAATAATATTAAAAAAAAATTCCTGCAGTTTTCTACCCCTACATCACGTGCTGTTTTAATTCTGTCAAATTCATTGTTATAAATTTAGTCATTTGATAATTAAATGTTATTAATTTTTCTCTGTAATTATTGTATGTTTTTTCTCTGTCAAACCAAAGGCAGATTGATACAAACTGGAAATTTTTTTTTGAGACGTAGTTGCTCTGTCACCTAGGCTAGAGTGCTGTGGTGTCAGCCTAGCTCACAGCAACCTCAAACTCAAGCAAGTCTCCTGAGTCATTCTCCCAAGTAGTTGGGACTACAGGCACGCGCCACCACGACCGGCCACAACCTGATAGTATGATTCTGTATGTTTTTGTTTACAGTCAGCAGGAAAAAAATACTATGCAATTATCAGGCCAGGTGCAGTGGCCACGGCTATAATCCTAGCACTCTGGGAGGTCAAGGCATGAGGATTGCTTGAGCCCAGGAGTTTGAGGTTGCTGTGAGCTAGGCTAATGCCAGGGCACTCTACCCCAGGCAACAGAGTGGACTCTGTCTCAAAAAAAAAAAAAAATTCAATTATCTAATATATATTTTCCCACTTTTTATTAAAGTATGATAAAATTCACAATTTTTATATAGTTCTATGAGATTTGAGAAACATAAACAATTGTGTAACTACCACTGCAATCCAGATATATAAAAATTCCATCACCCACTCTCCCTGCCCCCAAGATCTTTGAGAGCTCAGCCATGGCTAAATATATCTTCCTTTTGGGATCTGGTCCAACGGCCTTTCACTTCCCCTCAGTAGACCATCCGGCCTTTCCCAGGAAGCTGCTGGCCCTCAAGCTGATGGGAATAACAAGGCTACTGTGTTCACAGTCTAAAGGAGAGGCTGGATACAGGATTTATAAGTCCATCCACTCAGACTCTCAGCAGGCTTTCAGTCTAGAAGGACACAGGGAGGATGGGAGAAGGGCTGAGGGAAGCATTGACTGAGTCACTGCTGGGCTTATTGGAGAATCAAAGGGGCTCCTTTGTTTCTCTGGTCCAGCCACCCTGCCCTACCTCAGCCTCCTCAGACACACACACACACACACACACACACACACACACACACACTACACACATATAGTTATTCATACATGCAAATGCAAAAACATACATCTAATATATATAAGCACTTACATATATATGATCACCCCTATGCACAAATGCTCACTCACATAGAAATAAGCTCAAACAGGCTATATTTAGATACACACATGCACATGCTCACTCACTACTTTTGGGAAAGTTGCATCACTGAGACATTACTGGCAATTTGCTGTTCCTGTTGCTCAACTTTGTACTTCCTCATGCATGGGGTATCCCCAGATACAGCCTGAGGCTAACCCTTCTTTTGAGCTTGTTCATTGCTGTGAGTTCTGGTGGATGAAGGGTAATGTCTGATTTTCAAATGATTTAGGGAGCTTGTGACATTGAAAGACATGAAGAACCTGATGATTGATGGTTATGGGCAAAGTGTTGGGGGCTAGTGGGACAGGAGGGCATGGGAAAGTGAAATGCACATGACTCCTTTTGTAGAGATGGAGCAGAGATAACTGTGTCACTGCTTACCTAGCTATATTGGTGTTTCTAGTCTTAAGAAAGTCCATATTTGTGAAACTTGTATTTTTCTGTGTTATCAGTGGGATTCATTTCAGTTTGTACATGGTGAACACTGGTGAACATTCTTCAACGAGCATTCCAGAGGAAGGGTTGAGCACCTTTGAGCTCACTGGCTGACCTTTCTTAAATGCTGTATGGTGAGCTGGGGAGTAGGAAGGTTTTGCCTGGGTGGAGTCAGGTGTCAGGCTGATCCAGGTTAGTATAGGTATAGACTATCTCTGGGAGGATTAACAAGGCACTGTTAACATTGACAGGGAACAAGTATTTTTTAGAAGTTTTAATATTATTTATTTTTTCAATAGGGTGATTGTTAATTTTATGTGTCACCTTGATTGGGATAAGGGATACCTAGATAGCTAGTAAAACATTATTTCTCGGTGTGTCTATGAAAGCATTTCTGGAAGAGATTAGCATTTGAATTGGTAGACTAAGATCACTCTCACCAATGTGGGTGGGCTTTGTCCAAAGCATAGAGGGCCTGAATCCTCAAAAAGGGAGAGGAAGGGTGAATTTTGCTCTTGGATATCAGTGCTCCTTGCTCTTGAGCCTTCAGACTCAGACTGAATTATACCACTGGTTTACCCAGACCTCCAGCTTACAGAAGGCAGGTTGTGGAACTTCTCAGCCTCCATACTCTCATGAGCCAATTCCTCATAATAAATCTCTTTCTATATATTTATATATATCTTATTTGTTCTGTTTCTCTGGAGAACCCTGACTAATACAAATAAGTACATACAAATACATTCTGATGGTTCAAAACTCAAAAATTATGAAACAATATACAGTGAAAATTTCCATCATATTCCTGATCCCAGCCATTCAGTTTACTTTCCTAGAAACAATCAATTTTAACAATATTTTATTTATTCTTCCAAAAATAGTCTATGCGTATACAAAAAAGAAGTACATAATTATTTTGTTTTCCCATTTTTACACAGATGATTACATATTAGACACACTGTTTTTTCTTTTTGTTCTTGTTTTGTTTTATAGCTGTATAATATTCCAGTGTTTACACAAACAATTGTTTCTTTAACCTGTTTCCTGTAGCTGGGTCTTTGTGTTTTTACTGTTACAGTTTTTACTGTTACAAACAATACTCCAATGCAAATATATATAATTAAGCAGTTAACTTTTTTATTTTTTTTTTGAGACAGAATCTCACTCTATTGCCCGAGCTAGAGTGCCATGACATCAGCCTAGCTCACAGCAACCGTAAACTCCTGGGCTCAAGCAATCTTTCTGCCTCAGCCTCCCAGTAGCTGAGACTACAGGCATGCGCCACCATGCCCGGCTAATTTTTTCTATATATTTTTGGTTGGCCAATTAATTTCTTTCTATTTTTAGTAGAGATGGGGTCTCACTCTTCCTCAGGCTGGTCTTGAACTCCTGAGCTCAAATGATCTGCCTGCCTCAGGCTTCCAGAGTGCTAGGATTACAGGCATGAGCCACTGCACGTAGCCCAGCAGTTAACTTTTGATCCAAGATATGTTAATGGCTTCATTCCAGCTTTCAAAGCAGGGTTTTTTGCTCTGTGAGTAGATCTGTGTGGACTTTTCCTAAAGGTTCATTCCCTCTGTTCTTGTACTGATCCACTGTGATCATATCCTCCCTTCCCTCTACTTTGTTGTTACTTTTGCAAGTTATAGACTTGCCAGGCATAGCCCTGCTGTTCCTACATTCCTCCAGGGCAAAAGCAAAACTGGAGAAAGCAATAAAAAGGCAAGTAATCTGATGTTCTCTCAAACTCATGTTTTTTTTTGTTTTTGTTTTTTTTTTGAGACAGAGTCTCGCTTTGTTGCCCAGGCTAGAGTGAGTGCCGTGGCATCAGCCTAGCTCACAGCAACCTCAAACTCCTGGCTCAAGCAATCCTTCTGCCTCAGCCTCCCCTGTAGCTGGGACTACAGGCATGCGCCACCATGCCCGGCTAATTTTTTGTATATATTAGTTGGCCAATTAATTTCTTTCTATTTATAGTAGAGACAGGGTCTCGCTCTTGCTCAGGCTGGTTTCGAACTCCTGACCTTGAGCAATCCGCCCGCCTCGGCCTCCCAGAGAGCTAGGATTACAGGCATGAGCCACCGCGCCCGGCCTCAAACTCATGTTTTAAAAATATTTGTTGAGTGTATTAAGCAAAGGGTAAGAAACTAATTTTTTTGGAGGGACTGTTTCTTTATTTCAAAAGACACTTGTCAATATTCAGTATCAAAAGAGTTACACTATTGGTTTCTCATTCTTTCAATTGGCCCCAAAGAAACTACCCCAAAAGCAGAGTACATTTTAAGCCAACAAGCTGCAGGATGTGCACCTAACAGACCTCATAGAAACCCCTCCAAAAAATGAGAATTGGAAAGAAACTTTAGAAGATCAGCACATTGCCAGTCCACAGACTGTAGAGAGTCTCACAGCCAGTGGGGCGGCCAGGGTGCCCCAAACCCAAAGAAGCAATGTTTAAAAATAATATAAAACAGCAGTCCCCCAACCTTTTTGGCACCAGGGACCAGACTCATGGAAGACAATTTTTTCCACAGACAGGGGTGGGATAGAGGATGGTTTCAGGATGATTCAAGCACATTACATTTATTGTTCAGTCAAACCTGTCAGCCAATAATAATCTGTATTTGCAGCCACTCCCCAGCACTAGCATCACTGCCTCAGCTCCACCTCAGATCATCTGACATTAGATTCTCATAATGAGTGCACAACCTAGATCCTTCGCATGTGCAATTTACAGTAGGATTCTTGCTCCCATGAGAACCTAATGCCACTGCTGATCTGACAGGAGGCAGAGCTCAGGAGGTGATGCGATCGATCGGATGGATGGGGGAGCAGCTGTAAATATAAATGAAGCTTTGCTCACTGCCTGCTGCTCATCCCCTGTTGTGTAGCCAGGTTCCTAATAGTCCACGGACCAGTATTGCTCCCAGTCTGGGGATGGAGACTGCAGGTATAAAATTTAGGACAGACACAGCGGTTCACGCCTGTAATCCTAGTATTCTTAGCACTTTGGGAGGCCAAGGTGGGAGGATCAGAAGCTCAGGAGCTCAAGACGAGCCTGGGCAAGAGTGAGACCCCATCTCTACTAAAAAAGTAGAAAAAAAATTAGTTGGGCATGGTGGTGTGCCTGTAATCCCAACTACTTGGGAGGCCAAGGCAGGAGGATTGTTTGAGCCTAGGACTTTGAGGTTGCAGTGAGCTGTGATAACACCACTGTACTCCAGCCGGGAGACAGAGCAAGACTCTGTTGGAAAAAAAAAAAAAAATTAACGTTTTGTACATAAGCTAGTCAAGAGTTCTCCAGCACTGACAGATATAAAGCACAATGAGATGGCACTTTAATTTTTTTTTTTTTTTTTAAGTTTCATAATATGACTCAAAGACTTTAATTTTTTGTTTGTTTGTTTTTGAGACAAAGTCTCACTCTATTGCCCAGGCTAGAGTGCCGTGGCGTTGGTCTAGCTCATAGCAACCTCAAACTCCTGGGCTCAAGAGATCCCCCTGCCTCAGCCTTCCAAGTAGCTGGGACTACAGGTGTGCACCACCACACCTGGCTAATTTTTGGTTTCTACTTGTAGTTGACCAGCTAATTTTTTCCGTTTTTAGTAGAGATGGGGGTCTCACTTTTATGCATGCTGGTCTCAAACTCCTGACCTCAAGCAATCTCCCGCCTCAGGCTCCCAGAGTGGTAGGATTACAGGTGTGAAGCACCATGCCTGGCCAGAGACGGCACTTTTAGAGACAGCAACTTCAGACCCAGAAAAAGTAATGAGATATATTTCATATGGTTAAATTGGTGGCAAAAACACAATTTTCTTTCTTTCAAGGATGTAGGGGAGCAATTAAATGGTCACCTCAACATAAGGGACACATGATCCATTCTGTGTGTAGATGGGAAGGGGGTAGAGAAAGGACAAAAATTTGGTCTTAGAGGTCTTTCCATCTTAATTTGGTCGCTCACATTTCAGTCTGGTCCATCAGTCTGATCTCTCATCCATCTCTTGGCAACGGGACTCTGCCAGTTCAGCTTGTTCCTCTGTGTGTTCCATGTCTCCTTCAATAACCACCAACTTCTGAGCTACCTTTTCATACTTTGTATCTGCTTCTGCAATATGCTTAGCTTCTTTGAGTTGGATTTCCTAGAGTTCCATCTTTTAACATCTGGTTTTTCAATAACCTCTCTCTTTTTCATCAGCAGCTTTTTCTGCCAGGTACTCCTGAGCGCAGTCCAGCTCCTCTTCAACCAGTTGGATCTTTTTAAGGAGGCCACCTCAGCCTCAGCCTGTTCCCGGCCTGCCTTTTTCTTTCTACTTCCTGATGGAAGCACTCAGCTCGCTCCTCATTGGCTTGTTGCTGCAGAGAGCTGTATTTTGCGCTTTCCCTCATTGATGGTGGTGCTCCCGGGCGTTGTGCCCACCCAGCTCCCACTTGCACCTCCATTCCTGCCTTTAACGCTCGGCATTGCAGCTGCTTCTCACCAAGAAACAAACTTACTTACTTACTTACTCATTCATTCATTCATCCATTCATTATGACAGAGTCTCCCTCTGTTGCCCAGGTTGGAGTGCAGTGGTGTCATCATAGCTCACTGCAACCTCAAACTCCTGGGCTCAGGCAATCTTCCTGCCTCAGTCTCCCAAGGAGCTGGGACTATGGGCACAGGGCAGGCCACTCAGTTAATTTTTCTAGTTTTAGTAGACACTGGGTTTCACTCTTGCTCAAGTGATCCTCCCCCATCCCCCAGAGTGCTAGGATTATAGGCATGAGCCACCGCACCCAGCCCGTTATTGAAATCATTATCCAGCAACACTCACTAAGGGTAGAGGTAACTTGCAGTTACAAAATATTTTTCAAAGCATGTTTATTGATTTTTCTGGGTTTCATGTTTCACACTTTCAGTAGTTTGTTCTTTTTTCAGTTTCCTTTTATAACTTTCTGAACTAATTTTATTTATTTATTTATTGAACCTATTTTAAAGGGTTTAAAAGTTAGAGAATACTGTGTTATGCTTTACTCATTTTTAAATTTTCAGAACTAATAGAATTTTCTAAAGTATATGATGTGGACTGTGTATGTGTGCTTGCGTGTGTGGGGGCAGAGAGAGAAACAAAAAACAAGTTGAAGTTTTTCGCATAATTTGAAAGAATGGAATTGTCATTTATTGAGATGGGAAAGAATATGGAGGGTGTAGTATTTTGTGAGGGGAATCAGAAAATTAATTTGGAACACGGTAACTTTGAGATGCCTCTTAGACCTCCAAATTGAGGTAAGAAGAAATCAGTTGGATATACAAATCTGGAGATCAGGGGCAAGTTCCAGGCAGAATTAATATATATAACTAAAATGGTGCTTTCTGTTTCCTTTTTTTTTATTTTTTATTTTTTTGAGACGGAGTCTCACTGTGTTGCCCAGGCTAGAGTGCCATGGTGTCAGCCTAGCTCACAGCAACCTCAAACTCCTGGGCTCAAGCAATCCTTCTGTCTCAGCCTCCTGAGTAGCTGGCACTACAGGCATGCACCACCATGCCTGGCTAATTTTTTTCAATATCAATTTTTAGTTGGCCAATCCATTTCTTGCTATTTTTAGTAGAGATGGGGTCTCGCTCTTGCTCAGGCTGGTTTCGAACTCCTGATCTTGAGCGATCCGCCCGCTTCGGCCTCCCGTCCTTTTAATATAAGTCAGATTGTACCACTCCTTTGTTCAAAACTCTCCAGTGATTTTTTTCATTTTATTCAGAGACAAAGGTAAAATCTTTACAGTGTGCCTACAAGCTCTCCATGATCTATCCTCCCACCCCTAATATCTTTTACCTTGGTGATGATAATGCTAGCTGCTGTAACAAATAAACCCCAAAGTACCAGTGGCTTAACACAACTGAAATTTATTTTTTGTTCACAAAACAGTCCAGTGAGGGTATTCTTGGTCAGCAGGAGCCTTTCTTCCATTTGCTTGATCCAGGTTCCTTCTGCCTCTGTTTTGCCATTACTTAGAACCTCAGAATCATGTACTTCTAGCTGGTGGAAGGCAAAAAGAAAGAAAGAAGAAGCCTAATTTGCTTCTTAAATGCCTGATCTAGCAGTGACATACATAAACTCCTACACACATTCCATTGGTAAGAACAAGTTATGTGGCCATATCTGGACACAAGTAGGGCTGGGAAATGTCCCTGACCAGGCAGCTCCACACACTATGGAAGGGGCAACGTGATTTTTTTTTTGGTGAACTTCAAGCCAACTCCACCACACCTTCTACCATCATCTACCACTCCTCCCAACCATAATGCCTTCCAGCTACCCTAATCTTACTATTCCATAAATACTCCAGGTGCACTCTGCCTCACACATTTTCCTGAAATTATGCTCCCTCAGATGTCCTCTTGCTCTTTCATGTTCTTCATGCTGAAATGAGTGCCCAAGGTTGCTACTTCTTAAGAGTATATTATGCTAAGAAATGACAGTGAGCTAGCACCGTTTAGGCTATCCTGCATTAAGCTTAAGCTTATTATCCAAAGTGAGGTGACACAAGATCAAGAAAGCGGGATCCACATCTACTCGCCATCAAATTGGTACTGACTGATTAAACTATGGTGCTCAAATGGTGATAGTGCCCACCAGGGTTTGGGGGAGGGGGAGATACACATCTTGGGGTTGTGGCGAGCATTGTGTGTGTGTTGGGGAGGGAATATCTCTAACTCTTCCTAGGGAAAGGCAAAGATATACAATGTAACCCAAAGGTCAAAAAAAAAAAAAAAGAAAAAAACAAAGAAACTTTTATCTGGTGGTGGGCAGATGGGAGGGGGGAGGAGGGGAAGAATTTATACTTACAAAATAGGTGCGATGCGCACCACCTGGGGGTAGGACACGGTTGATGTTTTGGTAAGGTGGGGGAGTGGGGGGAGGAATGGCAGGGGCAATATATGTAACCCTAACAATATTTGTACCCCCATAATATGATAAAATAAAATAAAATAGAGTATATTATGTCCCAGATATTTAAAATTCATTTTTCATTAATTTTTATTAACTTGTGAATCTTCAGTGCAATCTTATGTGGGGTCAGAATGATTATTCTCACTTCAGAGAGGGTAGCTGATATGCCTCAGCTTACCTAGCTACTTGTAGGCTGGAATGCAGTGGCACAATCATAGCTCACTGCTGCATCAGCCTCTTGAGCAGCTGGGACTACGGACAGGTGGGTGCCACCATATCTGGCTAATTTCTAACTTTTTTGTAAAACAGGGTCTTGGCATATTGCCCAGGCTGGTCTCAAATTCCTGGTCTTAAGCAATGCATCTGCCTCAGCCTCCCAAAGTGTTGGGATTATAGGTATGAGCCACTGCACCTGGCCTGAACATTAAAGCTTAAGCGCATCCAGTTCTATATTTTCTCTGACTCTCTAAGAAGCAATCACTCTGCCAAACATATTTCCTACTGGGAAGGAAATCACTTTACAGTTGAGTATTCTGGGCTTCTGAACAGTGTGATATTTCCCAGGGTAAATTAATACAGTCATACTTTTGTGTGTGTGTGTGTGTGTGTTTTAAGAGACAGGGTCTCACTTTGTTACCCAGGCTGGAGTGCAGTGGCATGATCACATCTCACTGTAGCCTTGAATTCCTGGGCTCAAGCCATCTTCCTGCATTACCCTCTTGAGCAGCTGGGACTGCAGGCATGTGTTACCACACTCAGTTAATTTTTATTATTTTTTGGAGAGATGAGGTCTCACTACATTGCCCAGGCTGGTCTTGAACTCTTGGCCTTAAGTGATTCTCATGCTTCAAGCTCCCAGGGTGCTGGGATTACAGATGTGAGCCACTGCGCCCGGCCCCGCTGAATGGGCTTTTTTTTTTTTTTTTTTTTTTTTGAGACAGAGTCTCCTTTGTTGCCCAGCCTAGAGTGAGTGCCATGGCGTCAGCCTAGCTCACAGCAACCTCAAACTCCTGGGCTCAAGCAATCCTTCTGCTTCAGCCTCCTGAGTAGCTGGGACTACAGGCATGTGCCACCATGCCCGGCTAATTATATATATATATATATTAGTTGGCCAATTAATTTCTTTCTATTTATAGTAGAGACGGGGTCTCGCTCTTGATCAGGCTGGTTTTGAACTCCTGACCTTGCGCAATCCGCCCGCCTCGGCCTCCCAGAGTGCTAGGATTACAGGTGTGAGCCACCGGGCCCAGCCCGAATGGGCCTTTTAAAGCTACTTTCTCC